>NC_065450.1:53222092-53851258 GCF_917563875.1 Diabrotica virgifera virgifera | reverse complement strand
AAAGGCCAAATATTGTCATTTACACATATTTTAGTAATTATGCTGTTATTAGTTGTTGTCGTTATGTTTATAATACGGGGGCCCACAAAAATTGTCGCGGGGGACCCCGCGCAATCTTCAGCTACGTCACTGGCGCAAAGACGTGTCCATATTCGGAAATAATGTTGTTAACTGTTTTTCATGAATGTGTTTCAGATACTCCAAAAGTGTACGTATTCCTCGGAGGCTTGGTAATCTTGTTGTCATGAGGTTCTCTCTCTTCATAAAGTATACCTTTAATAAAGCCTTTGAACTGTACACACTCTTCTCCAAAGTCACCATCTATGTCGATTCGATACTTTTTAGTCAAAATAGAAACTTTTACCCCGATTTCTTCATTGGAAATTGACGATGAGTTGTTTAAAAATCCAAATTTTTCATTAAGGTGATACAGTAGCGATCAACAGGTGGCAACAAACGCGGACCAATATTGCGAAAGTTCTGCGAACTTTCAAAAGTGGGGCAACAGTCCGTCGGTAATTCGACACTGACAGTGACGTTTATACTATCAAAAACAATAATTTTTATACACATAGGTGCGAAATGTTGCCAAGTCAGTGACGTTCGATTTCTTACTACTTATAAGAAAATCGATTTTTAGTAGTTCCAAGATTACACAAAAATCTAGGCATGGGATAAAAAAGTTTATTTGAAGAAAGTGTAGTTTTTTGTCTTTCTTAATGGCGGTACAGGCTCCTTTTTTCAATATTTTATTTAGTTGTAGAGTAATTTCCACATACTAACATATTTCTGAAATTGGGCTCTGTACCGCCATTCTTTATTATATTACGAATATGTGTGCCAAATATCTCGACAAAATATTCAAAATTAGAGCCGCAATCTTGGAACGCGTTTGTTGCTACCTGTTGATCGCTACTGTTTCCTCTTAAGACTGAAATAAACTTCGGACCTTTCATTTAATTCTGAATAAAGCGTGTCAATTACAACATTGAATGTATTAATCTTTAAGTCTTCTTTGCCATTAAAGTGGGGTTCAGTGGATTCATCTTTTTTGTCTTAGCCAAGGAGAGCTTTTCTTTTCGGGCGTCTTTTTATTTCAAGAATATAGGTTTCATTTTTAGACTCTTTTTCTCTTTTTTTTTTTCATAGGAATCAAAGTTGTCTCTCAAACTCAATGCCTTTAGAGATTTGTATGTTGCAATAGTCACATTCAAGTCTGTAGCAGTTTTTGCAATGTTTTGCTACTCATATCAAAACATTGCAAAATCTCGTACCACGTGTTTAGTAGAATATCCATTCTCTTATTTGAAAAATTTTTTACTGATTTCAATTCAATGAGTAAAAATTTTTTTACCAAAAAAGGATTTTTTTACAAAACGCTGCGGCCCCCTTTTGCTTGCGGCCCTAGGCCGCGTCCTAGTCGGCCTAGTGGTAAATCCGGCACTGTGTGTGATGTAGATAGATCCGATGGCAGTAGACGTTTTAGCCTACGGATTTCATTGGCATCACGCACGTTTAGATGGGCGGCTAACCGATTTGGGTGCACTGACACTCTTTCTCTACATATAGTTGACTCTAAAACGATGTATGGTATCTTTGATGGATTCTAAAGGAATATCATGCTGAATGATTTCGTTATTGACGTAGTAGGGAGTATCTAGTATCAACGATAGTTCGCAGTAATTTATTTTGGAACCTCTGCAAGATGGATATGTTGGAGTTGCTATCAGTTCTCCACAGCTGGATGTCGTAGGTCCACACAGGTTTTAAGATTGTTTTGTATAATAATATTTTATTGTTTATTGTTTTGGTTATTGTTTTGAGTGTTTTGTCCCAAGTCAGTCGTCGATCCAGGTGTATGCTGAGGTATTTGGCGCTATCAGATTGTGGAAGTTGACAATTAATAAATTGAACAGGTGGGCACGTTTCTCTGCGGAGATAGTTTGCAGGTTCCTAGAGGCTGATGTTGGATCAGTGTGGGACGCCAAAATGTCTGTATCATTAGCAAATGTCGCAACGAACAGTGGTAAGTCGTGTTGATGGGACATCTGCAGTATACAATAAGTACAGGACCGGTCCAAGCACGCTACCTTGTGGAACTCCTGAATTTATTGGATGCAACTCTGTATATTCACTTCCATGTTTTATTTGGAAGTACCTATCTGTCAGGTATGATTTTAGAAGTTAAAAGTGGGGATGGGGCAGTAGCTTCTTTAGTTTAACTTGCAATCCTTCATACCACACCTTGTGAAAGACTGAGATATATCGAGGAGAGCTGCTGAACAATATCTTTTACTATTCAGGTCCTTATTGATTTGGTTTACCACTCTATTAACTTGCTCCCGTGTGCCGTGTCTATTGCAGAATCCGAATTGGTGATCTGGAATTATCTTGTTTTCGTCTATAGTTTTTAGCCTTTTAACATACAGCTTCTCAAAAACCTTGGAAAGAATTAACAGCAGTAGGCTTATCGGCATGTAGAAAGACAACTCTTCTGTTGTCTTCACGGGCTTGATGGAAAAAATGGCTAAAACAGAAAGAGCCATGGAAAGGTAGATACTCCAGGTAAAATTAAAAGACAAGAAGAGCAATAATTGGATCAGGAGCAACACTAAAGTAATATATGCTATGAAAACAAACACTATAGTTAAACGGAAATTTGGCAACGAGAACAGTAGGCAAAAGATGGTAGATGGAACGGACAAATCATTCACTAGAGACTATAGCAATACAAGCGTGAAAGAGGAATGCCTCAGAAAAAAAATGAACAGGTGACATCAGAGAACATGTAGGGACAAGATGGATGAGCATAGCTTAGGAAAGAGGGAATTGGAAACAGGAAGGTCTATGTTCATTACTGGATACATAAAGGGCTTTAGACAGATACCAATTGCGTATAAAAAGCCTTTCACTAACGGAGATTTGAAAACGAGCCAACCGAATGGATGGTTAAAGAAAACAGAACGCAACAAAAGCGCGATATTTATATAATTGAAAATTGAACTAAAGACTTACTGTTACTGCCTGTCGTAAGACATTCACTCCAACAAATGACCTTATTTTTGTTTTAGTGTCTATATGACTCAAATCTTCAGCGATATTGCAAACCAGCCTATCTTTGTCATGCAGTCGTAACTCTCCAATGTAAAAGTTCTGTTTGAGTAAGAAGGCAAGGTTTTGTCCAACTTCACTGGCAGCATTCAGAATAGTAACCACGGGCTCTTTAGGAGGAGGAACTGTACAACGCTTTCGTATGGTAAATTTTGTAACACTAAGGGATTTTCTAAATAATGTTTTTGCAGAAAAATTCATGACACTGAAATTTATATTTAAATTTTACTTAATAAATGTCAAAAATAGTACGTTATTTTAGTTTTAGCTGACATTTATTATAATTTGACTAGTTTTTCAACTACAGTTCTTCTGTATTTTCCTATCGAAACACAGCTAAATTTCTTCTATTTTCTTCTCTTTTGTGAGATTTTATAGTTTATTTTTTCAACCAGCCATATGAAATCAATTAGGTCTCCTTATCTGTTGGAAAGAAGGTCTGTATCGTTCGCAAAGCATAGATTGTGTATTTGTCGGCCATTTATTGAGATTCCTTTTTCCCATCTTTCGAGCACACTCCTCATATAGATGGAGAGGCAGTACTGAAAAATCTCTTTGAATTTACTAAAGCTAGATTTTTCACAGTTGATTACTGTGAGTGTGTAGAGAAATATACTGCGATCGGTCAAGCGAAACGTGGAACAGGGGTTACTGAGAGGGTATCAAAGTTGCTTTCCTACGAAGGTAATTATTTCCATTTACTAATGCTGAAAATCAGTACACACATTCTAAATTAAATATAAATAAAAGTTATTATAGTCGGTCAGCTGTATGACGGGACAGAGCCGGTCGGTCGGCCCCAATGGTCGATTGAGGAAATGAAGCATTTTGGCTCGCAATTTTTTCGTGCAGCATGGATTTACTTGAAATTTTCACAGAAGGTAGGGAATAGTCCAAGGATCATTTTCTACATCATGTCGCTATCATACGCTAAAACCTTAGGGGTGGTTGCTACCCCATCTCGGGGGTGGGAATTTTTTATTACATTTTAACCATGTAATTCGATGGAAAAAGTGATTGTAAGAAAAAAATGTTTTTTACATTTTCTTCGTAAAACTAATATTTTTCGAGTTATTCGCTCTTGAAAATAACAGTTTTTCGAAGAAAAAATCGACTTTTTAGAGGGTTTTTTGAGAATACATACCTCGAAAAATATTATATATATTTTTGTGATAAAAAGTTTCTTCAAAAATGATTTTGTAGGATTTTTAAAGAGCTATAAGACTGTGTAAATTAAATTCCGTAAGATCCCTTAGTTTTTAATTGGGGCTGGTTTAAAGGGCTCGAATGAGGGGGTGTTTGCTGGTAAATATAGGTTTTAAACAGCTATATCTGACTAACTATTCACTGTAATGAATATCTATGCACAGGGTAATTTTAGTCATTAAAAAAGCTACAATTTAGTAGTTTATAATTTTTTTCGTATCTTCAGTATTTTCGGAGATATTTTGAAGTAAAAGGTGAAAAATACCAAATTGCAAAAAATTTTTCTTTAAACTCCAATTTTTCCAAAATTAGACATTTTAGATAGGTCAAACTCCTTCTTAAGTTGATTGATAATATAAATATAAAAGGAGCTACAGAAAGGTGAAGACCAATTTTGAATTAGAAAGGTAGTTAGGGGGTTGTTTTCACTGATTTTTTCGTAGAGAAAAGCAGGTACCGACATTTGTTTGATTATAAGTCGCTTAATTTTCATGCTAGAAACTTTTTATTATTTTTTTTGAAAGGTCTAATTGTATACTTGAAAAAAGATTATTTAAGTTTTCCTCAAAAAATGCAAATTTTTTCCATTATTTGGCTTTGAATATTTCAAATTATCTGTTTGACGAAAAAAGCTAACCTTTAACATGCCGTATCTCGGTTTATATTGGTCTTAAAGATATTATAGGAAAATAATTTGGTTTGTGCTACTAAAAGATACAATTTCGATATCTACAGTTTTTTTGATAAAATGCATATTTTTCGAGGTATTCTCAAAAAACCCTCTAAAAATGTCGATTTTTTCGTCGAAAAACTGTTACTTTCAAGCGCGAATAACTCGAAAAATATTAGTTTTACGAAGAAAATGTAAGAAACATTTTTTTCTAAGAATCACTTTTTCCACCGAATTACATGGTTAAAATGTAATAAAAAATTCCCACCCCCGAGATGGGGTGGCAACCACTCCCAAGGTTTTAGCGTTTGATAGCGGCATGATATATAAAATGATCCTTGGACTATTCCCTACCTTCTGTGAAAATTTCAAGTAAATCCATGCTGGACGAAAAAATTGCGAGCCAAAATGCTTCATTTCCTCAGTCGATTATTGGGGCCGACCGACCGGCTCTGTCTCGTCATACAGCTGACCGACTATAATAACTTTTATTTATATTTAATTTAGAATGTGTGTACTGATTTTCAGCCTTAGTAAATGGAAATAATTACCTTCGTAGGAAAGCAACTTTGATACCCTCTCAGTTACCCCTGTTCTACGTTTCGCTTGACCGACCGCAGTATGTTTCTCTCGAAACCGATCGCAGTAATCAATTATTGTGAAAAATCTAGCTTTAGTAAATTCAAAGAGATTTTTCAGCGCTGCCTCTTGGTTTAATATGTTTTCCGTAGATATTAAACAGTCGTCGTGGACATATAGCCCAGTAAATGAAGGGGAAATTCCATGAAATTTTGGATTTAGATTCTACTTACCCTCCACTTCAAAGTTGAAATTGTGCCGTTGGTTGCTTTTACTTGGGGGGTGACAGTCGCCCCTTCTAGGGGGTGAAAAAACATACGTTCAAGATAAGAACGGAAATGTATAAATTGACTGATTTTAAGCAACTTTTGTTTTATAGAGTTTTTTATGTAAGTCAATACTTTTCGAGTTATTTGCCATTGAAAATGTTGATTTTTCGACAAAAAAACTACGTTTTCAGACGGTTTTTCGCAAATAACTCAAAAGGTCAATATTTTATCGAAAAAAAAATGTCCTTAGCAAAAGTGTAGCTTATAAAAAACCCAAAAAAATGGTGTATCAGTAAAGTCTATCAATCAAATAAAAACAAAGTTGTAGCTCATGAAAAATACGTTCTTATTCGTCTAATTCCAAATCGAATATTTGAAGGTGAAATCACCGAAAAATTAAGCACTTTTCGGGAAAAACCCATTTAAACTTTTTTATAAAAAGCTTTGTTTTAATTGTTAACAAAAGTTTTAGCATTAAAAATAAGCGAGTTACGCTCAAAATAAAGTTGGTCCTCTTTTTTTTTGTAAAAAATCATGAAAATATCACCGTCTTTAGCTCCCCAAATGCAGTAAATCGCTACCGCTTTACAAACAATTTACTTACCTATCTATTTTTTATATGATCTGTCAGTCTCACCGGTTTAAAGTGTTTATTTTTGAAAGGGTTATAATTGAGAAAGCTTGAATGGGTCACTAATCACAAGTGTATACAAATTTTGAACAGCCATATCTTAACCTATTTTTGTCTTACGGAGAAACAAAATGAAACTAGCATATTTATAATAGCAAAACCTACTTTTTCAAAAATTTTTAGATAATTTTTTTTAACCTTAAAACCAAATGTTTTCAAAAATAAGCACTTCGAACCAATCAAACTTACAGATCATATAAACAATACACATACAGTTAAAATAGATGGTAAAGCCAAACGATTAATTTCATTTAGGGTAGGTTTTCACGATTTTTTTTACCAAAAAAAACTTTTTTCTTTTTTTTTCAGTGTAACTCGTTTATTTTTAATGCTGTAAACTTTTGTAAAAAACAAATAATAAGCTTTTTTTCGATACTTTAAAAATGTTAATAAGGTTTTCCCGAAAAACGCTTCTTTCTTCGGTGATTTCGCGTTGAATTATTCGATTTGGAATTAGACGATTAAGAACGTATTTTTCATGAGCTACAAGTTTGCTTCTACTCAATTTGTACACTTTACTGGTACACCATTTTTTTAGTTTTTTTTATAGGCTACACTTTTACTAAAAATATTTTTTTTGATAAAATATTTACTTTTTGAGTTATTTGGGAAAAACTGTCTGAAAACGGTGTTTTTTTGTCGAAAAATCGACATTTTAAATCGCGAATAACTCGAAAAGTATTGACTAACGTAAAAAACTTTATAGAACAAAAGGTGCTTAAAATAAGTCGATATTTCCGGCCTTATTTTAAACACGCGTTTTTCACCCCCCGAGAAGGGGTAAATGTCACCCCCCAAGTAAAAGCAACCAACATCACAAATTCAGCTTTGAAGTGGAGGGTAAGTAGAACCTAAATCCAAATTTTCATGCAATTCGGAGTTGCCCCTGGAAATTACACTCCAAAACGGTCATTTATTGGGCTAATAGTATACATCCTTGCTTGACACCTTGTTCTGGGTGGAATTTATTTAAAAATATGTCAAGCACTTTAACTGATCCCGTAGTATGCTTATATAACTTAAGTTATAAGAAAAATCAGGTGCTTCGTTTCGTCCATCTCTTTTAATCTCAGCCATAAAAATAAATAAAAATAAAAGATGGATAACACAAGTAGATGCGCTCTCAACGGTAGGTACTATTTATTATATCAATATAAAAAGGAATGAATCCCTCTAATTGGCTGTATACCATAATAAAAATTACTTTAGAAGTAAAAAATCTTCCTCTGTAAATGGAATATAATTTATTTAAAAATTGTTTCTAAAAAAGATCCAAGTTGGAATAAAAAAAGTACACCACAAAAGTACACAAAAGTACATCACAAACGTTTTCGGACTAATCAGTCCATTATCAAGTTAGACCTAGAAATAAGTAAACCACTGTATAATACTGAAAAAGTTGAAATTTTGACCGTTGAAAAGGTTAAGAAAATTAAAACATGTAGTTACTTACTCCAGATCCAAAGCAGTTGAAACTAGCTACAGGGTTAGGTCAAATGACCTTTCAAATATAACATTTGAGCCAACTAGGCTACATTGAAAGCGACAACAAGTCGATGTTTAAAGAAAAGTCTGCTTCCGTTTCATTTGACCAGCGTATGGTGCAAGACGATTTACATGAACAACTTTTGGTTTACCTTTTGGCAACTTCTTAATTCGGTATATTACGTCATTTATTTTTTTTTAACTTCATACGGACCTTCCCATGTTTCCCTACATACTCTACATACTCTGTAGTTCTCCTAAACTACTTTGTAGTTTAGGAGATAAGCCTCGACGGCGTTGTGGATTATAAAGTCAGACAAGATCACCTAGGTACTTCAAAACTTTCATTCTTGCATCGAGAATAATATTGATCTTCCATTATATCACTGGCTATCTGGCTGAATGTCTTGTCGGAGAAGTTCATCTTCTTCTTCTTGTGCCACTTAAAGATTGGAAATCATCAAGGCTATCCTTGACTTTGTTTACAGCTGACCTAAAAAGTTCATTAGTGGTGAAGCCAAACCACTCTCTCAAATTCCGCAACCATGACATTCTTCTACGGCCTGGATTCCGTTTTCCTTCTATTTCATGGAAGTTCATGAATGTTATTTATTCGTAACTTCAGGTGGTCGACATATTCTTCGCTTGCAACATGTTCCTCGGAAGGTCTGCACCCAAACTCTAGGTCTCAGGGCAAACGTCCTACGTACTTCAAAACCCAACATCAGGCAGGTTGGAGTCTGACCTGTAGTTTCATTCACGGCAAAACGGTAGGCCATTAGGAATAAATTAATGTGCTGGTCCCAATCTCTCTGATGCTCAGATACAACTTTGGGCAGGTGTTTACCCATCGGTTCATCCTCTCGACTATTCCATCTGATTAAGGATGCAATTTACAAACGTTTTGGAAGAGGTTTGACTAATAGTTTCGCCCTTGGTCGGAATGGATCTCCAAGGAAATACCAACTCAGCTCAACAATTCTTTAACAAGTATCTCTGCAACGGTAGCAGCTTCCTGGCCTCGGCCCATTTCCTAAAATAATCCATGGCTACCAGGATATATTTATTTCCAGCATGTGTTTCTGGAAATGGACCTGCAATGTTGATTGCTACTCTTTCCATAGGACTACCAACATTGTACTGTTTCATGGGCAGAGGAAA
The DNA here is from genome assembly GCF_917563875.1 of Diabrotica virgifera virgifera. NCBI lineage: Eukaryota > Metazoa > Arthropoda > Insecta > Coleoptera > Chrysomelidae > Diabrotica > Diabrotica virgifera. The sequence continues at coordinate 53,842,086 of NC_065450.1, read as the reverse complement.
AATGTGCAGTGGGGTCCCGTTAGCATCTAAACATTCCGTATATGTATTTGGAACCTAGGAGTTTTCTATTGGTTCGTTGCAGCACGCGGTCATATTTTAACCAATAGGCGGCGAGGTCCCAAACGCATATACGGAATGTTATTCGGTTCCAAATTCATATACGGAATGTTAGATATTCGTACACCGAAAAAGATAAGTTTTTATTAGAGTCTGCTAAAAGGAGATTAATTTTAAAATACTTGTTACTGTATTATTAAATAAAAATAAAACAATTATAGTATTTGGAATGTTATTTGGTGCGAAATTCATATACGGTATGTTAAATATTCATAGAACAAAAAGGCGATTTTTATTAAAGCCAGTTAAAATGAGATTGGTTTTTAATAGTATATTATACATTTTATATACATTTTATTATACATTTTATTATACATTTTATTATACATTTTTAATAGTATATTTTTAATGATGGTCATTATGAAGCGAGTATAAGGGATATGAACCGAGCCACCTAGCGGCGAGTTTCGTATAGAGTACGAGCTTCATAATGATAATTAAATGCAAGTTGTATACACGATTTTTTCTATGATCGTTCACAAAAAAAATATTCAACTTTATTAATTTTGTAACGCAAACAAATTAAGTAGTTTGCCAGTCTGACAGTTTGTTTACATATTGAGAACTGTCAAAGCGTATATATTTGACTCGCCATTGGTTACTGCGCATGTGCCACCTTTATCGCAAATGTCATATCGCGATTCTATTGGTTAAAAATCTGTATCATACTGAAAATCTGTATCATAATGAAGTTCATTATGATACAGGTAGTGACATCATAATTGATATATTATAGTATGAGAATAGAAAAATTATTGGTAATGTATTATTAAAGATCCATAAGGAAAAAGGTTTTTCTGTAGTTGGCTGTATACCATATAATACAAAAAAACGAATAAAGTCCTTTGTAAAAGGTCTATATTTAAAATCCCTAAAAAGGGCTACATCACAGAACTAGTTTTCGATTGGTTGACCAATCATCATCAGTGCTTTCCTAAAATGAATATAACCTTATAAAATGGTGCAAAGGTTTTAAAATTTTGACTACGGTTAAAAAAGTTGTACGTTATACTCACGTGTCCTTCATGCTAACCACCAAAATATTTGTAATTATGTAATATATGTAAATAAAATTTGTAATATTATATTTTGGTGGTTAGCATGGTAAGGACACGTGAGTAGGTATAACCTACGACTTTTTTTAAATGTAGTCAAAATTTTATCAGGTTATATTCATTTTAGGAAAGCACTGATGATGATTGGTCAATCAATCTAAAACTAGTTCTGTGATGTAGCCCTTTTTAGGGATTTTAAATATAGACTTTTTATAAAGGAATTTATTCGTTTTTTTGTATTATATGGTATACAGCCAACTACAGGAAAAACTTTTTCCTTGTGGATCTTTAATAATACATTAACAATAATTTTTCTATTCTCATACTATAATATATCAATTATGATGCCACTACCTGTATCATAATGAACTTCATTATGATACATATTTTCATTAGGATACAAATTGTTAACCAGTAGAATCGCGATATGACATTCGCGATAAAGGTGGCACACGCGAAGTAACCAATGGCGAATCAAATACATACTCTTTGACAGTTCTCAATATGTAAACAAATTGTCAGACTGACAAACTACTTAATTTGTTTGCGTTACAAAATTAATAAATTTGAATATATTTTTTGTGAATGATTATAGAAAAAATCGTGTAAACAACTTATTACGCATTAATTATCATTATGAAGCTCATACTCTATACGAAACTCGCCGCTACGCGGCTCTTTTCGTATCCCTTATACTCGCTTCATAATGTCTATCATTAAATGCTCGTTGCATAATATACTATTAAAAACCAGTCTCATTTTAATTGGCTTTAATAAAAATCGTATTTTTGTTTTATTTTTATTTAATAATACAGTAACAAGTATTTTAAAATTAATCTCCTTTTAACAGACTAATAAAAACTTATCTTTTTCGGTGTACGAATATTTAACATTCCGTATATGAATTTGGTACCGAATAACATTCCGTATATGCGTTTGGGACCTCGCCGCCTATTGGTTAAAATATGACCGCGTGCTGCAACGAACCAATAGAAAACTCCTAGGTTCCAAATACATATACGGAATGTTTAGATGCGTCCCGTTATCGTTAGATATTGTTAAAATAAAACACAATAATTCTATTTATAATATATTACTATCTTAATTCACTTGCAATGGTCTTTTGTTATAACCGCCATTAGTTATCATAAGTTGGCCGGGGGGCCCTAATCGAAAATTTCCCTTACTAATTACTTCTTTCTTCTTAGAAGACTTCAGGGGATAGGTACCACCTTTTATGTAATTACGTTTTCCGGAAGTTTTATATAATTTTATACATTTTGGCTGTTCAAAATGTGACTCTCTTTTTTCTAGTTGCTTTTTTAGAATAATAATAAACGAATCTATATGTTTAAGTAACTTTAGTGAAGATTCAGAATTTATTTTCTCTTCTGTATTGTCAAATATTTGACTTCTGTTTACGATTTTATCAGAATCTAGGTTGTTAGCTTCTGCCACGAGGGAATGAACTTGAGCTGGATCTTGTTTGTTAACTTGTACTTGGTTCTCCAAGAAGGAGAGATGAGATAGTTTCTTTTCTGAGTAATAAATTGACGTTTTGATTTTCTCTATAAAAGAATGAAATACATTAGTGGAGATACGTGGATGATATACTAGTATGCTTTACAGGAACTAACAGACAACTTGACCAACTTTCATAATAATATTGAGTTTACAATAGAAACAGAACAGAATAACTCCATAAACTTTCTAGATGTAACGATTTCGAGACTACACAACAAACATGAGTTCTCCGTATATCATAAACCTACCCATACTGACACAACTATACACAATTCATCATCCCATCCTACACAACACAAATTAGCAGCCTACCATAGCATGATACATAGACTGACAGAAATTCACATGACAAAAAATAACTTCGAGATAGAATTAAACATCATTAAACAAATAGCAGTAAACAACGGCTATAACGAACAAACAGTTAACAAAATTTTAAACCAAAAACTCCATAAGAAAGCCCTGAAATTAGTGTATCCACCACCACAGAAAGAACCCAGTACCTTCTGCTCTCTCACATATACTGGCAATATAACAACAAAAATAGCCAGATACATAAAAAAGAAAGGAATAACACCAGCTTTCAGAACTAACAACAACTTAAGCAAATATATTAAGAACAATAAAAGCCGAAAGAGAAAGCAACTCCAGAGTGGTGTGTACAAACTAACGTGTGGTGACTGTCCGAAAACGTACATCGGTCAAACTGGCAGAACTTTTGACAAACGGATAGCAGAACACAAAAGGGCATTCAACAATAGAAAAACAGACACTTCTACATACGCACTTCACCTTCTAGATCATAATCATTCTTTCAATGAAGAGTTTCAAATTCTGCATATTCAAAATAAAGGCCTTAAGCTATCTTTTTTAGAATCTATGGAAATTAATAAACTGAAAAATACAGATATAATTCTGAATGACCAACTCGAGACAAACAGCTCCCCACTCCTCAACCTCTTCAGTTAAGACTTAAAAAGGCAAACACATTGTAAACTATATCACTTAAGAAAGGCACTCTGCCGAAACAACTGTAGTCACTTAGTTATAATAAATTCTGTGGAAGTATAGAAAACAAACGTTTTCAGTGTTTTATTATTAAATATATTAGTATTAAAAACATTATAGTTAACGAGTCTACTCAATAGAAAACTTAATTTTTGCAGTTTTATATGAATCAATTTCAAGCCCTATCTACAAACTTTTAAAAAATTTGTGATACACTGCAGTAATGAGCATAGCTTCATCAACACACACTACACTACAATTAGATGGGAGAAGTGAGATCAGGTTGCAAGAAGTTGAATTCCAGCTCGAAGCCATGGACGACGAAAGAGCGAAAGATAACACCCCAACAGAGGAAGAAGTCATTAAAGCAATACAGAAATTAAAAGAAAACAAAGTCGCTGGAACAGATACCATGCCTTCTGAGCTTTTAAAACATGGCGCAAAAAATCTGACCTGTTGTATAAGTAGGCTAGTAAAACTGATATGGAAGCAGGTAAAACTACCAGAAGACTGTAACGTAGGTATAAATTGTTAACAAGAAATAACATCAAACAATTTGTGATAACTACAAGGAAAACTCATAATCTCCTAAACGTGACCTACAAAATATTGGCCTACATTATTACTCCAGGGTAATAAGCTAGAAATAGTCCGTTTTTTTAATTATTAACAATTTAGTGCAAAAATCGCGATTTTTTCGATTTTTTGCACTCTATTCAAAAACTAAATAGTTGACATAAAATTACAAAATTCAGTTTTTTAGAACATTAAAAACCTTTACCAACACCGATTTTTGAAAGTTAAAAAGTTAATTTGTTGCTACGCAAACTGCAAAATAAGTGAAAATCGTTATTTGTTAATAACTTTTACTAAAACTACCTTAGAACTTTAGTGTTTCAATCAAAGTTGAGTATTATGGGGTCAGGCACGTAGCCAGGAAATGTGCTTGAGGGGGGTCCAAACATAACTCAAATTTTGGCGCTCTCTGAACTAACTAAAATAAGACTGCTCTTGTTTCGATTCACAACGAAATGATTATTCATTATTTTTATTAGTTCTACTCATATTCTGAGGAACTAATCTTTGTTTGAATTTTACCGTGCTGGACAGGCGGGTAGTGAGATGCAACCTGACAGATCTCCCTCGGCCTTCTTAGCTTCGGCGATTCGTTGGCCACGAATGGTGTAACCAGAAGATTATTTCTGATAAAGTTTTATTTTTAATATTGTTAATATCAGAAGTAAAACTTTCGTTCGTCTTTATCAGATGCCACCACGGCATCCATATCATCATAATCTTTCGTGTGTGGGTAGAGGCTGACAGCCAGAATTTTAGTGGTTCAGAGAGAATCAAATATGTGTTCTCTGAAGAGACTCTAACAAGAGTGGAAACTAGTTAGAGCACTTTTGGCGCTCTCTGAACTAACTAAAATAAGACTGCTCTTGTTTCGATTCACAACGAAATGATTATTCATTACAACTCAAAGTTTTTGGTAGATTAGACGGTAAAATTTTTCAATTTTCACGTAATTTCACCATTGTATCTTTAATATCATTTTAGCGTCTCTGATGATGTTAGTCATCACATATAACAGGGTTAAAGTGGAGATTTGCGGGTGGCAATGCGAGACAGGAAGATAAAAGATCGAATGCTACAATACAAACCTGGAGACCGCGGACAGGAAGAAGATGAAGAGGAAGACCTCAGATGCGATGAAAGGACGATATTGTATAAGCTACAGAAACCCACTGGAAAAGCGCAGCCAAGGACATATTATATGGAAAGATTTGGTGAAGACCTAGTATGTCCAAAGCTGGATAGAAATGGGCTAAAGAAGAAGATGATGATGTTAGATACTACTATGTATAACGGAATATAGAATTCCATAAAAAAGAGTACATCTGGTCTTCTATTCAGTTGTCGACCAGTAATTTTTGGTTATTTGATAAAAAAATGTACCTACTTGGCTTTAACTCAGCATTCCAATGAACGGACAACGGACCAAAGAGCCAATAAAATGAGTCTTTCGCTTTCGTTCCCATCTTGTTTCCGGGTGAAGTTTTTACTCGATTCGTTGTTGAGAACGGACGTTTAACACTGGCCGTTGTGACAGGGATAGTTGCCAAAATTGTAAAGAATTTGTAAATTTTTGGAAAAAATTCTTTATTACAATGTTCATTACGCGAAGACTTTCGGTATTTGGTTTCAAAGATGATATTGTGTTACAGTTATACCATAATGCCCGCACTTCACTCTCGCCGAAGACGATAGAGGTTCAACAAGTACGAGAGTGTAGACGGCCACCTTGTGTAACTTTGCCTCATTTCGTTCTACTTCCATTCTCTGTCAGTCTGGCGGGTCCGAGTCAAAGGGACCTTTGTCGGTATCGCACTTCCTCGCGAAGTAGAACGAGTATGTAGAGAGGGTACTTCGGACTTCGGTCAACTTTGGCGAAATAACTTCACCGAGAGTGTGGAGCCCGCTTAACATATATTCAGCTTTTATTGCTGTAATGTGAGCTCCACACTGTCGCCGAAGTCGATCGAGATTCAACAAGTACGAGAGTGTAAACGGCGACCTTGTGCAACTTTGCCTCACTTCGTTCTACTTCCATTCTCTGTCGGTCTGGCGCGTCCGAGTGAAAGGGATGAAAGTCGGTATCGCACCGCTTGAATGTGTTCCTCGCGAAGTAGAACAAGTGTGTAGAGAGGTATTTCGGCCTTCGGTCAACTTTGGCGAAGTAACTTCGCCGACAGTGTGGAGCCCGCTTAAGAGACATGCAAGATTGGCAAATCCAGGTAAAAGAATTTAAAATGTTGATAGAATACTTTTCCTCGTGGTAAATCTGTTTTTTAAACTGGATATATGTTGACACGTACACTGAATAAAAACAAATAATCCTAGTAAAAAATAATAATTATTTCGTTTACTTTTTCAAAAATAATAATAATAACTTGGGGATAAACTTGCTGCTTTGGTACCAAAGCCGAGACAGTCTTGGGAGGGGTCCCGACTCCATGGACCCCCTTTGGCTACGTGCCTGTATGGGGTACTTAACAAACCCTCAAAATTTGAGACTGATCCATTAATTAGTTTAAGAGATATTCTAATTGTTTATCCCAGAGACCTTTATTTTGCAATAACATAAGACATAAAATAATGAAGATAGGCAATTCTGCGTATGCCAAATGAAAGTAGAAAACTGATGCTATCAAAATGTACTAAAAAAAGATAAAAAAATTTTCTAATATAGTCAAAAATCCTAATGCCAAATTTGTGAAATTTTGTAGTTTATAAACATTTAGACTAACTTTAAAAATATCGTCCGTAGAAAAAATCATTTTACATATTAGAAAAGCTGGTATTTTACACGAATTTTTAAAAATGTAATTCAATTATTGACTAGTCATGGCAAGTGAAGGGGGAGCTGGGAGCCGACAAATGCACGAGTTCAAAAACTAAAAAAGGCAACTTAAAACTACTATCATTTTCTATATCTCGGGATCTACTGTATATATTTTGATTGTTATTTTTTTAATTTGTATGTAATTTTTCTGTACATTACAAATATGCAATTTGTTTAGACAGTCTAATTTGTTAAAACAATTTTTGAAAAAAATAATTTTTTCTCAAAAATCCATGATTTTAATCACACTATCGTTATTAATCATAGAAAAAGTTAAGGTACACTTTAATAAATAAATTATCTTCAATAAATAATTATCTAATAAAAATAATTTATTTATTAAAGTGTACTTTAACTTTTTCTATGATCTTTAATGTATGATTAAAAAAATAGATTTTTGTAAAAAAAAATATTTTTCACAAATTGTTTAAACAAATTAGACTGTTTATTAAGTAATACATTTATAAACAAATTGCATATTTGTAATGTACGTAGAAATTACATACAAATTAAAAAAAGAAAGATCAAAATCTATCGAGTTGATCCGGAGATACAGAAAATTATATTCGTTTGAAATTGCTTTTTCGGTATTTTAACTCGGTGGATTTGTGTAAAGGTTCCCCCTAGTAATTGTTTGAAATACATTTTTGAAAAATCGTAGAGGATGCTGTGAAGGTACAATGTTTTTTAATGCAAATGCAATGCAAATTTTTTAAGAAAAAATACAAATCCCATTCTTTAAAATGGCATTAATGAGATTCCTTAATTATTATAAACAAATTAGCTGTGAATTAAAAAAAACATATGGCTAACTTTGTCTCAAATGAACCCAGACCAGTGATCTCCCACATCACTGACCCAGACTAATTTTATTATTTGAAAATTCGTGTTAAAATACTATCTTTTCAAATATATAACAATATTGTTTCTACGGACAACATTTTTAAAGTTATTCTAAATGTTTATAAACTACAAAATTTCAAAAATTTGGCATTCAGATTTTTGACTATATTAATTATTTTTTTATCTTTTTTAATACATTTTAATACTATCACTCTTCTACTTTCATTTGGCATACCCATAATTGCCCTATCTTCATTATTTTCTGTCTTATAAAATAAAGCAAAATAAAGGTCTCTTAAATATTGCAAAATAAAGGTCTCTGGAAAAAAAAATAGAATAAATCTTAAACTAATTAATGGATCGGTCTCAAATTTTGAAGGTTTGTTAAGTACGCCAATACCCAACTTTGGGTGAAACACTAAAGTTCTCAGGTAGTTTTAGTAAAAGTTATTAACAAATAACGATCTTCACTTATTTTGCAGTTTACTTAGCAACAAATTAACTTTTTAACTTTCAAAAATCGGCATGTTGAAGGTTTTTCATTGTTCTAAAAAACTGAATTTTGTAATTTTATGTCAACTATTTAGATTTTGAATGGAGTGCAAAAAATCGAAAAAATCGCGATTTTTGCACTAAATTGTTAATAATTAAAAAACGGACGCGAACTCTAGGCAGGAAACAGGTAGGTTTTCTTCCTATAGGTCTACAATAACTAAAAAAGTAGTCAGCTACCTGGATCTCTGAGTGTCCCGAGAAAATCTTTATTACTCTGGACTATATTTAGATCGACTATCAGGATATTGTGGAAACATAATAAGCAAAAACCAGTGTGGGTTTCACAAAGAAGAGTCAACTATACATCAAATATTTCTTCTAATACAAGCTTTGGAAAGAAAATATGAGTATGGAATTGATACTCACCATTTGTTTGTGGATTTTAGATGTGCCTATGACAGTGCGGACAGAAACGCACTATACATACCCATGTCAGAATTCAATATCCCAATACACTTAGTGAAATTGGTGAAAGCAACCCTCTCAACAGTCGAGTGTAAGGTTAGAGTGCAGAACGGAGTATCAAGAATTTTCCAGGCATAAATAGGAGTTCGACAGGGAGATAGCCTATCGTGGCTTCTATTATAGAGAAAGCTATTAGAGAATTTGGAATAACAACAGGAGGAACCATTAAAAATAGGAGTGTACAAATACAAGAGTATGCGGTAGTACGATATCATCTATCGAAAGGCGGACCGGGTCCAATCGTTCATGGCATTGGAAGCAGCAGAAGAAATAATGGGTCTACACGTTAATACTAGTAAAACTAAGTAATGAAGGTGACAAACAATACCTAAGCATTTAGCAAAACCCGAAGATCTAACGGTTGGAACATAGGGGAGAGTCGGCCAATGGTGCGCGTCGGATAATTGTGCGCATCAATGTTTCTAATCTCCTATTTAATAAAATTGCAAAAACTATATTGTCGGCCATCTAGTAGCAACTGCCATATTTATCCGACACAAACGAACGTCGGGAGATACTTTAGCGGTTGGCAGCAGTTATCGTTTACATGTTTTCGCGTGGTATGATATTGTTTGTGTGTCTGAGAATATAAGCGATAACTTTTTTCTTGACAGAAATATAGTTTAAATAGTAATTATACCCTTTATTTATTTACCATTTTAAACACTGATATAATTAGTTTTGCTCGATTCTTTTTTGTTTTTATCAAATTTTGTGTTACCTATGTGGTGAAGTGTAACGTCGTCTAATGGCAAGGTATATAAAGGCATTTTTTACGTTTTGACACTTCTTCATAAAACGTAAACAAGCGTTAAACAATCGTCAAAGTAGAGAAAGGGGCAAAAGAGAAAACCACGAAATTGAAAAAAGTGCAAAAAGAAAAATTTTTGAACACAACAGCTCCGAAGTTATTTCAGAAGGTGAACTATGAAAATGACTTCTGTGTATTTTGGTGATGGTAGCAAAAAAGACTAGATATGGTGCAAGTGTTCGATATATTGTCAATGGTCTCATGCCATGTGTATAGGACAGGATAATCCAGAAGGATATATTTGTGACTTCTGCAATACTTAGATTTTTTATTAAATATCTGTAGCTTGGTTTCTTATCTTTTTCCGTACATTTGTTTGTTCCTTTAATATTTATGTCCAATAAGCTACATTTTCGAAGGTCATTTTTAAGTTCTATTATTGCGCACAGTTATCCGACATATGCGCACCATTAGCCGAATAGGTCGGGCAATTGTGCGCATTAAACTAATTGGAAATTTCGTCTCTCACTCTTCTACTGTTCAACCATTCATTAAATGGGGTCCCTACCAATATACCTAAGCCTTTGCAGTATATCTTCAAAAAATTTGGAAACTGAAATGTTTCAAGTTTGTGAAATATCCTGAATTTGCCTTAGGTGCGCACCAATAGCCGACTCCACCCTATACTTTTGAAGAAGTAAGAGAGTTCATATACCTATATATTTAGTAAAAGTAGTAGGTATGTATATTATAGTATCATAGTATCTATGGTGATAAGTAATAATGTTTAAATTATTAAAAGTGTTGAAAGTACGAACCTGAAATTGACTCAGCTACATTGGTAGGTTTATTAACATATTCTATCAATTCTTGCGCAGCGTCACCAATTAAATTGTTATTTTCCATTTCTCTTTGTTTCTTCGGAACATACGTTTCCTTACTTTCACTTTCGTGCTTTCTTTCTTTATTATTCGTTTCTTTAGTCTTGTAGTTACTAGGTTTCCACGTTGCCCAATAGGTTTCCTCTATTTTATTTAGTATTCTTTTAGGGTTTTGATTAAAAAATTTCGAATATTTTTCGATACGCTTATCGGAAAAATTTGAATCGACACAGTGTCTATATTCATGAATATAAATTGGACAATCTAATTTTTTATGAAGCAATTTTTGATTGCATGGTTCGCCCATCTTGAAATTACCTAAAAAATTCTATTTCTTTTGTTTATTTTTTATTATTTATTTATTATTTAAGCTAGAAGAATATATAGGTAGACCATATCAACTAGAGATACGTAATGGGTTTCAGTTTTTGGAAAAAAATGAAAGTGAAGATGTAGATCAGCAATGGTACTCCATAAAAGCGCTATTACAGAAGCAGCAGATAAATATATCGGAAGAACCAAGAAAATAAAAAGAAAAAAATTGTACGACGAAGAATGCTAAAGAAAAGATACCTAAAAGAAACAAACAAAAGAAGAATGGATTATATGTCGAATCCATCAGACGAACAACGTATACAATTCAACAGAGAAAGAGCTGCAGCTAGAAGAGGGCAAAAAAGAGACAAATCTATACGAACAAATTGAAAAGGTAGAAGAACATAGACTAAAGTAAAACATCCTACAGAGAGGCAAGACAACATAAAAGAGGTTCCTATATCAGGACAGCCAATTTCATGATAAAGAATTACACGTTTATAAAAAAGACCTTTTTATAATACCACTTTTTTATTATTTATAGGACACAATATAAAATTATAAACTATTATATTATTGTTTCAATTCCTATGTCTTCTGACACAAGAACTTCAGAATTTTCAATTTTAATAAAATATTTATTTTTGAGAACTTTTTATGTAACCAAACTAGCGAGGCAATTTTAAATTAAAGTGGCGCTTACATATGAATAGAAAATTTTACATGACATAGAAAGTAACGCCATCTATTGAGAAAACTAGTAGCGCCATCTCTTGAGAAAAGTGAGAACTAATTTTACCATATAAAAAAATGGCTTAAAATTCCAAATAAAACTCAATGCATCCATATAAAAGCTGTTGAATATTGCATTATTATCGAGTTCGAAGCTATTCTCAAAATTTCAGACCTCTAGCTATTTGAGAAGTATGTTTAAAATCGATTACATTACAAGACTTTTCCCGGACAAAGTGACAGACAAAGAACAGGCGAAGTATATAAAAACGTGGTAATAAAATGGAGAGATGTTCACTGCCGAAAATAAAATAGAAAGATGGGCTGAATATTTTGAAAAACTTCTTCTGAATGTCCAGAATTTAACTGATGAAAACGATCAAAACAATGAAAATGATGAAAACAACGGGAAAAATGAATATCAAACGGTCGAAATAGAAATACCCCCACCAAGTCTAGAAAGAAATTCAAAATGCCATAAACACACTTAAACCGATAAATCCCTGGCCTAGACAATATTGGTGCTGAGTTAATTAAAAAAAGGCGGTCATGAACTTATATAAAATCCATCAATTAATATAAAGGATATGGCAAAAACAAATAATGCCGAAAGAATGGGATATGGTGTATTCCACGAATATACGACTGTTTTGGATTATCGCGACAACGAATATTTTAGTGTACAATATAAGAAATACGTAAGTACAGTCCGTCTAATTTACTTACCGTTGCACGTCATTATCTACGCCAAAGATCTAAGTTGACATAGTTGCCAAAGTATAAAAAAATCCTGAATCCATTTTAAATCAAATAGATCACATTAATTATTTTAAACGTGGATTATACAACAAAACAAATTAATATTCAATGTAAATAAATAAAAACTTAAGAACTAGAGAACAAGAATTAAGTTATAATCTTACATTAAAGTAAATAATAAAAACAGTAAATATAATAAAACAAATACTTATAGTAAAGAATATAAACAAATATGAAGTGTCATCACCGCAACTGTCAAATAAATGTTACCAATTTATTCTAAAATGTCAGCTTCGTTCGATTAAAGTTTCAGTGTGTTCCGAACAAATGTGCTTCATAAAAACGCCTTATAATCCATTTATACAAATTAAATGAAACATATTATTGTGTATTCCTTTAGGTTAACATTACTAGAAATATTCAAATATTATTTCTACGCGTATATAATAAAATATGTCTAGTGGCTCTAATTCCAATGTACTCGGAAAAATGATTCTAAAAAAGAACACACCTACCGCCTAAATATTTCGTGTTGGTATCATGTGACGTCACAGGCTATGACGCGGATGACGTGCAACGGTAAGTAAATTAGACGAAGTATATTTTGCTCTAAAATTACTCCAATAAACAACAATATAATTTGCAATTTACTTTCGTTCTTCATATTTTACACAGTAAAATATTCATTGTCGCGATAATCCAAGAGGAAGGACTTACAATACCGGGATCCCGAATAACGGAATCCCGGACGATTTTTATCCGTTATTAAAAACCGGCATTTTTCTAAAAACACCGGTTTTACATTAGTTGATAAAAACTGAATGTATGCACAATATAAATCTAATTTAAAATAATATTAATTAATTACAAGAAATTTTTTTTGAATATAAATAGTTTTATTAGGAACAAAGTTTATTAAGGCATATTTATTACACATACCGAGTCGAGTATGGCCCCAACTTGTTGCAACCCAAATATAAAGTGCCAAATCTTAAAAAGCTTTCGTATAAACATCCCAAAATCAAATGTATAGTCAAGAAGTTTCTAGGATAAAATCTTTACTTAGTGCTACCGACAATATTTCAGTTACGACAGAAATTTGGACATCCGACAGCAATAGGGGTTATATTACGGTAACCGGTAAAGTGTCATTTTATCTGCAAAAAGAATTTTTCTCTAAAGTTTTATCAACTGAAGAAATCTTAGGAAGCCAGACATGTGAAAATATTTCCAATGGTTTGAAGGAGATCTTCTGTAGGTGGAATATTCTTCATAAAATCACTACATAGTGTCAGACAATGGGGCGAATATTAAACGTGCACGCATTTTTAAAAAACATCACCACCCTTGCGTAGCACATACGTTGAACTTGAGTGTTAATGATGCTCTTCTAATTTTTTATTAATAATACCGGTTTTAATACCGGTATCCCGATACCGGTAACCCAAAAGGGTTGTATATTCGTGGAATGGGGTATAGCAGTATTATTGTACAAATACGTAAGGCATAAACATGGAAGCATATAGGGGAATTTCACTAATCAATATTACGTGTAAAATATTGGCTTTGATTTTACTAAAAAGATTACTCCATACGCTGAGACATAGTTGGTGACTACTAATGTGGCTTCAGGCCTGGAATCAAGATCTACATCAGTTACAGGTACGATTCAATGAATCGTCCAAATGCGATGGTTGAGCTGGGCACATCTAAGAAACCAGCTGTGGTAACGCATAAATGTGTGTAACTGCTTTGCATAAGTTAGAAAACAGGAGGGAAAACATAAAATTCTTTCTATGTAAATTCTGGATTGAGACAGGGAGATCCGCTGTCCCCATTGTTTAACCTGATACAGATATAGCTGCTAACGATTTATTTTATACTGACAAGACTTTTATAAATAAAATAAGTTGCACTTACCGTCTTTGGTGTACACATGTTGTCCCTGCTTATAAGATAAATTATAAGCCATTTGAACTGTTAATTTTTTAAACATTTACTTTGATAAAATATATCAGTTATTTTCTGTCAAATTTGGAAATATATTTGGCATAAAACAAATATTTATAATATCATTATTAGATTTAAGTTTGAATTCAAGGTGACAATTCGTCAGAAAAACTTGAAATCTTCTTTTTTCATATACGTGTTGTGTTTTCAATATGTGTTGATACGACATGAATGAAATACACTGTGAATGTTGATACGAAATTAAGAAAAAAACGTAATTATCTTTTAAGCTACCCTGTATAACATTACAAACCCTGATATTTTAGGAAAGACGGCATTCAGGAGGATCCAAAAATGTAAAAATACCTATACTATTTTAAAAAAATATGCCCTATTAAAAAAAAAACGAAGTTACAAGCAACTTCCGGTAACTATAACCGGAAGTAGCAAATCGATGAAAATATTTTCATTAAATAGATCACTCTTTAAAACCCTTTTATTCCAATTTTCATGATTCTGTTGCCTTTAGTTCTCGAGATATTTCTAATAGACCGCTTACCTGCCTCACCCTGTATACTTGTTCAATTTGTGTGGCATTAGTCGAGATATTTTGGCCAAATGGTTTTGGTGTTTTGGAATAGGTAATTTTAAAGCCAAATTGTGTACAAAGTCCTGAAGAAGTTGGCAGACATGATCTACCCGGTCTGCAATAAGGACTATGTCGTATGTCGTCTACAAACCTAAAGTTGTTGTACTTTTAATCTATTGTTTAGGTTGTTCATGTGCTTGAATACTCAATTTAAGTAATTATTTTAGTTACTACCACGTACATATCGTTAAAATACTAATAAACTACACTCACCGGCACAAAATTCCGCCACCGAAAATTTTTGATTAAGTTTGACAATTTATAACTTTATTATTTGTGCTCCGATTTTCAAGAATCTTGCATCAGTTTGTAGGTAGGTACATGTATTGACATCCTTTGTTATTATTCCGGTAAAAAAATTTTTGCTTAGATGGCATTATACGGGAGTGAATGGAAGCGTTGTATTTTCTAGTAACTTTAAAAAATTCTGTGGAAAAATTGGAGGGCTGATTTTGTTTCATACTGCTTTTGTATTATCCTGGAGGTATCACGAAGGTTTTGTTTTTTGAATTATCCAAATATCTCTTTTCTTGTAAGAGCTGTAAGTAAAAAGACTGCTTTGAAGGTTTTTTTAATTAAAAATATCAAACGCACTAAAATTAACAACAAAACAAAACAATTCAATAGCGGGTATGTCCATCTCTTGCAACAACGACTGCTCGTAATCTGTTTGGCATCGAATAAATAATATGCGTTATCCTTGTCTGGGGAATAGCCCGATATTACTCTACCGGGGCCATAACTATACCAAATTGTCTGGAGGCCTAGAATGACGGCGAATAACTTTCTTAATCAGTGGCGTGCTGGAACTTTTCAAGCGGCTCGGTGATTTTATAGAAAAGCGGCCTCCCATCCTCATTTTACCTTATATTTTCAAGATTTTTAATCGTTATTTATAAAACAAAAATATAAATTATTTTTAAATCAAACATTAAACTTTAAATTCAATGAAATTGTTTAAAATTTGCTGTTCTATTATTTAAGAATAAGCAATCTTACAAATAATAAATATTATCACATGTATGACAATGTTGTTTGCAGTAAGGCAGAAACCATAATTTCCTGAATGAATATATATAAATTTAATGTTATTAAAAGATGAAAATAAAATAAAATTTTGAGAATTTTTCAATTATGTATTAAGTTGAATTTTAGTAAATCAATAATAATTATACAAGAGAGTACAAATACAAGTACAGTACAAATACTTTAACAATATTTAAATGTTAATACAGCGCATTAATCTAAACATTATTTTGCGATTATTTTATAAAATAATTAACTCTCATTCAATAATTTCCGCATTAAGGGCGTATGCGCAAAATTTCGCGCCAATGAATTTTAAAAGCATTCATTTTTTTTGCGAATCCTGAGGAAACTTATAAGTATTTTTGAAAAATTTAAACGAAGAATGAAAGATTACATTATTACCGAGGGCCAAGGTCCCTTAGAATAAGCAAAAAGTTTCTTTTGAATGAGATATTTGAAATTAAAAATCGCACTAGATTTTCTCTTTTTTTACCCCTGTAACTAATTAAAATATACATTATAGAAGTTTTCAGGGACTTTCGGCCCTCGGTGATAATGCAATCTTTCAACCTGCGTTTAATTGTTCAAAAATACTTATTAGTTTTCTCAGGATTAAAAAAAATAAATGCATTTAAAACACATTGGCGCGAAATTTTGCGCCTACACCCTTAAAGAAGATTTTTGAGCAAATTCGTCGATTATTTCATTATTTTTAAGCTCATACAAAGTTTCGTTTATGGCCATTAGCACAAATGTTTTTAAGTGATCTTGTGTTAAAGTACTTTTTAACCTATTTTTTTGTATTTCAACGTTGAAAAGCTTCTTTCACAAGATACTTGTGTCACTGAGAGAGTTAATAAATGCTTATTTATCTGTAGCAATCATTTATGTACATAGGGTCTTATTAATTTACTTAAACTGAATTTTACAATCAAAAAAGATTTAAATTTTTGTGAAATGTTTTGTTAACATCATTCGCTTCGAAATTAAAAAAAGTTGTTACATCAGATTTAGAAATTTTTGTGAAAAAAATCTTATTTGGCCGGCCTCAAGAGGCCGCAGCCTCTCGGTGATTGCACCGATTCATTTATATGGCCAGCAGGCCACTGTTCTTAATTCATTCCATAAATGCTCAATAGGATTGAGACCTGGGCTGCATGCGGGCAATTCTAATCTTATCAATTCAACCTCTATTTTATGCGTCCAAAAGTGTTTTTATTTGCAAAAAGCTCTTAAAGAAAAGAGATACATATTCGTATAATTCAAAAAACAAAAAGAATGTGTGTGTACTTTGTACGCACGTAAGAAGATATTCTTCTATTATATAATAGGTAATTTAAACGAAGTAAATATACTTAAGAGGTTATTTGTATTTAAAAATCAAACTAACTTTCTTATCTACCACTTTCAAAAAATTTTTAATAAAACAACCAAAAATAAAAAAAATATGACTCGCCCAGGAATTGAACCCGCAACCTTCCAATCTCAGTGCTAACGCATTTCCCACTACTCCAGCGAGGCCCTAGAAATATACATGTAAGTTTCGGATATAATTACACAACACGGCGACATATAGTGTAAAAATGTTATGCTTACATAATATTTTATTATTTTACTACAGGGAAACACAAATCCAAAAAAAAAAGAATTATAATAAATAATACATTTCCTAAAACCACTAATATATTCTTTTAATGACTTATTTGCACGGTTACAGATACATACATACCTATCTTGAAAGATTAACAATGAACTACATACTGTCAGTGTGCGCAGGCGCGCGGATCATGTACAATTTTACCCTCAATCGATTCGCCGCTAAAGAAGAATATCTTCAAAAATTTTAGTGATGCCTCCGGGATAATATGACAGGACTATGAAACAAAATTAGCTCTTTCAAATTTTTACACAGAATTTTTTAAAGTTAGGAGAAAATACAACTCTTCCATTCACCCCTGTATAATGCAATGCAAGCAAAATTTTTGTGTTACCGGAATAATACCAAACGTTATTAATACATGTACCTACAAACTAGTGCAAGAATCTTGAAAATCGGAGCACAAATAATAAAGTTATAAATTGTCAAACTTAATCAAAAATTTTGGGTGGCGGAATTTTGTGCCGGTGAATAGCTTATTTTATGTGAATACTTAAAAAAACTACTCATGGTATAAAATATTTATTGGGCCAAATTGTTGATAATAAAAAAACACTTAAAACTTAACATATTAATAATGCAACTAAATATAATGTGCGATTATAGGCATATAGAAACAGTTTAGGCTGCATAGCATTGGTAAAAATCATTTTAAGAAGCAAATTCAACATTTCAGGAAAACTTCTTGGTATGTGCAATAAATAGAGAGAGGTTCAAAATTATGGAATAAATTAATTTTTTCGAAAATAGGCCACTTCGGAGAAAAATTCCGAGACAAGTCGATTTTTATTTTTAAATTATGATTTTTTGGCATATATATATATATATATATATATATATATATATATATATATATATATATATATATATATATATATATTTAAAAACATAAGATGTAGATCTTTGAAACACACTCAGTGAACCAAAGATCCAAGGTTATTGGTTTAACGACCACTCGTACGAAATCAAATAGATGAAATAGAGAATGTGGAAAAATCCCCTTACGAACAATTCACACATCCACCATTTCGGGTATATATATATATATATATATATATATATATATATATATATATATATATATATATATCATACTAGTGACGTCATCCATCTAGGCGTAGTTCTTTTACCGGGATCAAATAAGATAAAAAATAATAGTACATTTTTTCCCAAGGTACATGCTTTTCCCCTATACAACTTTCTCCGGATTGATAACTTTCTTCTGGTTTGTTAGTAATGTAAAACTTACTTCTTAAAATGTTCATTGCCAACACCACTGTTAACAGTCTTCACAGATTATTTTTTAAGGTACCAAGTAATTTCTATATGACTACGATTATATCACAAATAATTCAAACAATTCTACACAATGGTGTAAAATATTTAATGATCTATAGTCTTAATTATAATAAGAAATAGGAAAAAGTTGCGGTTTTATGAAAAAGAAAATGAGAATAGCACCTGACGTCTAAAGTCTAAGTATCAAGTTTACAGTTTACCAAATCTAAGAATAAGTTTGAAAAAAATCTTAAAATCGCCATGTGGAGTTATTGTAATGTAAGATTTTCAAAGTTTTTCCTAGGTTTGACAAACTGTACCTGTAAAATCAAGTTAGTTTCGTTTTACTGACTCTAGGTTTCAAAAAACCACAAATGTTTCGTATTTCGTTTGTATCACTGGTACTAATACACGGTACTACCCATTTTATTTGAACGAACCAAACTATTTATCGATAGTTGGACTGTATCTTGTGTATCCTTAAAACAATACCTATTTTATTCAAGATACATATAAGTTTATTTAAATAAAGATAGAAAATGAATGGATGAAGAAAAAAGAAAAAAAATTGGCAGTTTTTTCTTTCGGTAGGCGGCAGTGTAGATTAGCGCGAAGCTTCATACTATTTTGTCTGTATTTTTAAAATTGAATAAAGTAGTTTTATTTTTTATTTATATTTTTTTATAGATTTTAATAAAATTGAATAAGTTTACATGTATAAGGGACTCCCCTCATCGCGTAAATTGACTCTTTACTGTTTACTGTAACTGCGGACCACAAATCGCTATTTCGTGGCGCTACTTCAATGACGCTCGCCTTAACATTTTACTATAGAGAAAAAAATTAATATAACGTTTTCAGCATAAAATTCGCTTCGCTTCAAAAATTTAGATATACTCATACTTTAACCTAAATTAGTCCAGAAGAAACTGCTCTATACGCTCTATATAATGATTTAAAATCCCAATAGATTCTTTTAAATTGCTATTAACATAAGTAGGAATGCTACACATATGAAATATGAAGGGGAAAAGAAAAACCATTACTCAGTGAATTATTTCAAAAACATTAATTTGCTTTTATAATTACAAAAATAAAATTGCGCCATTTCGCACATCCGCGGAATGTTGCGCTAACGTGAAAAATTACGCCATGGTGTAATGCGGAATTCCGAATTTTTTTCGTTCCTATCCATTGTGATGGCCCAAACAGGACATCGTCCAAATAAAAAAGAAATGTTCAATTCTGGCCATGAAAAAGTGCGAAATTCCGCAATGATATAGTGCGGAATCTCACACATCCGCAGAATTTCGCGCTAACGTGCGCAATTTCGCCATGGTATAGTGCGGAATTTTGCACATACGCAGAATTTCTCGCTAATGTGCGTAATTTCGCCAGGGTAATGTGCGGAATTCCGAATTTTTTTTCGTTTCAATCCATTGCGATGGTTCAAAAACGATATGGTCCAAATTAAAAGGACATGATTTGATTCTTGTCATGGAAATGTGCGAAATTCCATGATAGTATTGCGCGTAATCTCGCACATCCGCAGAATTTCGCATATCCGCAGAATTTGGAGCTAATGTGTGAAATTCCGAATGGTAATGTGCGGAATTCCGAATTTTTTGTTCCAATCCATTGCGATGGTTCAAAAACGACATGGCCCAAATAAAAAAGAAATGGTTTCATTCTTGTGATGAAAATGAGCGAAACTCCGCAATGATATAGTGCGGAATATCGCACATCAGCAGAATTCCGCGCTAATGTGCGAAATTCCGCGATTTTATAGCGCAGAATTTCGCACATCCGCAGAATTTATCGCTAATGTGCGAAAATCCACGATGGTATGTGCGGAATTGCGCATATCCGCAGAATTTTGCGCTAATGTGCGAAATTCCGCAATGGCAGTGTGAAGAATTCAGAATTTTTTCGTTCTTATCCATTAGGATGGCTTAAAACCAACATGTTTCAAATCAAAAAAAGAAATGATTTGACTCTTGTCACAGAAGCTGACAAATTCTATAAAGTCTGATTTATTGACGTATCTCTAGAACTTCTAACGGCATTAAAGATTGTGTTCGTTTTAAAATGGGTAATACATAAGAAATGAAGATAGATATCTTTTTTTTTCATGATTATTAAACTTAAAATTAATATATATTTGCACTGTTAAGTATAATCTAATTTGTGGTTCTGATTATACATATTTTCAATTGATCACTCTACAATATCTGTTTCATTCGAATTACTTTGCTATATGTACACTTATCCAAATTCAATACTCAATTATTTTTATCATTACTAATAGACAAAACACATCAAATTGTTCTATATATCTTCCCAAATATTTTGGTAAATTTATCTTAAAGTTGTTCAAAATACAGAGTAAATTACTAAACTTTTTGTGCAAATTGAAGAATACAATAATAAAGGGTAGGCTGATTTTGTTCTTCATCTAATTGGATCATTGTAAATCGATGGTATAACCGATGGTCAGGGCACTGGAATATCAGATATTTTGGCACCAAATAGACAGAATGAGGCCCGAGTTCATCTTTGGCGGAATCAACATCAAAGTGGTAGAAAAAAATAGAAAAATAAGATTGCAAAATGATAACCTAAGATCCTTTTGTTAAATCACAAGACATCCACATCCCTTTTTTAACAATAATTGCAATGCATGTGAAGGTAGGCACAATACCATATTCTTTGACAGATGATGTTACATGATAACGGATTCCTTTCAATGGTGACATCTGACATGATGAAAGCAAACAAGTTTGTGATTTTTTAATGGCAAAAATGTATCGTTCAGTTGTTGAAGTATCAAAGTTGTAAGTGTCAAATATACGGTGATACTTGGCTCCACCTACGATGCAACAGCAACACAATTCACTGAATGCGTTCCCACTTATTTTTCTACACAAGTGGACAAAATCGCCAAGTATCACCGTATATGTAGATTTTAGAAAGAAAGTAGAATATCAAGTAAAAACACTGTATTGGGACACAGAAAATATAGGAACATCATGTTCTCGACCTGAAGCCTTAGAACATTATAAACTTTTTGAAGAATAGAATTGAAAAAGCCATGATGACTGATATTACCAACTTGAAACCTACATACCGTCAAGAAAAAGCACACATTGTAAAACAAGATGGAGATACGACTCACCCCCTACTCTCTCTAACACTATTTTACGACTTTTTGATCGATGAATACACAGTATGAAAAAGAATGGTGCATTTCGCGGACTTGTTTCTGGCTGTGATAAAGACTGAAATATCCATTGAGCATCAAATTCAGTATGGGAGCTACAACTGGACAATGTGAAATAAAATAAATCAATAGGTATCGAAACAAAAGTTCGAACCCTTTTGACAACAATTGGTAGAAGTCGTTATCTAGTACGTATATTTAAAGATAATAATATAATAGTCTGTTATTTAGAACATTTTTAAGTATAGTGAGCCACACAGGACAGTTAGAAAGAATCAATGATATAAACATATATCTGTCAGTGGCACCTACAGATCTACTTAGTTCTTGATACTGTATATAGTTTACTTAGTTGTAATTATGATTGAATATTAAACAAGAAAATCAGAATTTGCTGAGTCTAAACATATATGAGCAGAAACTGTATAACCAATTTCTTACAATGTTTCTCCACTCTATTCGAAATTGACTGTTTCTATTAACTTGTTTTTGTTTAATAAATAGGATAAAACAAACGAAGTTTATACCTCAAAGAGAGAATGTTAATAAGTTTAGCCGAGGATATAGCTCATATCATCGAACTTCTAACTAATTTGACCTGGGGTACACGTTGTTTTATATTTCCTTAAATTTGTATGACAGGTATTCTATATTCCCGCTGAGTCATTCACCAACGCACAAGAACATTGTACAAAACAATAAATAAAGTTGATCAATTGAGTACATTTCTTCTCAAGAATACCTATATAATTTGAAACAAGATTTACCAGCATACAGTTAATCTACATACACACGTTTATATACAAGAGTAATCCGGCTCGAAGGACCAACTGGAGTCGATTGATCAACTTTATTTATTGTTTTGTATAATGTTCTTGAATGTTGGTGAACTGAGCGCTAATATAGAGTAACTGTTATACACCTGAGCTATTGCGGCGTTGTCAGAATAAAATTTAGTCAGGTGCTTTTACAAATTAAAGTAAATATTGAACGCACGTATATTTATACGTAAATTGAAAGACAGTGTGTATCCATATAACAAAATTTCCATAGAACAATATTTCGCATCCGTATTTCACTGTACATAAAACACAAACAAGTTCACAACTTCTATCACTTGCACGCAATTTTATAATAGTCTTTAATTTATTAAGGTATTCCTACTTATATATTGTTCCTACTTTCTTTAGTAAACAACAATATTTTACGAATAATTTTCACACTTATTTTGATTAAGTTATAACAATGAAGCAGTTTA
Organism: Diabrotica virgifera virgifera; assembly: GCF_917563875.1. Taxonomy (NCBI): domain Eukaryota; kingdom Metazoa; phylum Arthropoda; class Insecta; order Coleoptera; family Chrysomelidae; genus Diabrotica; species Diabrotica virgifera. The sequence continues at coordinate 53,818,634 of NC_065450.1, read as the reverse complement.
GGGGCAGTCGAATATGGCTCTTCGTCCACCGCCACAACGCAACTACAAATCGACTGCGACACAACTACAACTCGACTGTGACCCAACTACAACCCGACTGCGACACAATTACAACTCAACTGCGATGCAACTAGTGCCAATGAATCATAAACTAGTAGAAATACTTTGGCGATACATAGCAAAAAAGGGATACAAACTATAGGAAAAGTGTCAGTGTAGAAGATTATAATTATTGTACAAACAAGCAGGCATGTTTTTCAAATGCCTCTACTAATTTAAAGGACAAGTCTTGTTCCATCATTATAATAGAGTTTCATATATAAAATGATCCCTTCAAAATCTTATGCATGCAACAGTTGTATTGCAACTGACATGCCAGTTGAATCGCGATCAATTTCGAGTCTATTCGTTTTACGCCACGTTGCAATTGGGTTGGTGAGCGGACTTTGTACTAAAAGCACGTGTTTGACTTTGTACTAAAAGCACGTGTTTGAATCTAGTTGACTGTGTAGCAGCTACAACATGTTTATTTTTGCGGTTGAGTTGCAGTTGCGTTACGGCAGATTAAGAGCCTATGAGTTTAAAAAATGAAGGGCAGTTTTTAGACTTAGTTTAATGTGTCAGACAATTTTTTAAAAAATTTTACAATCCAAAAATGCTAACTAACTGCGATTTAAATTTTTATAACATTGTGGAAGAAGTAAATAGTGTAAGGTGGCAGTTTTAATTTTGTTACTGTTTCTATTAAAAGTGCACAAAATTTTATTATTAATCAGAAAACAGTTCAACTAAATTCACACAACAAATTATCAGTTGCATCAAATAATCGATGAACGATCATGTATAAGACAAAAATTTTTATCAAACTTAAACGTGATTTTCTAGTAATGTTTTTTTCTGCACCTTTTCATCTATTTAAAGTGGTGTTTTAGTTTATAAACCCATTTTATATCGCTAAATCTCTATTGGGTTTCGTTTGACTTAAATTTTTCTTGTCCCCTCTGTTGAACAGGACTTACCGAACCACTTGGTGCACCAGAGAATAAGCTGCAGTGACATGGCTGCTACTATGGAGAACTCAACACCTATTGCAACTACTTCAGCATACATCCATGGAGGCAGCCTATATCAAACATTCAACTACAACTGTAGTTAATAAACGCTGCATGAAGCCATACATTTTGTTGTATTATTTTCACATTTTGTACAGCTTTACGCAGGATTTGCTTTTTTTATAGGATAAGACGTACCTACACCTGAGAGACAGGGCTAGTCGAAGCCTTAAACAATTAGCATCCAGTGATCTAGCTAATGGCTTCACTGTTATACATTGGTTGTAATATTGTCACATACCAATTTTTGAAGCAGTTCGACCATTCTAGGCAACTCTCGTCTCGGACTGAGTAGTACAGATCCGTTCGGCTTACCCGTACCGTTCCCGTACTCATCCGAGCAAAAAAAGGGGAAATAATGCTCACTCGGGGCGAATGCTTAAGTGTGCACAAGGCTTAAGATTGTATGGCAGATGATCATATTTATTTATGACTTATGACAGATGTCAAGAATATTGCATAATTTAGGAAAAGCTACTAAACTACAGAGCGATTCGCTCGGCAATCGAATGACTGTATTACAATTTTATTATCTGTACCTTCATCGGTACATGTGAAAGAATTGCCCAACACAAGCATTTCTAGTACTTTTGATATAATTGACACAAAATTTATATTTTATTACAAAAATATCAGTTTTTTCAGCTCAGTTCCGTTTATTTAGTGAAACTGCTGCAACTGAGCATTGTTATTATTGGACTAGTCTCATTTTTCCGTAACTCCTATACATTTAACATTAATTTTCGAGTTAACATTTTTTATAAAGGATACCGCACACATCTTATGGAGAATGTAATGTCACTCAATACAATAAAATTTACATGAATAGATTCGTCTCGAAACTACAATCATTTCATATCACTGCGCCATCTCTGAATTTTGACAAATAGCGGTGTAAATTGAAAATAAAGTTTATGGAAATCCCATTTTGAAGTTCATAAAACTGTCATTCATAAATACTATTAGTCTAGTTGCTATTGAAAACAGCTTAACCCAGCATGAGCTAAGCAGATTAGACGAACTATATATTTTGGTACGACTGACCAAATTATACCTACTTTATTAGGTATCTATAAGATAAGCCTTAATACCTGCATAAAGATTTATGAACTGGCGATTCACAAAATCTCTTTCCTCTCTCTAGCTCACGCACACAGCCATTTGATTTTAGACTTATTTACATCAATTTACGTCGTTATTAATCAAAGTTCTGAGTCGGCGCAATGATATGAAATGATTGTAATTTCCAGACGAATCTATTCATGTAAATCATTTGGATTTGAGATTACATTTTCCATAAGATGTATGCGGTGTCCTTTAACCTATTCACTGCTACGTTTTGCTGGAAGACATGCCCAGGAGGGGCATTTTTAATGCCCGACGACCCTGCCTTACTATCATCCATATTAATCTACCTACGAAAAAAAAAAATCCGAAACGAACAAACTTTTAGTCCCGATATGTAAGCTACACGCTCGTCAACGCACTCTACCTTGAACTAGCGCTCAGTATCTACTCTCAATTAAAATGACAATGTGCCTGTGCAACAGTGTCACGGATCCGCGTCACACGCATTGTCTGAAAACGCATCCTGACACGGATCAGTGCCGTGCGCATTGACGACACATATCCATGCCGCGTGCAGTGATGACACGGCTCCGTGTCATGCACAGTGATGACACGGATCCGTGCCATGCGCAATGAAAGGGTTAAAAATAAAATTTTGTGCACTTTCCTTCCATCAAAAGCCCCTTAGAAACAAATTGATGATATCAAAAGTGTGTAAACTAAATCTACTTTAAAACACCGAGATCTACCTTTTTTGTATATATAAACATTCACAGTAACATTATCATCCTTAATACTCGTTTTGTACAAAAATATTAAGTCGTTCTTCTACAAATTTTCGAAAGGGCCTTTTAAGTCATTTTATTCCTCTATAAATAAATACATTATCTGCAAATAATAACTGAACAGAAGGATATCTGAATTAGATGTTAAATCTTTGGATTGTGTCCGGTTTTAAAGAAATATGACGTCAATCATGCACCTATACATGTTCTTCTCCACCCATACTTTCTGTATATTTCTGTTTTATAAGGTCTCAACATATTGTGGTAGGAATCAATCAATAAGTGCCATCTCTCCGCAAGACTTCATCTCTCATCCTGCTAGTCATGCATTGGCTGACTCAATTCACTCGCGAATTCCAATTCAGGACCACAGAAGTTTGAAATATTTATTAGTTCTTATGTTTTTTCTGTGTCTTCTAAGATGTTAGAGAAACGTGGAGAAAGCACACATCCCTGTCGAATTCCCCTTATAATAGGAACTTCTTCGGACGTCTGACTTTTAACTCTAATGTCAGCTGTCTGATAGCTAGTACAAACCGGCTAGTATCCGAATATCCCTCCCATCCATAGCTATGGCATTCAACATAACAACTAATTTTTCGTGTTTAACAATGTCAAATGCTTTCTCGTCAAACCAGGTGACTCCATGTTTTCTGTGTTTTGATACATTATTTCCTTTTCCATCTTTTTATGCTCTTTCTTATACATACTTTCTTAGACATACATATATGTATACTATACTGCTTCTTCATGTATTTTGTGATTTCCTTTTATCTTCCTAACAAGTTGAAATTTAGAGTGGTGTACTACAGTATTGTTTGGTTTCCAAAGGAAAAGTCTAACTACTACCATTTGCTTCTTGAAACTTTCTAATACATCTTCTCATTTTTTGGACCACAGAATGTTCTCTTTTATGGATATCAAATGTTCTACTGAAAGAGAAGTCTCTGGATCATTTTGGGACAGAGTTTTGTATCTTTATCACAGTTATGCCTGTTCATAGCATGGCTTCTCTTCCCAGAGGATTGATCATTTTATATTTTATTTTGCTTTCATTGCTTATTTTTAAAAATAAACATTGTAGCAAATCGGCCCCTTCTACGCCTTCTATGTAAGGAACGCGTCGGTAAGGAACCAGCGGGCATATGCCTTTCCGGGAACCAATATTAAGTGGCCCAATGCCCCGTTGAAAGAGATGTACCTAAGAAAGATACAAAGACCCTATTTTCAATTTTTCTGTTTAGTTGAGTTAGCATCGAGATTTTGTACCGTAAAGTCGAAAATACACCATTTGTTCGAATTATCGTGATTTTCATTGTAATAAACCCTAAAACCTGAGATAGTTACCTTAATTTACCTTTACAACATATAATAATAAAAAAACATTTAATAATGGTTTCTTGACTTTGAATCTATGGGTTGAGCTTCAATATTTCAACCAGAATCTTCTCTTTTATAGCTACCAAGTGTTTCATTGAAAGAGTTTCTAGAATATTTTGGGGCAGCATTCCTATCCTTATTACTGTTAACTCCTATCTGTAGGGCATATTTTAGAACCTATTTTTCGCACCGGAAAATATTCTCTATTATGAACACTAAGTGTTACAACTGAAAGAGAAATCTCTGGATAATTTTGGGACAGACTTTCCTATCTTTAGCACAGTTACAACCTATCCATATTATGGTTTGTTTCCTGATTTTTTCGTCACTCTCAACTCATTTTATACTTTATTTTGCTTTCTATGCTTTACTTTTGAAGTTCATTTTTTATTATTTTCTTAACTTCGGATCTAAGGATTGAGCTTCAATATTTTGTCCAAAATCTTCTCTTTTATAGGTACCAAGTGATTTATTAAGAGTACCTGGATAATTTTGGAACAATATTCCTACTCTTATCGCTTTTCCGTAGGATGGTTTATTTTCCCTATTGATTTTTTTGTATTTTATGTTTTCAGTACTTTTCTTCTTATGGTGTGTTTCTGAGATGTTTTCCTCAATTTCATATTTTATTTCCTAGTCTTTGCTTTATTTTTAAGTATTTTTTAATTGCTTTTTAAATTTGTACCTTTAGATTCAGCTCAACTATTTTGTCCACAATTTCCTCTCTTCAGTTATCAGTACCGTATGTTCTCATTTTATCATTTAACCTTCTCATTTCATCCGTTTAAAGTTATAGTCCAAGAGGCAGCGCTAAAAAATATCTTTGAATTTACTAAAGCTAGATTTTTCACAGTTGATTACTGTGATTGTGTAGAGAAACATACTGCGGTCGGTCAAGCGAAACGTAGAACAGGGGTTACTGAGAGGGTATCAAAGTTGCTTTCCTACGAAGGTAATTAAATCCATTTACTAAGGCTGAAAATCAGTACACACATTCTAAATTAAATATAAATAAAAGTTATTATAGTCGGTCAGCTGTTTGACGGGACAGAGCCGGTCGGTCGACCCCAGTGAATATACAGGGTTATTCACCATATTTTGACCCCCTTGTAAACTGCTTTATTTACAGAATTAGAAAAAAATGTAAAATACAAAAGTTATTCGATTTTTAAATTATGATTTTTTGACATATATATCGTACTAGTGACGTCATACATTTAGGCGTGATGACGTAATCGACTACTTTTTTAAATGGGAATAGGGGTCGAGTGCTAGCTCATTTGAAAGGTTATTTAATTCCCTATTTAGTAATATAAACATTAACATGATTAATTATACAGGGTGTCCAAAAAAATTTTTAAATTAAATTAATTGTTTAATTAATAATTCAAAAAAATTTTTGGACACCCTGTATAAATAATAATCTTAATATTTATAGTACTGTGTAGAGAATTGAATAACCTTTCAAATGAGCTAGCACACGACCAATATTCTCATCTAAAGAAATAGTCGATTGCGTCATCACGCCCAGATGGATGACGTCACTAGTACGATATATATGTCAAAAAATCATAATTAAAAAATCGAAAACTTTTGTTTTTTGCATTTTTTTCTAATTCTGTAAATAAAGCAGTTTACAAGGGGGTCAAAATATAGTGAATAACCCTGTACATTCATTGGGGCCGACCGACCGGCTCTGTCCCGTCATACAGCTGGCCGACTATAATAACTTGTATTTATATTCAATTTAGAATGTGTGTACTGATTTTCAGCCTTAGTAAATGGATTTAATTACCTTCGTAGGAAAGCAACCCTCTCAGTAACCCCTGTTCTACTTTTCGCTTGACCGACCGCAGTATGTTTCTCTACACAATCACAGTAATCAACTGAAAAATTTAGCTTTAGTAAATTCAAAGAGATTTTTCAGCGCTGCCTCTCCGTCTATTATGGTATAACCTTACTTTCAAAAATGGAAGAACGTTTTATTGCAATTAATTTATTTTCTTCATTTGTGAAACCATAAACCGCCTACAAAGGTGGGCAACTTCAGATATTCTCTTGTAAATCATTCTGAAACTACTAAAAGTAACTGTACTCTAATCTTTATATAACTCAATCCTAAAAGAATCGCTCGTAGGCGAAATTTTGGTCTTTATACCAAAACTTGTTTATATTTTTCGGTTATGTTCACATTATTATTTGATGTATTTATTTTATAGCCCTCTATTTTACGATTAAAGTCTAAAATTGATTAAACATCTGAATCTCCCAAAGACAGTTTCACAAACATCCGTTACAGTAATTCCTCAATTAACTAATAAACGGTCAACTGTGACAATTATTATCTCTAGTTAAATTTACAATACACGCACCATATACAGGGTTATAAATCCAAGAAATGAACATACGTACACTGAGGGCCGGTTGTTCGAACGCTAATCAAGAAGTTGATTAAAATTAAGTCCCCTTAACAACAATCAAATTACAAAATCCGTTGTTCGTACGTCAATCAGTTGATTGTAATCAATTATGTTAATTATTATTATGATAATTAACATAATTGATTGATTAATTAATTATTAATTAACATACCAATTATTAACATTATTGATTAATTAATCAATTAAACTCATAATTGTAATCAATTATGTTTTCAGCAACCCAATCAAAGTTGACATTGACAGTAATTAAATATTTGATAATGATCAGTAGGGCTTTTCATTCACAGTCATTTGTTTCGAGCTTCTGTCATATGTCGTATAATCCGTGTATATTAATATTATACACAGATTATACAACATATTACAGAAGCTCGAAACAAATGACAATCGATGAAAAGCCTTGTTGATTCCATTTTTGATTAGCTTTCGAACAACCGGCCCTGAATATATTTTGCAATGAAGTATATAGTATATACGGTTATTAATTACTGTTTACAGACCTGGAGATGGACCAATATAAATAGGATTAGATGCAGCATGAAAATTTGTGTAAAATATCTTTAGCAATGTCTAAACATAAATTGCAATGCCTGACGTCCAACGATGAAAAAAACATTTTTACTTAAAACACTTTATTCTTATGTTTTTTTAAGTTGCTAAATCCAAATACGACATTTATTAAGCTATGTCACATCACCTACCATTTCTTCACATTTACACTTGGATTTATTAAATTTTGTGATTTTTTCAAGAATTGAACAGATTTTTAGTGTGTTAATGTGTGTGCAAAGATGGCTTGGATGCAGGTCCGTTAGCCACAGATTTTTATTTTATTTTTACCTTAATCTATTAGTTTTGTTATATTTATACCAATTTCATTTAAATGACTATATTTGTTTCTTTCAAGTAGTTTATGAGTAATTTAATTATTTCCATTTCATGACAACTTAGTATTCTATACTAACTGGAAAATACACTTGTGTTTGTCATAGATTGTAATATAATTGGTCTAAATATCTCTCGTTAATTTTGCATTCAAAGAAAATGATTCAAATCTCAAATCGAAACATTATCACAAAAGCAAACTGATGAATTAACTATTCCTAATTAATTGAACAGCTTTTATAGACCTCAAATTGTACTGGATGTAGAAGAGATGGTAACACTGCTGTAAAATATTTACTATCTATTTACAGCTGATGATGTGTTTAGTGACAACCTAACCTCACTTTCTGGTTTCCACATTTCCAGTACATTTGCTCAGTAAAATGTCTAATCGTGGTTGTAAGAACTCTGCTAACATATTGTTTTATATTTGTGGTGAGTTTGCTATTAAAAAAACACCAACGAAACATTATGACTTTGTGAAAATGGGTTATTTCTCATATTTATCTCTACTTTTGCAGTATTGATATTACTGGTCATACCTTCAAAAACAAGAAGGTAATAATCTACCCTAACCTAATGTCTGCCATCCGACCACTAGGGCACGATGTAGATTTGCGGGTCCCAGAACATCAAAATGATTTAAATTCTGTTCAAACAAGAAGTGTTTTCTGATGTAAAGACGCAATTAGATGAGCAAGATGATGAAGAGTTCCAATGTACAGAAAATATAGAGCCTAAACCATTTAAGCAGATCGAGCTTAACAACTTGTTAGGGATCTTGGGTTTACAAAAGAAAAAGGTGAATTTCTTGGTACTATATTAAAAGAAAAACACTTATTGGCAGCTGGAACCAGCATATATGTGTATAGGAAGAGAGAACACCTAGTAATTAACATTTTTGTTACTACTGAGACATTCCAGGTTTGATGAACTCGTTCATCAGACAGCTATATTTTCTGCATTGGTAAATTTTCAATGTTTTTTACAATTGAATAAAGTAGTTTTATTATTTTTTTATTTTACGATTTTTATACAATCATCGATTTACAAAGTTTATTGTGTAATGTACACAAAACCGCTGCTAGTTAATATCCTTGTTATAGATTTTAACAGAATTGAAAAAGTTAACATGTTGTATACCGGACTCCCCTCGTCGCGTAAATGGACTTCTCCAACTATTCCGTGACGCTAGTTTCGTGACGATCACCTTGGCATTTTACTATAGAGAAAAAGTAATACAACGCTAGTATATAAGCATCGCTTTAAAAATCGATAAAATAAACCGATTGACTACAAAATTCTGCGGAATCTTGGTCATACAATATAGTTGACCTTTAATAATAGCTGTCACAGTTAACTTTCATAATGAATAAGGCAATTAACAGCTGTTTGTGAAACCGAGCATTACTGTTGGGTTCAAACAATATTCAGCGTACCTATATTCACTTGATTTCTAGCCGAGTATTTAGGAACATCTTGTTGAGTTAATTAAGAAATCTTAAGAGTTGTACCCGTTTTAGTACCATTCCTGTATTCTGCCTTCAAATTTGAGTGGAAAATATTTATTGCAATTAATGAGTCCATATAAAATTACAAAACTATATAGTCTGCGAAATGCTTTCGACGCAAGATCTTCAACGCACGTCTATTCCATTTGAAGTATTCCAGTCTATGCCAACTACCCAAATCTAAAACTGTCGGTCCAAAAACCACGTGTACCAATTCAGTGCTTCTATACAGCAATTCTTTAGTAGTTTTAGTTTCGGTTAGAGTTATTTTGTAGACTATGAAGGATTATCAGGCCATGATGAGGATGACGAACTGCAGCCCTCCATGGGGTGATTACTTAAGTCGGAGGGCGACGGAGTCCGCCCCTTAAGCTGATCTCACCAACAGTAAACGGACAGCTCTCCTGTGTGGTCAGCGGTGTGGCGCCAGGCCGTTACGGACCTCGTTTTCATCTAAAACAAAAAGAAATGTAAGTCAATTATGCAATTATTAATTGGTTTTGGTTTCATAATACCGTAACGAAACAGTTAATTTCGACCGACTTCAAATAACGGTTGCAACTCGGGAGACTGAAAAACGCAGAGTCTAGAGAAGTGAGTCTAGCTTCTCGCATTCCCGAGAAGCCGCCAGAAGCGGGGCCACGCGATGACATAGAGATGGGCGTATCACTCGAGACTATACTCTAGATCAGTGGTTCCCAAACTTTTAATCTCGCGTACCACACACGAAATTATAAATTAGTAGCGTACCACTGAACTGTGGTAATCTTTAAAAAACCTTGAAAATGGTAAAGTAATAAAAACTGCAACAACTGTTTATGACAACATTATTATTTATTAGTTATAGGAAAAAATACAATATACTCAGTGCGAAAAATGATGCTGCATGTTCGAGACAAGAGAGGAAATATCTGGCTCAGTTGTACTTAATTTCAGGCGCAAATTAGTGTCTATGTTAAGCTTGTTACGATATTTATTTTTTATTATCAACATAGCAGAAAATCCGCTCTCACAGAGATATGTGGTTGTAAATGGAATTAGAAACAGTAATGCTTTTCTGGACAGCGATGGATATTCATTTTTAACTTTTAGCCAAAATTCACACAGCTCTTCTTTGTTGAATTCTACTTGCAAAGCTCCATCGCAAGATAACTCTATCAGAGATTCCTTTTCATTTACACTTAAATTTTCACGAACACTATCCAGATCCTAAACGAATGGGTTCCTTATCCAATTGAACTCCAAATAATCTTCTTTAAAATATTCTTCAAATATTTCAACGATCATTTGGCTGTGATTTTTGATGTTATTGATCACAATTTCACTCACTGTAAGTTCATTTTCAGTTATAAAATTTTCTAAATTAGGAAAAGATGCTAGGTTCTCATTCGACACGCTCTTTTCAATCATTTGAAATTTCTTGATAAATGCTTTTATTTTGTCATTTACTGAAAATCTATTTGTAGATCTACCTTGCAAACTTAGATTTAAGTCGTTGATGCGATTGAAAATGTCTGATAAGTAAGCCAATGATATAAGCCAGTGTTCGTCTGTCAGTCGATTGCGTAATTCAAAATCAGTCCCCATCAGGAACAGCTGCACCTCAGAACGTAACTGGAATAATCTGTTCAGCATTTTGCCTCGCGAAAGCCATCTAACCTCTGTATGTAGCAGCAACTGAATATGGTTACTGCCCATTTCGGAACACAAGTTTGAAAATAAACGAGAGTTAAATGCCCGAGATTTAATAAAATTTACCACCTTGATTGCATCTTGGAGAACATTTTTAAATTGTTCGGGCATTCGTTTTACTGCTAACGCTTGTCTGTGTATAGTGTATACTGCAATGCATAAAAGTACAATTCTTAGCAACATATTTTACTTTTGTGGCTACACCTCCGAATCTACCTGTCATAGCTCGAGCGCCATCAGAGCAAAAGCCAACGCAATTCATCCAGTCAAGTCCATTTTCAGCAAAGAATTCATCCAGTTTGTTGAAAATTTCATCCGCGGTAGTTCGTGTTGATAACGGCTCACAGAATAAATAATCTTCCTTAATTGTTTTATTTTCATGTATATACCGCACGTAAACCATAAGTTGGGCATAGTTCGTTACTCTCATCAAGTTGTATCGAAAAGAAATCGCTACTTTTTACATGATTGATGACTTTATTTTTAACATTTGATGCCATACTGTCGATCCTACGTTGAACGGTATTATTGGACAGTGATATCAGTTCTAGCTTTTTAGCTGACGCCTCACCCAACATACAGGTAACCATATCTTTTGCTGCAGGTAACAACAACTCTTCGCCAATTGTGTGAGCTTTTCCTGACTTTGCAATTCTTAGGCTAACTAAGAATGATGCCTCTACTGATTTTTCGGTACTACCAGTAAATGAAGACATGACTTTCTTAGTGCTTTTCATTTCTGTTAATTTTCGGGTGAAAAAATCCTTCGGTTTGCTTACTAATGTAGAATGTTTTGTGTTAAAATGACGATTCAGTAATGAGGGTTTCATACTTTGATTTGATAAAATTTCAAAGCAGATGACACACTGAGAGCGTGGCTCATTATTTACATCCGTCACCGTAAATCCAATATTTATGTATTCTGGGTCATATTTTCTAGTAATTTTTCGAATTTTAGTAGGTATTTTATCTTCTTGACTTACCGCACAATCTGGCTCCGAAGTGGAAATCGATGGTAAAGAATTTTTAACACCATCTTGAATCACTGCACAATTTAATTCTTGAGATGAACTTGGTGGTACATTATTTTGAGCACAAGGTCTTTTTACACTACTAAGCCACTTATCCATGTTAATTCAAATATATTAAACTTGACTTAAAACAAATTAGATAGGTAATTTGACGAATGCTAGCTGGTTGGACGTGCGTGCGGACGCTCGATAGCTTTGTCACTGTTTGACTCGCGTCGCCGAAAGATGCGCTGGCCAGCAAAATAGGCGGAGCTTAATGCAAACTAGACGCGATGCCCCCACGCGCCGTGGGGTTATTAACTCAGTAAATTTTACTGTGTATGTCCTATGGTTGCTTGCGTACAACCTTAATAATCGTCGCGTACCACTGGTGGTACGCGTACCACAGTTAGGGAATCGCTGCTCTAGATGATTCCGGAATAACTTATTTATGTATACAGTATTGGAAATCTTTTTTCGGATCATAGACAGTTTCAGTGCAATAAGTTAGATTCTTGATTTGCAATTACCTAACCACTGTAAATTTCAAGACAACGTCGCGATGTTTCATATTTAATTCAGTTATTCGACTGCACTGAACTGAGGTGCCCCATCGGATTGCATCGTTTGCTTGGGAACGCACGCGATAGTCAGCGGTTAGTAATAGTAATATTTAAGTAATTATTTTTGTAATAACACAAGAATAAAAAACCGCTAAACGCCGTAAAAATGAGTGGCGCATAGAATATTCCAGCTACAAAAGATCTGATATGAATATTACGTGGCGCGAAAATGTATTTTCATTTTGATGCAAAACACAAAATTTTAGTTTTATTTTAAAGATTTTTCCATAATATTTGCTCAATTTGAAGTCAAACGCGCCACAAAAGAGTAACTTTGATACAGTTTGAACTTTGAAACTCTTTTGTGGCGCGTTTACTTCAAATTTAGCAAATATTATGGAAAAATCTTTTAAATTGAAACTAGAATTTTGTTTTGAATCAAAATGAAAATACATTTTCGCGCCACGTAATATTCATATCAGATCTTTTGTAGCTGGAATATCGTATGCGCCACTCATTTTACGGCGTTTAGCGGTTTTTTTTATTCTTGTATCAGGAGTTTTTCAAAGTTATTTATAAATTAAATGTATGATGTTGAATGCAATGTTTCTCGATTGCACGTTAAGTTTTATAAATGGTCGCCTTTGTCGCATTTTCTCCCAAATGATCTAATGTCCATCGAATGTACACTAGATTTTTTTCTATTCGAAATAGATTGAAAAAAATATTGGGATGGTCCGTGAATATACTCGGATTGTCCGTTGCCAGATCAAATTTATCGTCATAACCACTACAACTACATAAACCATTTAGGGAATAATCGTTAATTGGATTATACTTTTGTAGCTTAATAACTTCTAAAAGGCTTAACCGATTTTGATCACTAAACATGAGTTTGAAACGTATTGACAAGTAGTATCTCATGCATCTAAGGTCAAGTATAATAACTAAAGTTATTACAGGAATTATTGAGCTTGAAAAACCGTTTTTTCCCATAGGAAATAGATTTGATCATACTTATGAAGCCTATAACTTAAAAATTCGAATTTTCCCGGATATGAGGTATACACCGTTAGATTCGTCTAGAATCCTTTTACAAACGCTCAGTTATTGGCGCAATTCGTAGGTTTAAATTTTGAGTAATTGTCGAAAAACCAAAATTTTCAAAGTTTGTTTTTCAGTTTTTCGGCTATACTGAGCCGTGTGTATGTCTGATCCTGACGGCTTAGACACCATTTGAAAGCATAACTCAACACTATTGATCTGGTGTATTGGCGGTTCTCCTGTCTCTTCTTGAACCGAAGATATATACCCCCAAAAATATGCCATTTTGTACCTACCAAGTCCTATAGCTGGCTTATGGTTGGTCAAAATTTAAAAACTACACCGGTTCTGAATCGGCCCTGACCCCCCCTTCAAACACAGAAAAAAAATTCAGATCGATTTAACTTTTCCACATACATACTATTGTGTTTCAATTTATCAATCAAAGATAGAATAAAAATTTTTAATTTTTTTAATATAACGCGGGCACATAAATTTGATACACCCTGTATATTGATTTATAAATATTTATTAGAAGTTAGCTTTCAACGCAAAGTGGTTTCTCCTTAATGAATTTTTCCATGAAGAATATTAAAAACATTTTTGTAAATAAAAGTGAAGTGAAAGTTATTTAGGATTAGTATTTTAAACCGATTGTTTATTACGGGAAATATAGAAGCTATAGGTAATTAGTTCTTAGAAAATTAAGGTAAAGAAAGTTTGGAATTTTAAACTTTTTGTTTAACCCCGAGTAAATTTTGTAGAATTTCCCGAAAGTAATTAGTATGGTGGTAGGAATATTTTTGAAAGTATGAGTGGGTGTTTCGAATGAAAAAAAAAGAAGGGGGAAGAAGAAATGTCTCTGATTGGTTTGGCAATTTGGAATGGGAAGGAGAGAAGGTTGAATTTTCAGATAGTTTTGGAAAGAGGATTGTGTTACAGGCAGCCGAGAGGAGCAGTCAAAAGTTTTCGTGAGTAGTTCAGAAGCAAGTACTAGTGGTTGTGTTTGATAAGTGAGAGTAGCTGAAAAGTGGAACAAGAGACAAATCAAATCGAGAAGAAATACCTCTTTGATTCTGTAAAGTCCAAGAGAGTAAGTTACAAGAATTATCGTTATTAAAATTATTTGTGACACCAAGTAAAAAAGATACTTGGGTCTCAGGAGATTATTGTTGAGAGAAAGAGAGAAGAGAGATTTGGAGTTTATTGAACGAGTCCTGGTCAAAGGAAGCCTGGCTTGTGTTTTGGAGAAATAGTTGCTGGTATCCTGCTGGATTGTTTGCTGAGAACGGAGAGGGCTTTGATTGGTAGCCTAACATAATCAAGGAGGAGCTGTTTGGGTCAAGAGGAGACATCATTGTGTGTGAATCAAAAAGGTCAGTCAATAACCTATGTGATAGATTTTTTTTATAATCAGAAGTTAATTTTTTTACGTAAAAGCATATGAATTTAAGATTCCAACATTTCAAAAATTTAATAGGAAGTATAAGTAATTTTGCGAATACCAAATTTATTTGTTTAGCTGGGTTTATTAATGGTATCAAGAACAAAGCGATAAATATTTGTTTGAATTAGATTAATTTATATGGTAAAAGTTTCTTTTGGAGAGTTATGCCCACAGAATTTAATTGATAAATTTACAGAACATTGCTTTTGATAATAAAGGTAATTGTATGTTTTTATTTATGATTTTTCTATTTATTTCCTTTTCCTATTTTATCCCGATAAGGATCAACTAAGAGATACTGAAACCACGAGAGAAGATAAGTATAACATAAGATAATTTAGACATTTTTTTATATTATAAAAAGGCACCCTGAGATTCTTTCTTAATTTTATGTATGATTTGCGTTAATTAAATAATTGATCAAGTAAATAATAATTAATATAAAAGTAATAGAAAGCAGATCATAACAATACATATCCACAAACATTTTCTCTTTTTTAAATAGAAATTGAGTCATATTTCTGAGCTCGGTAACTTTTGAATGGTATAACCGATTTTCAAAATTAGACATGCGTTGGAAAGGTAATGATCAGTACCTACTATTAGAAGCCGCAAAGGTCGGACTTAAATTTTTGAAGTATTTGGGAGTTTTGGGGACGAGTACGAAAAACAGACTCTAAATAGGAAGGACCGTAAAATCCACACCCTTGGACCAAAATGGATGGTTGACATATGAATGGGTGAGTCTTTTCCTGAAGTTTAAGATGGGAGTTGGTCCAATTTTCAATTCAGTCAGATTTAGAAAATCGAAAATTTCGTGTATATATAGTGTCGCGTGTAGGGGGGGGGGGTGCGCTACTGACGAGAACTGCCGTTCTCTGGTAATAAGGTGTAAGGTTGTATTGTACGAAAGGTGAAAAATATTTAAAAATGAAAAGAACCAGAGAAACGCAGTACAGACAGAAAAATAGATAAAGAAATTGTAACTTTTTGAAGTATACTCCTTTATTTACATTGTATCAAATAATGAACCTTTATTATTAAAATTTTATATATCTTTTTAGGAAAAACAGTGAAATTGAATAAAAAATTATCTAATCTGAAGTTGCAATTAATTTTTGAATCATTTTTACGACATGTGCGTGATGCACTCGTGTATTTTTATCAGACTGCATGCCTGACTTAACAATAGAGTTATTATAATTTTCCACATTTTATCAGTTTTACAATATAAATCGTTATTTAATCACTTCATATATCATCATTGTTGATCTAGTGACAAATATTAGACCTGGATCCCGCGTACCAAAAAAAAGTTGATTAATAGCAAGCTGAAAATTTGTTACCTAATAGCTTAACGGTGTCTAGTCGGACAAACTTTGATGCATGGGAACACTGGAACAGGGAAGTTTTAATTGTGGAGCAGGTTAAAAATTTGGAACGTCATACTACGAAAACGTTCCAATTGATTGACAGAACTTCCAATTGACTTTTTACCATTTCATTATACTCTCATGCAAAAATCAGACTGGTGTTTATCACCAACTGGGCATTTTAATGAGTAGAACACGAAGAACATGTCAAATGACAGGAATCATGTTGGTTAGTAATAGCAGTCTGATTTTTGCATGAGAGTTTAATGAATAGGTAACAAAGCAATCGGACGTTCTGTCCGACAAAATACATGGGACGTTTTCGTAATCTGACGTTCCAAATTTTTAAACTGTTCCACAATTAAAACTTCCCCTGTTCCACTGTTCCCGTACATCAAAGTTTGTCCGACTCATTGTAATGTTGTAATTGAATCAGTGAGTGAAAGAACAATATAAACGCGAAAAACGACATTTTGAACTGAGATAGCCAAAATACGTTTAATAGGTTAATGCATCACTGGGCAAAAGAACAGTATAAACACAACTCTCCGCGATTCAATATCGACAGGGCAATTTGGTAGATGAGTGAAAGAACCGTATACGTGCAATGCTTATACTGTTCTTTCACTCAATGGCATTACGTCGTCGCGCGCCACTTTTAATCAGAATTCATTTAGCGATTGATAAAGGGTTAACAATCTTGCATTTCATGCATTGTTAATAACTATTACTAAACAAAACCAATAAATGTAGTTTCAGAATTGTGTTTTTTTGTAACTGAGTGAAAGAACAGTACATGTACACGATACATTTTTACAAATATCTTTTTTCTGGAGTTTGTTTTAATAAATTTTATTTGGTTATTTAATAAATAAGCACAAAAGCTACAACTTTACAATGTATGAAGTATCAAACAACCACTAGATTTTTGTTTAAACGGTTTTTTAATTTTCTTAAAATGACAGTTTTGGAGATGTACTATTCTTTCACTCACCGATTCAATTATATTCGCGTGTAGTCACATTATTTCCTTTAGGTTTCGACTAACTGGACTTTTAAGTGACGGCTGTATCTCAGCGGCTATAGTACTAGCTTACAAAGCCGGACGGCACGGGCTCGAATCCGGCAGACATCAGAAATGTTTCAATTTCTAATTTAACTGAGCCGCCACCATGCATAGAAGGGCACGTAAAGCCGTCGGTCCCCCTCTTGTTAACACCAATAAGCAAATTGGTTGCAGTACAACCAATTATAACAAATGACATCCGGAAAAAACTTGACTTACAAAGATTCGAAAAGCAATATTCATTGGAGTTCGTAGGGATTCGTATATAGACAACTGTCATTTGTCAAACCCGTAACACAAAAACCCTCACTTTTAAATAGGGAATATACCATGTGTGCCACATCATTAAACATCTATTTCGCTGAGTAATTCAGGCGTCCAAGATTTTTTTATCACACGAGCGACCACACACTACGCAGAGTAGTAAACGCAGTCTCATGCGTGTTTCTGCAAATACGAGTTAGAAAAAATTGAATCTCGGACTTTCGTATCTTACTTTAGTTATCATAAACCTATTTTATCTTAGGCTTAGTAGACGTCAAATAAATATCAGCAAGGGCCACCTGAAAATTTGTTCCAAAATCTGGGAGACTAGACGAATTCAAGGTAGAGTTTAAACCCCCTAGCGCTTAGCGACGCCTATGTATATAGTGTAGAAAAGAGTGAGAAGAAAAAAGGTAATTCCTCATAAGCGCTGATTCACATTAAAAGAATTTAAACGTGCGAGGGTTAGAACGCACGAACATTCCAATGGTGGCTCATGTAATCATATGGAGCCTTTCTCACTAGACGGTGGTTGGAACGTTCGGTGAAGTCGCCGTGTTTATGCCGTCCCTCGCTTACAACAACAGACGGCAGCCGTGCCGTCTTTATGCACCCAGTAGCGTATAGTCTAAGAGCTAGTGAACCCTCCGACTAACGGTCGTCCTGTAAGGCTAGAAATTTTTCTAGTGGTAATTCATAGCACACCAAGGCTAAAAACCATGGCCTGGCAGGCCTCAGCGGTGCACGTGTATCTACCAGGTGAATCGAAAAGTGCAAATTTAGGGGGTAAAATAAACTTTCTCCTGTAAGGTTTAAATTTAAGTATGTGTTTGAGTAAGTCATTTAGAAGAAATGTGTACAATGACAGACGATTCTGAAAAGCATAAGACCTTGCCAGGCGAGGGGAAAGATTAGGGGTTTTTCCTAAAATTATTCTTCTTGCATCGAACAAATTTTTTTTAGGTTTTTTGAATCATTCCAAACAGAAAACGTCTTTAGTGATTTTTCTCTTAAGTTAATAGTTATTGTTATATAAGCGATTGAAAATTTTGAAAATTGCGAAATCGGCCATTTTTAACCTTAAATCGGACATTTATCTAAAAATTTCAATGCTGCCAAGGTACTCTTATGCAAGGTATTCTTTAAACATTTATTGATGAAATCCCGAAGAGTTTTTTGCAATAAAATATCGAAAACCCCTTTGTTTTTTTAATTGCTAATCAAGCGGGTGCGACACTGTAGTATAAGTGAGGACGTTTGAGTTTGCATAAATTCATTATCTCGAGAATGGGCAAATTATTGAGAAATCCTCAGGCAAGTCGATTTTTATTTTTGAATTAGGACTTTTTGGCATATATATAATACTAGTGACGTCATCCATCTGGGCCTGATGACGTAATCGATGATTTTTTTAAATAAGAGTAGGGGTTGTGTGATAGCTCATTTGAAAGGTTATTTAATTCTCTATTCAGTAATATAAACATTAACATAATTATTTATACAGGGTGTACAAAAAAATTTTTTCTTCTATTTGTCAAATTTAATCAAAGTTAATTTAATAAAAAAAAATTTTTTTGTACACCCGGTATAAATAATTATGTTAATGTTTATATAAGTGAATAGAAAATTCAATAACCTTTCAAATGAGCTATCACACAACCCCTACTCTCATTTAAAAAAAAATCATCGATTACGTCATCACGCTCAGATTGATGAAGTCACTATTATTATATATATATATATATATATATATATATATATATATATATATATATATATATATGCCAAAAAGTCCTAATTTAAAAATAAAAATCGACCTGTCTGAGAATTTCTCTTGAAATTTGTCCATTCTCGAGATAATGAATTTATGCAAACTCAAACGTCCTCACTTATACTACAGTGTCGCACCCGCTTGATTAGCAATTAAAAAAACAAAGGGGTTTTCGATATTTTATTGCAAAAAACTCTTCGGGATTTCATCAATCAATGTTTAAAGAATATCTACGTATCTTGGCAACATTGAAATTTTTAGATAAATGTCCGATTTAGGGTTAAAATGGCCGATTTCGCAATTTTCAAAATTTTTAATCGCCTATATAACAAAAACTATTAACTTAAGAGAAAAATCACTAAAAACGTTTTCTGTTTGGAATGATTCAAAAAACCTAAAAAAAAATTGTTCGATGCAAAAAGAATAATTTTAGGAAAAACCCCTAATCTTTCCCCTCGCCTGGCAAGGTCTTATGCTCTTCAGAATCGCCTGTCATTCTACACATTTCTTCTAAATGACTTACTCAAACACATACTTAAATTTAAACCTTACAGGAGAAAGTTTATTTTACCCCCTAAATTTGCACTTTTCGATTCACCTGGTAGATACACGTGCACCACTGAAGCCTGCCAGGTCATGGTTTTTAGCCTTGGTGTGCTATGAATTATCACTAGAAAAATTTCTAGCCTTACAGGACGACCGTTAGTCGGAGGGTTCACTAGCTCTTAGGCAGGCCGCACATCAAAGAAACATGAAACGTAAATTACGTTTCATGGAAATAAACCAATACTAAACAAATATATGTCCGGCCATTTATGAAACTCTCTGAAAATAAAAATATATCATGAGCATGAATCACACTCGTTTCATTGGTAGGCGGACTTTGAGATTTGTTTAGCAGTGTTTTCTTTTCATGAAACATGTTTTTCGTTTCATGTTTCATGTTTTTCGTTTCATGTTTCTTTGGTGTGCGGCTTGGCTTAGACTAATAGGGGACTTATTGCATCCTTTCATATGATACTGTCGTTCAGTCGCACGAAGGTAGTTTCTTTGGTTGTTTGGTACATTATTTTCATTTACACTTTGTGGCTGTTTGAAGTAGGTGCATATAATATATTATGATGTCTCAGATTGATAGTGAAATATTAATAACATTAATTAAAGCGAGACCTGTTCTTTGGGAGAAAACAATAGAAATATATAAAGATAGAAACTTGACGAGAAATGCTTGGAATGGTGTATGCCGTGCACTTAACAGTGAATTTGACGAATTAGGTGGTAAAGAAAAAAACACATTTGGTAAGTACAGCAGAATTAATTATATGTTACTGATAACAACAGTAATTAAAACTGGTAAGTATATTATAATAAACTTTATTTTACATAGTTACAATTAACGTTGAGTATAGAGGGTGTTCCATCAATATGTGTGAATATAAAAATATATAAATCGTATCTTTTTGCGTTCATAGGATGGACCCAATGAATTCGGTTCCCCTTATTTCTTTTTCTTCGACGATAAAGTAACCACAACGCTATAATTTGATTTCGCTCCATATAACTATACCTTGTATTCTACGAAATTATATTTAGTTTTATAGGGTAAACGACTCGGTGAAGACTGGAGTAGGGCGGCCGTCACGTCTTGTGTGAAATTATCTAAAAACATTTAAAAACGAGTGGATGACGGAGGGTCTTTTAAATTCTGTACATTAAAAACATAGATTGTAATGTTGTACTGAAGCTATTTCCTTGTGGACTTTTTGTAATAAACTATTCTAAATGGGAAATAAGCCACAATTTATCTAAAAAATTATTTTATTAACGTTTCGACGCCCAAATCGGATGTCGAAACGTTAATAAAATAATTTTTTAGTTAAATTGTGGCTTATTCCCCATTTAGAGTAGTTTATTACATAGATTGTATGAGCTAATCCAAGATCCCACAAATAAGTTAGTAGAACAACGATTATAAAAACAAGTTAAGACTTTTAATTAAAACCATAAGAAATGATAACTGACAAAATAGAAATTGCAAATGAATTAAATACGCATTACAGTACATTAGGACAAAAGTATGGACAAAAAATACCCATTTGTAATGATACATCGTAATGATACATATCAGACATCGTATCATGTACCTACCTCAGCCACAAAGTGTAAATAAAAATAATATACCAAACAACACAGCAAAATATCTTCGTGCGACTCAATTCTTATTGTGTGAAAAGGACAAATGCGTCAAAACTATCGCACGAGAAAACCCTCGCTCGTTCAAAATTCTTATAATGTGAAACAGCCCTAACAGTTCATCTACTTATTTGAAAAAATCGTTTGTAGTCATTTATTAAATTCCTGTAGCGTCCCACACAAACATCACAACTGTATACAGTAACAACAAAAACTAAAAAGAATATCCAGGCCACTGCCTACCTACATAATTGGCAGAGATAGTGATTATTAAAAAAAAATATTTACACTTCGTGACATCAGGGTCAGATTTACATTAATTTGAAGGTAAAGGTTATGCAGTGTAATACAGATACAGCAAACCCAAAACTGGTTTCATTGTAATCGGAACAACAGGGCGTACCGGTACCAAAGTGGGTTGTTCGAAATACGTTAGTTCTGGTTTGTATTCAATCTAAACTTCCAATACACAGTGTTACAAATTCTGCAGTAGAGATTTTTGATCTTTGATCAATTTGTTTTTATACTGTTATAAGACAAGAAAAACGATGAATTAGAAGAAGACAAAGGGAATCTAAAATATAGTCAGATAGGAGTAAAACTAATAGAAAATGAAAGGCAGCTCAAATTTTTTCAGTTCGTTTCAGAGGTGACCAACATCCCCTTACGTTGGAGTGACCAAATCATAAACTTGAAAAAACGGGACACGTCTAAGAAGCTGTAGCGCACCTAAAATGGGTTGGCTTGGGCACCGAATTTTTTTTGTATTTTGTGTGAAAGACAAGTTAAATTTTCCTACTATTCTTTATATTTTTTTCATATGCCCTGGAGGAAAGGGGGTTTAACCCCCAAAACGCGCCACTTCCAAACAGGTAGGGGCGATTAAAACATGGTCATTCAGCTAATTTGGGACCTATAAATCCTTTTCAATTTACCTTTTAATATTATATGTAATTTACGTACGATCATGAATGCGAAACAGACAAGACCAAAAAACTTCGCCAGAATGACATGGATCAACAACCCGTCAGAACAAAACAGGGAAGAATACAAAATAGAGAGAAACAAAGCCAACTCAACAAATAAAAAGAAGAAAAATGACTGGTTTCGCTGGGGGATATTAAAAAAGACAGAGAAAACCATAAAATAAAACAATTTTAAAACAAAGAGTAAGATAGCCTTCTGAAATTTGGAAGAAAAATAATGAGAACAATACTGGGCCATTATGTAACACGAGAGGGAGAAATACGACTGAAAACAAATGCTGAAATTGAAGAAAAATTAAAGAGAGAAAATATAGTCAGAAACATAAAATCAATCCAATGCAAATACGGCATTTAGGCGTCCCGAGAGACTTTTTCGGGACCCAGGGACAAACGGGACTAAACGCAACAGCAAGTCACTGTCACTTGCTGTTGCGTTTAGTAAATTTCAATTTCCGACTTACCATCGACTTATTTCGTATGCTTTAAATGATGACGCACGGGTAAAGATTCGCGGACTCAACTGTAATTTACATGTTTTCATTAGTTACTGTAAGTAACAATAAAAGAGTAAGACTGACGTGTTAATTTTGTCGAGAAGTTAGAAAATATTTCAGCAGATAACAAAAACGTCACTATGTTAGACTCTAACAATAGGCAAATACCCATTTTAGCTAGAAAAAGAAATTCCATTTCCTTAAAAATATTTTCCACTTCACTGCAAGAAGTTCATTGCATCTAACGACACCGAAAGAAATGAATTGGCATGGTGGGATGTATACAGAGTCGGCTTTAGCACACTAGTTCCCAAATTTAATCAATGCGCGGCATGTTTACAGGTTGGGGATGTTATTATGGTGTCATAGGTCAAATTAGTGGCCAATACCATCAATAATTAGCGAATTTTTTATATAAGATAATATACTGAGCAGCAAAATTAACACACCACCTTAAAAATGGGGCATTTTTGATCTCTCGAATTTCCTAAACTTGTTGTCTGATTTGACTGATTCTTTTAGTATGTTATAGCCTTATTCTTTAAGAATATCGATGTAGTAACAGTGTTGCTAAACAGGTAAATGTCATTATATAGCGGAGCGGGTGTAACAGTCATACTGTGTATTTTTCTCAAAGTTCACCCTGTGGAATATTCTAGCTTGTATAAAATATTGAAATTAAAACTTGATTGTAGCCTTAGGCTTTCTTAACATTTTGTTTTTTGATTCATTCGCTTACGTTGGATGATACAAAAGTTAGGTACGTTAACAACTAGCCATGGTTTTCATCAATAAATCCACATTTTCTGCTTAGTTTAATAAACAAGCCTAAAGTTGGTCATGAGAAATTAACAGTTTGATAGATGTCACATTGTTAACAGTCAAAAAGTGCCTGGTTTGTTGTGAAAATTAGTAAATTTATTATTTAAAGTTTCAATTAAGTCCGTAATTTTTTTTCTTGTTTGGTGGAAATGGAATGTGCTACAAGGAATTTGACCCATGATAAGTGGGTTCAAGCAAAAGAGATATATACTTTTATAATTCAAAAATCCTCCTATCCATAGCATGGTAGCTAAGTCCTTCGCTGTGTAAGGCCACTGCTTGAACCCATTCATCACGGGTCCAAATTCCTTGTAGTACGTTCCATTTCCACCAAACAAGAAAAAAATTACGGACATAATTGAAACTTTAAATCATAAATCAACCAATTTTCACAACAAACCAGACACTTTTTGACTGTTAACAATTATTTGACTAGGCTTGTTTATTAAACTAAGCTTAAAATGAGGATTTATTGATAAAAAGGTGACTAGATGTTAACGTATCTAACTTTTTTATTATCCAACATATTTGAATGAATAAAAAAACAATGTTAAGAAAGCCTTAGGTTACAATTGAATTTTAATTTCAATATTTTTTAAATGCTAGAATATTCCACAGGGTGTTTCGAACTTTGAGGAAAAAACACAGTATGATTGTTACACCCGGTATACAATGTCATTTACATGTCCAGCAACAATATTACTACATCAATATTCTTAAAGAATAAGGCTATAACATACTAAAAACCATTAAAATCGGACAACAAGTTTAGGAAATTCGAGACATCAAAAATATCCCATTTTAAGGTGGTGCATTAAGAGTAAACAGCAGCGCGTCATTTTTGCTAATCAACTATTTTCAATGGGAAATAAGCCACAATTTTATCAAAAAAAAAATGATTTTATTAACGTTTCGACGCCCAAGTCGGGTGTCGTTGTCAAAATACAAAATAATACTTTTAGTAAGTACTCTGCAATTAAGAAACCTATTGCCATAACTTTGGATGCAATTAGACAAGATGTGCTTAACACTTTAGTGGAAAGTATGACAATACGTTGCTAAGCAGTTATTGAGGCTCGTGGAGGACACACCTTCTATTAAACAATTTTTTGTTTGATTTTGGGTGTTAAATTTTAGTTTTTTTATTTTTTTTTGTACGAAAATTTTGTGGTGGTAGATTTTTGATACAAAAGAGATGCAGTGATCTTAATTTATTTTATAATAAAGAATTTTTATAATGAACTATTTTTAATGGGAAATAAGCCACAATTTTACTAAAAAAATGATTTTATTAACGTTTCAACGTCCAAATCGGATGCCGTTGTCAAAATACCGTTGACAACGGCATCCGTTAATAAAATCATTTTTTTAGTGAAATTGTGGCTTATTTCCCATTAAAAATAGTTAATTACAAAAATGCCACAAGAAAATAGCTTCAGAACAACATAAAGAATTTTTATCATTTACGTTTGAATATTTTTGTTTTAAAAAAAATTGTGATAATATCCCTAACTTTTCACGAGCAGTTTATTTGCAACTTCAATAAATTTAAAATCTACACTCTACAAAGACGATTTAATGAAGTTTTGATTTAACTCCTACGCTAATAATTATCTCGTCGCCATAAAAATTAATACGCGTTCGCTGTGAGCGCTCCGGCCCATAAATGTTTGCAGGAAAAGATTTTTTTTTTGCAAAAAAGAATCCTTATAATTACTGTCTTTAAGGGTTATTTTGCCGTAAAATTTCGGACGAACTTTCGAGCGCCGTTAAAATATTTCAAGGACTCTGTGCCTCTGAAACACTTCATACCGGTAATGACAAAAAAGATGTAAAAAAAACGAATGAAGCTCAACCTCTTCTCGCTTTCTTATACTTTTATATTTCGGGATAAATATTATGTACGGGTGCATATTATAGCCCTGTGCACCAAATGTTCAGTTGCGTGCAAGGATCAAACAAAATGTTTTTTGTCTATTTTGGAACTAACAATGGCCAGTGAATTTCGGTTAAAGAAAGTGGTTAGACGTCAAAGTAAAAGCAAAAAAGTATCCATTTTGCAGCGGTAGAAGTAAGTTTTTTAACTTCCTTCATACATAGAAAATATGACACAGTGAGAGCTACACCCATTGGTGAGCACCCTTTACCTATAACTAATTTACATTACAAAAATTTTTAAATTTCATACAAAGTAACTTCTATCTAGTTCCTAGCGGTGTAGGCCAGCGCGCATCTGTAAAAATATTAGTACATTTGGATGTTGAGAGGTGACTCATATTTTTTTGCAGAAATTGCGTGAAGATAACTCATATAATAATATTTGAGTTATCCTCCCACTCAAAAAGATCCGGAACATTGTTTAAATAATCAAAATGTCGAAAAATGAAGGCAAAATTCGATTTTTTTCTTGGTTTTTTGATTATTACTTTAAAAGTATTCATTTTCGAGAAAAGTTGCACCGACATAAAAGTTGGGTAACTAAATTTACTACAATATAGGATTAACTGAAAATTTTAAAAATTGTCACTCTTCTTGCAAAATAGCAATAATTTCGAAAAAAAAAAACCATACAAAAAACAAGTATTTTACGTTTTTCAGCCATTTATGCTACACTTAGGACCTTCATATTTCACCCTGAAAAACTTTATGATATAATAAAACAATACTGTAAATTTCAGTAAGATCGGTTTAATAGATTTTGCAAAATAAATTTTGCAATCCAGCTTTCGCAAAAAAAATTCATTTTTTCAAAATGTTGCAGCACTGAAAATAAAGCAGACAGCAAGTTGAATTTTTTTTACTCATATAAGAATACTGTACCTTTCATTTTCAATTTGTAAAATTAAAATCGGTTAACTAAAACGGCGTCAGGAATTTTTTTAAATAAACATTAATTTTTGGTGCTACGCGCAGGACAGCGGATACATTCGCTCTGATTGGACATTCCAATGACCTTTGATAATGATTGATAAATTTTAATTTTTGGTACGTTTCGAAATAAATAAATAAATTTGTTTATTGCAAAATAAACATACTCTGTCCTTTGAAATAACACTTTATTTAGCAAAAACTTTCTTTGTTTATATATTTTAACTTAGAAAATAAAAGTGTATTATTTTTAAACACATGCAATTGTTTAAACAATTTTTGACAAACAATAATCAAATTAGTTTGATTTTTTTGGAATTAAAAAAAATATGAACATACTACAAAATATAGAGTAAGAAAATAATATATTAGATAAAGATTCGAAGAAATTTTGGTGGATATCAACTTGTGTGAATCGAATACCGCTGTCCTGCGCGTAGCACCAAAAATTAATATTTATTTAAAAAAATTCCTGACGCCGTGGTAGTTAACCGATTTTAATTTTGCAAATTGCAAATGAAACGTACAGTATTCATCAATTTGTAAAAAAAATTAACTTGTTATCTCCTTTATTTTCAGTCCTGCAATAAATTATCTTCAATAAATAATTATCTAATAAAAATAAAATGTACTTTAACTTTTTCTATGATCATTAATGATACTATGATTAAAAAATAGATTTTTGTAAAAAAATATTTTTTCAAACAAATTAGACTGTTTATTAATTAATAAATTTATAAACAAATTGTATATTTGTAATGTACGTAGAAATTACATACAAATTAAAAAAGAAAGATCAAAATCCATTGAGTTTATCCGGAGATACAGAAAATTATATTATTAGTTTGAAATTGCTTTTTCTGTATTTTAACTCGGTGGATTTGTAGGTTTCGCCTAGGAATCGTTTGAACTACATTTTTTGAAAAATCGTAGAGGGTGCTGTGAAGGTACAATGTTTGTGCAAATGTTTTTTAAGAAAAAATACAAATCCCATTCTTTAAAATGGCATTAATGAGATTCCTTAATTATTATAAACAAATTAGCTGTGAATTAAAAACAACATATGGCTAACTTTGTCCCAAATGAACCCAGGCTAAATTTTTTATTTGAAAATTCGTGATAAAATACTGTCTTTTCGAATATATAAAAAGATTATTCCTGCGGATAACATTTTTAAAGTTATTCTAAATCTTTATAAACTACAAAATTTCAAAAATTTGGCATTAGGATTTTTGACTATATTAATAAATTTTTTTAATACATTTTGATACTATCGCTCTTCTTTCATTTGGCATACTCAGAATTGCCCTATCTTCATTATTTTCTGTCTTATCTTATTGCAAAATAAAGGTTTTTGGGATAAACAAACAGAATAACTCTTAAACTAATTAATGGATCGGTCTCAAATTTTGAAGGTTTGTTAAGTACGCCAATACCCAACTTTGGGTGAAACACAAGTTCTAAGGTAGTTTTAGTAAAAGTTATTTACAAATAACGATTTTCACTTATTTTGCAGTTTGCGTAGCAACAAATTAACTTTTTAACTTTCAAAAATCGGCATTTTTAAGGTTTTTTAATGTTCGAAAAAACTGAATTTTGTAATTTTATGTCAACTATTTAGCTTTTAATGGAGTGCAAAAAATCGCAATTTTTGCACTAAATTGTTAATAATTAAAAAACGGACGCGAACTCTAGACAGGAAACAGGTAGGTTTTCTTCCTATAGGTCTACAATAACTAAAAAAGTAGTCAGCTACCTAGTTGAGTGCCCCGAAAAAATCCTTATTACTCTGGACTACACCTACACCATCGTCTTTTCTTACAGAAGTCTTTTTTGTTGTTGGGATTTCAGTTTATTTGTCGGTTTTCATAGTGAGTACTCTTAATTTTCACTTACAGAAAGGTTTTCCAAAAAATGTTTAATAATACTAGTATCTTGGCATTCGTTTAGTGCTTCTTTGAGTAGACTTCTTGGCGTGTAGCTCTGTTTAGATTTGTTTTGTCTATGGGAGTAAGAGTATTTTGCCACAATTTTTTTCTTAGTTTCCTTTTTTCAAGAATCATATTATGAATGGGAATATTGGGATAACAGCTGAAATATGGAAGACTCAGTATACTCTTTTCTACGATTCCAATATTTCGTTAACAGTCGTTAACATCATCGGGGACGAAGTTTGAGATTTTAGTCAAAGATGTTATATATGTGCAAAAAGCGGAATTAACCATACCATAGGACGTTGCAAACATCAGGAAGGACTTTGGATTGTCTTTGTAGTCTTTGCAGATTTGTATTAGGTAGGACTTTCTTATATATTAAAAAAAATCGGTCCGGGCAGATATTATTTTAGCTTTTTGGATCATCCGAAACAAAAAAGGTCTTTGTACTTTTTCTCTTAAGTTGATCGTTTTCTAGTTCTAAACAATTTAAAACTAAAAAAAACTAAAAATTACTATTTTCAAGGCCCAAAATCATAAGGTACAAAATATCATTTTTGAAATTACCAAGTACCTAAATTCGAGTTCAAACCATATTCTACCAGTTCGTGATAAGTATTTTAGACTTATTTCATTTTAAAACATTGTTTTTTAGTTGTTAATACAGCCCGATCGCCCGTCTTCCCATAACAAACCTTCCTCATTAACGATTAAAAAATATATTTTAGAATAAAACATGGCAAAAATTCTTATTGGGAATAGAAAAAGGTTTGAACTTGAATTTAGGTACTTAAGGGTGACGATTACAAAAATGTTATTTTTTACTTGTGTTTTTGAGCCTTGAAAATCGTCATTTCTCATTCTCTTTTCAGTTTTAAATTATATATAACTCGAAAACGATCAACTTAAAAATTACAAATGACCTTTTTTGTTTCGGATGATCTAAAAAATCTAAAATAATATCTGACCGGGTTGAAAAAAATTTATTAGAACTTATAAAAAAAGTCATTTTTTCATTATTAATTCGACTCGTCCAACGAAGACTGTACTAACTCAATTTTTGGCGATTTTGAGTTACACTCCTGAAAAATTAGATAACCTTTCAACGAACAAAGTTCTAAGTTAATTCTTTCACGTTTAGGCAACCAATTTTGCACTTCGATATTGTACTAACTTGTATATCTTTACATTATTCAACGAAAACTATCCTATCTCAAATTTAGTATAGTCTTAATCGGCATTCCGAACGGAAGCGTCGTTGTCACGTGAGTTAGTACAAATTTCGCATTTTAAGGTTAAGTAAAGTACGCCTACATGAACAACATTGTTTACGTTATAAAAGTTGTACGGCGTATAAATTTCTATTAAAAATAATACATGTGAATAGAAGGTGCATTTTATAAGTATAAATAAGTATCCAGGATGTACTATCCAGGATTTTCCCGATTTTTTCCAGCGAATACTGTACTAACTCATTCAAAAACCATATAGAGAAAAAACATTGACATGTTCAAAAGCACAAGTGGAACAATACGGTAAACACAATGGATAAATATAAAAACAATTTAGTAAATAAGAACCCCTGATTTTTTGCATTAATCAAAACTTTATCTTGCTTTATTCGAAAGCTTAAAAAAATGAGTTAATACAGTCTTCGCTGGATGAGTCGAATTATAATCTGGACAAAATTATATCGGCAGCTCTTGGTTTGTTATAATTTTTAACACACTAAATTACATATCAAATAATTTATATTTATACAGATCGCTTCTTTTATATCGGATCCTCTACTAAAACCTCGTGGTGACGTTCATGAAACTACCGTAGGCTAACAAGGTTTTCGGGGTTTTTATGATTTCGCACGAAAAAATTTAAAATTCATTAAAATAAGTGCAGTCTATTATTCTTGAGGAAATAAATTTTCGACTTCAAATTCACTCTTTGACATCGGTTTTAAAACGTTGCAGCACAATTTTAATTAAAGCAATGTGCTTGCACTAGTTGCACGAAATAAATTCTCAACAAAGTTATTCAAAAATTGTTATCCTTCATGACGATATAGTGATGGTTACTTGATGATAGAAGAAAACAAGGGAAGGTGCAGATTTAATAATTACAAAAGTAATTAATTATGAAAACGAGGAAATAACAGATATTCAAAGAATAAATAATCATCATGATAGAAGACTACTACCAAACATTATAGGAGTCAAAAGCAAAACCACCACCAGTAGACTAGCGGCACACCCCAAAAAAAAACGCAAAATTTCTCGAGATCCTGACCATGGTGTGGTGAATGGCTAATTTTGGTCACACTTTGATGTTTTTGATGGTCATGAAAACGAAAATTAGGTTTATTTTGAATTTTATGCGGGGAAACATTGTCAAAATCGCAATTTTACCCTAAAAATAAAAAAAATATATATCACATTTTTTTGCGTTTAACTCGCTACAACTTTGTTCCATTTTAATATGTTTTTCAGAAATTTTTACAGTATATATTTCTCACCTTTCTAAAGACAATGGGACCTATTTGAAGCTTCCAGTCTTATTCTAATAAAAGTTATGAATTCTTTAAAGTAAAAGGTTCAGATTCCTGAATTGCAAAGTTTGATCGCAAAAGCTGAGTGAAGAAATTTGAAATTTAGCTTTTTAATCAGGTTTATGTTAAAATGTGGAGTACAAAGAAGTTTTCTGGAAAGTTTTGCATCAAAATGTTTATAGAAAAAAAATGGTGCAACTTTTAATATCGACGTTATAGTTATAAATCCCCAAAATAACGCTTATTTTTCGAGATACTGACCATGAGTGGGTAATGGTTAATTTTGGCGTTACTTTAAGTTTTTAATGGTGCTAAATAAGAAAATGAGGTTTATTTTGAATTTTAAGTGGGGGAAGTGTGAAAAACGCAATTTTACCCTAAAAATAAAAAAAAAAGAAATCACGTTTTTTGCGTTTAGCTCGCTACAACTCCGTTTGGTTTTTAATATTTTTTCCGACATTTTTAAAGCAGATATTTTTACATTTCTTAAGACTATGGGACCCGTTGCAAGCCTTTAATCATACTCTAGTAAAAGTTATGAATTTTTTAAAGTAAAAGATGCACATTTGTGATTTGCAAAATTAAATAGCAAAAGTTTAGAGACAAAATTTGAAGTTTAGCTTTTTAATCACGTTTATGTTAAAATATAGAGTAGGTACATAGAAGTTTTCTAGAGAGTTTTAAATCAAAGTATTTTATTTGGTTTTACTTTATGTTCTTGATGGTGTCAAAATCGCAATTTTACTGACCATCCATGGTCAGTAACTCGAAAAATAAGCGTTATTTTGGGGATTAATAACGTCGATATTAAAAGTTGCACCATTTTTTTTCTATAAAACATTTTCATCTAAAATTTTCCAGAAAACTTCTTTGTACTCTACATTGTAACATAAACGTGATTAAAAAGCTATATTTAAAATTTTGTTTCAAATGCAATGAACACTAATAGTATGGTATAGTTAGACCCAAACCCAGACATCCAAAGTGAAAGTTATCCTCCAACACCAAATTGTTCTATATCGTCCATATAATGTTCAGAAAAAAGTCACACCGTTTTTAGCGTCGGGTTTGGGGGGGAGAGGGGGGAGAAATCTGTAAATTCGTAGTTTTTTTAGGTTTTTCGTCAATATTTCTAAAACTATGCGGTTTAGAATGAACAACCTTCTATACAAAATTATTCTAAATTAAATTTGAAATAAAAAAGGCTCTATGCATAACCCTTCTAAAATGAACGGTTCCAAAGTTACGGAGGTAGTATAGTATAATTGGTCCTAAAAAAGGCCTAACCCAGACATCCAAAGTAAAAGTTTTCCTTCAACACCAAATTGTTCTATATGGTCCACATATTGTTTAGTAAAAAGTTACACCATTTTGAGCGTCCGGTTTGGGGGGGAGATGGGGGAGAAATCGGTAAATTAGTATTTTTTTAAGTTTTTCGTAAATATTTCTAAAAGTATGCTTAAGCGTAAAGAATGTTCTATAGAAAAATGTTCTACATAAAATTTAAAACAAGAAAGGTTCAATACATAATTGTTATAAAGTCAACGGTTCCAGTATCGAAAACCTCGACTTTTCACCCTCCGTAACTCTGGAACCGTTGATGTTATAACAGTTATGTATACAAGATTTTTTGTTTTAAATTTCATGTAGAATATTTTTGTATATAACATTGTTTACGCTAAAGCATAATTTTAGAAATATTGACGAAAAACGTAAAAAAACTACTAATTTACCGACTTCTCCCCCATCTGCCCCCAAACCGGAGGCTCAAAATGGTGTAACTTTTTACTGAACAATATGTGGACCATAGAGAACAATTTGGTGTTGGAGGAAAACTTTTACTTTTGACGTTTGGGTTAAGCCTTTTTTTGGACCAGTTATACTATACTACCTCCGTAACTTTGGAACCATGCATTTTAGAAAGATTATGCATAGGGTCTTTTTTATTTAAAATTTACTGTAGAACAATTTTGTGTAGAAGGTTGTTCATGCTAAACCGCATAATTTTAGAAATATTGACGAAAAACGTAAAAAACTACGAATTTACCGATTTCTCCCCCCTCTAACCCCCCAAACTCGACGCTCAAAATGGTGTGAATTTTTTCTGGACATTGCGTGGACCATATAGAACAATTGGGTGTTGAAGGATAACTTTCACTTTGGATGTCTGGGTTATGCCATCTTTTGGATCAACTATACTATACTATAAGCGAAATAAAAAAAGCTCCAGGTGAAGACGGAATAGGATTAGAAATGATAAACAATGGAGTAAGTACCCAAAGCTTGGTTAAATTCTTGGTTCTTATACTGATATTTAGAAAAGGATAATAAATATAAATTAGAAAACTATAGACCCCTTACCTTGTTATCAGTCTTGTATAAGCTGTTTGTGAAGATGATTAAATTGCGACTAACAAAGAAATTGGTAGGTCTTGGGCCTACCATTAAAAAAAATTATTACCTCCCCCAAGAGACATTTTTTTTTCAGTTATTCATGTCGAGTCGGAAAACTTTTCTTTCTATTTTGTACAACTTTCGAGAGGGGTGTTTCATAATATATAGAGGTTTCTAAAGTTTGGTGCGTCCGACAACTGGAGTACCCTTAAAAATTTGTCGGACAATATTACCAGTAAACGTGATAGAAGGTGGGCAACATCAACTTTTGATGGCTGACGCAGATAGGGACCGAGTGATTGCCGGAATAAGCAGTCCCCGTTTACTGGCCAACACCTTCGGGTGGAGGAGCGAGTAAACGGTAGGGCACCCCTTTGTCCTGGAGCTGGGAAACTGGCTTCAAAGGCGGAAGAACCCCGGAAGCGGTCAACGGCATAGATATGAGGAAGAAAGATTGGGACAAGACACCTCATTAAATATCCGGATAAGTCCTAGTAGAATCAAATGGCTATGCTTGCAGCGAAATTCAATCGGATCTCCGGGAGGAGCAGTTACAAGTATAACAAATAGATTAAAATGCAAAGAAAACATGAGAATATGCACATGGAACGTGAAAACCATGGCACAGGAAGGTAAAATCCAGAATGCAATCCAAGAAATGGCACACATGAAATTAAATATTCTAGGAAAAAGCGAGATGCGTTGGTCAGGCTCAGGAACCGCAAATATCGGAGAACACCGCGTATACTACTCGAACAGATAACGGCAAACATGAATTAGGTGTCGGTATTATATTGACAAAAGAAGTTGCAAAATCTGTTGACAACTTCATCCCAGTCTCAGCAAGAGTTATGCTCATACAACTGAAAGCAAGACCAATCGAGATCAATATAATTCAAGTGTATGCACCTACAACAGAAGGAACAGAAGAAGAGGTAGAAGAACTATACCGTAACATTGATGAAGTCGTGAAAAGGTTGAAAAAGCAACACCTAACAATTGTCATGGGTGACTTCAATGCCAAAGTTGGGGCTAGCAAAACATCATCTGCAGTTGGACCATTTGAACTAGGAAACCGGAACGATCGGGGAGATACATTAAAAATTTTTGCGGAAGCAAATCAATTAGTAATAACGAACACCTGGTTTAAGTTACACCCAAGGAAACTGCACACCTGGAAATCTCCACAGGATTCTGTGGGAAGGATTGTGAGAAATCAGATTGATTACTAGTAAATAAGAGGAACAGCTGTACATATGTCAAAACATACCCGGGGGCAGACATAAATTCTGATCATGTACCAGTTGTAGGTAATTTCAAAGTCAGAATGAAGAGGGTTACAAGTCAGTCGATGAAGAGGTATGACATTAGAAAACTGAAAGATCCCAATGTTCAACTGTAGGTGAGTGAAAACCTCAATACAAAGATGCTAAAATGCAGAAATGCAGGAACTATAGATGACAGTGTAACCATCCATCATACAAGAAACAGTGAGAGAAATAAAAGAACAACACCTGAAGAAAGATACAGAGAAACGGAAATCGTGGATGACCGATGAAATACTCGAGCTTATGGATCAGAGAAAAAAGAACAAAGAAAATCTCAAGGAATATAAAAGAATACATACCATCGTCAGAAGAAAGATAAGAGAAGCAAAAGAGAAACAAAAAACAAAACAATGTCAAGAAATAGAGGAGTATCAAAGTCGATATGACAATTTCAATGTCCATCGAAAGGTGAAGGAAATAGCTGGAAAGTTCCGAAAACGCAGCAGCGGAAAAATAACAGATAATGAAGGCAATCTTGCCATAACCAAAGAAGATAAAAGAAAGTACGGGAAGAATACTTGGGGAAACTTTTCCACGACCTTAGAACAGGAAAAGAACTCACAATTGAAGATAATTCAGGTCCCGAAATCCTATCAGAAGAAGTAACCACAGCCATCAGACAAATGAAGGATGAAAAGGCACTGGGACTTGATGAAATACCTGCAGAACTGCTAAAGCTATTAGATGGAGCACAAATAAAAAAATAATAACTGAAATATTTAATGACATACACAAGGCAGGAAAAATACCAGCAGAGTGGCTCAAATCTGAGTTTGTACCGTTACCCAAAAAACCAGGAGCAAAAGTTTGTGAAGACTATAGGACCATAAACCTAATGAGCCATCTTCTCAAGCTGTTTTTAAAAGTGATCCATAATATAATTTACCGAAAATGTGAAGAACAAATTGTGCCCAATCAGTTTGGATTTGTGAACGCCGTTAGTACGAGGGAGGCCTTATTTAGCGTGCAGGTGTTGTTTCAGAAATGTAGAGATGTCAGCTGTGATGTTTTTGCATGCCTGATTGACTACAAAAAGGCTTTCGATAGAGTCCGACATGAACAAATGATGGAAGTGTTGAAGAGAACAGGGATTGACGGAAGAGACCTGAAAATAATAGCTAACCTGTATTGGAATCAATCAGCAGTGCTCCGAATAGATGGAGAATATACAGATCAGGTCAAAATCTTAAGGGGAGTGAGACAGGGATGCCTAATTTCACCGCTGATATTCAATCTGTACTCAGAGCACATTTTTGAAGAGGCTCTAAAAGATATTGATGAAGGCATCGCAATAAATGGAGTCAAGCTCAGTAACCTGCGATATGCAGATGATACAATAGTGTTTTCCAATACCATAGAAGGGCTGCAAAACTTAATGAATAAAATAACGGAAACCAGTAGAACATATGAACGAGATATAAACACCAGCAAAACCAAGCTAATGATCATCAGCAAGCACAACATAACTGGATTAAATCTGTATGTGAACCAAATGAGAATTGAACGTGTCTCACAATACAACTATTTGGGAACTATAATCAATGAGTCGTGGGACAATACTCAAAAGATTAAATGTCGCATCGGAAAGGCAAAGAGTGCATTCTTGACTATGAGCTCTGTTCAAGAGCCATGACATCACTCTAAAAGCAAAAAATAAGGCTCCTTAAATGTTACGTGTACTCAGTGCTTCTATACGGAGTAGAAACGTGGACATTGAAGGCGGAAACTCTATCGAAACTTCAAGCTTTTGAGCTATGGTTGTACAGAAGGATCCTGAAGATACCATGGACAGACAAAGTCATCAATGAAGAAGTACTACGGAGAATGAACACAACTGCAGATTTAGTCAACATCGTGAAGGGCCGTAAGCTGCAGTACTTGGGGCATATAATGAGAAATCAAGGCAGATACGAGCTACTCCAGTGCATTTTACAAGGTAAAATTGAAGGAAAAAGGGCCTCAGGACGAAGAAGAATATCCTGGCTTGCTAACCTGAGAGCATGGTATAGAAAGACCTCAACACAACTATTCTGTATAGCAACTAACAAAATCATCATAGCCAGAATGATCGCCAACGTTCGGAACGGACAGGCACCCTAAGAAGAAGATAACCAGTAAAAGTGTTTTATCAAACAATACTGCAAAAAAAATCATCATTTATGACCCCTTAAAGTTTAGAAACCTTTATACATATTTATAATACTTAGACCATGGACGTATAAATAAAGATACGTCCATGACTTAGACGATATAGTAAATGGAATATAAAGTCAATTTGCGTGTTGAAACAATATTGAAGGGCAGCAGTCTTCCATCAAAACAGATTATAATATTTAAGAGATGGAATGGTGGAATAAATCATTATCATGTTGTTCTGTTCTGAAACACTGGTTAATGTAACCGGCCGGCATGGCAGTGTTCTACACGTTTAATTGCTTATGAAATTTTAATAAGTGCCGCCTTCTACAATTACTGCTTTATATTAGTTTTTAGTGTAGTATAATAGGCTGTATAAAATGTATACCAAATGTAGGTTTAATGCGGTAAGATTATTACTGTATTTAAAATTCATATTTACTTCGAATTAACTGCAGTTATTAATAAAAAATATTCTTATTGCGTTTTTAATTATTGTACTTACTATTCAGATATCTTGTGCAGTCACTGAAGGTGGATATGAGCTATTACCTCTGATTTCGTTGAACCTCCACCGATTTGCTTAAAACTTGGTGAGTGGTTAGAGAATAGCTCAAGGAACAAAGGTGACATAGTGCCTATTCTTGTAACTTGCGCTTTTACCCTGGGGGTGGAAGCCACCCCTTCTCGTGGTGAAAATCATTTTATTAAAAAAACCCCATAACTCGATAGAGGGACAAATTCTAATCAAAATTTGTTATATAAAGTTATTAAAATAAATCAAAATTTTTTGAGTTATTGAAGATCAAAAATTATAATTTTTCGTGAGAAAAACGCATGTTTTTAACCGATTTTTCATAAATAACTCAAAAACTATAAGTTTTTACAAAAAAGTTATCAAAATTGAAGCTAATAAAAAATTAAATGAAAAACCTTTTAATGTTAACTAAAAGTGAGTTATAGGTAATTGACCGGATATTTTTTTCGGCGAGTAGCCAAATCTAGGTATGTATTCAAGCTTAAATAACGGGAAAATGATGCATTTTATAACATAAATTTTAAACATTGGTCAAAGTACTTAAAAATGTCTATCAAATGAGCCCCCGAACAAGTTGATAGCATTAAAATTTATACTCCAAAAATTTTTCAAAATTTATCTTTTAAACATTTTTCCAGAAAATGTTATTGTGTGTTCTTTTTAAATAACTCCGTTAATTTTTACGATATCAGGTTCAGCTAAAAACCATTTGAGTAATTTCAAGGGCTATTAAACCACGCTAAATTTAATCTTTTAAATGCCTCACTTTTTTAAAAATAAAAGGTTAAATAGACCCGGTTACATGGTTCTCGCAGCAAAATTTAAGTTTTAAACGTTTCTATCTCGGTTATTTATTACCCTAGAGAAATAGTAAAAAGGTAAAATATTTGATACAAAAAAAATAAAATTTGGTTATGTATCATTTTTTACGTATATTGAGTATTTTTGGAGTTATTATCAAAAGAAAATGAACATTACGATAATTTTAAAAATTCTGATTTTTTTAAATTGTATCTTTTTTTTTAAATATGCTTTATAAACCGGTCAAAATTCTTGAAATCATTAATTATGCTCATATAAAATAAGCGTTGTAAGGATTACTATAAATTTTAACTTTTGTGGAAATGGCGTATGTTTTATTTTTCACTTTTTCCTAAAAAATTCGAAAAGGTTTTTTATTTTCATGACAACTTGCTTAATTTTGATGCTATTAACTTCTACTGGAGCTCATTTGATAGGTATTCCAAAGTACTTTGACAAGTGTGTAGCAGATATATTTTATAAAATGAATCGTTTTCCCGTTATTTAAGCTTGAATACTTAGATTTGAGTACTCGTCAAAAAAATATACATTCAATTACCTATAACTCACTATGAATTAACACAGTTTAGTTATTTATGTGAGGAATGTATTCAGTTTTTTATTGTCTTTAATTTTAGTAATAATATCTTTGTTGTAAAAGCTTAAAAAAATAGTGTTTGCGTTATACGTGAAAAATAGCTTTAAAACATGCATTTTTTACGAAAAAATAAAATCTTTGATCTTTAATATCTCAAAAAGTATCGATGTATATTATTAACTTTATATAACAAATTTTGCTTAGAATTGATCACTCTATCGATTTGTGGTATTATTTTTAACAAAAAAATTTTCAGCCCCGAGAAGGGATGGCATCCACATCCACCCCAGGGTAAAAGCGCAAGTTGGCATCATGTCACCTTTGTTTCTTGAGGTATCCTCTAACAACTCACCAATTTTCATGAAAATCGATGGAGGTTCAACGAAATCGGAGGTGAAAACTTTCAGTAACTGCACTAATCGGTTTGTGGGGATTTTTATTGGCTTAATTATGGAGTTTTGAGTTATGCGTGGAATAGCACATAGCACATCAGTCATATGACCTTTGCACACTTTTGTCGAAATTTTCCATGATTATTTTGCATAAATGTGGCTCAATTTCGTTGATGCAACGTTGAATTTCCTCCTTCAATGCACGGGTGGTTGTAGTCTTGTTGCCCTTGTTGGCATACTCGTATACCTTTCACTTCAAGTAACCCCATAAAAAATTTAATGGAGTTAAATCACACGACTAGCGGGCTAATTCTAATCACCGAGACGAGAGATTACAGGTCCAGGAAATTTCTCATGCTAGTCCAGGGCGCATCTGTTTTGAGATGGACGTTGAGAGGTGACTCATATTTTTTTGCAGAAATTGCTTGGAATTAACTCATATAATAAGAACCGAGTTATCCTCCCACTCAAAAAGGTCCGGAACATTGTTTAAATAATCAAAATGTCAAAAAATGAAGGAAAAATTTGATTTTTTCTTCGTTTTTTTGATTATAACTTTAAAAGTGTTCACTTTCAACAAAAGTTGCACTGACATAAAAGTTGCGTAATTAAATCTCCTATAATATAGGATTGGTTAAAAATTTTTAAAATTGTCACCTTTGTTGCAAAATAGCAATAATTGCGAAAAAAACAAGTATTCGCATTTTACGTTTTTTAACCATTTATGCTACACTTAGGACCTTCATATTTTACCCAGAAAAACTTTATGATATAACAAAACAATACTGTTAATTTTATTACGATCGGTTTAATAGATTTTGCAAAATAAATTTTGCCATCAAGATTTCGCAAAAAAATTCATTTTTTAAAAATGTTGCAGGACTGAAAATAAAGCAAGTTAAAGCACCAAAAATTAATGTTTATTTAAAAAAATTCCTGACGCCGTGGCAGTTAACCGATTTAATTTTGCAACTTGCAAATAAAAGGTACAGTATTCTTCTATATGTAAAAAAACATGCAAAAATATGCAACCAAAGTTGCACTGACATAAAAGTTGCGTAATTAAATTTCCAATAATATAGAATTGGTTAAATTTTTTTTTAAATTGTCACCCTTGTTGCAAAATAGCAATAATTGCGAAAAAAACAAGTATTCGCATTTTACGTTTTTTAACCATTTATGCTACACTTAGGACCTTCATATTTTACCCAGAAAAAGCAGGACTGTAGGACTGAAAATAAAGCAAGTTGAAGCATCAAAAATTAATGTTTATTTAAAAAAATTCCTGACGCCGTGGCAGTTAACCGATTTTAATTTTGCAACTTGAAAATAAAAGGTACACAGTATTCTTCTATATATGTAAAAAAAATCAACTTGCTGTCTGCTTTATTTTCAGTCGTACAACATTTTGAAAAAATGAATTTTTTTGCCAAAGCTGGATTGCAAAATTCATTTTGCAAAATATATTAAACTGATCTTAATGAAATTTACAGTACTGTTTTACTGTATCATAAGGTTTTTTTGGGTAAAATATGAAGGTCCGAAGTGTAATATAAATGGTTGAAAAACGTAAAATGCGAATATTTGTTTTTTATGTTTTTTTTCGCAATTATTGATATTTTGCAACAAAGGTGACAATTTTTAAAATTTTTAACTAATCGAATATTGTAAAAAAATTAAATACGCAACTTTTATGTCAGTGCAACTTTTCTCGGAACTTTTAAGATTATAATTAAAAAACGAAGAAAAAAATCGAATTTTTCCTTTATTATTTGACATTTTGATTATTTAAACAATGTTCCGGACCCTTATGAGTCGGAGGATAACTCAAACATTATTATATGAGTTATTTTCAAGCAATTTCTGTAAAAAAATATGAGTCACCTTTCAACATCCAAATGTACTAATATTTTTAGAGATGCGCCCTGGTCTATGCAGTAATTTGATTGTTTCACAGGTTGTATGGCATGTGGCACCATCTTATTGAAACCACATATGTCGTCCAAATCAATATCCTCCAATTTACGCAGCAAGAACTCTTTTATCATGTTGCGATTTCGAGCAACAGTAGCAGTTACTGCTTGAGCAGCCACATTTTCAAAGAAGTATGGTTTCACCTCTCTATTATATCCGTTATTCTATGGACTTGGTCGATAGTTGAATGACTTTCTAGAAACCCAAACCGGTGTGATGGAATTAGAGCCTTAGCATATATGTGAGGTTTCAACCTTTCCAGCAAAAGCTTCTCGTACAGCTTTGAAATTACGGGTAGTAATGAAATCGGTATGTACGATGATATTGTATTTGGTTGTTTTCCAGGTTTAAGAATCATTTTATAATAAAAACATTATTTTTCATCTTCAGTTTCGAAATCCAACAGCGAAAAAACTGATGCTGATATTCAGATTTTTACTTGTCCACGTAAAAGCAGAAAAAGCTGCAAATAAGCGCTGATCAGCACCAGCAATAAGCACAGACGGTTCACCAGCGTTCTATGTATTCCTACCTAAGAACGCGTCCATAGTGCAGGCTGGTTTCTGAGTCAGAAAGCCGACGCCGAGTCGGTGAAGTTAAATCGTTCGTATTTAAAAGGGCCTGTCCAAAGTGCACCAGCGCACTAGTGAACTTTGGACAGGCCCATTTAAATACGAAGGATTCAATGGTTGCGTTCGGACGACCACAGCGCTGACTGTCAGCAGAAATCGGCTGAGTGGTTGTATCCAGCGCTGATAGGGAAAGCTTAGTAAATCTCTCAGCGGCTGACTTCCAGCGGTGACGTCTAAACGCTACCGCTGCTGGCTCAGCTGTCCAGCCGCTGTGGTCGTCGGTCTGAACGCACAAACTGACTCGGTGTCGACTTTCTGACTCGGAAATCAGTGTGCACTATGGACGCGCCCATGGGTGCGTCTAAGGTGCACGCTGGTATTCGGAGTCAGTACCGAGTCCGTGTGAGAATAATCCTTCGTATTCAGTTGTCAGAGTGCAGGTGCACTTTGGACAGGATAATCATTGTAGATGTTCCACAATTAATTTTAGCCCTATTTCTTTAAATTTATTTCTAGCTTGTTGTATGAAGTAAATCTAAAGTAAGTCTGATAGAGAAAACAGCATTTTATTGTATTTTAAGTATGATTATTCCGCGAGTCTCCTTGTATCCAAGTGATACAACTTCCACCTACCTAACGGGCAATCCCAATCCAAAATCACATTGAAAATGCAACAGCGTATTTAAATCATAAATAATTTACGAATCGAATGCGAACGGTCACCTCACCACCAGCGACGGGAAATGAATTTTCTATGTTCATCGTTCGTATCGTCCGAAGGTGCTTCTAAATCAATATAGGGCTTGGTATCTACCTCACGTGAACGAAATTATATAAGAGTAGTCGAGCTATACTTGTTGATTTGTCATAAAAATCGATTATTTTTGAATGTAACCCAGTAAACGAACGGGAAATACGGCGATACCGTGTAATTTTCAGTGTCGCCACCGAATTGCATCAAAATTTGGATTTAGGTTCTACTTAAACGCTGGTTGACATGATCCAAGTGTACTTGGATTTCAACTTGGACTGAGTGCACTTGTACAAGTGTACAGGAAGTGCACTTGGACCATGTTGGTTGCCACGGTTAAATGACTTTGTTGTCAAATAACCAATGCAAAGGTGTTTATACGTAGTTCGCATGGCATGCATTTTTTTTAATACATCGTTTTCAGTGACACCGGGAATATTCATATGCATTTTTGTTCGTTGTAGGGCCGCACTT
Organism: Diabrotica virgifera virgifera; assembly: GCF_917563875.1. NCBI lineage: Eukaryota > Metazoa > Arthropoda > Insecta > Coleoptera > Chrysomelidae > Diabrotica > Diabrotica virgifera. Next base: position 53,775,425 of record NC_065450.1, on the reverse strand, counting down.
TTAGCAAGAGTCGAGCTATACTTGTTGATTTGTCATAAAAATGGATTATTTTTGAATGTAACCCAGTAAATGAACGTGAAATACGACGAAACCGTGTAATTTTCAGTGTCACCACCGAATTGCATAAAAAGGATTGAGTAAAAGCGAGTTGACACAATCTAAGCGTACTTGGACCATGTTGGTTGCCACGGTTAAATGACTTGGATGTGCCAGTAAATCAATTGTCTATGTTCATCGTTCGTATCGTCAGAAGGTGCTTCTAAATCAATATGGGCTTGGATTTACCTCACGTCAACGAAATTATATAAGAGTAGTCGAGCTATACTTCTATATTTGTCATAAAAATCGATTATTTTTGAATGTAACCCAGTAAATGAACGTGAAATACGGCGATACCGTGTAATTTTCAGTGTCACCACCGATTTGCATGAAAAGGATTTAGTAAAAGCGAGTTGACACAATCTAAGCGTACTTGGACCATGTTGGTTGCCACGGTTAAATAACTTGGATGTGCCAGGAAATGAATTTTCTATGTTCATCGTTCGTATCGTCAGAAGGTGCTTCTAAATCAATATGGGGCTTGGTATCTACCTGACGTCAACAAAATTATATAAGAGTAGTCGAGCTATACTTATTGATTTGTCATAAAAATCGATTATTTTTGAACGTTACCCAGTAAATGAACGTGAAATACGGCGATACCGTGTAATTTTCAGGGTCACCACCGAATTGCATGAAAAGGATTTAGATTCTACTTAAAAGCGGGTTGACACGGTCCAAGTGTACTTGGATTCCAACTTGGAACAAGTGCACTTGTACAAGTGTACTTGGACCTTGTTGTTTGCCACGGTTAAATGACTTGGATGTGGCAGGAAATGAATTTTCTATGTTCATCGTTCGTATCGTTCGAAGGTGCTTCTAAATCAATATTTGTTTTCGTACTGTGCCAAAAGCCTTTTCAAGGTCTATGTACGCCATATACATCTTTATTCCTGTTGCTGAAATTTTTTTATTATTTGTTTGATGGTAAATATTATGATCATGGGTGCTTCTGCCTTTTCTGAATCCGCTTTGTGCTTCCTCGAGTGTGCTGTCAATTTTTCTGGTTATTCTTTTGTTCATAATTTTTTTCGTATATTTTCATGGGGCTTTGTATCAAGCTAATGTGAACGAAATTTATTATATAAAAGTAGTCGAGCTATACTTGTTGATTTGTCATAAAAATCGATTATTTTTGGATGTGCCGTTACTCACCTATGCTCAGGCTGATGATGTTTGAACAGTTACGTGACGATAATATCATTAATTACGTTAACCCGGGCACTGATATATTACATTACTAACGGATGTAAATTGGAATTTGGCTAGAGGGTGATACTTAAGCTTACTAACCTTCATACTAAAGAGAGCCGGGTTCAATCAATATTCAGCAATTACAAAATGTTTAAATAAGTGAAGAAAATGATAACGCTAGTGTTATTTTTTTAATTTTTGGTGATTAATAGACTCTACTTTAAAATTTCTATCCATCTTGTCTTATGGTTCTTTAATTCAAAATTCAAAACTTTAACAACATTAGATAAAAACGAAAAAAACTTTATTCTTGACAAAAAAATATTTCATTTTTCATTTATTTAGTCCAAGTAACATATATAAAATTCAGCTTTTATACTTTAAGGCAGTGTTTTTCAATCTGTGGGTCGCGACCCCTCGGGGGGTCGCGAAGCCTTACTCGGGGGGTTGCCAACTGAAAGAAAAAGTTGAGGTTCTTACACAAAAAAACAAAATTTTAGCGGAAAGGATGTGCTTGTTTATTTTTCAGAAGTTTATCAAATTGTGGTGCTATTTTTGAAACGTTAATAATCAAATCATTTTTTAATTGCAGTCTATTTCACATATTTAGTTTTAATGTCTACCATTGAAGAAGATGCCAGTTCACACAAGTACGAAGTGACGAATTGCACTAATAATTTAAGAGCTTCCCTTGCCAGCTACCGATACTGGTGTTTTCTTTTCATCCCAAATACGTCAACACTTGGCGAATAAAATTCCATTTTAAGCATGCCATGAGATTCTTTCATGTTTGTGGTGACATCAGCCAGATCTATTTATTTCTCCAAAAAAGGGTTTAAAATCCATCTACGCCCATTATCAGCTTCAGAGTGCAAGTCTGGAAAGTATGTCAAAAGTTGCTCTTGTAAATTATGCAAGCTCTGTATCATGGACACATCGACATCTTGGAAATCTTGAAAATCGTAGAAATAATATCTTCTGAACGCACGGGAAAGTCTCAAATATTTTGTTTTGCATGGAGGTTCACCACAATCGAGGTTTTGCGTGAAATGATTTTACTTTATCTTTAGCTGTTAAAATATTCTTTTGTCTTCCTTGAAAGTTCTTCTTTAAATTGTTAAGGTGACTAAAAAGATCTGCCAAAAATGCTTATTTCAAGAACCAAAAGGGTCAGAAAAACGATTAGCATATTTAGATTTTGCATCTTGTAGGAACATTAACAATTCAGCTCCAGAACTCTTGTCAATACCTTTCCTTTGGATAGTCACATAGCCTATAGCTAGGGTTACCATAATTTATTAAGGCCAAATCCGGACACGGTAGTCCAAGGTGTTGTAGAAAATGTAAAATGTGAATTTGACTGTGTTGCTACCTCTACATTGTACATATATGCGAAATGCATATGGCATAATTAAAAGTACAGCTGTTTCGCTACAATATGCAACTAACATCGAAAATCTCTGCCAGTTTAAAATACATATAGGTACATCTATGTTTTAACATACTTTAGACCTAAGGTGCTGCTCATAATGAAATTTCCCACCGTTGGGCCTAGTATTTTCCATTTTTTTTAGTAAAGAAAAAAATCCGGACGCCAATCCGGACATGTCTTTCAAATCCGGACTGTCCGGACGAAATCTGGACGTATGGTAACCCTACCTATAGCCAAAAAAAAAGGATAAGAAGAAAAAGTAAGATTGAGGTTATGTAATTAAAAGGTAAACATGGTATGTAGTAAATAAAATTAATTATTAAAATGCATTATTACAAGTAAAATACCTACAATAATGAATTAAATTCACTTTAATAATTGCATATCATATCAATATTGTGGAGCAGCATTAATGCCCGATTTCATACTGACAGTAGGTATAAAATATGTCAATATGACAATTTCAATTGACAATATGAATTATTTAAGAAAATATGCTATGCTAAAAAGGTTATAAGATTTCTCCGCTACTCGCGCACGATCATTTCTCGTATCCCGTTCAAGTACTTGCTCCTGTTTTTGTCGGGACACTTTTTTGGGTACTACATACCTAATACATTCTAAATACAAAAATGCCCGTCACAGTTCGGACGAGAATTTTAGTTATTAACAAATAAGGGTCAAAAATGGCAGTTTTTTCGTTTAAACCGCTACAGGTAAAAATAGGGTTATTAAATATCTTATCTAGAGTATTCATCTTTTAGTAGATGAGCAAAGGTGTATAATGGCAGTTTTTGAATTTTGGTCCGATCGTTTGTTGCTTCGCTAATTGCAAAAAAAAAGACTAAAATTTCGAAAATAAAAAATTTACTATAACTTTTGCGGAAATGAACTTAAGACTTTGATATTGCACGAAAAGTTCAGTCAACCAGTACATATAATGCCCTAAAAATTTCAAGATTATTTGGCGATTAGTTTAAATTTTATTCAATTTGTTTATCCCAAAGAGCTTTTTGTTGGCAATGTTATTGTTCAGAAAATAATAATGATACAGCAATTCTGTGGAAACCTCTTGAAAGAAGAATACTTATATTTTCAAAATGTTTAAAAAAATTAATAAAAAGTTATTTTTATCATTTCGAAAACATTTTACTAAAGTAGAGTCATTTTTGGTTTCTAAACAATTTGAATAACTTTGTTAATATTGACTGTAGAGTAATCTACTTTGGGATTTCAAAAGCTAGTATTTTTACACGAATTTTCAAAAAAAAAACTTTTTGCGTAGGTTAATTACGGTCTAAGTTAGCCACTTTTATTATTTAATTCACAGTTACTTCTGTATACATAAAATTCTCATGTAACAGTGCTAGTTACCATACTCCTCCGAAACAACTTGACCGATTTTTATGAAATTTTACACATATATCCTGTAGGACAGAATAGGTTTTAACCTATTTGTCATACCCATAAGTGGTAAGGGGGGTTGTCCCCTGAGATTTTTTTTTATTTTTTGGTCAAAATTGTCTTTAATTTTGTATTATGTAGCATTAAAAAATACATACAACCCTTAATTTTCACTCTTCTATCCCCAACCACTATTTTTTAATAGCCATCTATATATTTACATCTATAAAATTCTCCCGTCGCAGTGTTAGTTTCCATACTCCTCCGAGACTGCTTAACCAATTTTTATGAAATTATATATGTATATTTGGTAGGTCTTAGAATCGGTCGTAATCGATTTTTTATATCCCTGAGTGATAAGGGGGGTTCCCCCTAACATTTTATAATGTTTGGTAGGGGTATGTATACATAACGTACTCTAAAGGACTACGAGTACATGCAAATTAAAAAAAATTATTATCAAAATCCATCAACAACCTACGGAGATATTAATCGCAGCATATGTTTGAAGAATCAATTTCATTTTTTGAGTGCACGAATTTTAATATTTCCCCTCCACCGACCACGAATCGATTTCGTTAGGACGTCATTTTTAAAGCTTTATTAACCACTCTGTTGAAGATCAAAGTTTACTCAAACTTTTACACATAAACTATATACCTTCAACTTCAAAATGTCGCTAGCTAGGTTGCTTAATTGTTACAAACAAAGAAGCGGTGGATTAAATAAAAAAAGTTGATAACTTTGACCGTAATTAACCTAGACAAAAAGTTTATTTTTGAAAATTCGTGTAAAAATGCCAGATTTTCAAATCTCAAAGTAGTTTTAATCTACAGTCAATATTAACAAAGTTATTCAAATTGTTTATAAGCCAAAAATAAGTCTTCTTTAGTAAAATGTTTTCGGTGTGATTAAAATGACTTTAATGATTTTTTGTAAATACGTTGAAAATATAACTATTTTTCTTTCATGTGGTTTCCACGGAATTGCTATATCATTATAATTTTCTGAACAATAACAATCCAAAAAATTATCCAAAAAATTATTTATCCCTCTTTGGGATAAACAAATTAAATAAAATTTAAACTAATTGACGAATAATCTTAAAATTTTTTGTCATCTACTAAAAGAAGGATACTATAAATAAGATATTTAATTACGCTATTTTTACCTGTAGCGATTTAAATGAAAAAACTGCCATTTTTGACACTTATTTGTTAATAACTAAGTTTCCCGTCCGAACTGTGACGGGCATTTTTGTATTTAGAATGTATTAGGTATATAGTACCCAAAAAATCCATTTGCAACCTGGCTGCTCAAGTGTCCCGAACATGGTATGCGTTATTTCCCTGGTGTATGTGTCCAAACTCAATAAAGAAAAATTAAAATTGACCACTATAAATTAGGATAATACAGAATATTACTGTCACATTATATGTATCTAGCAATAAAGTAAAAGGTATATAAATATAAATTTACCTGTTGCATTTTTTCAAAATCAAGGTATGGCCTCTGGATATGTGCATGTTTCATGTGCTTGGTTCTTTTTCTTGGGGAATCTTCGTAGTGAAGTAGTTTGGCAGGCGGGCTCGTCGACCGACCCTTGCTCGTTACAATTGATCTTCGTTCAGGTTTTACCGCTTCTAAAGGAGGAGAAGTGCGGAACTGTACAGGAGTAGCCCGTGTGTACAAGAAGTGGTGCACCTGTAATATAAGAAATTTGTTGTCAATATACTAAAAGGGTATACAAGAATACTCAAATAATTCATTGTGTGAAATAAATTGACTGAAACTATGTTTTAGAAAAAGTTACACTGTACAGTAGAGCCCCGATTTTATTCTAGTAGAATATTGGCATGTATTCGTAAACAATCTCGTTAAAGTCCAACCTTCGACTCCATGCAAAAGAGTAAAGAACACATCGTCGGTATACTGCGAAAACCAGGTAAATGCCGAAATACCGAAACCGAGAAAAAACGTTTTTAAAGTTTAGTGTTTTATTTTGAATTAAGAGGACAACTTGTGTTTGATATTCGGTATTCTAGTGAAAGATGCATATATCAGAAATGATATTCTATCAATAGTTTGAAAAAGTTAAGACACCTAGCTGATTAAACCTAAATTTAAGATGGAGATGCGGTCACTTACCTGGTTTTACCTGTAAATCTAAATTAATCAGTTACCCTTAAAATAACACATTTATAACAAATATAATAAACCAAATATAATATTTTGTAGTTTTGTGATCGGAATCTGAAGCTTTAACTAGTTAATAGTAATGTTTTTAAGGGATTAGTCGATAATTATAACATTTAACTGGTTTTCCCTGAACATTTTATTCAAAGCTGTTTGTAGTTATATGGATATTATTTACATAAATGATAGCAAAGAAAATTTTTTTTGAAAGTGTTATAGATACAAGAATACAATATTACCATGCGTATAACTCGTCAGATTAGTCACTGATCAGCAGGATCTGACAAGATGCCATTGGCATCGTAAAATACGATACCACCTGTTATATTCCTCCGGTATCACTCTCTTATCAAATAACTGTAACAAATCTGTTTTTTGCTATGTTAGTTGGCGAAGTCCTATCATAAAGTTGCTTAAGTTTTTATCGACTAACATAAGCATGCTTATGTTATTTGATAACTCAGCTTGCTATTTTCTTGTTGACTGCCGTGCAGTATCAATAAGGAAATGAAGCTTGGTAACGCGTCATAATTGAAATTGATTCTGTTTATCTCTTCTTTCATGAATCTCATCTTTTACCTTTAACAACATTATTTTTTCGCCGTTTTGGTCTTTTGTTCGGTTTTTAATTAGAATGTGTGAAAGTTTTTTTTAAATAATAAAATTCGTAGTACGTATACAGACAAGTAATCTGGCATACCAGAGAGAGACCTGATTTCTAGCGGTTTAGATGCTGCTATGTATAGAGTCAACTTCCATACAAGAATGTCCCGACTCTAAAAATTTATGTTACCATACTGTCCTTCGCAGGTATAAAAAATACACTTATTTCACTTGCTTACATATTCTGGGACATATTTTGATAGGTAGTTGAGTATAATGCTTTCTATTTCAGAACTTCCTCGTCTACCGTTAATGACTGACCAGGCAAAACGGTAAGCTTCATTTGGTAATGCGGCTTCATTTACACACAAATTGTAGACTCATAATTTTCGGGAAGAATATATGAATTGTCCAGTTAATCTGTAATCTGTAGTATAGCCTGTAGATCGAAAGTGATTGAAACAAAATTCCGTTGTTGGTTAGAGCTTTTCTTATCATTTCGTTTTTCGAGATTCCATACTTATTTTTTTTCTGATGTTGTCTGTAACTGTTTTCTAAATCCGGTTTCTTAGTTGGATTAGCCATATCATAATATGATAGGGCTAATAAATGTTATTTATTAAAAATTAAACATTGATCTTATTTAGAACAAAAAAGCTTAAATTATAGTCGTTAGAAAATATTCTTCGGTATGTAATTTCGCATTACCTTCCGGTTTCTTTAGCTGACAATCATTTATATAAAGTTAATACATTTTCCTTATACTCAAATTTTTGTCCAAATATCTACGCTTCGAACTTTGGCGAATATAATGTGGGACCATGATTGGAAAAGATTCAATATGAGCATTCACAATTTTTCGTTTTTCATTGCTTGTTTTATTTGGCAGTATATGCTGGCCTCTTGCCCGTATCTGCATAACAACATATAACATCAATTTTTCTTACAACATCTTGCATTAACGACGCTGATATACAAAGTGTCTTACAAAAAAACTTCTCACATATCTGTACCTCTTGACCATTCAAAGAAACAAAGTCGATACTATCGATTTTACCAGTCGATATGAATGAGAAATTTAAATAAAATATACATGTAAAATGTATTAAAGACATTTATCACCTTTTTACTTAATATGGCATACAGCAGTAGAAATATATTGTTGTCCGGCAAAATAATATATGTGCGCTTACTTGGTTTTACATGCAACAGAACTTTAATTTTGTGGAAGTAAGTAGCGATATATTGTTTTACTTGAAAATGAAAAGTTAATTATGTGTAACTTATTTGTTTATCACACAAATTATCTGCTGAATGGCAAATCGTATCATTTACTGGGTTTTACCTGTATGTAGAGCGTAAAAAGCTAAGAATTTTGGTATACTTAACTCAATATTTTAAAATTTGTCATTTACCTGGTTTTCGCGGTATACCGACGACATAACGTCTCACTAATCTAATTTTTAGACTCAAAGTAATATTTTTTCCACATAACAGTTTCTTCATTTTAAAGAATGCAGCTTTGGCCTATACGTATTCTAATTTATTTGCACATGTCTCAGTTCTCATTTAGATTACAACCAAGATAGGTGATACTGTTAATTCTCTCCAGTGACCATAAGCTATTACCACTTTTGGTTGTCTTGGCGTTTACTGACAATCATCACCTTTGTATTTGCGGTGTTAAGCCTGAATCCGTATTCATCACACGTTGTGGTAATTCTATAATCAGTTGTTGAAGTTCTTCGTAATTGCTTACAATTAACACTGTGTCATCCGCGTATCTCAAATTATTAATATTGACGCCATTCATTTTGATACCACATTGAACATTATCCACTGCTTTACTGAAAACGAACTCAGAATGTGTAGATGTTAAATATTAGTGGGGATCAAATGGAGCCTGCCTTACTCCTCTTCGTATTTGAAGCTCTTCAGAAGTGTCACGGCCAATCCTGATATTTACATGTTGATGCCAGTAAAGATTTTTAATAATGCGTAGGTCTTTATTATTAATACCCACCTGCTGAAGTATGGTATTCATTTCAATATGTTTTACTTGATCAAAGGCCTTCTCAAAGTCAATGTAACACATATAAACCGTATGTCCGACATCTTTGGATCTCTGTACGTGAATACTAAACAGTGCTTCTCTGGTTCCAAGGTATGTATCACCAACCCAAACTGTGTATCATCAAGTTGTTTTTGTACCTTTTAGTACATTCTAGAGTGCAATATTCGTAAAAATATCTTTAAAACATGGCTCATCAAGCTGATGGTTCGGTAGTCACTATATATTTTCGCATTTGCTTTTTAGGTATCGTCACAAAAGTCAACAGCAGCCAATCCGTTGATATACAGCCAGTTTTTTGTACAGCCAAAGATGAAGGAGATATCTTTTACCTGAACTTTCAAAGAACTTTATTATTTCACTAGGTATTTCATCTGGTTCCGTCGCTTTTCTGGTCTTTGCTAATCTTAGTGCTTGTTCAATTTCGTAAATAGTTATGTCAGGTCCTGTAACTACTTCGTTTTTCAAGCTCGGGCCTTTCATCTTTCATCATTGATGACAGGGCAGATGATGACGGGCAGATGACAAGCGAATAATTTCCAGGGATTCCCCCGAGCACTGATTTTATCGATACTGCATTATGAGTCTCACTTACGGAGTATGGAGTTAACGGCAAGGGATAATGCGCAGCTCGGATAGTCGGGGTTCTACTGTAGTAAGTTATACACGACGTGCTACACAATAGTGTGGTCTCTTAAGAGGAAACAGTAGCGATCAACAGGTAGCGAAAACGCGTTCCAAGATTGCGGCTGTAATTTTGAATATTTTTTCGAGATATTTGGCACATGTATTCGTAATATAATAAAGAATGGCGGTACAGAGCCCAATTTGAAAAATATATTAATATGTGGAAATTACTCTGTAATTAAATACAATATTAAAAAAACGAGCCTGTACCGCCATTAAGAAGAACAAAAAAGTACACTTTCTTCAAATAAACTTTTTTATCCGATGCCTAGATTTTGTGTCATTTTGGAACTACTTAAAATTTTTTATTTCATTAGTAGTTCCAAAATGATACAAAATCTAGGCATCCGATAAAAAAGTTTATTTGAAGAAAGTGTATTTTTTTGTTCTTCTTAATGGCGGTACAGGCTCGTTTTTTTAATATTGCATTTAATTACAGAGTAATTTCCACATATTAATATATTTTTCAAATTGGGCTCTGTACCGCCATTCTTTATTATATTACGAATACGTGTGCCAAATATCTCGAAAAAATATTCAAAATTATAGCCGCAATCTTGGAACGCGTTTTGGCTACCTGTTGATCGCTACTGTATCACCTTAAAAAAACTGTTTAAAAGTCTTGCAGATCATCAGCATAATATATGGTAGAGTTTTCAATTATTTTGATATCGGTTTTATGTTGCTGTGCAAGATTAAAAAACAGTAAAGCGGAGAAAACTGAAGAACTTTGGTCATATAATCATATAATGGCGGGGGGGGGGGGACCAGACAAAATACTAATAATTTAAGGCAGTGGTTTAATATAAGTTCCACTCAATCAGTCAGGACAGCTGTGAATGAAGTTAGAATTGCCATAAGAATTTCTAACCTTCAGCAGGAGAAGAAACATCGAAGTAAACCAAAACAGCCAAAAATAACAACCTTAATGAAAGCGCATAAAATACGTTATTGAGGACACATCGAAAGAATGGGAAAAGAAGTATGCCGAAAATCGTACGTTCAAAAAAGCCAATACAAACCAGAAAAGTAGACAACAAAAGAGGTAGAAGAGCAGCATATGGAAAAATTGACAAAAAAGTAACATTAAGAACTGTAAATAAAAAGCATTGGATAGAAGTAAATGCAAATAAAATAATTGGAACAAAGCAGAAAACGAATGTCCTGTAGTCGGCTATGTACCATAAATCAAAAAAAAATAATAAAAATACTTTATAAAAGGTATATTTACATTAAAAAAAGGCCCTTTCGGCTTACATCACAGGACCTTTTTGGAAATGACAATTCCATCATTAGTGCTACTTACGAGATATACATGGTTGAGCCATTAAAAACAACTGGGTGAAAACCCTTTAAATGGAGTAAAGTTGTTATAATGTTACATTGTTGTAGTTAATATTATGTGATGTTTAAAATTTTACTTGATGGCAACGCAGTACCCCAACTATGTAGGTTGCTGGCCCTGGGGAAACCTCTTTATGGGCTCTTAGATAGAGTTGCTATTTAAAGTAAACAAATAGAAACTTAGTTGCAAAAACATCTGATTGTGTATCAATAGTAGATAATTAACCCCTTTGTGTGTTTTTTTTATCGATTTGTGAATAAGATTACCAATACATTGAGAACGATACAGAGGGCAATCGAACGAGCTATGTTAGGAGTATCTCTGAGGGAACATAATATACGAAATGAAGAAGTGCGAAGCAGGACGAAAGTGGAAGATGTAGGTAATTGGAAGAATTGCGCAAATAAAATAGTACTAGGTAGGACACGTGGCACGACAAAACATCTAAAAGTGGACGAGAAACATTGTACATTGAAGACCATGCGAGTATAGTCGTAGTTGAGAGTAGACGACATCAAAACAAAAATGGGGAGAAACTGGCACCAAATAGCACAAAACAGAGAAGAATTGGGAACTTATGGGAAGGCCTGTGTCCAGGAGTGGATGCAAACAGACTGAAGAAGAAGAAGAAAAAGAAGAATAAACATATTGTTGCTCCACTAGGGCAGTGGTCGGCAAAGTGCGGCTCCGGAGCCGCATGTGGCTCTTTGGGTCCTTAGGTGCGGCTCTGGCACAAATATCCACGGAAAGCGCAATATTTTCATTTAAAAAAACTTGGTAGGAAAAACATTACATCTTATTCTGATAAATTAGCTTTTATCAAATTTACAAACTTTAGCATTTGTCAAAAATCCTCTTAATGCTACACGACAACCGAGGTGAAATTTTCTCCTTTTGAAATTGGTATTAGTAGCTTTGAACAGGGGCGTAACAGAGGGCCCCGCAGCGTGAAGCTTGCGGGGGGGCCCCAATCGCTTAAGGGCCCCATCTTGTCATCTGATATTATGTAAAAATCTGTTATTGTTATATTGTTTTTACGTTGTCTGTTTAAATTTAAAAACGTAAAAATTTCTAACTAAACGTATTTGCCAAGTGAATCCATCTCATAATATCTAGAAACTTAATCCCTTCCGGCCTACCGAAATTTTATGGCAGGGACAATAAACTATATAATGCTTTGTACGTGACTATTGAAAGATATTAGAATTGCAATTTGACGAATTTAAGAACAATATTTTTAAATCTAAAAATGGGTTTTCTTTCTCTCTGTTCTTTACCTACTTTTAGTATTTCGATACAATATTATCGCAAGTAATTTCATATTGGTTGTTTGCATTGAATGTTATTTATGTTTGTGTTGTTTTACGGTTATAGTTGCATCAGTTTGGTACGCATTTATTTAACAATTATTGACGACTTTTCTTGTGTAGGTAGGTAATCATTGGACAATCTCTCAACAGATAAACGGTAAGATAAGGAAATTATAACACTTACGCTTTAGGGGAGTCAATGTAGAAAAGCTTGCATTGTTTCGGTTTCGGAAAAAATCAAACTAGCTTATATTTTTCTAAAATATTTTTTGTTAGTTTATATATCTTATAGTGAAAAGTTCTACTCACAGATGCCTCTAATTGTTTATTAATTATTTAAACAATAAAACTGTTTTATATTAAATAATTTTAAAAGATATCGGCGAATTCATCATTTTACTTTGTTCAAAAATGTTTCTATTTGCTTTTTGATTATGCTGAATTCGAACATGTCATTAAATCAGGGCCATAAGTAAGATGTTGGGGCCCCGTGGCAAACGTGATCTGGGGGCCCCCAAAGGGGAGGTCTGGGGTTAATCACCCAGCAGAAGGAGTCCGGGAAAATTGATATTTAACCACTTGAAAACACATTTTAATGTACTCCATGACTGAAGTTTCCTGTACCTACCTACATATTGCTATTTTAGTTGACCAACACAAAAAAAAAATTGAAATCACATTATTTTAAGCTAAATATTTACCATCAATATAACATCTTTTCTGTTTTCATAAAAAATATACTACATATAATGTTACTTACATTCTTCGGCTATAATGTAGGTTTTTAATCGCGTTATATTGCCTATAGGCAGTATAACGCGATTACAATCGCGGGGCTCCCTTCGCCGGGGGCCCCGAGGCACTGCCCCGGTTGCCCCAATGGTAGTTACGGCCCTGTCAGACATTACAATTTGAAAATTCAAAATTAATTTTTTTGAGCACTTATACAGTATGTCTGCGTGGCTTCGAACCATACAGGAAACATTTTTATTATCAATTTTACGAAAAAAGTTCATGAAATGCTCTGAATGGTCTTAAATCTGAGATACAAAATAAGCCAGATAAACCATCAGATATCAAAGCTTATCAATTGTATACGAGGTAAGTCAAAAAATAAGAATTTAACTCAAGGATAAAGTACTTTTATATTTAACAATATACGATTTTAATTTTAATATGTAATTACATCCTTGTAAATAAAAAATTAATTTTTCCAAATATTTTTCAAATTACCGATAACCAACATAATTTTATTACAATAATTATAATAACTATTTTATTATTAATTTTTTAATTTTACGAAAAAATTCTTTATACAATTCTTATCAGATTCTTTATAAAAAGCTCTGCATTATCTCAAAACGAAGATTCAATCGTAATATATCACATTTTACCAACTTTATACGAGGTATGTCGAAAAATATGAATTTCTCTCTAAGAGTTAAGTACCTTTATTTTATAGTTCACAATATTTCAACTGGAATGATATAATTGCATATTTAAACATAGTTTTTAATTGCGAACAACTTTTTATAATAAAGTTTTTCAATATTGTAAAATATAAAGGTGGTATACTCGTAGTATAGGTACTATTGAGCGAAATTAATATTTTTTGATATGCCTCGTATAAAATCAATAAAATTTAATATCTGATTATTGCAACTTAGGTTTTGTACCATGCAGAGCATTTTATACAGAATAACTTTTTTTCGTAATATAGATATGTAATAAAAAAGTTTCCTATAGGTTCCAAGCTACGCAAACACACTTTTTTGGAATAGGGCTTTTCATTCACAGTCATTTGTTTCGAGCTTCTGTCATGTGTCACATAATATTAATATATCTACGTCATACGTTATTGATATATACAATGATACAAACCAAAGACGTATGGCGTAGATATATTAATATTATGTGACACATGACAGAAGCTCGAAACAAATGACAGTCGATGAAAAGCCCTATGGGTCTGTATACCGATAAAGATGAGAAATGTAAGTTGTTATGAACAGTGAATGATAACGCTAACACAAAAGAGTTTTTGTTAAATAAGTCGTATTTAGTAATTGTTTAACGCCGGAGCAGTCGCGCTCACTTCAGTCACGTAAGCAGTCGCGCGTAGAACAAAACCTAACAATACGAATTTAAAACAAATGTCAATTTTATAATATTTTTGTTTGCTTGTTATGTTAAAAATATATATTTCTAACAATTTTAAAACTAATTGGTTACCACCAAAGCCATAAATTCCACCAAAAAAAAAATAAAAATGAAATTAAAAAAAATTTAAAAAAATCCTAAGCATTACTACAATCTTCTTCGAGGCACTTACAAGTTATGTTGCAAAATTGTTCATTAAGTTATCACGGAAAATGATAAAAATTTGGATTTTTTCTAACGGCGTTAGAAGCCCTTTTAATCCGGCCTCCCGGATTAAAAGGGCCCCATTTCAAATTCTGCGGGGGGCCCCGACTTTGTTACGCCACTGGCTTTGAAATACAATTTCTGGATTTAAAAAACAAGGAGATATGGCGCTCTAAATGCGAATGTCTTTGTGTTGAATTGGAAGTATTGGAGAAGAAAAAAAATTCACAACACAAGAAGTGGTCTGCTTTGAATGACCTGGAGAAGGAAGACATGATCATTTTCAACGCTTGGAATAATATTCCTGATTCTTATGATGAGCTAAAAAGCTCACGTTTGCTGTTCTTTCCCTTTTCGGTTCCACATATCAACATTTAAAAAAATGGATATTGCGCCAAAAATTTTGTAAAAAATATAATGTTGTAGGAAATAAAACCCTACAAAACGAAAGAAAATAGAAGTTTGTACGATGATTAGAAACGAAGAGATCGCCAAAAAAAACGAAAAAATACATTTTAATTTTTTGTGGGGTTATGGATGGGCAGGATGGGGCTAAGGGTCTAAACATTTATTTGGTCGAATACTTTTTGATGTAGAACATGTGGTTCTTTTATTTTTTGGAATATCGCTGGGAGCATTTTTCACTATCTTAACCGACTGACTAGACACTTTAGTTTTATTTAGCGCAATAAAAGTTTGCCGAACAAGCAGATTTGGCTCCCAATTTTTTTTAATTGTTGTAATGTTCATATTTGGCTCTTTGGCTAAAAAGTTTGCCGACCACTGCACTAGGGCATTTTAGCATGAATACGTTTGCTCCTCAAAGAGTTACAGTTGCCAATAATCATTGAAATTGTAATAAATAATACCTCTTTGTTATACAAAGTATTATACGTACGCATACACATTTCTACAATTAAAACCACTGTTTGTTTTTGCAAAATAATATTTATCGTATTCACGGTCATGAACACAATTTACAAAAATAAATTAGTATCACGCTTTAGATAGAATATCTCGTACACTGCATAGATAAGAAAATTAAATGGTAATTATTATTTATAGCACAGGAGGCTAATTTCAATTTTGGGCATTACCTCATCCGTCCGACGAACTGGAATGTTCAATATGGTGTCCACCAATATTACACTAAGAGCCGGGATAGGTGAAATTTGCTAATCATTTTAGGCACTATTAAAGAACACGTATGAGCAGAATGCCGTCACTTTTTAGTGGCCGTTGACAGTGGCGCATCAAACTTTCCACTTATGGACAGGATAAATAAATTAAGAGGTATCCTCCCTAACTCCAAGAATTTATTTTTTTTTAAGTTATACAGGGTGTTAGTAAATAAGTATGACAAACTTTAAGGGCTAATTCTACATGAAAAAATAATGACAGTTTGCTCGATAAACATAAAATATGTCCGCAAATGCTTCGTTTCCGAGATACGGGGTGTTGAAATTTTTATTTCAAACTGCAATTTATTTATTGCTCCAAGATGGGTTGAGCAATGAAAATGAAATTTGGTGTGTTTTAAGAGGTAGTTATTATGCATTTTTTGACATACAATTAAGAATTTTGTATTCATCATTGGCGCGCGTTTTTATGCAGAAAAATAAAACATTTTGACGCGTATTTTTCATTTCTTATAACATTATCAAGAATTATCTAATATAATAATACTAAACTAATAAGATTTTAACTAGGTGCAAAGCTACAAGAAATGTTCAAAATGGCCTCCTTTAGAGGTAACAGAAGAATTTTATATTCAACATTGGCGCGCGTACAGGTAATTGTCGAATTTTTTTAAGTGGTACGCCACTGAGATATGTCAAATTCAAAATCATTTTTGAATTCGTCGTATAATTTTTGACAAAAATATATCCGGCCTTGTTTTCATATGAGACACCATTTTTATACAAAAAAATAAACGATAAATCTTAACGCTTACAAAGTATTCGAAGTAGTTTCCATATGCATAGAAACTTTTTCAGATACTTTGTAAACGTTAAGATGTTTTATTTTTTTGCATAAAAACGGCGCCTCGTATGAAAAAAAGGCAAGAGAGATTTTTTGTCTTAAATTGAACGAGGAATTCAAAAATGATTTTGAATTTGGCATATCTCAGTGGTGCTACTACTACTTTTTTCTTTAAAAAAATTAAGACAATTACCCGTACGCGCGCCAATGATGAATATAATATTCTTCTGTTACCTCTAAAGGAGGCCATTTTGAACATTTCTTGTATATTTGCAACTAGTTAAAATCTTATTAGTAATATTTTCTGTTATTGTTCTAGTTTAGTATTACTATATTGGATAGTTCTTGATAATGTATAAAGAACTGAAAAATACGCGTTAAGATGTTTTATTTTTCTGCATAAAAACGGCGCACCATATGAAAAAAAAACCGTTTTATTATCACAAATTAGATGTGAAAAATAATTTTTAATGTGAAATATCTCAGTGGCGTACTATTTTTTTCTTTAGAAAAATTCAGACCATTACCCGTAGGCGCGCCAATGATGAATACAAAATTCTTAATTGTATGTCAAAAAATGCATAATAACTACCTCTTAAAACACATCAAATTTCATTTTTATAGCTCAACCGGTCTTGGAGCAATAAATAAATCGTCAGTTTGTAAGAAAAAATTCAACATCCCCTATCTCGGAAACGAAGCATTTGCGGACATATGTTTATCGAGCAAACTGTCATTATATGTCACCTTGTATATGATTAAAAAAATAAGACTTTTTAACCCACCAACCTCTTTCCCCTCCATCCATTATTTAAAACGTCATGTTTCGTTTTAATTTTTTTAGGTGGAATGCAATCAATTTTATAATTTCAAAAAATGCACACGCATAGTTGATGCTTTTACAAAACACGTCTATTTTTTAGAAGTCGGGAGCTTGTGTGTACATAGAAGCGTACAATTTTTTTGAGATGGCTGTAGGTCTATTTTTTTATTATGTGTATTTTATCACACAATATTTCTATTTTTTTTTTCAGATTTTTCCATGAAGTTCGCCACCTTCAAAAATCCGAAAAACTGGTTTTTTAGGGAGTTTTTTTGGGGGTTTAAACGTGTTTCTCCCAATTTTGAATGTTCTAAAGGACTCAGTTACTTCAATTTACATATAAACTATAAAAAAACCTTGATTTGATCTATTTTGAAGTCAAAATAGGAAAAATCTACAAAAACCGCCTAAAAAAAGATATGTCGCAGAGTATTTGGCGGAAAAGTAGTAGAGGCGTACAATTTTTTTGAGATGGCTGTAGGTCTATTTTTTTATTATGTGTATTTTATCACACAATATTTCTAATTTTTTTCAGATTTTTCCATGAAGTTCGCCACCTTCAAAAATCCGAAAAACTGGTTTTTTAGGGAGTTTTTTGGGGGGTTTAAACGTGTTTCTCCAAAATTTTGAATGTTCTAAAGGACTCAGTTACTTCAATTTACATATAAACTATAAAAAAAAACCTTGATTTGATCTATTTTGAAGTCAAAATAGGAAAAATCTCCAAAAACCGCCTAAAAAAAGATATGTCGCAGAGTATTTGGCGAAAAACTAGTAGAGGGGGAACGGACAAAACGATCGAACGAACAAGTGTACCAACATCTTTAAAGATACAGGAGAGCAGAAAAGTCAAGAATATTGGTTGGAGAGCACCTGAGGGCAAAAAAAGAGGAAGAACAAGAAGGAAATGGAGAGATGCAGTAATGGAAGAGATCAGTGAGTTGGGAATCAGAGATTGGAGGCTGGCAGCTAAGAACAGCAAACGATGGAAATTATCCATCCATTAATGGCCCTAAAAGACCTTACTGTACAAGGAGCTAGGAGCTATACATACATATATCACGCTTTAGATATATCTTGTATGCTGCATAGATAAGAAAATTAATGGTATACTTAGTAGACTCTGAAATCGGTTAAAAAATTTAAACCAAATATAACAAAATTCAGTTTGGCAACATTCTGTGAAGAAAATGTCTTCTCAGATATCAACAGAACCGTAATTTAGTTCAGATAAATTAATATTAATTAAATTAATTTTTTTACCACCAAAATTATATGTTTTTACCATAATGTTCAAATATGATGTTCAAAAAGTAGAAAAAAGTTTAATTTCTCCTGCTTGATATTTATTGTCTAATTATTTTAACTATACTAATATGCAAGTGTTTACTGTAAGTTGTAAAATGACTAATTTACAATGATTAATGCGATGTTAAAATACCGCAAGTGCGTATCTTTAAAGCGGCTATTCGAATTTCTTAAACATTTATACCAAACATTGATACCGCCACTTTTTTACGTATTCTGGCCGAATTCCGTTTCTACTCTAATTATTATTTATGGCACAGGCTAATTTCAATTTTGGGCATTACCTCATCATCCGACGAGCCGGAATGTTCAATATGGTGTCCACCATCTTCGCTACAACATTTTATATGGAACGGCGAACAAGGAGACGGAGATAGATTACTATAGTGGGACATGTTCTCTTCGTTTTCGGGTGTATACCTGGAAAAGAATATAAAAAATTAATAACGGAATTTTTGTTGTTTTATCCCATCCCATTTTGTTGATGTGAGAAAGAGATTGCGGAGGCATGGTGAAAATACTGTCAAAGACTGCATGCAGATGATTCTCTGGATACAAATCACGATGAGATCACCTTTTAAAGTCTGAGGTAAAAAAGAAATTAAAATGCTAAAGAATCGAAAATCTCATGGCGCAGACCAGATCACAGCAGAGGTTTTAAAAAATACAGAAGAGGTTGCAGTAAATGTCGCGCACGTGATCTACAGAAAGTATAAAATGGACTCACCTTCGATTCTGCGCGTCTCCAATTTGAGACCACTTTCGTTTTTCAGCTAGACAAACTGACGCAGCCCTCAGCGGCCTGGGAGGTGCCGTTGATCGCCTCATTTTACTATTGCTATTGATAACTTCCAACTCTTCTTCGGAGCTGTGAGCATCGTGTTGATCAGGAGCTGGACTTTCCATCGAACATCCTGTGTCTGCCGGTGATACGTTACAAACGCGTTCTGAACAGGATGCTGCAATAAAGAAGAATATCCGTAAATCTTTACTTTCATAGAAGAATGTGAAAATGCATGTATAATGAAAAATACATTACCTATAATAAAACATTTTATGGTGCAATTCAATGTGTTGAATAATCGTGTACAGTGCTTTTTATTTGTTTAATTAACCTTTCAACTTTGAGATAAATGACTGTCAGTTTTTTTATTTATATACAGTGAGCCGTAAATGTTTGAATAAATTTATTTTTTCGTAAGTGGCCGATTTTGAAAATAAATCCCGATACAAGTCGTTTTTTATTTTTAAATTATGATTTTTTGGCTTATATATCATACTGGGGACGTCATTCATCTGGGAGTGATGACGTAATCGTAATCGATGATAAGCCGGCGCCTTTAAGAAAAAATCTTGAAACAGGTTGGTTTTTTCAATTTTTAAATTATAATTTTTCGCTTATATATCATACTAGGGACGTCATTCATCTGGGAGTGATGACGTAATCGTAATCGATGATTTTTTTTTAATGAGAATGGGGGTCGTGTGATAGCTCATTTGAAAGGTTATTCAATTCTCTATTCAGTAGTAATATAAATATTAACATAATTATTTATACAGGGTGTCCAAAAAAATTTTTAATTAAATTAATTGACACAAAAAGAAGAATGTATGTATGTAATTTATTTAGTTCAAAATACATTTTACTGCTGACAGATAACAGAAAAAAAGTGTATTTGATAAACAAACATTGCTTTTCGCTTAAATTCAATGTAGAACTCCCAAGAGGCAGGTGGGTGGCAGCTTGAACATTGAATTTAAGCGAAAAACACTGTTTATTTATTAAACAAACATTTTTTTTATAAAAAAATGAATAACCATTTTCAATTTCGTTGCAAAACGAAAATACAGCCGAACCATATTCCAGTCCAATCAGAGAGTGCTGCAAGCACCTCTACCGGTTTCGAAACTTATTAGTCTCTCATCAGGAGGCACATATGCTGCTCTCCCTGATCCAACCAAAACAAACCCCAGCGTGCAGTCCCGAATTGCAACGAACGAAATGGCATAGATGCCCTAGCGGCAACTGCTAGCAAAAGACTAAGTTTTCACTCTAATGGCATATAACATATCCCACCAGAATGAAAACAATGGGAACCTTCTCTGGTTACACCTCCGAGGCTTCTACAATTTGCAAGCCATACGGATGCTGAGACTAAGGAAGATGAGGGAATTCTACAATTTACAATTCACGTCACATCTGCTCAGCGCGGTAAAGTTCCAACGAGACTGGTTCCCTTCATACTCAACACAGAGTAAATGTAAATCAAAAATGAATAACCATTTTCAATTTCGTTGCAAAACGAAAATACAGCCGAACCATATTCCAGTCCAATCAGAGAGTGCTGCAAGCACCTCTACCGGTTTCGAAACTTATTAGTCTCTCATCAGGAGGCACATATGCTGCTCTCCCTGATCCAACCAAAACAAACCCCAGCGTGCAGTCCCGAATTGCAACGAACGAAATGGCATAGATGCCCTAGCGGCAACTGCTAGCAAAAGACTAAGTTTTCACTCTAATGGCATATAACATATCCCACCAGAATGAAAACAATGGGAACCTTCTCTGGTTACACCTCCGAGGCTTCTACAATTTGCAAGCCATACGGATGCTGAGACTAAGGAAGATGAGGGAATTCTACAATTTACAATTCACGTCACATCTGCTCAGCGCGGTAAAGTTCCAACGAGACTGGTTCCCTTCATACTCAACACAGAGTAAATGTAAATCAAAAATGAATAACCATTTTCAATTTCGTTGCAAAACGAAAATACAGCCGAACCATATTCCAGTCCAATCAGAGAGTGCTGCAAGCACCTCTACCGGTTTCGAAACTTATTAGTCTCTCATCAGGAGGCACATATGCTGCTCTCCCTGATCCAACCAAAACAAACCCCAGCGTGCAGTCCCGAATTGCAACGAACGAAATGGCATAGATGCCCTAGCGGCAACTGCTAGCAAAAGACTAAGTTTTCACTCTAATGGCATATAACATATCCCACCAGAATGAAAACAATGGGAACCTTCTCTGGTTACACCTCCGAGGCTTCTACAATTTGCAAGCCATACGGATGCTGAGACTAAGGAAGATGAGGGAATTCTACAATTTACAATTCACGTCACATCTGCTCAGCGCGGTAAAGTTCCAACGAGACTGGTTCCCTTCATACTCAACACAGAGTAAATGTAAATCAAAAATGAATAACCATTTTCAATTTCGTTGCAAAACGAAAATACAGCCGAACCATATTCCAGTCCAATCAGAGAGTGCTGCAAGCACCTCTACCGGTTTCGAAACTTATTAGTCTCTCATCAGGAGGCACATATGCTGCTCTCCCTGATCCAACCAAAACAAACCCCAGCGTGCAGTCCCGAATTGCAACGAACGAAATGGCATAGATGCCCTAGCGGCAACTGCTAGCAAAAGACTAAGTTTTCACTCTAATGGCATATAACATATCCCACCAGAATGAAAACAATGGGAACCTTCTCTGGTTACACCTCCGAGGCTTCTACAATTTGCAAGCCATACGGATGCTGAGACTAAGGAAGATGAGGGAATTCTACAATTTACAATTCACGTCACATCTGCTCAGCGCGGTAAAGTTCCAACGAGACTGGTTCCCTTCATACTCAACACAGAGTAAATGTAAATCAAAAATGAATAACCATTTTCAATTTCGTTGCAAAACGAAAATACAGCCGAACCATATTCCAGTCCAATCAGAGAGTGCTGCAAGCACCTCTACCGGTTTCGAAACTTATTAGTCTCTCATCAGGAGGCACATATGCTGCTCTCCCTGATCCAACCAAAACAAACCCCAGCGTGCAGTCCCGAATTGCAACGAACGAAATGGCATAGATGCCCTAGCGGCAACTGCTAGCAAAAGACTAAGTTTTCACTCTAATGGCATATAACATATCCCACCAGAATGAAAACAATGGGAACCTTCTCTGGTTACACCTCCGAGGCTTCTACAATTTGCAAGCCATACGGATGCTGAGACTAAGGAAGATGAGGGAATTCTACAATTTACAATTCACGTCACATCTGCTCAGCGCGGTAAAGTTCCAACGAGACTGGTTCCCTTCATACTCAACACAGAGTAAATGTAAATCAAAAATGAATAACCATTTTCAATTTCGTTGCAAAACGAAAATACAGCCGAACCATATTCCAGTCCAATCAGAGAGTGCTGCAAGCACCTCTACCGGTTTCGAAACTTATTAGTCTCTCATCAGGAGGCACATATGCTGCTCTCCCTGATCCAACCAAAACAAACCCCAGCGTGCAGTCCCGAATTGCAACGAACGAAATGGCATAGATGCCCTAGCGGCAACTGCTAGCAAAAGACTAAGTTTTCACTCTAATGGCATATAACATATCCCACCAGAATGAAAACAATGGGAACCTTCTCTGGTTACACCTCCGAGGCTTCTACAATTTGCAAGCCATACGGATGCTGAGACTAAGGAAGATGAGGGAATTCTACAATTTACAATTCACGTCACATCTGCTCAGCGCGGTAAAGTTCCAACGAGACTGGTTCCCTTCATACTCAACACAGAGTAAATGTAAATCAAAAATGAATAACCATTTTCAATTTCGTTGCAAAACGAAAATACAGCCGAACCATATTCCAGTCCAATCAGAGAGTGCTGCAAGCACCTCTACCGGTTTCGAAACTTATTAGTCTCTCATCAGGAGGCACATATGCTGCTCTCCCTGATCCAACCAAAACAAACCCCAGCGTGCAGTCCCGAATTGCAACGAACGAAATGGCATAGATGCCCTAGCGGCAACTGCTAGCAAAAGACTAAGTTTTCACTCTAATGGCATATAACATATCCCACCAGAATGAAAACAATGGGAACCTTCTCTGGTTACACCTCCGAGGCTTCTACAATTTGCAAGCCATACGGATGCTGAGACTAAGGAAGATGAGGGAATTCTACAATTTACAATTCACGTCACATCTGCTCAGCGCGGTAAAGTTCCAACGAGACTGGTTCCCTTCATACTCAACACAGAGTAAATGTAAATCAAAAATGAATAACCATTTTCAATTTCGTTGCAAAACGAAAATACAGCCGAACCATATTCCAGTCCAATCCGAGAGTGCTGCAAGCACCTCTACCGGTTTCGAAACTTATTAGTCTCTCATCAGGAGGCACATATGCTGCTCTCCCTGATCCAACCAAAACAAACCCCAGCGTGCAGTCCCGAATTGCAACGAACGAAATGGCATAGATGCCCTAGCGGCAACTGCTAGCAAAAGACTAAGTTTTCACTCTAATGGCATATAACATATCCCACCAGAATGAAAACAATGGGAACCTTCTCTGGTTACACCTCCGAGGCTTCTACAATTTGCAAGCCATACGGATGCTGAGACTAAGGAAGATGAGGGAATTCTACAATTTACAATTCACGTCACATCTGCTCAGCGCGGTAAAGTTCCAACGAGACTGGTTCCCTTCATACTCAACACAGAGTAAATGTAAATCAAAAATGAATAACCATTTTCAATTTCGTTGCAAAACGAAAATACAGCCGAACCATATTCCAGTCCAATCAGAGAGTGCTGCAAGCACCTCTACCGGTTTCGAAACTTATTAGTCTCTCATCAGGAGGCACATATGCTGCTCTCCCTGATCCAACCAAAACAAACCCCAGCGTGCAGTCCCGAATTGCAACGAACGAAATGGCATAGATGCCCTAGCGGCAACTGCTAGCAAAAGACTAAGTTTTCACTCTAATGGCATATAACATATCCCACCAGAATGAAAACAATGGGAACCTTCTCTGGTTACACCTCCGAGGCTTCTACAATTTGCAAGCCATACGGATGCTGAGACTAAGGAAGATGAGGGAATTCTACAATTTACAATTCACGTCACATCTGCTCAGCGCGGTAAAGTTCCAACGAGACTGGTTCCCTTCATACTCAACACAGAGTAAATGTAAATCAAAAATGAATAACCATTTTCAATTTCGTTGCAAAACGAAAATACAGCCGAACCATATTCCAGTCCAATCAGAGAGTGCTGCAAGCACCTCTACCGGTTTCGAAACTTATTAGTCTCTCATCAGGAGGCACATATGCTGCTCTCCCTGATCCAACCAAAACAAACCCCAGCGTGCAGTCCCGAATTGCAACGAACGAAATGGCATAGATGCCCTAGCGGCAACTGCTAGCAAAAGACTAAGTTTTCACTCTAATGGCATATAACATATCCCACCAGAATGAAAACAATGGGAACCTTCTCTGGTTACACCTCCGAGGCTTCTACAATTTGCAAGCCATACGGATGCTGAGACTAAGGAAGATGAGGGAATTCTACAATTTACAATTCACGTCACATCTGCTCAGCGCGGTAAAGTTCCAACGAGACTGGTTCCCTTCATACTCAACACAGAGTAAATGTAAATCAAAAATGAATAACCATTTTCAATTTCGTTGCAAAACGAAAATACAGCCGAACCATATTCCAGTCCAATCAGAGAGTGCTGCAAGCACCTCTACCGGTTTCGAAACTTATTAGTCTCTCATCAGGAGGCACATATGCTGCTCTCCCTGATCCAACCAAAACAAACCCCAGCGTGCAGTCCCGAATTGCAACGAACGAAATGGCATAGATGCCCTAGCGGCAACTGCTAGCAAAAGACTAAGTTTTCACTCTAATGGCATATAACATATCCCACCAGAATGAAAACAATGGGAACCTTCTCTGGTTACACCTCCGAGGCTTCTACAATTTGCAAGCCATACGGATGCTGAGACTAAGGAAGATGAGGGAATTCTACAATTTACAATTCACGTCACATCTGCTCAGCGCGGTAAAGTTCCAACGAGACTGGTTCCCTTCATACTCAACACAGAGTAAATGTAAATCAAAAATGAATAACCATTTTCAATTTCGTTGCAAAACGAAAATACAGCCGAACCATATTCCAGTCCAATCAGAGAGTGCTGCAAGCACCTCTACCGGTTTCGAAACTTATTAGTCTCTCATCAGGAGGCACATATGCTGCTCTCCCTGATCCAACCAAAACAAACCCCAGCGTGCAGTCCCGAATTGCAACGAACGAAATGGCATAGATGCCCTAGCGGCAACTGCTAGCAAAAGACTAAGTTTTCACTCTAATGGCATATAACATATCCCACCAGAATGAAAACAATGGGAACCTTCTCTGGTTACACCTCCGAGGCTTCTACAATTTGCAAGCCATACGGATGCTGAGACTAAGGAAGATGAGGGAATTCTACAATTTACAATTCACGTCACATCTGCTCAGCGCGGTAAAGTTCCAACGAGACTGGTTCCCTTCATACTCAACACAGAGTAAATGTAAATCAAAAATGAATAACCATTTTCAATTTCGTTGCAAAACGAAAATACAGCCGAACCATATTCCAGTCCAATCAGAGAGTGCTGCAAGCACCTCTACCGGTTTCGAAACTTATTAGTCTCTCATCAGGAGGCACATATGCTGCTCTCCCTGATCCAACCAAAACAAACCCCAGCGTGCAGTCCCGAATTGCAACGAACGAAATGGCATAGATGCCCTAGCGGCAACTGCTAGCAAAAGACTAAGTTTTCACTCTAATGGCATATAACATATCCCACCAGAATGAAAACAATGGGAACCTTCTCTGGTTACACCTCCGAGGCTTCTACAATTTGCAAGCCATACGGATGCTGAGACTAAGGAAGATGAGGGAATTCTACAATTTACAATTCACGTCACATCTGCTCAGCGCGGTAAAGTTCCAACGAGACTGGTTCCCTTCATACTCAACACAGAGTAAATGTAAATCAAAAATGAATAACCATTTTCAATTTCGTTGCAAAACGAAAATACAGCCGAACCATATTCCAGTCCATATAATATGCCATTAGAGTGAAAACTTAGTCTTTTGCTAGCAGTTGCCGCTAGGGCATCTATGCCATTTCGTTCGTTGCAATTCGGGACTGCACGCTGGGGTTTGTTTTGGTTGGATCAGGGAGAGCAGCATATGTGCCTCCTGATGAGAGACTAATAAGTTTCGAAACCGGTAGAGGTGCTTGCAGCACTCTCTGATTGGACTGGAATATGGTTCGGCTGTATTTTCGTTTTGCAACGAAATTGAAAATGGTTATTCATTTTTGATTTACATTTACTCTGTGTTGAGTATGAAGGGAACCAGTCTCGTTGGAACTTTACCGCGCTGAGCAGATGTGACGTGAATTGTAAATTGTAGAATTCCCTCATCTTCCTTAGTCTCAGCATCCGTATGGCTTGCAAATTGTAGAAGCCTCGGAGGTGTAACCAGAGAAGGTTCCCATTGTTTTCATTCTGGTGGGATATGTTATATGCCATTAGAGTGAAAACTTAGTCTTTTGCTAGCAGTTGCCGCTAGGGCATCTATGCCATTTCGTTCGTTGCAATTCGGGACTGCACGCTGGGGTTTGTTTTGGTTGGATCAGGGAGAGCAGCATATGTGCCTCCTGATGAGAGACTAATAAGTTTCGAAACCGGTAGAGGTGCTTGCAGCACTCTCTGATTGGACTGGAATATGGTTCGGCTGTATTTTCGTTTTGCAACGAAATTGAAAATGGTTATTCATTTTTGATTTACATTTACTCTGTGTTGAGTATGAAGGGAACCAGTCTCGTTGGAACTTTACCGCGCTGAGCAGATGTGACGTGAATTGTAAATTGTAGAATTCCCTCATCTTCCTTAGTCTCAGCATCCGTATGGCTTGCAAATTGTAGAAGCCTCGGAGGTGTAACCAGAGAAGGTTCCCATTGTTTTCATTCTGGTGGGATATGTTATATGCCATTAGAGTGAAAACTTAGTCTTTTGCTAGCAGTTGCCGCTAGGGCATCTATGCCATTTCGTTCGTTGCAATTCGGGACTGCACGCTGGGGTTTGTTTTGGTTGGATCAGGGAGAGCAGCATATGTGCCTCCTGATGAGAGACTAATAAGTTTCGAAACCTATAGAGGTGCTTGCAGCACTCTCTGATTGGACTGGAATATGGTTCGGCTGTATTTTCGTTTTGCAACGAAATTGAAAATGGTTATTCATTTTTGATTTACATTTACTCTGTGTTGAGTATGAAGGGAACCAGTCTCGTTGGAACTTTACCGCGCTGAGCAGATGTGACGTGAATTGTAAATTGTAGAATTCCCTCATCTTCCTTAGTCTCAGCATCCGTATGGCTTGCAAATTGTAGAAGCCTCGGAGGTGTAACCAGAGAAGGTTCCCATTGTTTTCATTCTGGTGGGATATGTTATATGCCATTAGAGTGAAAACTTAGTCTTTTGCTAGCAGTTGCCGCTAGGGCATCTATGCCATTTCGTTCGTTGCAATTCGGGACTGCACGCTGGGGTTTGTTTTGGTTGGATCAGGGAGAGCAGCATATGTGCCTCCTGATGAGAGACTAATAAGTTTCGAAACCGGTAGAGGTGCTTGCAGCACTCTCTGATTGGACTGGAATATGGTTCGGCTGTATTTTCGTTTTGCAACGAAATTGAAAATGGTTATTCATTTTTGATTTACATTTACTCTGTGTTGAGTATGAAGGGAACCAGTCTCGTTGGAACTTTACCGCGCTGAGCAGATGTGACGTGAATTGTAAATTGTAGAATTCCCTCATCTTCCTTAGTCTCAGCATCCGTATGGCTTGCAAATTGTAGAAGCCTCGGAGGTGTAACCAGAGAAGGTTCCCATTGTTTTCATTCTGGTGGGATATGTTATATGCCATTAGAGTGAAAACTTAGTCTTTTGCTAGCAGTTGCCGCTAGGGCATCTATGCCATTTCGTTCGTTGCAATTCGGGACTGCACGCTGGGGTTTGTTTTGGTTGGATCAGGGAGAGCAGCATATGTGCCTCCTGATGAGAGACTAATAAGTTTCGAAACCGGTAGAGGTGCTTGCAGCACTCTCTGATTGGACTGGAATATGGTTCGGCTGTATTTTCGTTTTGCAACGAAATTGAAAATGGTTATTCATTTTTGATTTACATTTACTCTGTGTTGAGTATGAAGGGAACCAGTCTCGTTGGAACTTTACCGCGCTGAGCAGATGTGACGTGAATTGTAAATTGTAGAATTCCCTCATCTTCCTTAGTCTCAGCATCCGTATGGCTTGCAAATTGTAGAAGCCTCGGAGGTGTAACCAGAGAAGGTTCCCATTGTTTTCATTCTGGTGGGATATGTTATATGCCATTAGAGTGAAAACTTAGTCTTTTGCTAGCAGTTGCCGCTAGGGCATCTATGCCATTTCGTTCGTTGCAATTCGGGACTGCACGCTGGGGTTTGTTTTGGTTGGATCAGGGAGAGCAGCATATGTGCCTCCTGATGAGAGACTAATAAGTTTCGAAACCGGTAGAGGTGCTTGCAGCACTCTCTGATTGGACTGGAATATGGTTCGGCTGTATTTTCGTTTTGCAACGAAATTGAAAATGGTTATTCATTTTTGATTTACATTTACTCTGTGTTGAGTATGAAGGGAACCAGTCTCGTTGGAACTTTACCGCGCTGAGCAGATGTGACGTGAATTGTAAATTGTAGAATTCCCTCATCTTCCTTAGTCTCAGCATCCGTATGGCTTGCAAATTGTAGAAGCCTCGGAGGTGTAACCAGAGAAGGTTCCCATTGTTTTCATTCTGGTGGGATATGTTATATGCCATTAGAGTGAAAACTTAGTCTTTTGCTAGCAGTTGCCGCTAGGGCATCTATGCCATTTCGTTCGTTGCAATTCGGGACTGCACGCTGGGGTTTGTTTTGGTTGGATCAGGGAGAGCAGCATATGTGCCTCCTGATGAGAGACTAATAAGTTTCGAAACCGGTAGAGGTGCTTGCAGCACTCTCTGATTGGACTGGAATATGGTTCGGCTGTATTTTCGTTTTGCAACGAAATTGAAAATGGTTATTCATTTTTGATTTACATTTACTCTGTGTTGAGTATGAAGGGAACCAGTCTCGTTGGAACTTTACCGCGCTGAGCAGATGTGACGTGAATTGTAAATTGTAGAATTCCCTCATCTTCCTTAGTCTCAGCATCCGTATGGCTTGCAAATTGTAGAAGCCTCGGAGGTGTAACCAGAGAAGGTTCCCATTGTTTTCATTCTGGTGGGATATGTTATATGCCATTAGAGTGAAAACTTAGTCTTTTATTTTTTTTATAGTTTCTGACAGCAGTAAAATGTATTTTGATTTAAATAAATTACATACATTCTGCTTTTTGTGTCAATTAATTTCATTCAAAAAGAATTTTTGACACCCTGTTTATACAGGGTGTATCATTTAGAATGTCCAATCTCTGAATTGTAGCTTCTAGACCTCAAAATATTAAGATTTAACCCAAATCACTTAAATAAAATATGGCTTTTTACTCAGTTACCGGGTGTTTTATTTAAAAATTTAAAAACTATTTTTACCCAGTACTTTAAAACTATTTGCGTATCCTTATCATACTTGACAGAAAGTGTGGCTACTGTGCACCCTATTAAATTATGATAAATAAACGTTTCTAGCTACTACCAGAGGTGTACGACAGGGGATAGTGAATGGTTGACGCTTCCCAAATTCTACGCCATTGGGTGAATAGTATTTTAGCTCAATTTTTCGATTCTCCAATACTTTCTATGTAAATAGTATACTCTTCATTGGTAACGATAAAGACATTAGTTTTCGAGATATTTGAAGTTAAATATGAAACGGAACAGTTATTTTGATGAATGTATTGTGTCGCTTCATTTTTAACTTCAAATATCTCGAAAACTAATGATTTTATCGTTACGAATGAAGAGTATATTATTTACATAAAAAGTATTGGAAAATCTAAAAGTTACACTAAGATAGCTATTCCGTCAGTGGCGTAGATTTTGGGAAGCGCCAACCAGTCAATTTCCCCTGTCGTACGCCTCTGGTAGTAGCCAGAAACGATTATTTAATATAATTTAGTAGAGTGTACAGTATCTACACTTTCTGCCAAGTAGATAAGGATACGTCAAATAGTTTTAAAGTACTGGGTACAAATAATTTTTAAAATGAATCATATCCTAAATTAATCAAAATAACTACTATGCCGTTTCATTTTTAACTTCAAATATCTCTAAAACTAACTACTTATATTAGTATAATGTAGAGATATTATTAGCTTACCAATGAAGAGTATATTATTTGCATAGAAAGTATTGGAGAATCGAAAAATTGCGCTAAAATAGTAATTCCCCCAGTAGCGTAGAATTTGGAAAGGGTCAACCATTCATATCCCCTGTCGTACGCCTCTGAAAGTAGCTAGAAACGTTTATTTATCTATCATCATTTAATAGGGTGTACCTACAGTAGCCACACTTTCTGCCAAGTATAATAAGAATACGTCAAATAGTTTTAAAGTACTGGTAAAAATAGTTTTTAAATAAAACACCCTGTAACTCAGTAAGGAGCCATATTTTATTTAAGTGATTTGGGTTAAATGTTAATATTTTGAGGTCTAGAATCTACAACTCATAAATTGGACATTCTTAATTATACACCCTGTATAATTATGTTAATGTTTATATTACTACATAGAGAATTGAATAACCTTTCAAATGAGCTGGCACACGACCCTTATTCTCATTTAAAAAATCATCGATTACGCCATCACGCCTATATGGATGACATCACTAGTATGATATATATGTCAAAAAATCATAATTTAAAAATAGAAAAAATCAACCTGTTTCAAGATTTTTCCTTAAAGGCGCCGGCTTACGAAATAACGAATTTATTCCTTTGATTTGCACCATCCCGTATATTAAACCTAATAACATAAGACATTATTACCATCATGAAAAAGGACAAGACATCATCCCTTGGACCATATTAGGCAACTTTCATATTTACTTCAATCTAATCAATCAAGTACCTACATTTATTAACAGAGAAGAAAGTCTGCCAAAAATGTAGGTCAACTATAAGCAATCATTACAACATAAACGTTTCCTTGCTTCGTATTACTTGAGAAAAAAAAAAGAAGAAGTAATTACAGCTGATTGCGTTAATTGAAAGTGCACTTTAATAACAATGATTTTCATTGTGTCATAGAACCATAAATCCTATCATTTACACTGCTAATAAATATACATACACATTATGTGGTTTAAGGTTTGTACACTAGATTGTAAAATTCACATTTCTGCTAAAGAACTAGCTAATAAAGTTTAAGACTAAGTTATGAAAAAGGATTGCTAATTGTGGTATAAATCGAATGTCATTATAGTGTAATGTGTAGTGTGTGTGTGTTGAGTAAATGTCTTGTTACCTCATAAAGTCGACTTCATTGTCTTTACGAAGAGAGAAGAAACGCTTATTGTGACCGCAGACGTTCCGATACAAATCGCATACAATTTGACCCTTACAATAATTTCAGATGGTATGTTAAATAAAAATTCTATAATATTAGCATAACTGAAACATAAAACTAATTTATAATTTGTTTGTATTAAGTATTAATGTCCTTTATACAGTTACATAAGTTTATAAAAATTGTATAATCCGACAAGCGAGACCTGGCGGCTGACCTTCTCGTATTGTGTACTTCTCGCTGTGTATTTTCGCTAAAGGTCACCCGCCGGCTATTGTTTGTCGGATTGTAATTGGGTTCTAATGCCTGGTTGCACCAACAGATCTTAAGCTCAAAGACGTGTTTTAACTCAGCTTACGAAACATACTAGACCTGGATCCCGCGTACCAAAAAAAAAGTTGATTAATAGCAAGCTGAAAATTTGTTAATAGCTTAACGGTGTCCAGTCGGACAAACTTTGATGTACGGGAACAATGGAACAGGGGAAGTTTTAATTGTGGAACAGTTTAAAAATTTGGAACCTCAGGTAATTTGGAAAATTTGTTACCCTCTCATTAAACTCTCATACAAAAATCAGACTGCTATTACTAACCAACATGATTCCTGTCATTTGACATGTTCTTCGTGTTCCACTCATTAAAATGCCCAGTTGGTAATAAACACCAGTCTGATTTTTGCATGAGAGTTTAATGAAATGGTAACAAATCAATTGGAAGTTCTGTCCGACAAAATACAAGGAACGTTTTCGTCTGACGTTCCAAATTTTTAACCTGTTCCACAATTAAAACTTCCCCTGTTCCAGTGTTCTCATACATCAAAGTTTGTTCGACTAGACACCGTTAAGCTATTAACAAATTTTCAGCTTGCTATTAATCAACTTTTTTTGGTACGCGGGATCCAGGTCTATACGCGTTACACCATTGAGCTTTAGATCAATTTTCAGCTTGTGACAATAGATTGCCACGTGGATTGGATTGATCTTCTTCTTAACGTGCCCTATCAAGTCCCCTTGACGTTGGCGATTAACATGGCGAAACTGTCTCTGTCTCGAGCTATTCTAAATAGGTGCTCTGCTTTCTTTATTCCTGTCCACTCCCGGATATTCTTCAACCAAGAGGCCTGCTTTCTACCAATTCCTCTGCGTCCTTCGATTTTACCCATCATAATAAGTTAAAGAGTATTATACCGGTCTCCCCTTACTACGTGTCCAAAATAGGCCATCTTTCTATATTTGATATTATCAAGCAGCTCGCGGGTAGCATTTGCTCTCTTAAGGACTGCCACATTTGTCAGCATAGCCGTCCATGGTATTTTCAGTATACGTCTGTGCAGCCACATTTCAAAGGCCTCCAAACGGTTAATGGTGGATATTTTTAATGTCCATGCTTCGACACCATACAAGAGGACTGACCAGATGTAGCATTTAATCATGCGCTTTCGAAGTTGAAGTTGCAAGGTATCATTACAGAAGAATGACCTCATTTTTAAAAATGTCGTGCGGGCTATCTCGATTCTACATTTTATCTCTTTATCTGGATCTAGTTGTTCAGTAATATGGCAACCAAGATATTTAAAACTGGGTACTCTTTGAATTATATGACCATCAACATATAACCGTGAATCTTGATGGGCCAAACGGCTAAATACCATGTATTTTGTTTTTGAACAGTTTATATTTAGGCCAAACTCTCTTCCCACTGTGTCAATGGCATTTAAAAGGTGTATCCGTGAATCTTGATGGGCCAAACGGCTAAATACCATGTATTTTGTTTTTGAACAGTTTATATTTAGGCCAAACTCTCTTCCCACTGTGTCAATGGCATTTAAAAGGTGTATATCCATTTATATCATCACTTAAAATAACTGTATCGTCTGCATATCTGATTGTATTTATCAGAATTCCATTAACTTTCACACCCCATTCCAAATTATGCAGCGCTTCCTTAAATATTCTATCTGAATATAAATTGAATAACAGTGGGGACAGTATACAACCCTGTCTGACACCTCTTTGTATTTTGCATATTTCTGTTGATTTTCGATTTATGCAAGCTGTCGCAGTTTGACGCCAGTATAATTTTTCTATGATTCGCACATCTTGACTATCAACTCCTTTATCCTTTAATATTTTAATTAATTTGTGATGTTGTACTCGATCAAAGGCCTTCTCATAGTCAATAAATACAGCAAAGACATCTTTCCTTTGATCTCGGCATTTCCCAGTCCATTTCTGAAGCCAAATTGTGTTTCATCCTGGTCTTCTTCACATTTATCTCTGATTCTACTGTGAATGATACGTAGAAAGATTTTCAAAGTGTGGCTCATAAGGCTTATCATTCTATAATCGCTACAGTTTTTTGGACGTTGTTTTTTTGGTAGGGTTATGAATTCGGACTTTAACCAATCTTCAGGGATATCACCAGTCGAATAAACATCATTGAAAAGTTTGACTAGTATTCCAATGTTGTCCTCATTTACGAGCTTTAACATTTCTGTAGGTATGTTGTCGGGACCAACGGCTTTCTTGTTTTTTGCCAAATTGGATTGATAAGAATCGAAAATTATAGTGCAAAGTAAGTTAGACTTACAGATTCCATATCTATAAGCTGACCTGGGCTAAGCTGGAGCTTAAGATTTGTTGGTGCAACCAGGCATAAAACTTGTGATATATTGTCAGGTATTGAGTGTTTATGTTTTTTATTAATGCACTTAGAACAATCTACCAGAATATGTCCTACATAAGTATATGTATACCAAAGTTACCAATACTCACATAAAGAGCAATTTGATTTAGAGATAAGGTCGCAATATCTTTATTTCTGATACTAAGTCGGTTAAATGTTTTTACTATGATCTAATATGTAGTATATCTAATAGAAATTTTATAAGCTAAGGAAAGAACTGGCCACTTCTAGCGCCTACATATCCACTGATATTTTGTATGTTCGATGCCATTCAATTCAGTGAGATTCACAAACAAATCGGTTTTACTTATTATTTGTTTAGATCTTGTGACTCGTGGTGAAATCTAAAGCACACAAGGTGCAGGTTTGACAAATATAAAGAGTTCACACAGTAGCATAGTATATAAACAATGGTATACCACTTGATTATATAATAAAAATAAGTTATTTGTGAATATGTAGTGTATCAAAATAAATAAAAAAATGGTTCTCTCCTAACAGTCGTTTTTAATACTTTATATTGGATTCAGTGTTAAATTAAGGGCGTAGGCACAAAATTTTGCGCCAATGTGTTTTAAATGCATTCATTTTTTTCGAATCCTGAGAAAACTAATAAACATTTTTGAAAAATTTAAACGCAGAATGAAAGATTACTTATTACCGATTGCAGAAAGTTCATTTATAGAATAGCCAAAAAGTTTCTTTTGAATGAAATATTTGAAATTAAAAATCACACTAAATTTGCTCTTTTTTTACCCCTGTAACTTTTTTTCGTTTATTCAAAAATACTTAATAGTTTTCTCAGGATTCGAAAAAAAATAATGCATTTAAAACACATTGGCGCGAAATTTTTCGCCTACGCCCTTAAAACAGTTAATGTTTTTATGTTTAAAAGAGCAAGGCCCACAACGAAATGAATAGCGTGGAGACCTTAGAACGATGGACGTAACAGCATGAGGAAAAGGGCACAGGAGAGTTTTGAATGGAGGCAAATAGACAGACAAATCTTCCTTACAAGACCAAAAGAAATAGAAAAGATTTTTTAATAAATTATTTTTATATCAATATTTATACTTCAGTTGAAAGTTAAAATTTAATTTTGCTTTACAAATTTAAGAAAATCTTCACTTTATAGGCCTTTATCAAAATTTCTTAGGGAATATAAAAAAAGATATAAAACTTCGAAATTCTCATTCTTAATTGGAAGTTAAACGGTAATTAGACGATATTAAAGAGCACTAATTGAACAGAGTTTTTTGTTCAATAAGTTGTCATCACGATTTCACCATAAACTTTAAATATGTTCTAATTATACAAGAAAAAAAGAAGTTCTTGTACAATCAGATGATTATTCTCTCTGTGGTAAATATGTACAGTAACCTCTAGCCTCAGCCTCAACCCGAAGTATATTTATATAGAATTGGTAAGCTGATCAAAGAACAATAAATATCAGTATTACGTGTTTAGTTCAGAGAAATAAGGAAAAAAAAATATCATGTTGGTGACACAACCCCCTCCAGGCCGAAACTAAACTTTTTGAGTAGTACGTACATAATATATATTAATAATCTATATATTTCCTGCAGTCGATTTTGATGATATACATAGTTATAAACAAATGAAGATCAAAAAACGGTAAATTTTCGTTTTTTCGTCTATAACCAAAAAGTTAACTACTTTAAACAAATTTGAGAGTAAGAAACTCATAAATCGTATAAAAACTTCAATATGGCGTTCGCTGAATATGTCTATCCTTATTGGTTGCTTACGAAATTGCAAAATAAATCATAAATTTTGAGTTTTTATATATTTCATAACTTATGTAAAAATTAACTTAGAACGGTCGTATTACATGGAATGCTGAGACTCCTGGTGCTTAAATCATAGCCTAAATTTCAAAGCAATTGGTCAAATAGTTTAAAAGGTATTTAATTTGTTTATCTCAAATTAATTTTTTTTGCAACGCTGTAAGTCAGAAAATGATGAAGTTACACTAATACTTTGGATAGTTTATGAAAGAAGAAGATTTATGCTATTAATTTAATTTAAAAAAAAAATGACAAAAAATAATTCTAAATACTGTAAAATTATTTTGCAAAAACATGTGAATTAAAAAGGGGGGGCTAACCTCGTCCCTAATTGTGCTAGGACAATAATTGTTTTCCTTTCTAAATGTGTATAAAAATTCAGTCCCTCTAAATATGAACAAATAATTTTTCTACGGGTAACGTTAAAGTTAAAAAGTTATTCTAATTGTTTATAAGTAAATAAAAAATTCAACGTGTTTTTGCAATATAATTTTACACTGTTTAAAATTACTTTTTGTCTTTTTTTTAATTAAGTCAATAGTATAAATGTTCTTCTTCCATAAACTGCCAGAAGTCTTACTGTAACCTCATAATTTTCTGACTTATAGTGTTGCAAAAAAAATGAATTTGGGATAAACAAATTAAATAACTTTTAAACTATTTGACCAATTGCTTTGAAATTTAAAATATAATTTAAGCACCAGAAGTCTCAGCAATTCGTGTAATAAGAAGATTCTAAGTTAATTTTTACAGAAGTTATGAATATTTATATAAACTCAAAATTTATGATTTATTTTGCAATTTTCTTAGCAACCAGTAAGGATAGACATATTCAGCAAACGCCATATTGAAATCTTTTAGACGATTTATGAGTTTCTTACTCTCAAATTTGTTTAAAATGCTTAATTTTTTGGTTATAGACGAAAAAAGCGAAAATTTACCGTTTTTTGATCTTCATTTGTTTATAACTATGTATATCATCAAAAACCGGCTGCAGGAAACATAAAGGTTATTAATATAGATGTCCATACTACATCAAAAAATTTAGTTTCGGCCTGGAGGGGGATGTGTCACAAGAAAAATCTTATTTCTCTGGACTAGTTTCAGAATATTTCAAAATGACGGAAATCATCATTTATAGAACTTAAAATACGTATATTATTTTTAAAGAAATAAATTATTACATAAAATGGAGAAAAAGTAAAGTGAGTTTAGATTTCGTTGAATTTATTTTTTCAACTTTGTCAGGAACAAACTACAAAATTAACTAACAATTAGAAACAAACATAATATTATTCCAATAATATAACTTACGAAATCCTGTATTTTATATTATCAAACAATTTATAATCCGTTTGAAAATTATTGATAGCACAGTTTTAATGACACATTTGCATTTTATGTTGTATTTTATTCAAAGCTGTCGAGAAATGCAAATGACCTGTGGCATAAAAACTGTGCTATCAATAACTTTCAAACGGAGTATAGCTTAGAACCGCACATTTCGTTTTCACGAGCGTCCTAGACGGCAACTGATTTCAGTATTTTTTCACATGTTTTGTGTTATTAGGACCAAAGAGTTCCATTATCGAACCAGTTGTTAAATATACTGTTTTTTCAGAATTTTAAAATATTTCAATAAATGTCGCTCAATATGTCTTATAATTAATTGACTTTTTATTTTGTTGATGTGGCACATTTCGAGAAATAATCTTTTTTATAATTGTTTTCTGTAATTAAGTTCTTGGTACTTATCTGTTAAATTAAATGTGTGGCCAGACAATGGAACGATCGACGGCTGCAATAATAACAGATGACGGTATCTCCAAAAATATAGAAATAGCAACGTCACTATTAATGTCACTGTACAAAGAACAATAAGAGTTACCGAAATAAAAGATACAATTATAACATCGACGTCACAACTTGTGGGGTACGCTTACATAGCATTGATTAGCAGAAACCAAAACAGTTTAAAGGAAGAATTTGCGAAGTGTAAGGAAACATCCAAGAAGAGTTTAGCAAATAAATCAAAATACCTAATAAGTTCACGAACAAATACAGTTAATGTGACAAGGTTAAATATTGGAGAATATGAGTTTGAAAATGAAGAGCACTTTAAATATCGTGGAGTCTCAGTTAATGGAACTAATGATAGAAGATAGAAGAATAGTAGAAACTCCCTAAAATATAAGAAGCTTACTCAGAACAGTAAAGTGAAAATTTACAGAGCAGCAATTAGGCTAGTAGTCAAACATGGTGCTGAAGTAGTGTGCCTAACACAAAAAGATGAAGAAAGATTGAGGATTATAGACAAAATCATTCAGAGATTAGCAGCCCACTAAACTTGGTAATAATGAATTTATAAAACTGATGAACTACGAAGTAAGAGAACTTTTGAGTTCTCTGGGTAAGGAGAAGACATCGTCAGATTTATCAAGGCACAGAAACTCAAATGAATGGGACATATAGAAAGGAGAAATCCAGAAACAGTTATCAAGAAAGTCAACAAATGGAGACAATATGTTAATGCGGACTGATTCCCCGCAAAAAATCAATCGGAAGAGCCCAAAGAGGGCGACAATGTCATGGTGATGATGATATAAAATATCTGCTGTTAAATATTTAGGTATCAAAGTGACAATTTTATATAACCTAGCTAAGAGGTATCTACTCATCCGTCATTCTAGGTTAAACTTATTCGTGATTGTTTTTCAAGTGATTGTCTATCTGCGTATCTTCTTGTAGTTCCTTCTCCTTTTGGAGGTTGGATATCATCACAGCTATCTGTACCTTATTGGCGGCTGCTCTGGAAACGTCTACTTAGCTGCAACTATACCACTCTCTTAGGTTTTTCAGTCCGGAAATTATTCGTCTTCGTATTGATCTTTTACCCTTAATTTTACTTTGCATTGTGGGCCTTAATATCTCATATTTCGCACCTCTGGTAATGTGGCCTAAATATTCCAGCTTTCTTGTTTTGATGTTCATTATGACCTCGCAATCCTTTTGTAGCCTTCTTAACATTTCTGCATTTGTAACTCGTTGGATCTGGTATTTTCAAAATCCTTCTATAGCACTCTAGACTATAGCTATCTGCGTATCGAAAAAATGCTAAATCCTGTCATCATAGCGATATTCAGTGCCGCACATCACAGCTAGTCTTATATATAAAAATCAATTGCTGTTCGTTAGTCTCGCTAAAACTCGAGAATGGCTGGACCGATTTGGCTAATTTTGATGTTGAATTATTTGTAGAAGTTCAGGGAAGGTTTATACGGTTTTATATAATCATTTTAGTAGCCACCAAAATTTTTACATCTATATGTATAAAATGCTCTTTTCACAGTGTTTGTTGCCATACTCCTCCAAAACGGTTTGACCGATTTTTATGAAGTTTGGCAGATATATTCGACCGGACTCGGAGTAGGTTGTTATTTATATAATTTCATACCCGTACGTCATAAGGAAGTTGCCCATGACGCTGTAACTCTCACAATAATGACGTGAAAAATACGAAATTAAGTAGGTAGACTCCTTGCTATTCCGAGCAGAACCGTACTAAAATTTTTTCTCTAGCTCAATCGGTGTCCGAAATACAATATCTCAAGCCGTAGAAATATTCTGAGGACAGAAGAAGAAGAACGAGCGACAAATTTCGTAGAAGAGAAGTGGAACAGTTTAACTTTGGGACTCAAATTGAGCAAAATATGATTTATTTTATTTATTTTCGTTTATTTTATTTTATTTCATTTTTTAATTGCATTTATTTTTTTTAATTTTATTTCGTTTTATTAAATTTTATTTATTTTTATTAGATTCTATTTACTTTTATTCAATTTCATTTAATTTTAATTTACTTTATTTACTTTTTTATTTAATTTTGTTTAATTTTATAAAATTTTATTTAATTCTATTTAATTTTATTTCATTTTATTTAATGTTATTTAATTTGAATTTAATTTTATTTTATTTAATCAACACCTATAGAGTTGGAACCACCCCGAACCCAATCATAAATACAGGGTTGTTTTGAATGTAGATAAAATAAAGCTGTTATATTATGCATTATAAGATAAACAAATTTAAGATTGTACATACCTAACTGTTGCACTACAAACTTTATTTTGTTACTTCTAACTAATTTGTTTTACATCAAACAGCATGTGTAATTAATTAAAAATAATAATAAAACCGCATTCACATCGAGCATTTTTTGTTTATTAATTACGAATTTCTCTTGTTTATTTTAAGTTTATTGTATACAAAAGTTTGTTTTTATCTATTGAGGCAGTCAGGCAGTACGAAGTCTGCCGGGCCAACTAGTCCTATACAGGGTGATTGATTAGTAGGGTAAAGCTCAATAGCTCCGCTATAGTAATAGATAGCAATAAAAGTTAATAACAAAAATTTTAGCCACCTTTGAGCTTCACATTACAAAATTAGTTAGAATGTTACAGGGTGTTCGATAACACAGTGGCAGACCAAACTTATGTTTTTTTAAAATGGAACACCCTATATTTTATTTTAAATTCGAAATCCTGTTAACTTCTCTATCACAAAAAAATGAAGGTTTGTTACGTTATACAGGGTATTTACAAAGTTATAACCAATTTTATATGAAAATCGTAACAAGTTCAACTCCCTGTATAAATAATAATAAGCAAAACAACAATGGTTTATTAATGCCATATTTTTAACGTATTGTCAAAATTTTCAAGAATGGTCGATATTGCTAATTTTCTTTATATCAAATACAGGGTGAGTCAAAACGCAAGTACATTATTTTCTCAGTAATTTTAAATGGAACACCCTGTATTTTATATCACTATTGAAAAGTACCATTACCGTACTTTAATTTTTAGATAACATTCCCTATGTCTAAAGGATATCGCACACATCTTATGGAAAATATAATGTCACTCAAATTCAATAAAATTTATACGAATAGATTCGTTTTAAATTAACGGTCAAATCTTATCATTGCGCCAACTCTTAATTATGATTAATTACGGCGCAAATTGCAATTAAAGTTTATGGAAATCACATTTTTTGAGTCAGTAAAAGTGTCAGTTACCATCATTATTGCTCTGGGTGCTATTCAAAAGAGCTTAAACCCCCCGCTGGGCCTAAGCGAATTAGTGAAACTAATCCTCTGATTTATGGAGTACCGACAATTTGGGTGTTTTAAAATATTTTTTCTCTCTCTAACTTATGTACGTATCCATTTGATTTCAGATTTATTTATATCAATTTCTGCTCTTATTATTGAAAATATAGAGTTGGCGCAATGATAATATTTGACCGTTGATTTAAAACGAATCTATTCGTATAAATTTTATTGAATTTGAGTGACATTATATTTTCCATAAGATGTGTGCGATGTCCTTTATTAGTTTTCGAGATATTTTCATTTTTCAATGGACCAGTAGCGTGGCCACCCAAATCACCAGAATTTAATAAACTGGACTGATTTTTTTGGGGTTACGTTAATAATAAAGTTTATAAAATACCTCCAACAACAAGGGATGAGATGAAAAATAGAATACAAAGTGTATTTCGATGTGTTAATTTACAAATGCTCCGTAGAGTAAGTAGCTCATTCAATGATCGTTTTTAGGCGTACATAAATGTGTTAGGAGATAATTTTGAACACCTTATGTAATTAAATATTAAAAATATTTTATTAAAAGTAGCTTCTAATTTTTTCAAACTTGTTTTTTGCAAAATGTATTACTGATAAATTATGTTTCGTTCTTTATTTGTTACATTGTTACATTTACATACAAAAGTATCTAGTGTTTAATTGTCTTCACAAAATATTGTATTTTGTGTTTGTGTGTTTTTTTGTAAAATGTATTACTAATTTTCTTTGTTTATTTGTTGCATTTACATAAAAAGATAGTTTTTAATTGTTTCAAAAATGTTGCATGTAGTGGTTGTGTTTTTGTTTGTAAAATGTATTACATACTAATAAATTATTTTTATTTCTTTATTTGCTACAGTGTTACATTGATTACCGGATTGATAATCGGTAATCTTCAATTGTCAATTCAGTCATGGCTTACTTAAAATTTAGATAAATTTAAACACCTAAAATAATTTGCTCTGAAAAATGAAAATATCTCGAAAACTAATAAATTTGGGCATAGGGAATGTTATATAAAAATTAAAGTACGTTAATGTTACTTTTCAATAATGATATAAAATACAGGGTGTTCCATTACACATTACTGAGAAAATAATGTACTTGCGTTTTGACTCACCCTGTATTTGATATAAAGAAAATTAGCAATATCAATAATTCTTAAAAATTTTGACAATAAATAAAAAAATATGGCATTAATAAACCATTGCTGTTGTGCTTATTTTTATTTATACAGGGAGTTGAACTTGTTACGATTTTCATACAAAATTGGTTATAACTTTGTAAATACCCTGTATAACATTACAAACCTTTATATTTTTGTGATGGAGAAGTTAACAGGATTTCGAATATAAAATAAAATATAGGGTGTTCCATTAAAAAAAAACATAAGTTAGGTCTGCCACTGTGTTATCGAACACCCTGTAACATTCTAACTAATTTTGTAATGTGAAGCTCAAAGTGGCTAATATTGAGCTTTACCCTACTAATCAATCACCCTGTATAAGCTACTTTCCAGTTTCATCGGAATATTCCAATTCCAATGCATCATTCGTTTCCTTCCATTTCCTTCCTTTAACATTTTTCCAAACATATAAATATTTTATTTAAAATCAAATGATGAGTCTTGATCGAACGTCGCTTTTACACTTTTAGCATTTCCCGGTACTGATTTCTCTTCTCTGCTCTAATAGGACTGCTCATAATTTAAATTCATTTCAATGGCACGTCGAAATAAAATTTTGTGCATTTCACATTCAATTTGATTTAATTCCTTTACTTGAAAACGTCACAAGTAAAATACAGGTTTCCGCAATTTCTGGAATGGCGTAAATCAAATTAAATCACTTTGAAATTATGGTGAAAACCGATTTCTGCATAATTATGATATTGAATTAGGTCCTCTGGCAGCGACGGCAGTCTCGCCGTGTTAGTATGAGACCAGAACGGGAATAAGAATAGGTTATTACTGCAAAATGGCACTATAAATAGAAATTGTAGTTTATGTTCTTGATTAGCATCCTTCCACAAGAAAATTGTTCACGGTTTTAGGGAAAATCCTTCTAATTTACAATATTTTTAATTATTGTTGATGGGATTATTATTTTCATATCTTTTCGAATGGTCTACAATATTTTTAATTATTGTTGATGGGATTATTATTTTCATATTTTCATATCTTTTCGAATGGTCATTCTATAGATTTTTTAGAGATCGCATTTTTACAATTTTTTTTTAACCTTTTCTGCCCTTTGTGAGTTTCCCAGAAGTCTAGTTTTGTTTGTTTTTTTTTTCACATATTTTCCGTACCTATTGTTGCTTTCTACACATACGATGACCTCTATGTAATACATGAAACCATCAGAAGGGGAGTTTGGATATGTACTTACGTTCAAAGAATCCGCTTATTTCTCCCCTTCGCCTTAAGTATGTATATTACATATTACTACATACAATAATAAGCAAGAATACTGTATTAAGCTATACAGGGTGAGTCACCCCTAACGGGACGGAAGATTACAGCGAACTGATAAAAGATTTGAAAAAATTTTTAAATTAGTAGTTTGTAAGTTGATAAAATCTACATTTTAAAATTATTTTGAAATATACAGGGTGTCCCAATAAATGGCGGCGTATCAAAGTTATATTTTTTCTTATGGAACACCTTGTA
Organism: Diabrotica virgifera virgifera; assembly: GCF_917563875.1. Classification (NCBI taxonomy): domain Eukaryota; kingdom Metazoa; phylum Arthropoda; class Insecta; order Coleoptera; family Chrysomelidae; genus Diabrotica; species Diabrotica virgifera. The sequence goes on along the minus strand of NC_065450.1, from coordinate 53,730,953 downwards.
TTTTATTGCATTTTTTAATTGTCCGCAAAAAATAAGGTATAGTTTCATAAGACTTCCCTATACCTATGTACAGAGTGTTCTGAGTTATGGTGACTTTTCTTAAAATGTAAAGTTTTAAAAGAAGGCTTATTCTCAAGGTATTTAAGAAATTATGAAAAAAATACTTTTACATCTAAATAGTTGGATATTGGTTGAATGTATTCCATGATTAATTATTACACAATTATTTACAGGGTGTTCAAATTTATAGTTTAATTATTGGATTATTCAATGTGTCATATGATGCTTATTTTAAATGGAACACCATGTATATTAATACACCATTATACTAAACGGAGTCACCTCTTTCAAATGGTATATGGATGTCCTATACCTAGGTCTAATAGTTTTTGCGTAATTTACAATTATTTAAATTCTTAATCTGTAAATCGAGTTTAAAAAAAAGATGTATATCATTGTATGACATCGTCATTTTATGACAGTAATGATATTCAAATTTAATTGTTCCTAAAAATGAATAATCACGTTATCTACGAAAGAGTAGACATGGTACTTTGCATTGGGGAGTGTTTGCAAAATTGTATCTTACCTTCGTAAGTTTACGCTCAAAAGTATCCTGATAGAAGACATCCAAAAAAGGACGTTTTTGAGAGATTTCAATAGATTCCGTGCTACTGGTAATGTTGCATACGGAAAGTTAAATAAAAATAAACCAGTTATTTGTGATGACCTCAAGGAGCTTGATGTCCTGCTTTCTGTTACGGAAAACCCAAATACTAGTAAAGAAAAAATTTCGGGCAAATTGTAAATCAGTAAAACGACTGTTAGAATCCTTAAGAGAAACCACTAGTATCCGTATAAAACTCAACTACACCAGTATTAGACCAAACAGGATTATGATAAATATTTAACTTATCGTTTATGGACTTTAGACTTTATAGAAGATCCTGATTTTTTTTAATGTATTGTATACAGACCAATATACCTACTTTTCATAATAATGGTCTAGTAAATAGACATAATTTTCATTTCATTATGATACAGTAAACAAACATTTATTTCGTACTGTTTAAAAATCGAGAGTGACTATAAATATTATTTTTAAAATCAATTTACCGTTTAAGAAAATTGTAAATTACGCAAAAACTATGACTCCTAGTTATAGAACATCCCTATACCATTCGAAAGAGGAACCTGTGTTTAGTATAATAATTTATTAATATACATGGTGTTCTATTTAAAATAAGTATCATATGACACCTTAAATAATCCAATAATGAAACTGTAAATTTTGAACACCCTGTAAATAAATGTGTAATAATCAATCATGGAATACATTAATTATAAAATAATTACCAGACCGTACTGTCATAACGTGACAATGTCATACAATGCCATTAATTAACTACATCTTTTGTTTTAAAATCGATTTACAGATTAAGAATTTAAATAATAGTAAATTACGCAAAAGCTATGAGACCTAGGTGTAGGACATCCATATACCATTCGAAAGAGGTAAAATTGTTTAGTATAATTATTTATTAATATACATGGTGTTCTATTTAAAATAAGCATCATATGACACATTGAATAATCCAATAATGAAACTGTAAATGTTGAACACCCTGTAAATAATTGTGTAATAATTAATCATGTAATACATTCAACCAATATCCAACTATTTAGATGTAAAAGTATTTTTTTCATAATTTCTTAAATACCTTGAAAATATACCTTCTTTTAAAACTTTACATTTTAAGAAAAGTCACCATAACTCAGAACACTCTGTTCATAGGTATAGGGAAGTCTTATGAAACTATACCTTCTTTTTTGCGGACAATTAAAAATGCAATAAAATACAGGGTGTTCCATAAAAAAATATAACTTTGATACGCCACCATTTATTGGGACACCCTGTATATTTCAAAATAATTTTAAAATGTAGATTTTATCAACTTATAAACTACTAATTTAAAAATTTTTTCAAATCTTTTACCATTTCGCTGTAATCTTCCGTCCCGTTAGTGGTGACTCACAATGTATAGTCCATCCGCTATAACTTTTCCCGTGCGGTACGATTCATTTTCAATCAAAGTAAGTCAAAACATAAATTGAAACGAACGTCGATGTGTTTGGATACTGTATACTATATACTACACACATCCGCGTACGTTTCACTTTCTGTTTTGACTTAATTTGATTGAAAATGAATCGTACCGCATGGGAAAAGTTATAGCGGACGGACTATATTTAAAACAAGTAAAATAACACAACGAAAAACCGTCATGAAACGATCACCAAACTGCGCAGTAAACAAAATAGCCCATGGGACGTATTATTTTGCTATCTGCGCACAGTTTCGTGATCGTTTCATGACGGTATACGGTATACGTCGTGTTTCGTGCTGGAACAAACCTTTTATCAACACTAATACTTTACAAATTGAAATAATCGAACTAAACAACATATCACCCAAAAATATTATTATTTTGTCAAAAAATCTGATACACTGACTAAAAAAACGAGGCCTTTTTGGTACTGAAGTACTTTTAGTTAAGTATAAAAAAATAAATTGTCAACGAAAAGCGTTTGCAATGGGTTCCTGGTCTATTCTATTAATAAAGTTTATTATTCACTGTCAAGGTTAACCTGACCTTTGATGTATAACCTGCTTAGAATTAGTGTTGGAAAATTCTCGAGAATGAAAAATCAGAGAATATTCTCGAGAATATTCTCGATATGGAGAATTTTCTGAGAATGAACCCTATGACGCACTTAGGGATATTGTTAAAGATGAAATAGGGTATTAAAAAACATAAAATTATATACAAAATTATGAGACTAAACAACAGTGTTCTTTATATATAAACAAAATACAAAAACAACAGAGAACACAAAATTTATTTGATAAAAAAATAGTTTCTTCTTAATACAAATAATGCAAGTAATGGATGTAGTGATTTAATCAGAAAAACATGAGGCCTCAAGTTCAGAATCTATTTCTATCATTAGCTCATCCTGGTCATCTACATTCTGCATTTCAATGTACTGATGAGAAGTTGTGGAATTTTATTTTTCACGAGTCGTCAGCTCATTCATGGATTGGTCTACGTTTAAAGGTGTTGCCGAAAATATATATTTGGTATGTTTCTGGTAACACTACAGCCATATAATGAAAATATCGCCGTTTGGCTGAGCCATATGGCGAAATCTTACTGGTATTTAAACACTATTGCAGTGCCTGATGTGTATCCGAAAAAGTCGAACTGCTGTGGAAAATTTTGCATGTTGCTCTGTATTTCCTCTTTATTTCCTGTATTTTTCCTGTTTATTTCTCTGTTGAAATTTAATTTGGTTTTGTCAAAACATACAAAGAAAAGATGAATATTTGGTCAAATGAAATCACAATAAGGTTTATTAATGCAGTACATTTATGTCCAGAGTTGTGAAACTTGGCATACTTCTGGAACTATGAGACAAATGGAAGAGTAGTGCACCCTGAATAAATACATTAAACTAAAACTGTTAGTATATATTATTATAAAAATTGCTAATCTTGTTGAGATTGGTATTGCGTTTCTCATGTTTGATCTTCTCTATTCTTGGCCCTACCATATTTATTAATAGTTCAAAATCACTTTTTGACATTCTTGTAAAATTCCTTAACAAATAATTGTCTATACTACATTCGCTCTCGCGAGATTTTTTTTGACACATTCGGAATAGGAAACATACAACACAAAAATTCCTACCTCACACTATTAACTGCTAAAATCAACTCAAATCAACTTAATCTTTCATTAAAAAAAGAAGAATTATTAGAAATAGTGGGAGTGTCTACTAATCTTATAAAATTTTGTGAAGTTTATTTCTACAAAATATTTTTATTTTGTACAATAAATAATTTTCTCATTTGTTATCAATACATTATAATGGTGCAAATAAATAATTATTGTTTGGCGTAAGGTTTATGTTATTTTTATGTCTGTTTACTATTAATAATATTGGATATGAGCAGGTGCGTTGGTTTTGTAGTAATTTCCAATAACTTCTGACAACTGAACTTTTCAAAAAAGAAATTACTAACGTCAGTGTCAAAGTGAATCTCGATAGAGCGAATTCAGCATTATTTCCATAGTTTAATTACTGATTATATCTGTGGCAAAAAGTTTATCTAATGCCATCCCCTCTTTGTGAACACATACACAATTACTCATTGTTTCGCGTTTGTTCTTCTTTTTTATGTATCGTCTTAGCACGATTAAGGATCCCCCAAACCGACGCGAAAGTTTTGCGACGCGAATTTTCCGTAGCGGAACATTCGCAGGCGGAGCGGTAGCGGACAAGGGTTCCCCATATTGACGCGAAATCCGACGCGACTATTCGCCATACAAATGTGAACAAATTATATTTTTAAATCGGCCAACAGGTTTAGGAAATACAAGACATCAAAAATGACCAAACTTTTAAGTGGGCGTAATCTCTACGCACGCAAATTAATAATATTATAATATATAATGAAAACTTATCATTTTTTCCTAATCCTGACCCTATACTATTCCAGACTTTATCCTTTTTTCTTATATTTTTATAATCTTCGTCCGTTAAATCATATATTATAGGATATTGTTTAACAATTTCAATGAGTTTTTCTGTAACAACCATTTTAAAACACGCGAAACTACAACGGTAGCGGAAAATACCGTGCATGCAGCGTTTCATGAAAGGAACGCTGTTCTGCCGCGACCGTTGCGGATTCCGCGCAAAGTGGTCTGAACACGTTCATAATCCGCCGTGCCTATCGATTCGCCGCGATTCCTCGTAGGTTGCGGTTGCGAAAGTTTCGCGTTGGTTTGGGGGATCCTTTAAGGACGAAGCAACTCTAAAGAGAATATTCTCGAGAACGAGAATATAGAACGAGAATATTCTTGCCGAGAATATTCTCGAGAATATTCTCTTCTTACTACTTAGAATATCACTACTTAGAATAGATACATTTATCTTTTTTTAATTCAAGTGCTAAATACTTTTTGCAATTTTTTGAACCTATAATTGTGTAAATAATACTGACATATGATCCGAGTGGTCAAAATTTGACCAGATTTGATTCTGACACGGTGACCCCTCTGGCGCCTAGACTACATATATTTTAATGAAAATATGAAAATAATGAATTTTTCACGACCATAATACCCGATCGGCATTTTGTACCATTGTAATCTAGTTCACGTTTAGCTTAGTTTACAAAAGATTTAAAAAAACAGTCTGCCGTATGGTATCCTCCTATTAGTATTCATCTTCTTCTTGCAGTGCCTACCCCTTTGAGAAGTTGACGACCATCATGGCAATCTGTACTTTGCACACTGCTGCTCTGAAAAGATTTGTGGTTGTTGAATTGAACCACGTACGTAGATTTTTCAGCCAGGAAATCCTTTTTCTTGTAAAATTAGTTGCAGCAGTCCATTCTCTCGCTACTTGTAATGTAGCCGAGGTATTCGATTTTGACAGTTTTTATTATTTTTAACAGCTCTTTTTACAGAGGGTGCATATGATATGAGTCTGTCTAGATATTTTAGTTGAAAAATTAGTCAAAAGTTTCCAAATACCAGCCCAACTAGCAGAAACAATATATAATTTTTTACTCATGTAGAAAGATATATCTCAGAGCACATAACAGTGGTCTCGTAAGTCCGCGATACAATAACTTAGGGCTGCCCCAATGAAGTTTGAGCCCTTTGTTATTTAATCTGTACACTGCTGATCTACATAATAGCCAAATTGAAAACTGCACTTTGAAGATTATACAATATGCTGACGATTTCCTTGTATACTGTTTTAAAAAATATATGATAATTGTACACAAACATTAGGTAAAATGCACAACTTGTCAAACGATTGGTTCCAACAAAATGGATTTGAAATTTCGATAAACAAATCGAGTGTTTGCATTTTCACACGACACAACTTACCAAATATTGATAAATTACAATTAAGCAAGCACGAGTGTAGTTTCCAAACTTCTATCAAATATTTGGGGATGATACTTGACCGAAAACTAACATGGAAATCACATATTAAGTTTATGCTAAACAAATGTAATCAAGGAATAAATTTTCTAAAAGCAATTTCAAAAACGTGGTGGGGAGCAGATGTTGAAACATCATTACTTTTCTACAAAGCTTATATACGATCAATCATAGATCATGGTTGTATACTATATGGTTCTGCATCTGATCAGGTCCTAAGCAGAATCGACGTAATACAAAATACAGTTCTAAGGATTTGTTTAGGTGCTATGAAATCAACTCCAATTAATGCGTTACATGTCGAAGCTATAGAAATGCCATTGAAATATAGAAGAGAATATCTAAGTAAAAAATTCCTTCCCTTCCTAAAAAAATCCTTCCCTTCATATAAAAATAAGCAAATTGAATGAAGCTGATTCGACGAATAAATATTGGAAACCCAAGAATTCACCTCCACTTTGTGGCTTTTCGCAGTATGTCAAACTTTGATGTTAGTTTAAATCCAGACTATATCTTAGACTTTGAAGATTTTCCTTCTTCATTACATTTGGTAAAAGTAATTATGTCAAGTTATCATGAAAATGCAGCTATCAGTCATAACATTTTAAAAAGTGTATTTTGGACGATTTTTCGAAGTCTATAATTATCTACGCAGATGCGTCGAAGTCAACGTTTGGCACTGGATGTGCCTTTTATGTTCCATCAAACAATAGAGAAAAAATGTATAAAATAAATAATTCTTTCTCAATATTCAGCGCTGAAGCAATTGCAATTTATGAAGCTTTATTATATTGTATGAATACACAAAAAAAAGTCTACAGTAATTGTTTCTGACTCACTTTCCGTACTGACAGCTATTCAGACAATATTTCCAAGTCATAATTTAAACAACTATATCTTCCAAATTAAAAAAAATACTTTATGAAATCTATAAAAAACGAAGAGAAGTGCATTTCCTATGGGTTAAAGCACACATAGGTATCACCTGTAATGAACATGTTGATTTATTAGCAAAAAAAGCCATCACACATGGATCGTTAACCGAACATACACCTAATCCAGATATATGTGCAATCGTTAAAAATGATGTTAATGAACAATAGAGACGAGCATGGAAAGAATCTAGCAAACATACTTCTTCTCAATATGCGATGATTCAACCTAAAGTGCCTACTGAGTACTGGTTTAAACATTATTCCGTTCCCCGCAGATATATAACTTCCATTATTATAATAAAATTTGGGCACGCCTATTATTATTTTCATTTGGCGAAAATTAACATTTTATCTTCAAATCTGTCCAGACTGTCAAAAGGAGGGAGACTTAAATCATATATTTTCTGAGTGCTCAAAGTATACTCAACAAACTAATAAACTAATTGAAAATTTATTAAAATATAATATATGTATTTCCACCTTATAATTTAAGTTATACTACATTCGCTCTCGCGAGATTTTTTTTGACACTGACGTTAGTAATTTCTTTTTTGAAAAATTCAGTTGTCAGAAGTGACTGGAAATTACTACAAAACCAACGCACCTGCTCATATCCAATATTATTAATAGTAAACAGACATAAAAATAACATAAACCTTACGCCAATCAATATTTATTTATTTAAACCATTATAATGTATTGATAGCAAATGAGAAAATTATTTATTGTACAAAATAAAAATATTTTGTAGAAATAAACTTCACAAAATTTTATGAGATTAGTAGACACTCCCACTATTTCTAATAATTCTTCTTTTTTTAATGAAAGATTAAGTTGATTTGACTTGATTTTAGCAGTTAATAGTGTGAGGTAGGAATTTTTGTGTTGTACGTTTCCTATTCCGAATGTCTCAAAAAAAATCTCGCGAGAGCGAATGTAGTATACCTACTTTCTCTAAATAGGAAAAATATATTTGACTGCTTAATGGAATTTATTTGTAAAAGTAAAATCAACCTTTAAGCATTATCCACAAATAATTATTTACCATTGTTTTATCACATTTGTATTTACCTCTTATCCGCGACCTAGTCTAGTTATGTCTAAACGAAATGTCTTGAAGGGTCCCTAGAAGAGAAGAAGCAAGTGACCCTGTCTTATTCCTACCTTAACTCCTGAATACAATAATTGCAGTATTAACAAACAACAACCACCTTTACGGTAACGTTTCCTTATCTTTCTTATTTTTGTTTGGTTTTATATTTTTGAAATGTATTTAGATTTTAAAATATACTTATTGTGACTGGCTGAGTGGCGACAGCCCATGCCAAAAAAAAACAGCTCTTTTTCTTTTTGTATTCTTAATAAAACACCCTGATTAGCAACGTGGTCGGTATAAGATATCTTCTGGATTCAACGATAAAGCCACAAACCCTCAATTTTCTTGCAGGTGGCGTCTGTAAGACCTTTTTTAACTATTTTCGGTTGTAAGATAGTTTTTGTCCTTCAAAGTTTATCAAAAGTAACGAAAATGAACAATTTTCCTACGGCGTAACGTTGTACGCAGCCTACGGCGTCTATTGGAGACCACCGGCTAAGTCGGTGGTCGCTTCAATTCACCCCGTAATTTAAATTTGTTTTAGAATTACTCTTTTTTAACTATTTTCGGTTGTAAGATAGTTTTTATCTTTCAAAGTTTATTAAAAGTAGCGAAAATGGACAATTTTCCTACGGCGTGACGTTGTACGCAGCCTACAGCGTCTATTGGAGACCACCGGCTAAGTCGGTGGTCGCTACAATTCACCCCGTAATTTAAATTTGTTTTAGAATTACTCTTTTTTAACTATTTTCGGTTGTAAGATCGTTTTTATCTTTCAAAGTTTATTAAAAGTAGCGAAAATTGACAATTTTGTGCACCCTACGTAACGCACAGCTGAATCTTATGTTTGTGCATCACAGTGTTGCCATGCCATTTCTTTCATAATTTCAATCAATGTTAAATGTACCCACAAGAATAATAGAATAAGAACGTTTACTTCTCCGTCATTATACTAGGTAGAATGACATATGAAGTGTCAAATGAAAGCTATAACCCAATGATAGTACTAAAGGTGAGAAATTAGACCTAGATTGTCTGTCCCTCAAAAAATAAGCGTTATATTGGGGATTTATAATGTCGACATTAAAAGTTGCACTATTTTTTTTTTCTATAAAACATTTTGATCTAAAACTTACCAGAAACCTTCTTTGTACTCTCTACTTTCAAATAAACGTGATTAAGAAGCTAAATTTTAAACTTCGTCACACAACTTTTGCGATTAAACTTTGCAATGCACAAATCCGCACCTTTTTCTTTTAAAAATTCATAACCTTTATCATGATAAGAATAAAAACTTGAAGTAGGTACCTTTGTCTTCAGATATGTTAGAGCTATATACTGTAAAAATTTATATACTGTAAACACAAAAAACGTGATTTCATTTTTTTTAGGTTAAAATTGCGATTTTGACAATGTTCCCCCACATAAAATTCAAAATAAACCTCATTTTCGTTTTCAGCACCCTCGAAAATATAAAGTATGAATAAAATTAGCCATTCACCCCTCCGTGGTCAGTATCTCGAAAACTAAGCGCTTTTTTGAGGGTGTCCAGCTCATGTATAATTTCACAAAAAATTGTAACGTGATAGTATGAAGAAATAGAGGATACGGCAACGGTGTTACAAGTGATGGTCGGATCCAATGCCAAAATCTACACAGACATATTAGGGTGCACTAATATCCAAGATGTCCGAAATTGTTGCATTTGGGTACAGGGTATTTTGTAGATGCAGGTCTTTGACCTTGGTTTGGTTTTGGACAGAAAAAATCTGAGTGTGATGGTTGTTATAAATGTTGTGATGTTGTAGTTGTTTCCTACCCTTTTTAAGTTTTCTGATAGGCCATGTACATAATATGGTTTTGTCATCCTAGCCGTCCCTTCTTGTGGGTGTAGCTGGACTGCCTGTGAGCCTGTGGTGTTGTGTTGTTTTCTTTCTTCTACCTTGTAGAATTCCTTGTTTAGAAATGACAATGGTCGTCATTTTTTGTTAAAATCTTTATTAAGTTATTTAATACTATTTTCTACAATTTCCAAATTCATTGAATATTCAAAAGTGTAAAATAGTAATAACAAATTAGTTAGTAATTTGAATTAGAAAAGATAAATATAAATATATTCTAAACTCTAAACATACTACACATCAAAGGTCGCGTTAACCTTGACAGTGAACACTAAAATTAATTTCTAGGATATAATAGACCAGGGGACCAACAACTAATAATGTCAAAATTTGAATTTAATATAATTTTAAAATAAAAAAAATATCAGACTAATTAATTTGGCCTTTCGATATTACCTGTTGGTGATAACGAACAGGTGAAAAATTTCATGTTGGACGATCTAAGAATAGGGTCATGAAATCCAAATGGGCTAAAATAGAAAATTAACACCTTGGACAAGTTTGCCATAAAAATCGAATTAGACAGCACAGCTCTACAAGAAACTAAGATAACAGAAAAAATAAAAAAGTTCCAGGCTATGATGTCTATAGAAATCACGGGGCCACATCAGCATTCTGGTGAAAAAAGGAATTGAACACCAAGCAATTCCTACACCAGGGGTCTGGAAACTAGGGGAGCCACCATAGTAAGGATCAAAACAGGACCTGATACGCTGAAAATTGTTTCAACACATGTTAGACCGAATGAAGACTTGAATGTCATTTTGGGCACTAGGGATGGTCATAAGCTCGAGCTTAGCTACTCGATTGACGAGCCGAGCTTCGAGCTCAAGCCGGTTTGTTTCTTGCTAGCCGAGCTTCGAGTTAAACAAAATTATTTTCGAAACGAGAATTCATTTATTTCTGCTAAGACTTTTATTTGAGAAGAAGTAATTCAGACTACAAATATGTATTTTCAATATACAGTGTGCCCGTAAAATATGAAACAAATTCCAGCCGAGCCGTCACGAGCCACGAGCTCAAAATGCAGCTCGAAGTTCAAGCCAAGCTTCTATCTCGAGCTCGGCTCGAAATTTCCAGCCGAGCTCGCTTGTCAAAACCTCTGCTCGAGTCCATCCCTATTGGGCACAGACAAGCTCACCATTATTATAGGAGACCTGAACGCAAGATTGCCCAACTGTTTCAACAGAACCACAAATCGCAAGGGAAGACTATTGTGTGGCTATCTCGAAGAAAGACAAAATACTATAGTGGTAGGGCCCACAGAACCTACATGCTTCCATGGTGGAGACACGTACATTCCTGGACATAGCAATTCCAGAAAACGTGGGTCAACAAAACGAAGTACCTTCAATGAACGAGGGTGAATCAGAGTCACAACCCAATTGTATTGACCCTGAGAGCAGTAGAAACAAACAACTTCCAAACCTACAAGAAAAAAACTGACAAAAATGACGATTTTTGTTAAATCTTTTCCTGTAACAATATTTCACTAAGTAAAGAAAATTGTAAGCTAATGTGCTCCTTGAACTTGCTAGTACTTTCTAAATATAAACTTAATGTTTTACTATTAGTGACACCATGCATAGTCAGACCCGGGACTTCTTTGAATGATGCAGTACATTTTTCCCGTACGTTTTCTCAAAAAACAAAAAGCTTGGTAATAGCCAAAAAACCAATAAGATGCAAATTAGAGTCAGACAATCAAATTAGGTATATAACAAGTAATGACTTTCAAATACCTGGGAATCAGTCTATCAGCCGACAACAATATCGAAGAAGAGGTAAAAGACCAAATAATTAAAGCCAGTAGAACGGCCGGATGCCTAAACGACACAATTTGGAAAAACACGTACATACGAGTGGAAACAAAGGCCCAAATATAAGCCAGTTATTAGACCAGTTATGACTTCACGGCCGAAACAAGAAAATACACAAGCGAGACACACAGACATCTGGAAACCAACGAAATGAAGATTTTAAGAAGGATTACTGTAAAAGGACTACAGGGCAGGGTAAGCAGTGAGGAAATCAGATGTGGGGTAGACAATATAAATACCTCGGTAAAGAACGGAAAATAAGAGTGGAATCAACTTATAAGCAATATGTCTGAATCAAGAATAGTAAGAATCGCCAGGGACAAGTCACTGTTAGGCAAAATAAGTATAGGACGCCCAAGGAAAGACAATTTAGGGGCAGAATAAAAGGCACGTTTGAAGAAAAACAGGCAGTAATGCCTATATAAAAGAAAAAGAAGAAGAAATTATTTTCCTATTCCATTTTCCCTTCTTGATATTTAAACAGAGCTGTCCAGCTTTTTCTTTCTAGGATAAGCTTTACGCCATTGATTTTATGAAATAATATCATGTGTGCGGTTGTAATCGTTTTCCAATTTGTAATCATCACAGAGCGAATGTGTAAACTGTAAACAATCCCAACATAAAGACCATTTATCTAAGTAATCGTAAAATGCCTCTAAAATTGGAAACTCAGCTGTTATTGTTGACATTGTACGCTTATTTTAATAATAGCGATAAAATTGTGTTTATTTAAAAAGCAATTTTAATGGGATCGTTGCTTAAGAACAATATTTCTCGTTTTACATTGTATTACTTAATGTTTATACAGAACATTTTATCTTCATTCTATTTTTAAATTTCGGAGATAATGAAATATAGGAAAATTTAACAAAAACAGTCATTGTCGTTCGTTGTTTTAACAAGAGGTGGATGATATATACTTAACGGTTTGGTTACGGTTACACTATAGCTTCAAGAGTAAAAATCAAAACATGGTAACCACAACGGAAGAAGAACTACCAAAAAAGGCTGCACAAAAGCCACTGGCGATTATCGTCAAATCAATAGGAAAAAGTCAAGAGATACTAAAAAAAGCCGCAGAAAGAGGAATCGGATCACCAAATCCGGATAATCAATCATCATCCAGAAGATATACACAGAAGAATACCTTGCAATGATCAAGGTACCTACTTGAAGAACAAAATGCAAAGAGCCCTAAGATCCCTATTAATTACATCGCTTATCCAATAGATCAAGAACGCGCCACAAGATTAGTAATCAGAGCATTACACTTTGCCACTGTTCTTAGTTACAATAAACGAGGGAGATAAAGAAAAATAGAGAATAAAAATGTATACCATTTTTATTCAGTTGCAATGCGAAGCCAAAAATGTCTTAATTTTTACTTAGATTAGAGAGCGCAACCAGCACTCTTATCGACGATTTCACCACTTTTTAGTGGTTCTTCAGAGAATGCATAGGTTGCTTTCTCTAATCCAGTAAATTTTTCGACATATTAGTAACACACTGCAACTGACTTGCAGTAAATGGATTAGGTGACTAGCGTCATCTGGCAATTGAAAGATAAAGTTTTCCAATCCTAATAGCAACATTAATAATATTGAAAAATATTAAAAATATTACTAAAACATTTTTAAATTGAAAACTTATTGGTACATGGTGACATCTCCAAGGCTTCTACAATTTGCAAGCCTGCAAGCCTTGCAAGCGCTGCAGTGAAGACAAAAGGGAAGGAATTCTAAACCCCCGTCTGCAGTTTGGTAAAGTTCCAACGGAAAATGCACCTAGTTAATCCACGGAGTAATACTACTATAAAATAAAAATGTATACCATTTTTATTCAGTTGCAATGCGAAGCCAAAAATGTCTTAATTTTTACTTAGATTAGAGAGCGCAACCAGCACTCTTATCGACGATTTCACCTCTTGTTAGAGGCTCTTCAGAGAATGCTTCAGAAATGTACCAATAAGTTTTTAATTTAAAAATCTTTTAGTAATATTTTTAATATTTTTCAATATTATTAATGTTGCTATTAGGATTGGAAAACTTTATCTTTTAAAAATAGAGAAGCTTGACAAATCTCTGCTACATGAGAATAAATATGTCGAAGAAGAAACAAAGAAAAATAAAGAAGTCATGCAGTGCTATAACTGCCAAGGATTCTGTCGTGGATCCAAAGCCTGTCACTGTGGAACTAAATCCGTTAAGTGTGTCGGATAATACATTATGTATAAGCGAATGCACAAGGAACTGCAATACTGAGGCATAATGACAATTACAGAGGGTGCTCTAACTAAAGCACCAAAAAGAAACACAGACACACCACAGGCGCAAAAGGGGTGCAGAATAGTGGAACACGCTCCAACAGCCAGAAGTAACAACAAAAGATACGCAAAAGTAACAAAGGAGGCAGAAGAACATAAACAAAACAATGAAACTGCAAATCTCATGGCGACCCTAAACGAAAGGACGAAAAACTTCATGTTCATGTTCGAGTGAATGACAGGTGTAGTGAGCGTAATGGACAATATTGGTAACTGTCGAACCAGTTGGACAAACTGCCAATAGGGTACGGGATCCAATTGGGCTAAAACAGAAAATTAACACCCTGGACGAGCTTGCCATAAGGCTCGAACTAGACACATCATAGCTTTACAAGAAACTAGGATAAAGGAAAAAACAAAATTTCCGGGCTATGATAGCTATAGAAATGACTGCAAGGGCACATCAGGAGGTACGACGATTCTGGTGAAAAAAGGAATCGAACAAAAAGTAATTCCAACACCAGAGGTCTGGTCACTATGGAAAACATAATAGAAAGGATCAAAACGGGAAATAATATAATGAAAATTGTTTCAGCATGTTATGTTAGACCGAATAATCCAACCTTATGAAGACATGAATGTCATTGTGGGCACAGATGAAGCCACCATTAATAGGACACATGAACGCAAGATCGTCCAACCGGTTCAACAGAACTACAAACCGCAACAGGACACTACTGTGTGACTATATCTAAAAAAGACAAAACGTCATAGTGGTAGGGCCCATAGAACCTACATGCTTTTATGGTAGAGACTGACTTTTATGGTACGGTATGTAATGCAAAAGAAAGACGGTCGATGGCCAAAGCAGGCCTTAAACTATGTTCCATGGAATACAAAAAAGGAGGGGAAGAGCTTTAGAATGGAGAAAAGCAATTAGAGGAATAATGAGAGATAGAGCCATAAATGAGGAAGAATGGACTGACCGAAAAAGGTGGCAATCGAAATGCGGGATGCGGCAGAGGCTGTAGAACCGTAAATTCCTTCGTTTGATTTGTAACACAATCTTATTTAAAATAATAGAGAATACATTACGTACAATACAAGCGGTATTGCACTTCGACAAATCTACTAGCACTTACCCAAGATACTTTAAAAAACTGAGATTTTGAAAATAAAAAAAGAAACGAACAAAATCAAGATTTTTGTTAAAGTTGAGCGTGACACACCCTGTGTATCATTGTATTGTATGTATGTATTCTTAAATAATTCAGTTAATGTCATTCCTTGGTCAATTCGACAACATCATAGTTGTTTACGATTCGTGATGTGTAATTTTTAGTTCTTGATAGTAAAATATTGTCTTGCATCAGAGGTCGTGACCTCGGCAATGAAATCTACATTCGGATGGGGAATGGGAAAAGGAGGAGTTTACTGCCCAGCATACTCGTCTTAGTCCAGGCTGTAAGCTCGCCCCAGTTAGGTAAATTATTCCCGATTTTTTTTGCACAATCTTACTGAAAAAGATGTCCTTATAACAAATCCACAGGGGGTCAGGCGGTACCGCGGTCGGAAAAAATTGTTTAAACAAATTAAAAAAAAAATTTTCACTTCGGACAATTTTTTTTCTCATATCGTTACAAAGGTCTAAAGACTACAAGATCCCTGAAGAAATTTTTGTCATTATTTTATTACAAAAATCTGTGATTTTTAATTATTAACAATGAGCACTAAGCGCTTATTGAGGCGGCCGTCCAATGGTGCATCTATCTCACACTCACGCGTGTGTGATGAGTTACTTTACCTGATAAATTACTTTCACGGCCGCCGAGGACGGCCGCCTCAATACGTGCTTAGCGCTCATTGTACATAATTTACAAAAATTTCTTCAGGATCTTGTAGGGGAGCTTTAAACTTTGATTTGATCACTTTCTGACGTTCATAATAATAATTTTTAACCGAGTTATTTTATTAAGCATTGAAAATGGTCATTTTCGCGTTTTTCAACTTTTAAATCGCGTATTCGCTCTGTGCGTGACCATGGTGGGGATACACGAAACTATGCCAGCACCCGTAGCGGCGAAATATGACAATTTTGGCGAATAATGATTAAATAATATTTTTTTAATAGGGGTGATTCCATTTCAAATCAGTCAATTTTGGACCAAAAAAACTTTACGATCTCCGATTTGTCTGAAAATTGGTATATAGCATCTGCGGGATGTAGAAATAAAACATTTAAGGTCGAATTGTCGTCTTCTTCTTCTTCTTTTTTCTCAAAATATTATTTTGAGCGATTTTACAGTGATTTGGTATTTATTTAAACAAATTTGCATTTTATATCGTAAAGTATCAATAAAAAACATAATATTTTAATAGAAAGGACTCAAAAATGTCATTATGTGGAATTATAACAAGTTATATTGATTCCAAGCAAGTTTTTGATCAAATTTTATAGTGTAGAACACGTTAAAATACCGTTTTTTACATTTTCCTCCATTCCCAAAGTACATCATAATAGATTTGGCTGAAAATTTGCCCACAGATAGCCAAAACATAGGACTTTAAGTGGTTAGAGAGATTTGAATTATATTACAATACCAAAAAAGTTACATGCAATATCATAGTCAAAAATATAGGCGTCCACTGTAAGTACAATTAACTCGGAAAATATCGACCTCACGACAAAAATTGTTAAAAAGAAATTATAATAATTCAGCTTCAATTCAGAACAATTTCAGTTCCTACCATTTTTGTCGAAAATTTAAAAATGGCGGAGATATTGAGCAAAAACGTTTCTCCTTTAAAATCAAGATGGCGGCTAACGTAACGGAGGAATTCATTGTCGATTTTAAATTTAGGCTACTATTGACCCCCCTAAAGATTAGAAAAATAAAATTTTGGGCAGCTCGGCATGCAAGATCAAATGCTATCCCGACTGGACTAATATACTTTTGAGTCTGATATTATTGCATGTAACTTTTTTGGTATTGTAATATAATTCAAATCCTTCTAACCGATTAAAGTCATATGTTTTGGCTATCTGTGGGAAAATTTTCGGCCAAATCGATTATGATGTATTTTGGGAATAGAGGAAAATGTAAAAAAACGGTATTTTAACGTTTTCTACACTATAAAATTTGATCAAAAACTTGTTTTCACTCAAAATAACTTGTTATAATGCCACATAATGACATTTTTGAGTCCCCTCTATTAAAATATTATTTTTCCATTGATACTTTACGATAGAAAATGTAATGCAATAGAAGACACCAAATCACTGTAAAATCGCATAAAATAACATTTTGAGAAAAAAAGAAGAAGACTTTTTGACCTTAAATATCATATTTTTTACTCAAAATAACTAAAAAAGTCTCAGAAGAGACCTTTTTTACTCAAAATGACCCAAAGAATCTAAAAAAAATTTGACCGAAGCAAAAAATTGATTTTTTGAATTTGTTGAAAAAAAATGTTTAAACAATTTTCCGACCACGGTACCACCTGGCACCCTGTGGATTTGTTATAAAGACCTCTTTTTAAGTAAGTTTGTGCAAAACAAAAAACGAATCGTAATAATTTACCTGACGGGGGCCAGCACACAGCCTGGACTAAGGGCATAGTCGTCTATTCATGACTTGATTCGAATTTCAACTAGATAATTTATATTAGAAAGTGGATAAAAAATTAACGATATTACCGACTTCAGCTCATCGGGGCGTAGGATTGGAAACGATATAAATAAAGTAATTATTGGAATTGCAAGCGATGTGCTAGATATTCAATTTAGAATAATGATAATATATGCAGTTAATAAAATGATAAACGTTGTTGAAGAAACAGCCAAATAGTTGAATTTACACACGGGAGCCGAGCCTAGGCATATGGTGTAAATGCTCATTTTAACTTTCTATCAAAGCCCCTTAGTATATTGACTTTCGATTAAACAATACCTCAATTACTTAGATCTTTAAACATTTTAAAGATATGTGTATAACAGTATAAAGTGAGCGAGTTTTCAACACTTCTACAAAATTTATTATAATTAATTTATTGTCACTACAGCTGTTTCGGCAGAGTGCCTTTCTCAAGTGATATACCTATTTCTACTATGGGTCGACGCTTTATAGTCTTTAACTGAATAAATTAGGGAGGGTAGAGCTGTTTGTCTCAAGTTGGGTCATTCAGAATATCCTTTCCACGGCATGGGACCACTGCTAGCTGTGCGTGATAGTAGTGTTGGAAAATTCTCGAAAATGAAAAATTGAATGAGAATATTCTCGATATGGAGAATTTTCTGAGAATGAACCCTACAACGCGTTTAGGGATATTGTAAAAGATGAAATATAGTATTAAAATCACGAAATTATATACAAAATTATGAGACTAAACAATAGTGTTCTTTATATAAATATCAACAAAATACAAAAACAACAAAGAACAAAAAATTTATTTGATAAAAAAATGAAAGTTTCTTCCTAACAGCAAATAATGCAAGTAATGGATGTGGTGATCAATCAGAAAAAGATGAGGCCTCAGATTCAGAATCTATTTCTATCATTAGCTGATCCTGCTCATCTACATTCTGCATTTCATTGTACCGATGAGAAGTTGTGGGATTTTGTTTTTCACGAGTCGCCAGCTCAGTCATGAATTGGTCTACGTCTAAAAAGGCATTTAGACGGGCTAGTTTCTGAAGCAATATGTTGCCAAAATGTTTGGTATGTTGCTGGCAACATTACAGCCATCTAATTAAAATATCGCCGTATGGCTGAGCCATGTGGCCGAAATCTTGCTGGTATTTGAACACTATTGCAGTTAGTGGCTGATGTGTTGCCGATAAAGTCGAACTGTTGTGGCAAATTTTGCATGTTGTTCTATATTTCCTCTTTATTTCCTGTACTCTGTTGAAATTTAATTTGGTTTTGTCAAAACATACAAAGAAAAGATGAATACGTGGTCAAATGAAATTACAGTAAGGTTTATTAACGCAGTACATTTACGTCCAGAGTTGTGGAACTTGGTATGTGGAAGAGTAGTGCACCCTGAATAAATACATTAAACTAAAACTTTTAGTATAGGAGTCACCAGTCGCCAAAAACTGAAGAACGATTGCTAATCTTGTTGAGATTGGTATTGCGTTTCTCATGTTTGATCTTTCTTCTCTATTCTTGGTCCTATTATATTTATTAATAGTTCGAAATCACTTTTTGACATTCTTGTAAAATTCTTGAACCAATAATTATCTAGCATTACTTCCATAGTTAAATTCCTCATTGTTTCGCGTTTACTTACAAAAATCGTATCCACATTTTCCATTTTTCTTTTTTATGTATAGTCTTAGAGGAAGTACGACAACAAAGCTTAAAAGCAAGTAAAGCGGCGGGATCTCTCAATGACACAATCTGGAAGAACAAACACTTAAGACAAGACACAAAAGCAAGAATCTATAAAGCAGCAATTAGACCTATATTAACATACACGGCGGAGACAAGGCCTGACACATCTAAAACGAGACGACTACTAGAAACAACCGAGATGAAAATACTCCGACGAATATCAGGGAAAAGTCTGTTGGATAGGGAGAGGAGCGAAAACATAAGAAGATCATGCAATATAGAAGACATAAAGTGGATGGGTGACAAAACGGAAACAGGAGTGGAACGAACACATTAGTAGAATGGCAGAGGATAGGATAGTACGAATAGCACGAGATAAGTCACCAAATGGACGAAGAAGTATTGGCAGACCAAGAAAAAGGTGGTGCGATAACCTAAACAATTTAGGAGGATAATATTGAAGAAGAAACAGGCTTTAAAGCCTACATACAAGAAGGAAGAAGAAGAAGAAGATGTATAGTCTTAGCACGATTAAGGACGCAGCTACTCTCAAGAGAATATTCTCGAGGACGAGAATATTCTGACCGAGAATATTCTCGAGAATATTCTCTTGATAATATTCTCTTCTTACATCACTACGTGACAGCCTTTAGTCCTAACTTGCGTGAATAAAATGAATTAGACAAAAAGATATGGCTCAGAAGAGGACTCAATTGATGACACTTCTGAGCCCATAAATAAAAATGTAAAGAGAACGAGCAGAGAGACGAACTAGATTGCGGACTCTGTCTCTCCCTCAAGTAGGTCTCTTACTGTTTCTACTTCACTTGGGTGTATGTTAGGTTCTATCTCAGAGAGAGAAGCGAATAACGAGGAGTATTTGAGACAAGGGATTCGAAATATTTCTGGAATAGACATTACAATATCGTCCAGAGACTTGTGTGAAGAACTCAATACAAGAATGGGTCTTATAGAAACCATAATATATGCGTTAATTAAATATTACTTTTTAAACTTTGAACGTACGTATAGGAAAATTAAATTAAATAAAAAATAATGTGTGTGTACTTTGTACGCACGTAAGAAGTTATACTTCTATTATATGATTTCAACGAAATTAATATACTTACTACTTTCCAAAAAACTTTATTAAAACAATACCAAATATTATAAAAATAAAAGAATAAAACACACACTCTACTATTTTCTGAAAAAGAATTATATAATAAATATACTACAATCATAAAATGTATAAAAAAAAATAAAAAATAAAAGACTAAGCTTTCAATCTAATCTGTAACCTTCTCTGGTTACACCTCCGAGGCTTCTACAATTTTCAAGCCATAACGGATGCTCAGACTAATGAAGATGAGGGAATTTTACAATTTATAATTCACGTCCCATCTGCTCAGCGCGGTAAAGTTCCAACGAGAATGGTTCCCTTTGTACTCCAATCAGAGTAAACATATTATAAACCAAAAATGAATAACCATTTTCAATTTCGTTGCAAAACGAAAATGCAGCCGCATCATATTCTAGTCCAATTAGAGAGTGCAGCAAGCACCTCTACCGGTTTCGAAACTTATTAATCTCTCATCAGGAGGTACATATACTGCTCTCTCCGATACAACCAAAACAAACCCCAGCGTGCAGTCACGGATTGCAACGAAAGAAATGGCATAAATGCCCTAGCGGCAACTGCTAGCAAAAGACTAAGTTTTCAATCTAATGGCATATAAAACAACATAATGTTACTCTACATCCCACCAGACTGAAAACAACTGGTTACACCTCCGAGGCTTCTACAATTTGCAAGCCATAACAGATGCTGAGACTAAGGAAGATGAGGGAATTTTACAATTTATAATTCACGTCCCATCTGCTCAGCGCGATAAAGTTCCAACGAGATTGGTTCCCTTCGTACTCCAATCAGAGTAAACATGTAAATCAAAAATGAATAACCATTTTCAATTTCGTTGCAAAACGAAAATACAGCCGCTCTATTCTTGATCGAATTTCTGATTTCAGATCTAGATCTTCCGTAATCCAGACTCTTAAGAATTTCATTTCGTCCACTATGTGTATGCTAGAATAGTGCACTATCTTGTTAGGTTAGATAAGAGACGCTATGGGGTAAGCTCTTAATTTTAAGGAACAGTAATAATTTAGGTTAGATTAAAATTGCTCATTGGTCAAGTATGACCAGATTGTAATTGTAATAATCATCATCGTAGTGATGATTATGGGAAAAAAAATTTCGTCCACTTGTTCAATATCCTTCATGGATCCTTGTTATGACCTTACCCCTCTACTGATAACCATGGATTTTGTTTTCTTTATATTTATTGTTAAACCAAACTGTTCCCCAGTAGCAGCAGGATTAAACGACAAACAATACATAGGGGCAGCATTCCTGGATGTAAGCAAAGCCTTCGATAGAGTCTGGCATAAAGGCCTAATATACAAGATGCGAGAATATGGATACGGCGAGGCAATGACGAGGCTGATCACTTCGTACCTGAGCGGCCGGAAATTCAGAGTTCGGATAGGACAAGTCCTGTCGGAACTTGGAACTCCGGAAGCGGGGGTGCCACAGGGAGCAGTACTGTCACCCTTGTTGTATTCAATATTCACCGCGGATATACCAAGATCACACGGTACTATGCTAGGCCTTTATGCGGACGATACAGCAATAGCGGCCAAGCACAGAAACATAGACACAACAGTAGACAATCTACAATCCGCATTAGACGACGTCGAAGAATGGTGCACAAAGTGGAAAATCGCCATAAACGCGGAAAAAACACAAGCGGTAATGTACAAGAAAAGAAGAGAACAGCCAGGTGAACAACTAAGGTTACTAGAAAATCCTATCGAGTGGAAAGACGAAGCTAAATACCTAGGAGTCACCTTAGATAAAGGCCTCACATTTCAAAAGCACGCAGAAGCCACAGTAAACAAAGTTAACGCTGCGAGAGCGTCGACAAGAGGACTCATAGGCAGAAAAAGCAAACTAAAGATAAAAACGAAAATGAACCTGATAAACAGCATAATAATACCGATTATAACATATGCATCTCTCGCATGGGGGCAAGTATGCATGACGACTAAAAAGAAAATTCAAGCGGCACACAACAGAAGCCTAAGGGAAGCAGTCGACGTACCAAGATACGTGGCTGAAAGACATCTATTCAGAGAACTCAAACAAATCAGAGTAATAGACACAATAAAAGAAAAAGCGAGGACAAAATTCCCTGAATTAGAGAACCATCCAAGTCCAATACTGCGAGAGATGCTTAGGTACGACGCTTTCCACCGATGGAAACACAAAAGACCAAAACAACAGATAGTGGAATAAGTATACTAAAAAAAACGAAAAAACGACAAAGTAGACAGTTCGTAGCTCTACACAACAACTAAAGCGCCACTAAAGCGAGACAAACCAGAGGTAAGACAACACAAACCACGACACATTCTAAATAATAATACCAAATTGGGACCAGGCCTTCAGCCTGGGACCCAAGCAAGCACAAAACAGTACCGCGGACAAATCACCAGTAGTCACAGGCTAAAAGCGCTTCACGCTGGCCTAGTTTTAAAACCGATTAGGACACCACATTGGAATCTTATTACCCAGGATCCCAATGTGAAGAGCATTTGGCTGATAGTTGTGCCCCCACCGCGCATCAGAGTGCTATGGGGGGAAAGGGAAAACCTGGAGCATTGGAGCGGGGTAGTGATGAGCAAAACAAGAACAAGACCAAAACCAGGCTAGTCTTGGTCTTGTTCTTGCAAGCTTGGTCTTGGTCTTGGTCTTGCAGCTAAAAGGCAGTCTTGGTCTTGGTCTTGCACTAGCCGGTCTTGTTCTTGGTTTTGGTCTTGCTGCAAGAGTCTTGCTGGTCTTGCTTTTTTGGTAGTAATAATTTGAACCAAACAATTTCGAATAAAATGTACATTGAAATAAATAAAGATGTGAAGAATGAAACTATATTTTTTGCTTTAAAATTTTAACAGAATGTAGAATGTAGTTTCAAACGGATACCAATTTTAACATTATACATTCACCTAATGACCTAATTATTTCTCTCTATATAAAGAGATTAGAGTATATTTTTATAATGGTAATGTTTATCAGTAGCAAAAACCTGCATTTACAACCCTTGTTGCAATTGCCGGCCTTCGGTTGTGTCACGTTGTGTTTTGCATGCTGTCGATACCTGCCGCCTGCCTTCAGACCACGTCTTGAGTCTGGATTATTGTTTATTGCCCCTGTATTTTAATAAAATGTTAAAGAAAAGAGCTTCTTAAAGGTGCCACAAATGGTCGGGGACCTTTAATTCACGGATTTTACGAAAAGGGATAAACGGTTTATAGTTGCTAACAGATAATGATCTGCTCCTTTCACTTGAACACTGTAGTATTTATCCTACGAGGGTCAAATTTAAGAACATAAATTAAATTTTTTTAAGAGAACACAAAAATCAAATATTTTTTCCTCTATTTAATCATTATTTAATATAATTAACTTTTTTTATAAACTAACTAAAACATACTTTTTAGTAAATACGTACATATTTACCATACCTATTTATAGACCTAATACTATAACATAATAACTAAACCTAATGGGGAGTTATAAACGCTTAATTCTGTAATTTGTTATCTTGCAGTTCTTTAATTTTATTTAAACTACATTGCTCTCGTAACTCGAGTTATTTGCACTTTTTATTTTCACATATTTTTGGATTGAATACCCATTATGACATTTAAAAAGTTGAAAATATTCGGATATGGGTAGTAAAAACTAGAATTTAAAAAACACTGAAATGATGCGCATGCATATCAAGTGCGGCACATACTATTTTTGACTACTGGCCCTTTCTGGGGAAAACCTAGATTCTTCCAAATAGTTTTCAACTATGAAATCAGTAAAATTCTTTACACGTTTGTCATCCGGGATTTTCACAAATAATTCAACTTCCAACTTTCGTTGATTGTAAAAAATTAATCCAAAAAATAATTTTAAAAATTTCCCAGTATCGGAATTTTTGTCATTATATTCAGAAACTGAACCTAAGCTTTGGATTTTGCGATACCAAGCTTGACACATTACAATCGACAACCAGTTATTTTTTATTCAGGCCGCAATGCTTTCACAGCATTGTGAATCCCTTTTCAAAATCTATTATGATATTTTTTGTATTCATTTTAAATTTAACGACCTACATTTTTCCTCGATTATGCGAAAAGAATTGAAATAAGTTTCAGTATTTTTATTAGACAAAAAAGCGAAAACTACTGGTACATAAAAACCGTTTTTAATTGCATTTTTTTTTTTTAATGGATTACCCTATCTATAATTACATTTTTTTGTCTTACAAGTAATTTCAATTGTCCTTGAACTGTCGCCGTTTGAAAACTTGCCTTCGCGACACTTTGAAGGTTGAGAAAATGCAAACCGTTTGACTTAATCAAAACGACTTAAAAATATAACCAAAATATTATATATTTTAAAAATTCGATATTGTTTAAGGTTTCTTACAATGTCAGTATATATTATTGAACTAAAAAAATAAAGTTAAATAATAAAAACCAATTTTTCTCAAAAAAGTGCAAGAGTCTGGCAGGTTGGTCTTGGTCTTGCGTGGTCTTGCAAGGTTCGGTCTTGGTCTTGGTCTTGTTCTTGCAAGCTTGGTCTTGGTCTTGCAACCAAAAGGCGGTCTTGGTCTTGGTCTTGCTGCAAGACCAAGACCAAGACCGCAAGACCAAGACTAGTCTCGCTCATCACTAGAGCGGGGTGGGGTGACTCCTGCCAATGGCACGAGTTAACACACCTCGCTCCAATGAATTGTTACATCCGAACGTAACTTAATAAAGGATAAACAAGTCTCACGGGTTGGGTTAAATCTAATTGCTTGCTTGCTTGCTTCCCCGGTAGCACGCATTGTGATTAGAAGCGTCTGCAAGTCTTTCTTACTTTCAGCGATAATGACTGTATCGTAAATAGCAACTAGATGTGAGTGGCTCAAGATAGATGGAGTTCAAATACTCCAGGGAAATAAGGTTTTTGTCGGGACATTTGAGCAGCCAGGTTGCAAATGGGTTTTTTGGGTACTATATACCTAATACATTATACATACAAAAATGCCTGTCACAGTTCGGACGAGAATTTTAGTTATTAACAAATAAGGGTCAAAAATGGCAGTTTTTTCGTTTAAATCGCTACAGGTAAAAATGGGATAATTAAATATCTTATTTATAGTATTCTTCTTTTAGTAGATGAGCTAATGTTTAAAACGGCAGTTTTTTAATTTTGGTCCGATCATTTGTTGCTTCGAAAATTGCAAAATAAAACTAAAATTTCGAAAATAAAAAATTTGCTATAACTTTCGAGAAAGTGACCTTACGACTTTTATATTTCACAAAAAGTTGAGTCAAAGAGTCCATATACTGTACAAAAAATTTTAAGACGATTCGTCAATTAGTTTAAATTTTATTCAATTTGTTTAACCCAAAGAGCTTTTTTTGTAATGTTATTGTTCAGAAAATAATAATTATATAGAAATTCTGTGAAAACCACATGAAAGAACAATAGTCTTGTTTTCAAATTATTGAAGAAAATCATTAAAAAGTAATTGTTGTCACTACGAAAACATTTTACTAAAGTAGAGTCATTTTTGGATTGTAAAACAATTGGAATAGCTTTGTTAATATTGACTGTAGAGTAAATTTACCTTGGAATTTCAAAAGCTGGTATTTTTACACAAATTTTCAAAAAAAACTTTTCGCCTATGTTAATTACGGTCAAAGTTAGCCACTATTATTATTTAATTCACAGTTACTTCAATATACATAAAATTCTCCTGTAATAGGGTTAGTTACCATACTACTCCGAAACGGGTTGACCGATTTTTATGAAATTTTACAAGTATATCCTATGGGACTGAGAATAGGTTTTAATCTATTTTTCATACCCATAAGTTATAAGAGGGTTGCCCCCTGACATTTTTTAAAATTTTTTTGGACAAAATTGTCTATCTTAATTTTATATGATGTAGGATTAAAAAATACATACAACCCTTAATTTACACTTTTCCATCACCAACCCCTATTTGTTAATACCCATCTATATATTTACATCTATAAAATTCTCCTGTCACAGTGTTAGTTGTCATACTCCTCCGAGACCGCTTGACCGATTTTTATGAAATTATATATGCATATTCGGTAGGTCTTAGAATCGGTCGTAATCTATTTTTCATATCCCTGAGTGATAAGGGGAACTCCCCCTAACATTTTGAAATGTTAGGTGGGGATTTACGTACATAAAGTACTCTACAAGAATACGAGCACATACAATTTAAAAAAATTATGATCAAAATCCATCAACAAGCTCTGGAGATATTAATCGCAGTATATGTTTGAAGAATCAGTTTCATTTTTTGAGTGCACGGATTTTAATAATTCATTTCCAACGACCACAAATCAATCGATTTCGTTAGAACGTTATTTTTAAAGCTTTATTAACAACTCTGTTGAAGTTTAAAGTTTACTCAAACTTTTACACATAAACTATATAAGTACCTTCAACTTCGAAATGGCGCTAGTTGGGTTGCTTAATTGTTATAAACAAAGTAGCTGTCAATTAAATAAAAAAAAGGCTAACTTTGACTGTAAAGTGTTTTTTTGAAAATTCTTATAAAAATACCAGCTTTTCAAATCCCAAAGTCGTTTTAATCTACAGTCAATATTAACAAAGTTATTCAAATTGTTTATGAACTAAAAATGACCCTACTTTAGTAAAATGTTTTCGGAATGATAAAAATGACTTTTTAATGATTTTTCTAAAATACTTTGAAAACATGACTTTTCTTCTTTCATGTGGTTTTCACAGAATTGCTATTACATTACTATTTTCTGAACAACAATATTGCGAAGAAAAAGCTCATTGGGATAAACAATAAACAAACCGAAATTCAAAAACTGCCATTTTAAACCTTGGCTCATCTACTAAAAGAATGACAGTATAAATAAGATATTTAATTACCCTATTTTTAGCCGTAGCGATTTAAACGAAAAAACTGCTATTTTTGACACTTATTCGTTAATAACTAAACCGTCCGAACTGTGACGGGCATTTTTGTATGTATAATGTATTAGGTATATAGTACCCAAAAAACCCATTTGCAACCTGGCTACTCAAGTGTCCCGAACATGGTATATTTTTGCCTTATTTCCCTGGAGTAAAAACACAAGGATGGGGCATATGTTTAGCAGTGGACTTTTCTGGACGATGATGTAGGTACAGTAGGAAAAATGAAAGAATACCCATGAACGAACATATAAAACACGCTGTATTTTCCTGTCACCGTGTCACACAAAAAATTGGCCAGCGCACGTACATGTAATAATTATTGTTACATGTACTTGCACTGGACAATTTTCTTTGTGACACGGTGACAGGAAAATACAGCGTGTTTTATATGTTCGTTCATGGGTATTCTTTCATTTTTCCGACTGTACTTAAACAGTTGCATCTTTATTTCGGTTGTTTATTGTTTGTAATACCATTAAAATCCGAGTTTCATTATTTCATATGATATACGTTATTTCCTTGTACAATTTGTATAGCTGAAATTAAGTAATATGGCGCTATTTGTTACTTGTCCAATTCTTAGGTATTAAAATCAACTTTCTCTTAAGCAATGACACTTTTTGCTTGCACACTATTATTAAATCTATTTTATTGCTGTAGGTTGTCAATACATTAACCAAACTAGGTGTAAAAATGTAACAGACTCGTTGTCGGTGCTACTTTGTATCAACGAAAATATAAATAGTCCAAACCTACACAAAACCGTAATCTACAACTTTGCAAATTACCATTTAACTGCTACTTTAAATTTATAATTATCTTGAGAAATTATACCATATAATGTATGTCAAAGAATTTTTTTGTTATGCCTTTCAAATTATTATTATTAGTGTAGGAAACAGAGGTTGAACTTCGCAAACTCGACACAAGTCCGGTTTTATTTTTTTTCTGGTATATCAAGGGGTGCTTATTATGGGACTAACTTTTTCTTAAAAGATTTCGCCCCGGAACACCCATTTTCATCCCTTTAAAGGGGGTAATTTGTGGCTTTTGCGAAACGTAGCCCTTCCTGTACGTTTTTGCAAAAAGTGCCTTAATAATAATATGAAGAGGACTATTTCCTACATTTTTTTCCGTGATAGCATAGGCCTATCACCAACCGTTTAGCTGGGATGGCGCCTTATAGTTGATAAGTTTTTAAAAAAGATGTTTTAAAAAAATTATTATTTTTCTCTAAAGCGTCGTTTAGACACAGCGATAAGTCACAGCAACTTATTGTGATGACAAGTTGCTGCGATTTGTTGATGATTGAAACGCTGTTTAGACGCTGCGATATGTTGCTTTGATTGATCGCGATGTGATTGACCGGAACAAGCTTGATACACGAGTGATAGTAGATACACGAGTTTCTCTATTCCTTCCAGTGTGGTATCTCGTGACTTTTATACAGTCGAGTCATCCTGTATATAATTTTCTTTGCCAACTCATTTATTTCGTTTTTTAACGTATTAAGTAATCCAAACTGATCACAGGTTTGTTTTGTTTTGTTCATTAGACTTTAAAGTCTTCTCCGCAATTAGCCCGCACTACGGTATCGTCGGCATATCTAATATTGTTCACGGTTACTCCATTCATAATAATACCTTCTGTTGTCTTCACTACTGCTTCTTTAAAAATATTTCCGCTGAATACGTGTTAAAGAGTAAAGGCGATAGTATACAGCCTTGTTTCACTACTCTTTTTATATTTATTTCATCAGGCAAGTTCACGCAAACTTTCGATGAAAGGCACCAATAATTATACGGGTTTGACGAACCGCCAGGAATCAGCTGACTTAAATCAAAGAAAAGGTTTATGAGAAATGTTAGCGTCGAACCACCCAAACTGTTCCCCCTACATCCAGAACGACCTAATGGAATGAACCTGGATTGGAGAACCTGGCAGACACTCAAGCGCATACGCACAGGTGTTGCCCCTGTAAAACAAAACCTCATCTCATTAAATGGGGCATCAAGACAGATAACGACGCACTTTGTGAATGTGGGCAAATACAGAACGTGGAGCACCTGAGAGTATGCAGACTTTGCCCATCAGAGTGCACCCTCGATGATTTATGGCTCGCAAATACAAAGGGTGTAGGTAGACGTAGCCCGACATTGGGCAGAAAAACTGTAATCGAATAGACATTTTTATTTCACTGAACAGTTCTGGTTCAACTTTTATTCTTGCCACTTAGTGATGGGCGAGACTGGTCTTGGTCTTGCGGTCTTGGTCTTGGTCTTGCAGCAAGACCAAGACCAAGACCGCCTTTTGGTTGCAAGACCAAGACCAAGACCAAGCTTGCAAGAACAAGACCAAGACCAAGACCGAACCTTGCAAGACCACGCAAGAACAAGACCAACCTGCAAGACTCTTGCACTTTTTTGAGAAAAATTGGTTTTTATTATTTAACTTTATTTTTTTAGTTCAATAATATATACTGACATTGTAAGAAACCTTAAACAATATCGAATTTTTAAAATACATAATATTTTGGTTATATTTTTAAGTCGTTTTGATTAAGTCAAACGGTTTGCATTTTCTCAACCTTCAAAGTGTCCAGAAGGCAAGTTTTCAAACGGCGACAGTTCAAGGACAATTGAAATTACTTGTAAGACAAAAAAATGTAATTATAGATAGGGTAATCCATTTAAAAAAATGCAATTAAAAACGGTTTTTATGTACCAGTAGTTTTCGCTTTTTTGTCTAATAAAAATACTGACACTTATTTCAATTCTTTTCGCATAATCGAGGAAAAATGTAGGTCGTTAAATTTAAAATGAATACAAAAAATATCATAATAGTTTTTGAAAAGGGATTCACAATGCTGTGAAAGCATTGTGGCCTGAATAAAAAATAACTGGTTGTCGATTGTAATGTGTCAAGCTTGGTATCGCCAAATCCAAAGCTTAGGTTCAGTTTCTGAATATAATGACAAAAATTCCGATACTTGGAAATTTTTAAAATTATTTTTTGGATTAATTTTTTACAATCAACGAAAGTTGGAAGTTGAATTTTTTGTGAAAATCCCGGATGACAAACCCGTAAAGAATTTTACTGATTTCATAGTTGAAAACTATTTGGAAGAATCTAGGTTTTCCCCAGAAAGGGCCAGTAGTACAAATAGTATGTGCCGCACTTGAAATGCATGCGCATCATTTCAGTGTGTTTTAAATTCTAGTTTTTACTACCCACATCCGAATATTTTCAACTTTTTAAATGTCATAATGGGTATTCAATCCAAAAATATGTGAAAATAAAAAGTGCGAATAACTCGTGTTACGAGAGCAATGTAGTTTAAATAAAATTAAAGAACTGCAAGATAACAAATTACAGAATTAAGCGTTTATAACTCCCCATTAGGTTTAGTTATTATGTTATAGTATTAGGTCTATAAATAGGTATGGTAAATATGTACGTATTTAGTAAAAAGTATGTTTTAGTTAGTTTATAAAAAAAGTTAATTATATTAAATAATGATTAAATAGAGTAAAAAATATTTGATTTTTGTGTTCTCTTAAAAAAATTTAATTTATGTTCTTAAATTTGACCCTCGTAGGATAAATACTACAGTGTTCGAGTGAAAGGAGCAGAACATTATCTGTTAACAACTATAAACCGTTTATCCTTTTTCGTAAAATCCGTGAATTGATGGTCCCCGGCCATTTGTGGCACCTTTAAGAAGCTCTTTTTCTTTAACATTTTATTAAAATACAGGGGCAATAAACAATAATCCAGACTCAAGACGTGGTCTGAAGGCAGGCGGCAGGTATCGACAGCATGCAAAACACAACGTGAAACAACCGAAGGCCGGCAATTGCAACAAGGGTTGTAAATGCAGGTTTTTCCTACTGATAAACATTACCATTATAAAAATATACTCTAATCTCTTTATATAGAGGGAAATAATTAGGTCATTAGGTGAATGTATAATGTTAAAATTGGTATCCGTTTGAAACTACATTCTACATTCTGTTAAAATTTTAAAGCAAAAAATATAGTTTCATTCTTCACATCTTTATTTATTTCAATGTACATTTTATTCGAAATTGTTTGGTTCAAATTATTACTACCAAAAAAGCAAGACCAGCAAGACTCTTGCAGCAAGATCAAGACCAAGAACAAGACCGGTTAGTGCAAGACCAAGACCAAGACTGCCTTTTAGCTGCAAGACCAAGACCAAGCTTGCAAGAACAAGACCAAGACCAAGACTAGCCTGGTCTTGGTCTTGTTCTTGTTTTGCTCATCACTATTGCCACTTGATGCCAGTATAGATTTGTAATTATTCGAAAATCTTTATCATCCAATCTAGCGGTTTTCAATATTTCTAGCATTTTGGTATGTCGGACCTTGTCAAAAGCCTTTTTAAAATCGAATCGAACTTTATTATGAACTTGTTACTAATATACTAAAAATATAGTAGAGGACATATTTGACATGCGGTTAAACATTATCAGTGTTTCATAACCAACACTATAAAAAAGTAAGAACTGATAATTTGTTGCACATAAAATAAACGTGGGTATTCTTAGATCCCCTGACCGCACTATTTTAATTTTAGATCAATATAATAAGCTTTTAAAACCAAACATTTTTTCATAAAAAAAAAATCGGAAATGCCATGTTAAATAATAAAATATTGGTAGGGGAGCCCAAGCGGGGATTTTTGCAGTTACCCGAGCGCGTCAGATTATCATATGGGGAGAAACCAGGTACCCTGCAGATGTACCTCTACCATATATTGGCTTTTAACACAGGGAATTTCGTTAAGGGGGGCCCGAAAAAATCTGTCCTTAAAAATACTCCAAATTGTCAGATTAAGTTAAGGTAATCTAAGTACATGCAAAAGAGTGTATATTTCAAAAATCTGACGATTTGGGCGGGGCGGGCGTAAGGAAATGAGTGAGTCAAAAAGTTTCACAAAAAAAGCGAATATTTCGCGAAATGAACGTCAGATCGAAAAACTAAAAAATACGTCTTCAATATTTTTCAAAAGTCTATCGAATCGTACTAAACATGCCCCTTACGGAGAGGGGTGGGGGGTAAATTTCAAATTTTAAATACAAACCCCGCGATATTTCGCAAAATGAACATCAGTTCGAAAAACTGCAAAATACACTTTCAAAATGTTCTTGAAACATCTATCGAATGGTATTAAACACGACCACCTCACGGAGGTGGGGTAAGGGGTTAATTTAAAATCTTAAATGGGACCCCCAAATTTTTATTGCAGATTTGGATTCTTTACGTAAAAATAAGCAACTTTTATTTGAGACATTTTTTCGAATTATGTACAGAAGGCGCTATAATTGGAAAAAACGATTGTTGGAAATGGAAAATTAAATTAAAAAATGGAAAGCGCACCCTAAAATGGAAAATTTTACTTAACTTTTTTTGATTTTAGGACCTAATAATGACAACCCAATAAGTCCCCATAACGCTCGAGTAACTGCAAATTTAGCATACTTTGCTCCCCTACCATATTTAACATCACAAGGATGCTTAAATAAAAACAGAAAACACTTTACTAATATTATACGAATACTAATACGAAAAAACTACACTAGCCCAAGATGGAAAACACAACAAAAGAAAAGCATGAAAAGGGCATACATCCAAAAAGTTTGAAAGCAAGAAACGATTACGGCAAGCGACAAGCGACAACGAGACGACCCACTATCAACAAGTGCATTCAATCTAACATTGGAAGAAATAATCAGGAAAAGCAGAATAAAAATGCAAGAACCGAAGAAAAAACTACAAAAGCTAATGAAAAACATACCTAATAAAAAAAGCCGAAAATTTTGGACTTAAAATAAATAAAGAAAAAACAAAGTATATGATAATGGGAGAGAATGGAGAGATCCAAAAAGAAAAATAATGTAACATCATATTACACATAGATGGATAAAAAACATAGTCGTTCAAAAGAGCCAAATAAATTAATTACCTAGGAGCCAAAATAGATGAAAATGGTCATCAGGAAGGGACGATAAGGCAAGAATAGCTATAGGAAAAAAGTATTGAGCATTACAAACATAATGAAATCCAAATAGGTATTAAGAAAAACAAAAATCAGAATTTATAAGGCTGTTATCAGACCTACAGTAACATACGCATGCGAAACATGGGTGCTCAAAAAGTCAGAAACAGACCTTTTAGAAAGATGGGGGAGAAAAATGCAAAGAGCAATATGTATATGGAGGTGTGAAAATAGAAGGTCAGTGGAGAAGAAGAACCAATAAAGAATTGGAAGAACTATATAGAGAGAGAACCAACGATCACGACGACGATCAAAGCACAGAGAATACGATACTTGGGGCACATAGAGAGAATGGGAAGTAAACGAATGCCAAAAATGGTACTCTCACGAAGACCAATACAAAAGAGAAAGAAAAGCAGGCCAAGGAAAAGATGGAAGGACAGTGTGTACGAAGACCTGAAGAAAAGTAACATTGAGAGATGGAAAGAACTAGCATTAGGCAGAACTAGATGGAGAGAAGTGGTGAAGAAGTGTATAAAAACACGTAAGTGTAATAGGGATGTTCACTAATTTTTAAATATAGTTAAATTCAATAGATTACAAGGTATATAAAAACGTAACAATCATAAAACTGTTTAAAAATGTATATTTTTTAAGATAAATGAGTTCATAATGTTGATTTTCTTGGAGGCTAGAAAAACGGTACCCTGCAGCGAGGCTACGGTCTGTGACGTCAGCAGTCGTAACGTCTTTGATCGACGACTAGTTTTGTATACTCATTTACTCAGTGTATTTGAATGTGCGCAGTTTTTTACGTATTTAATTATTAAAAATAAAGCCAAATAAGTGGTGTTTTGTTCCTGGGTGTGTAAATACATCAAAAAACAGTTCTGACAAGATTTTTATTAGCGTTCCAGCCAATTTAAAACAGAAAAAGAAATGGTTTGTTGCAGCTAGAACTTAAAATAACTAACTAAAAGAACTAACTTAATAAAATAAACATTATAGAAGTTTTTCAGAGACTTTCGGCCCTTGGTAATAATGTAATTGTTCTTTCTGCATTTACATTTTTCAAAAATACTTATTAGTTTTCTCAGGATTCGAAAAAAATGAATGAATTTAAATAGCATTGGACCAAGATTTTGCACCTACCCACTTAAAGAGTAAATGAAAAAGTTTCGGGACCTCAAATTTGTATTCCTTAAACTGGGATATTCCTAAAAACGGGATTCTAATAATACATACAGTAAAAGTAAACCTTGAAATAACTACATGTGGATGTAGGTCTATAGGTATGACTTTATATTACATTAAAATCATTAATAATTTAGTGAAAAGATTGATTGAAATGAAAATGTATAATACCCAAGTTCAAAAATATTTTTTACCTTGGAACAGTTGTCAACTCGAAATACGAAACAACCGAAATAAGATCTAGAGTTGAAAAGGACATAGCAACATTTAACAACATGCATGAGAAATATTTTCAACCATTGCGACATAATATCTCTCCCACTAAAAATGCGGCTGCTAAAATGATATTATTTCCGGTCTTGCTATATGGCGCAGAGGCCTGGACAATAATGGAAACATTAAAGAAAAAGCTAGAGGCATTCGAGATGTGGGTGTACCCACGTATCCTCAAAATATCCTGGGCGACCCACACCAACGTACAGGTATTGCGTCGAATGGGAAAACAAAAAGAAATCTCTTTTACAATTAAGAAACGAAATCTTAAATATTTCGGTCATATCATGAGGCATGATAAATATCGTATACTCCAACTGATAACGCAAGGTAAAATAGAGAGCAAACGCGGACCCGGAAGAAAAGACACTCATGGCTTAAAAACTTTCGCCAATGATTTGGACAAAAATCGATCGAGTTATTCAGAAACGCCTCAAATGAAATTAACATTGCCACGATGATAGCCAACGTCCACAACGGACAAGGCACATGAAGAAGAATAAAAATATTTTTAATACACCTAACCAAGGTAAAGTAAAAACCAGCCAATGTATGTATACAATATGCATGCGTACAATGCATGCATACAACTTTCTCTATTTTTTTTTGTGGAGTATTGAGCATTTATTTTTTTAGCTTAAAGAAGACATGGAAAATTATATGGAATATACACTCAGTAAAGCTGTGGTAGATTTATTTTTTTAAAAGATGCCAATAAATCATACACCATTGTTACATCTACACTACAGTCGGTAGTTTATACGAATCGGCTTTCTGAAAACCTTCTTCCATTTTATTTGTTTATTTTTGTAAAACCCAAAATATGTCCTTACAAACAGTCTATCCACTTTAAACTAAACAAATTCACTATTAAACTCCACTTTAACCCTGATAAAACAAGAAGAGAACAAAATAAAATGACCTGAAACGTCAAACAGGTAAACAGTAACACTATGTGAATGGCGCGCGCTTGGGGTATGCAACTAGTGACGTCAGGCCAATAGAGAAGCGTTCTTGAAATTTAAAATAATGCTAGATTTCTAATAAAGATTTTTTATAGAAAGGCTTTTTCAATTTTGTTGAAATTTTGGACAATTATTCCTAGGGTGTTTCTTAATCGTTTTACATGTTTGAAATGACTTTTTAATTTTTTGTGAACATCCCTATTAAATAAAATTTATAACACTAAAATAAAATGTAATTAGAATAAAAAAATATGAAAAAAATATTTTTAAGAAACGCTTTTCTTTAGTTACGAGTGACTAAAATTAATTATTATAAAGAAATCAACTAAAAAGCAAAAAATAAAAAAAATTGAAAAAATCTAACACATTCGTCAAAGCATCAAAGAAAAGAGTGGCGCGTCTTCATCGAATAAACGGTTTTCGCCCTACGCTTTTCTTTAACGAATGTGTTAGATTTTTTCAATTTTTTTTATTTTTTTGCTTTTTAGTTGATTTCTTTATAATAATTAATTTTAGTCACTCGTAACTAAAGAAAAGCGTTTCTTAAAAATATTTTTTCATATTTTTTTATTTTTTACTTTTTAGTCTTACACTTTTCAAACATTAAAATATATCGTCATGTTTATTAAAATATGTATAAAACATAATATGATGTACAAACATGACAAGCAGTCGGAATCGGCAAAAAATTTAAAATTTTATTGTTTATTTACGAAGCATAACGTAAACAATTAACGTTAAAAGTGAAATTATGTATAGATCATATAATTAGCTACAATCTGTAAAAGTTTCAAGTTTCTTCATTGTAAAAAAAAAACAAGAGAATTTAAGCATTTTCCGTTAAAATCGTTTTTTTATTTAAACAATTATTAAACAAACAAAAATTTTATTGACTATTCGTGTATTGTTCCCTCGAATGCATATGTCTGCAAATTTTTAGTCATTTGCATGAAATAAAAGGCAGTCAAATTAACGTCCAACGTGGTTTTTCTAAGACTACGATAAAAACACGAATTTTTTGAATTCGAGTTTTGGTTGAAGTTTTGTTTCGTTTCGTATTGAAATTTGACACGAATAAACGCCGATTTATATACAGTGAGCAAGTAAAGGTTGGAATAAATTCATTTTCTCAAGAATGGACGATTTTGGGAAAAAATCCCGAAACAGGTCGATTTTTATTTTTAAATTACAACTTTTTGGCATATATATCATACTAGTGACGTCATCCATCTGGGCGTGATGACGTCATCGATGATTTTTTTTTAAATAAGAATAGGGGTCGTGTGATAGCTTATTTGAAAGGTAATTCAATTCTCTCTTCAGTAATATAACCATTAACATAATTATTTATACAGGGTGTCCAAAAAAAATTTTTTTGGATTAAATTTACTGACATAAAAAGAAGAATGCAAGTAATTCATTTAATTTAAAATACATTTTACTACTCTCAGAAAACATAAAAAAATGTTTGTTTGAAAAACAAACATTGCTTTTCGCTTAAATTTAATGTTCAAACTGGCAAGAGGAAGGTGGGTGGCTGCTTTAATATTGAATTTAAGAAAAAAACAATATTTATTTGTCAAATAAACAATATTTCATGTTTTCTGATAGGAGTAAAATGTATTTTGAGTTAAATAAATTAGGTACACACATTCTTCTTTTTATGTCAGTAAATTTAATTAAAAATATTTTGTTTCGTCACCCTGTATAAATAATTATGTTAAGGTTTATATTACTGAATAGAGAATTGAGTTACCTTTCAAATGAGCTATCACACGACCCCTTTTCTCATTTAAAAAAATCGTAGATGACGTCATCACGCCCAGATGGGTGAAGTCACTAGTTCGATATATATGCCAAAAAGTCGCAATTTAAAAGTAAAAACTGACCTGTTTCGTGTTTTTTTTCCAAAATCGTCCATTCTCGAGAAAATGAATTTATTCCAACCTTTACGTGCTCACTGTATAAACAAATATATGAGCGTTCAAAATTTGAAACTTTATTGTTTATTTATGAAGCATAACGTAAACAATTAACGTAAAAAGTGAAATTATGTATAGTTCATATCATTAGCTACAATCCGTAAAAGTTTCAAGTTTCTACATTGTAAAAAACCAGAGAAAAAAAGCATTTTCCATTAAAATCGTCTTTTTTATTTAAACAATAATTAATAAACATAAAAAAAATTTATTGACTATTTGTGTATTGTTCACGCGAATGCATATGTCTGCAAATTTTCATTCATTAGCATTGAAGAAAAGTCAGTCAAATTAACGTCTAAAGATTTGATGCAAACTATTGAAGTAAAGAAAAGCGTTTAGTAAAAATGTAAACGTTTTAGCCCTAGGCCTACAAAGCCTGTTAAGTTTAATAAATAAATATAGCCCAAGATAGTAAACAGATGCTTTAGTTAGAAAACTGTAACAGAAACAGATAAAAACTGGAGACGGGAATCAAAGCAATATGAAAAAACGTTATTTCCCTCACAATTTTGTGATTTACAATCCTTTGAGAAACAAAGAATTATATTTAATATCAAAATGTCAAATTTAAAAACAAAAAGGATTTCCGATGCCGGGAATGGAATCCGATCCTCCTGGGTGAAAGCCAGGTATCCTAGCCACTACTAGACTATAGTATCCAACTACTTTCATATTATTTGTTCTTGCCTAAAAGCACTGGAGTCGCGCCAGCTGACAGACATTTTCGTTATCAAACAAGTACTAACCACCAAAATAAATTCATAGAACCCGTGCAGTAAAAATTTAACACTACCCCCCAGTCTATTATTCTTGGGGACATGATGGTCCGACCAATTTTATTACAAAGTAAATGTTTATTAATTTTACAGTAGGTACTTTGGGGTGCCAACTGTGCTCTCTTTCCTTTTCACTATTACATATATATTTTCTATCTCTCTTTGCCGACGTTTAAATTGGTAAAGTGGTGAAGCGCGCCTCAACACGCGTCGTTGATCCGAACCTTTAGATAGCTGGTAGAGATGATGAAAAAGTATCTATTCATTACAAAGTACTCTTTACTGACGAATACCGAAAGTAACGATTACTATACAGAGAGTCAAATCGTTACTTTGATTACTCTGATTACTTCGTTACTTCGTACCAATCGTATCAGAGCGAGTAACGATTATTGTATCTACAACCAGTACATTGATTACCTTCTACCAATCGTATCCGTATCCCAGCGAGTAACGGACGGGACCGGTATTTTACAAGTGTTATCGAATATCGTTATCGGTATAAAGGGTGTGAGAGTGAGGAGAAGGTAGAAGATGAAACAGAGGGAGGTATAATGGTATACGTAAAATATGTAATGTATGTCATTAACAAAGATTAAATGCGAGAACACTATATTTTTATCTAGATCTACGCCATATGCCGATGTAGATTAGATAGTAGATCTTGTTATATCGGAATACCTATACAAAATACCTATCTACTGACTAATACGATTCTCGATATGATTACTGGTACTCAAATACAAAAGTAACAAAAGTAATCATAGTAATCAAAGTACCGAATACTGTAAATGATTACTTTATACAAAAGTAACGATTTGTATATAACGAATACTCCAAAGTAACTATAATCAACATCACTAATAGCTGGTATAGGTCTGGATCCCGCGTATGAAAAAAAGTTTATTAATAGCAAGCTGAAAATTTGTTAATAGCTTAAGGGTGTCTAGTCGGATAAACTTTGATATATGGGAACACTGGAAGAGGGGCAGTTTTAATTGTGGAACAGGTTAAAAATTTGGAACGGTCAGACCACGAAAACGGCACATTTGTTTTGTCCGACAGAATAGACTTAAACTCTCCGAACAGAGATTAAACTCTCATGCAAAAATCAGACTGCTATTTATCACTTGTCATAATTCCTGTCATTTGACATATTCTACATGTTCCACTGATTAAAACGCCCATTTGGTGATAAAAAGCAGTCTGATTTTTGCATGAGAGTTTAATCTCTGTTCGGAGAGTTTAAGTTTGTTCTGTCGGACAAAATACATAAGCCGTTTTCGTGGTCTGACCGTTCCAAATTTTTAACCTGTTCCACAATTAAAACTTCCCCTGTTCCAGTGTTCCCATATATGAAAGTTTGTCCGACTATACACCCTTAAGCTATTAACAAATTTTCAGCTTGCTATTAATCAAGTTTTTTTTCATACGCGGGATCCAGACCTAGTACTACTATAAACTTGAAACACTTTTTCATGAAAAAAAATGTGCTTGTGTTACACTGTCATAAATAGAAAAACGGAAACATCGACGATAAATGACAAAGCGATTTTCCAAAAGTTTCCCATTCATCAGATTATCGAACAATGGCTAATATATACAAAAAATATTAAT
Source organism: Diabrotica virgifera virgifera (assembly GCF_917563875.1). NCBI lineage: Eukaryota > Metazoa > Arthropoda > Insecta > Coleoptera > Chrysomelidae > Diabrotica > Diabrotica virgifera. The sequence goes on along the minus strand of NC_065450.1, from coordinate 53,690,652 downwards.
TAAATTGTATTTTGTTGTGTAAGTGTTTAACAATGGTTGTCCAAATACAAAAGAATAATTATTTGTATTTTTCGTATATTATGTATGAGTATGGTAAATTTTGATTTTTGGATTAAATCATTTTTAGACAAATTTGTGAGCTTTTTACTAGGTAATTTCTTGATTTTTTCTTTTTTACATTATTAATTTTCATCAAAATCAAATAATGGTAGGGGAGCAAAGTATGCTAAATTTGCAGTCACTCGAGCGTTATGGGCACCTATTGGGTTGTGATTATTAGGTCCTAAAACCAAAAAAAGTTAAGTAAAATTTTCCATTTTAGTGGGGACTTTCCATTTTTTAATTTAATTTTCAATTTCCAACAATCGTTTTTTCCGATTATAGCGCCATCTATACATAATTCGAAAAAACGTCTCGAATAAAAATTGCTTATTTTTACGTAAAGAATCCAAATCTGCAATAAAAATTTGGGTGTCCCATTTAAGATTTTAAATTAACCCCCCACCCCACCTAAGTGTGGGAGTCGTGTTTTTTACCATTCGATAGATTTTTCAAAAACATTTTGAAAGTGTATTTTGCAGTTTTTCGATCTGATGTTCATTTTGCGAAATATCGCGGGGTTTGTAATTAAAATTTTAAAGGGCCTAGCCGGGTAAGATGATTAAAAGTGCCCCCAACTCGATTCCAATTCCATATAGGTCACCGTTTAGCATATATAGTGAAACTAACTTTCTGAAATTTTTAGCCCCCTAGGTGGTCATGTGACCCAAAAAGCCTAGAAGCCAAAAAGGGTTTTTATGTTTTTATTTTTTATCTCAACCGCATCGAGAACTAGCGAAAAACTTTAAATAAAAAAGTTGTAAGCTTTAAAAAGTTCTGTCCGAAATTTTTTTTTAATTTTTGGCGGGAAATTTAAATTTTAGAACGATTTTAAAATTTTAAATGAGTATAAAAAAATTACTAAGACATACGTTTTCACGAAAAAATATATAACGTGTATTTTTGCATAATAGTTCCCTGAATTTTTTCAAATTTTTAAAATTGGTGAAACGCACCTTTAAAAATAAAGAACCGCATTTTTTCGTTTTTTTTTTTCGTTTTTTGATACAATTTTATACATATTTTTCAAAAAAGGTAACACCGTCACTAGAATAGGTAAAAAGCTGAAAAATAATTGGGGTTTGCTCAATAAAAATTTTTTGTAATGCCATCCATTTTCAAGATACAGGGCGTTGAAGAAAACAAAATTTTACACATTTTTTACGATTTTGCCGAAACTACTGGCAACATGTCGAAACTACTGTAATAAAATTTGGCGTGTTTAAGAGGTAGTGGACACCCTGGAATCGCTACAAGAATTGCTAAATAGAATTAACAAATATTGCATTCGATACGGACTAAAAATAAACAAGAAAAAAACTAAATTTATGATTGTCTCAAAAACAGAACATGGAAATGAAAGGTTAATGATAGAGCAAACCCAAATAGAAAAAGTTAAGACATACAAATATCTGGGAACCTGGATTGATGACAAAAATGACCAAAGCAAAGAAATTAAAGTTCGAATTGAAACTGCAAGGCAAGCATTTATAAAAACGAAGACACTGCTTACAAACAAAGACCTTCAGTTGCCTCTCAGATTGAGGGCTCTAAGATGCTACATATGTTCTATATTGCTATACGGAATGGAAGCTTGGACATTGAAGAGACAACACATAAGAAGAATAGAAGCGTTCGAAATGTGGTGTTACACAAGAATATTTTCAAAATTCAGTGGGTTCAAAGGATTACCAATGTTGAAGGGCTACGACGTTTAAATAAGGAGTTAGAAATTATGAAAAATATAAAAACTAGAAAACTGGAATATTTGGGTCACATTACCAGAGGAGAAAAATATGAGTTGCTGAGAATTATTATGCAAGGAAGGATCCAAGGAAAAAGAAGCATAGGAAGAAGAAGCATCTCCTGGCTGAGGAACCTTAGAGAATGGTTTAACTGTAGTGCATTACAACTACTCAGAGCAGTAGCCAACAAAGTGACCATAGCTATTATGATATCCAACCTCCGATAGGAGAGGGAACTTTAAGAAGAAGAAGAAGAAGAAGAAGAGGTAGTTGTTGTGCATTTTTTTACAAACAATTAAGAATTCTATATTTATCATTGGCGCGCATAGGGGTAATGGTCCGAACTTTTTAAAGAAAAAAGATAGTACGCCACTGACATATTTCAAATTAACAATCGTTTTTGAATTCCTCGTTCAATTTGTGACAAAAAATCTATCTTTCTTATTTTTTCATACGACGCGCCATTTTTATTCAAAAAATAAAACATCTTAACCCTTACAAAGTATTCGAACTTCTATGAAATAAAATAAGTACTACTATTAGTAGTTTCTACATCTACATAAACTCGTACATCCATTATTTGGAAGCGTTAAGATATTTTATTTTTTGCAGCAAAACGGCGCCTCGTATGAAAAAATGAGAAGATAGCTTTTTTATCGAAAATTGAACGAGGAATTCAAAAATGATTGTTAATTTGAAATATGTCAGTGGCGTACTATCTTTCTTTCTTTTAAAAGTTCAGACCATTACCCCTAAGCGCGCCAATGATGAATATCAAATCCTTAATTGTATGTCAAAACATGCACAATAACTACTTCTTAAAACCCGCCAAGTTTTATTACAATGTTGTAAATGTGCAGCAAAATCGTAAAAAATGTGTAAAATTTTGTTTTCTTCAACGCCCTGTATCTTGAAAATGGATGGCGTTACAAAAAATTTTTAATAAGCAAACCCCAAATATTTTTCAGTTTTTTACCTACTCTAGTGAAGGTGTTAACTTTTTTGAAAAATATGTATAAAATTGTATCAAAAAACGAAAAAAAAACGAAAAAATGCGGTTTTTTATTTTTAAAGGTGCGTTTCATCAATTTTAAAAATTTGAAAAAATTCAGGGTGAAACATTATGCAAAAATACATGTTATATATTTTTTTCGTGAAAACGAATGTCTTAGTTATTTTTTATACTCATTTAAAATTTTAAAATGGTTCTAAAATTTAAATTTCTGCCAAAAATTAAAAAAAAAAATTTCGGACAGAACTTTTTAAAGCTTACAACTTTTTTATTTAAAGTTTTTCGCTAGTTCTCGATGCGGCTGAGATAAAAAATAAAAACATAAAAACCCTAATTAGGCTCTAGGTGGGTCACATGACCACCTAGGGGGCTAAAAATTGTAGAAAGTTAGTTTCACTATATATGCTAAACGGTGACCTATATGAAATTCGAATCGAGTTGGGGGCACTTTTCATCATCTTACCCGGCTAGGCCCTTTACCCCTCACCTCTCTCTGTGGGGGGTATGCTTAGTACTATTCGATAGATTTTTGAAAAATATTGAAGATGTATTTTTTAGTTTTTCGATCTGATGTTCATTTCGCGAAATATTCGCTTTTTTTTGTGAAACTTTTTGACTCGCCCATTTCCTTATGCCCCGCTCAAATCGTCAGATTTTTGAAATGTACACTCTTTTGCATGTACAGTCGGAAAAATGAAAGATTACCCATGAGCGATCATATCAATCACATGTTATTCAGATAATTAATAATCTCTCTCGTTTTGCTATTTATGGAAAAAGACAGCAAATACAAAATATGTGATTGATGTGATCGTTCATGGTCATGGGTAATCTTTCATTTTTCCGACTGTACTTAACTTACCTTATCTTAATCTGACAATTTCGAGTATTTTTAAGGATAGATTTTTTTTCGGGCCCCCCTTAACGAACTTCCCTGTGTTAAGAGCCAATATATGGTAGAGGTACATCTGCAGGGTACCAGGTTTCTCCCCATATGATAATCTGACGCGCTCGAGTAACTGCAAAAATCCCCGCTTGAGCTGCCCTACCGTAACAAAACTACCGTATCACTAAATCGTTAAAATGACTATTTTGCTGTTTTTTATATTCATCATAAAGGAGAATGGGGTGTACACAAAATTTAATAATAGAATGACTAAATAGGTATAAACATTCAGAACATTATTCTGTAAGGTTTTCTGTAATGAAGCTATTTGTATTGCTCAAAATTGGATAGGAAAAAAAACTGTTAGTGAAAATTAGTAAAAATAGTTCTGGCACAGACTTTTTAAATAAAAATTGTAGAATTATAGTTTTGGAAATTCCAAAGCGAAAAACTCCGTGGTTCTGTAGCGGTGAAGGAAATATTCAAGGAAAAGAAAAAGGCTTACCTGAAGAATAGATATGAAATTTCTCTCAGAATATTTAAAGATAAAACATTACTTTTACAAAAAGTGTACCTAATAGATAAAATATTGATATTGTTATCATAGTCTTTAAAAAAATACAAGTAGTCATTCGGTTGCCAAAAAATTAAGTTCAAGAAATTATTCCTTCTTGGTGTAACACGTACCTAATGTCACTGAGTATATAATATATCACCCTTGACCTTGGGTAACAATTTCAAGCAGCTCAGCAGCTGCAATAAATAGTCGTAATAGACGTAATCGTCAGATAACAAAGGTGAAAAAATTGTTCGCACCGATAAATAAATGATAAAAAAAATTAGCAGTGAATTTAAAGCTGTGATTAACCCGCGAGCAGTCGCGCCGTTAGAAAAAATCTAAGGTTAAGCTATGGCCCATTCTTTACCAAACACCCTGTATAGCACATAAATCTGACCCTGTTTGATTCTACAACACTGACCCATGGTTTTCATACTTGTTAGGTATATAATCCACGGTTTGTATTGTCATTTCTCGACTTTGGCAAATATGCAACTTGCATATTTTGCATAAAAAATGCAAAAATGTCATATTTCGCATATTTTTATAAAAGTGTGCATAAAATTCATATAACTTAAATTTTGGTTACAAAATCTGCCAAATTATATCTCTAGGTAAAAATGTTTGTATTGATGTCAATTTTAGAAATCACTTTTGTTGTAAAAATATACAATGCATATTTATCAATCAATGTTAAAAGGTGAGCAAGATCTATTTTATTTTAAATATTTACAGGGTGGTACAAACAAATACTTTAAAAATTGTAATATTTTTTATACACGCCAATACAAGGCATATTCGCAATAAATCGATGTACTTTTTCATTTCACGAGAATTTTTTAAATTTCTTGAGGTGAAAAAATAGAATCTTAAAAATTCAAATCATTCAATATTTAGTTTACTGAACGGTCGCTTAAAAAAACATTTTTTTTTAACAATATCGTCAATTTGCATTTATTTGACTAAAAACAAAAACATATAACTACTTATGTTGGACTTATTAATTAAGTGCTTTTACAGTGGCGGATCCAGCATTGTTAAGAGGGGGCCGATTGGCTAAATTTCTATGAAAATAAATGAATGTTTTTATAATCTTTATACAGTATGTCCCTGTAAGTTGTGTCCATATGGAAAACTTTTTTATTATTAATTTTACGAAAAAAGGTTATTCTTCATAAAAAGCTCTGCATGGTCCAAAACCTAAGATTTAACCATCAAATATCAAATTTTTTGAATATTATACGAGGTATGTCAAATGTTGAATTTCACTCACGAGTAAAGTAGCTTTATTTTTCACAATATTAAAAATTGCTAAGTACATATTATAAAAAGTTGTTTAGAATTAAAAACTATATTCTAGTATGCAATTACATCCTTCTAATCAAAAAAAATTTTTTTTTTAATTATGGATAACTAACATTATTTTCAGTTATTTCAATTCAGATAACTCTTTTATTATTAATTTTACGAAAAAAAGTGATTATTAATAAAAAGTTCTGCATGGTCTAAAACCTAAAATACAACCATCTTATGTCAAATTTTATCAATTTTATACGAGGTATGTCAAAAAATATGAATTTCGCTCAAGAGTAAAATACGTTTTCACAATATCGAAAATTCTTATTATGAAAAGTTATTTAGAATTAAAACTATGTTTCAGTATGTAATTACATCCTTCTAATTGAAATATTCTGAACTATAAAGGTACTTTACTTTTGATCGAAATTTATCTTTTTTGACATACCTCGTGTAAAATTGATAAAATATGATATAAGATGGTTGTATTTTAGGTTTTAGACCATCCAGAACTTTTTATTAAGAATCATTTTTTTTTTTCGTAAAATTGATAGTAAAGAGTTATCAGAATTGAAATAACTGAAAATAATGTTAGTTATCCATAATTTTTCAAAAAAAAAAATATTTTTTTTTTCAAATAGAAGGATGTAATTGCACATTAGAATATAGTTTTTTAATTCCAAACAACTTTTCATAATAGCAATTTTCAATATTGTGAAAAATAAAGCTACTTTACTCTTGAGTTAAATTCAAACTTTTTGACATACCTCGTATAACATTCATAAAATTTGATATCTGATGGTTGAATCTTGGGTTTTGGACCATACAGAACTTTTTATAAAGAATATTTTTGTTTCGTAAAATTAATGATAAAAAAAGTTTTCCATATGGATACAACTTACAGGGACATACTTATAATTAAAAAAAAATTAAATCACTTGGTTTGAGAGGGGGGCGATCGCCCCTCCCTGGATCCGCCACTGGCTTCTAATTTATGCTCGTAGCATTTTGTTAACTATAAATATGTAGAAAGAAAAACCAAGAACCTCCTATGGATATTTGGTGCTTCTTTTTTTATCAGTCATATCTTGATATTCTCAAAATTCCAAAGAATTTGAATCATTGTATTAAAACGTTAAAAGTAATATTGGAAAGAAGATTTTACAAAAATTCAAAGCATCCATGGAAAAAATAGTGGTTACCAGGTTCTTTTTGAAGTAGTAAACTACTTCAGAAACAGAAAAGTAGAAGTAGATACTACTTTCTGAGTTGTTTATAATGTTTTATTATTACATATTACATGCATATTTTCTAGATAAACATGCATATTTTTCCGTAAAATGCTGCATGTTAATACGCATATTTCATACGTTTTTATTTGCATATTTTCCTGTCTGGATTTCAATATAAACAAAGTCTCTTTGAAAAGTAACATCTAAAACTACATTTTAACAGGAGAGGCTATTATTTTGAGTGATAGGTATCAGTTTGACCACTCTTTTCAGATTAGTGAAGATTTGCATTTGTAGTGAGCTTCCTTCCAGTTGCAAGCAAATAAAGTATAAGCAAAACCATGTCCTGTTCCTGTTAATTTCGTATAATAGTGTATTATGTTATGTATTATGTACGTCCAGCTGGGCATATCTACCTACACCTACCTGTGTACGCAAACGTCAATATAAATATTAATAGAAAAGCATTTATATTTATTTTTGGTGATGTCATTGCTTACCTGATCCTGATACTGGAGCATCAATCTCTTCATCTGATTCCGTACCAGAATCATGGTCTTCATCGGCCTGTTGAAAAAAATCATCATTAAAACACAAGAAAATGACATGACATTGATTATTCATTGAGAAAATGTTACAGGAGCCGGCAAATTCAAATACTCTCTATTTCGATCTAAAGTTTTGCGTCTATGAGTGAATTTGAAAGGAATATTAAGTAGATATGATCATAAGAAAGGTTTGGTTGATTGTTTGAATGGTTAAATGTACTGGTTATTGAAAGCTGGAGTGAGATATCCACATTCCTTTGTTCTCGGGCTTTGAAGCAGTACAGCAGCCATTTTTTTCAACACAGTGACCTTCAGTGAGGTTAAAAAATACTATGTAATGTTTAAATAGCAGATACTAACCTTCCCTGCATAGTTATCCTCATTTATAGAATGAGTTCTTAATTTGTGGGTGAGAAATTTGAGCATATTATCCTTGGAGGTGCGAGATCCTGTATTGGCCGCCACTTTGATGGTTTTATAAACGATTTTTGTTGAAATTTGTCACAGAACTCACGATTTCATTCTATTGAGAACTAAAGGGTGAAAAACAGATTTTTCTCCAACCGGTTGGCATACTACCACACGACCACAACGAACCGCCTACCTTAGAACCGGCCGTACTACGTACTACTAGACTACTACACTTACTCAGAACTCACTACACGGAGTCCGGTGTTGCCAACTGGAGCGATATTTCACTTTTTGCGAGAATTTTTAACTTTCTTTGTGTGTACAAAAATGTTGACCATTGCTTCTTATGTGCTAATCTGCTTGCTTTTGCTATTGCTTTTCCCTTCCCTTGAATGATTTTTGCGGCTGATGTATCCCAATCTTCTCTAGGTCTTCTCCTATTTATTTTCTTTTGTATCCTGGGGATTTTCTTCACCAGAATGTTGTCTTTCATTCTTTTCATGTGTCCTCACCAATTTAGTTGTTTTTCTTAAATATACTCAAGTACTGATTTCGTCTTAAGGTCTGTCCGTATATCTGTGTTTCTTAATCTGTCTCTCATTGCCAATACTATAACTCTTCATAAATATCTCTATTAGGGCTTGTATCTTACTCTTGCGCTTTAGTTTTCTTGTTAGTATCCATGATTCGCAGCCGTAAGTAAGTACTGGTCTGTATATGGTTTTCTTCTTCTTCTTCTGAAGGTGCCGAGACCGCTTGTCGATCGTCGGCTCCCATGTTGCCCAGCATATTAACAATCATTGTCTTATTTACAGTCTCACGAAATAGTCCAGTGCTAGTTTTCCCAAACCAGTGGCGTAGGTTTTTAAGCCAAGAGGTTGTATGGCGTCCGGCCCACACTTCTTTTCCCCATTATTTTACCTTACACGACAAGGTGAAATATGTCATATTTTTCTGGGTGACGCATTATATGACCATAGTATTCCAATTTACGCCTTTTAACCGTGTTCACTACTTCACAACTTTTATTCAAACGTTGCAAAATCCTTTCGTTTGTGATTCTTTCTACCCAACTGATCTTCAGAATACGGCGGTATACCCACATCTCAAATTCTTCTTGGTTCTTCAAAAGCGATTCTGCGGGGCCATGCTTCAACCCCGTAAAGTAGTACTGGGAATATAACATCGAACCATTCTTATGCGAAGTTCCATATTGAGATCACTGACTGCAAAGGATTTTCTTAAATGTTATAAAGCTTGTTCTTGCTTTGGCAATTCTCCTTTTTATTTCTGTGCTAGGGTTCCAGCTTTCATTAGTTTGAGTACCCAGATATACAAGATAACTTACGCGTTCAATTGAAACATTACCAATTGTTACGTTATAGTTATTATTATTTAAGGTCAAGGTTGCCTGTTTACTAATAACCATAAACTTGTTTTTCTTGTTTTGAGTTTAAGTCCATATATCGCACAGATCGCCACTATTCGGTTCAATAACGCTTGAAGATGTTCAATTGATCATGTCACTAACTAGGTACATATATTATCTGCGTATCTGATATTCTTCATAAGCACGCCATTAATAATTATGCCCTCTTTTGCGTTGTCCAACACTTCATTTAAGATTGTTTCAGCGTAAAGATTAAACAGCAGCGTTGGTAATATACAGTCTTGTCGAACTCCACGCTTGATTTTTACTTCTTCAGAGCACTGATTCCCAAACCTAACACATGCAGCCTGTCCCCAATACAAACTTGCGATGATTCTAATGTCCTTACCGTAAGTCTTGAGAATATGTAGGTAGCATTTTTTCATGGCGAACTTTATCAAAAGCCTTTTCAAAATCAATCGCGCACATGAAAACGTCATGATTTACATCTCTGCATCTTTGGATTAAAACTTGGGTTGCAAATAGTGCATCACGTGTCCCAAGCCCACAGCGAAAACCGATTTGAGTACTTGAGATTCTGTCCTCAATTTTTCAATACGTTCTTTGATGAATTATTCTAAGAAAAATGTTCAATACATGACTCATTAGGCTGAGGGTTCGATAGTCGCTACATTTTGTGACTTTGTGTTTTTTGGTAGTACAACAAATGACAAATGAGGATTTAAGCCAATCTTTAGGAATTTTTCCGCTTTCGTTGCGGAACGTGGAATATGGTTTTAAACACAGTAGTTAATTTGGTTTCCTTGTAATTTCTTTCTTGTTTAAGAAGTTATTTATTGTATGGAATAGTTTTGATGTTTAACTAATTCTCTCTTCAATATCTTTGTCCTGCCTTGCCTTCCATTATTTTCAATTGTAACGCCTAAGTATTGGAAATGGTTCATTTGTTCTATTTTTCTCCATTATTTTCTCTATTTGTATTTATTGTGAGTTTGTTTTTGCGAGATTACAATAGTCTTTGTTTTATATGTAAGTATTGATTTTCATACCATGTTTACACAATGTGTTATTCCACGTCTGTAGGCTATTTTCCAAGGCTTCTTATTCTTCAGACCTAAAAACTACGTCATCTGCGAATTCACATTCCGAAATGCTGACACTTTGGAGATTCCTGTACCCTATATGCAATTTCTTTGGGGCCGGCATAGCCGAGTGGTAGTGTGCCGGTGGAGTTCAAATCCTACCGCCGGCAAGAACAACTAGACATTTTTAAAATTTTTATAGGCCCCAGGTCGACTCAGCCTGAATAAAATGAGTACCTTGGGTAAAACCAGGGGTAATAATAGGCGGTTGAAGCGTAGCACTGGCCCTGTTACCTTCCTTGTATACCGTAGGCCCTAGATATAGCAGACTACCCTACTATACTCCCAAAGCCACGTGAGCGGTATAAAACGGGAGACTATTATTATTATATGCAATTTCTTTAGGTTTGGTGTACAATCTTTCATTATTTCAACCATAAAGATGTTGAAGAGGGTTGAGTTGGGCTCATGACACCTCCTTGCCTTAGTTCTTCATTTGTTTCGAATTCTATTAATTTAATATTTTTATGTATTATGTTTTTATGTATGTATTTCTCTTATAAATATAGGCTTTTGATGATATCAACTAGTTTTTTCTCAACACCTCTTCTTATCAAGCTGTCGCACGCAGTTTGTCGTTTCATCCTGTCGAATGCCTTTTCTACTTCTATGAAGGCTTTGTTTTTAGACAGTAACGTTTTTTCAATTACCTATTTGTTTGTAGAATTTTTAAAACTTTCTTTCTTTCTCTCTCCCCTTCCTTACACCTTTTGAGGTGTCAAATTTGGGTTTAGTTTATCTACATATTCACCTATCTCTTCCATTCTTTTCTATCTTGTACTATTATTTTCTTTTCTTCAAGCGTTTTCTGTTTAATCTTTCTCGCATCTACTATTTGATGTATCCATTTTTTTCTTCGGTCTGCCTTTTTTTCTTTTGTGTGATATTTCTTGTTTCGTGAATTTTTCTCGTTAGTCTACTGGTTTTCATTCTCATCAGATGTCCATACCAGTTTAATTGTCTTTTTATTATTATGTTCATTATTAGTTCCTGTTTGGTTATCCCTCTTATTGTCTCATTTCTTATTTTATCCTATTTGGTCTTTCTGGCTATAGCTCGTAGATGGCTCATCTCCATTGCGTTTATCCTACTATTATGATTTTTCTGCAAAGTCCAATTTTCACTTGTGTAATATAGTATCGTCGGTGTCACAATCGTATATATTTTCATTTTTTTGTTTCTTGGGACAATTCTTTTTTCTCAGATCTGGCACTAGTGCGTAGTATAGTGTATAGTTTTTTAGATTTTTTTGTTCTGTTTGTTACTTTCAGGTTTATTTTTCCATCATTGGTAATTAATTATACTTCCAAGATAATCATATATGCGGTAGCTATTTCTGGTTGGTATTTTTGCATTTTATAGTTATTTCATTTTCTTCCTTTTCGTCGATGACAATTATTTTACTTTTATCGATGTTAATTTCCAGTCTTAATTTCTCTATTTCCTTGGTCCATGTTTAAACGTTTTTGCAATTTTGTCACGGAATCTGGTATAAGGACTATATCATCCGATTACATTAGGGCATCTATTTTTACTTGCTGTAATCTTTGGTATCCTATTATTATCCGTATTTGGTTGGTTCTTTCTGCAGTATTTCTAGTCAATTCATTCATGACTATTATGAATAGTAGCAGGCTAAGGCTAAGACTGTCTCCTTGTTTGATACCTCTTTCCCATTTCGAATATTCGAATACTCTGTATACTTTTTATCAATGTAACTAATATGTACTTTCATTGTCTGCAAGCTTCTATTATATTTCTAATTATGTAAATGTTATCTGTTGTCTGTTTTTTTATTTTTAACACAAAAGAGAAAAAGGGAAAAGTTAACTCAAAAGGGAATTTTACTTCAGTCCAAATTTGAGGAATTGAATAATTAAAAATGACTTTTTTTATAAATTAACAAAAATTTCGGCCCGAAAATATTAGTATCAGATATTATTTTAGATTTTTTGCACCATTCGAAACCAACAAAGAGGCATAGGCTCAAAATGTCGCCTGAAATGTTTAATGTAATTTAAATGAATTCATTTTTTTCAAACCCTGAGAAAACTAATAAGTATTTTTGAAAAATTTAAACGCAGAATGAAAGATTGTATTATTACTGAGGGCTGAAAGTCCTTAGAATAACCAAAAATTTTCTTTTGCATTAAAAGTCACACTTAATTTTCTCATTTTTGTCACTCCTGTAATTTATTAAAATAAACAATAATATAGAAGTTTTCAGGGACTTTCGGCCCTCGGTAATAACGTAATCTTTCATTCAAATACTTCAAATTTTTCATAAATAACTAATTAGTTTTCTCAGGATTCGAAAAAAATGACTATATTTAAAACACACTGAACATTTTGACAGGCAATATTTTGCGCCTCCTATACCCTTTTAACTTGATCGTTTTCGAGTTAGGTAGGTATAAACAATTTAAAAGTAAAAAAACAGAAAATGACGATTTTTGAAGCTCAAAAACACAAGTACCTACAAATATTATTTTTATAATCATCAAGTGCCTAAATTCGAGTTAAAACCTTCTATCAGGTCTCGATAAGAATTTTTGTCATATTTTATTCTAAAATATATTTTTGAAGTTATACTTCTTTACCGGCGATATGAGGGTGAATTTTTATATGTTAAAACCTATGATCCCGGCGCATGCGCATTATAACTTTGTTCTGATTGGATGTTCAAATGACATGTCAAAAATTATTCAATATGGTGGCTGTGGCACAGCTGTACATAGTTTGATTATTTATGGTTGTTGCGTTTTGAAATTTGTGGGAAAAGAAACAAAGTTAGTTAATATTTATACTGTCTTTTTAAATAGTTTTCATATACCTATATTTTTGGACTATTTTGGACAAGGAAAACTCATTCTAATTTGGTAAGTAGTTTTTATTATAATCATATTGTAATTATACATTTGGATTAGGTTGGAATACATACATTTACTTTCTCAAGAATGGGGATTTTAGAGAGAAATCCCAAATTAGGTCCGATTTTTATTTTTAAATTATGATTTTTTGGAGTAGATTTATTTATCTAGTAGGTATGTAATGCTTTGATTTACATACTTAATTTGATTACCAACAAAAGTTCTACCAATCTTCATCTAATATATTGTTTTCTTACTGTTTTGTTATATTTTAATATTTTCTTCCACAAAATTTAAACTACATAATTTAATTATATTCAAAACAACTGTCAAACAGTAAAACGTTCAGTTACCCTATTTTTCCACATGACAAATAATGTGGAATTGGACGAGTGAGTCTAGGCTTCGATTACGAATCAAAGCGATTCACGGGTTCGATTCCCGATGCAAGTTTTTATTTTTTTATGCATTTTATGATTGTAAGTATATTTGTTATATATTATTTTTTTCAGAAAATGCGTATTTCAAATTTTTGTCAACAATAATTATTATCGTTCAGAAATAATTTTTTCTTTGTGGCATTTTTCAATGTGTTCGTGTGCGTTTTATTCCTTTATTTTTTTAAATTTTTGGTATTGTCTTAAAAATCACATAATATGTAGTAGAAGTATAGCTTCTTACGTGCGTACAAAGTACACACACATTCTTTTTTTAATTATTAATTGTAAATGAGGAAGGTTCTTATTGGACGACGAGCGAATGGACTGCATTAACAACCAAAAAGCAATGTTTTAAAATGAAATAAGTTCAAAATTCTTATCAAGAACTGATAGAATAAGGTTTGAACTTGAATTTAGGTACTTCATAATTTCAAAAATTATATTTTTTACTTACGTTTTTAGGCCTTGAAAATCTTAAAAATTATTCTAAATAAATCATTCTTAACAAAAAAAAAAAAAAAGAATGTGTGTGTACTTTGTACGCTTTTAAGAAATTATACTTCTATTATATAATTTCAACGAAATAAATACACTAAACAGTTTATTTGTATTTTATTTAAATATTAAACTAATTTTAATACTCACCTACCACTTTCAAAAAATTTGTATTAAAACAATACCAAAAATAAAAAAAAAGAATATGAATCGTCCGGATTAGAACCCGGGACTTCTCCATCTGTGGTCGAATGCTCTACCAACGAAGCCATTATCCTTCTGTTTACGTGACATCTCGGACATAATTACAAATCATGGTGACAAATAGATCAAGTGAAGTATAAAGATGTTATAATAGATACTTACTATCTTACTCCCGAGGAAGACAAATCCAAAGACACAAAAATTATAATAAATAATATATTTACTAAAAACACTAATATATTCTTTTAATGACTTATTTGCGCTGGTACATACGTAACTTGAAAGATTAGCAACGAACTTCATACTGTCGGTATGCGCATGCGCGTGGTATAATAAAAATTCACTCTCAATCGCGCCTAAAGAAGTATAACTTCAAAAAAACGTTTTTTGTTTAGAATGATTCAAAAACTAAAATTTATAAAAAAAGGTTTTGTTTAGTTGTGAATTAATTATAATCAGGAGAAAATTATATTGGGTACCGTACCCGTACCCCTTGTTTTTAGTACATAATATTATGTACCGTACCTATATCAAATTATTTTTATCCATTGTGTAGGTCGACCTTATAATTATCGTATCTTAGACTATGAAGGTTGGCAACACTGCACGAAGTCAGCTGAAACTACACTACGGACCAGTCAATTAATACTATTGAGGAGAGTCGGTAACATACATGTACCCAGTTAACAATTACCAATCACTTATTTGTGCAAAATATACCGTCAAACGAATTTTGACGACTATTTCTTTCAAACTATAATCCAATTTACAACACACTTGTCCAAATATAATATTTCTTCATGAATAAATGCTAGCTTCCCCTGCTTCTATAAAAAACTTGGACTCGTCCGTAGCCCATTGATGACAAAAGAGGTAAGTCCCAAGCCGTCTGTGATTGGCTCCTATTAGTCTGTTATGTATTCATTCTCGCCCACCTCTGGATTCTCCGTCTCACTTCAAACAGTTGCATAACTACTAGCCGTATCGCGTAGCAGAGATACGTACGTGAAAACAATGTGTTATTGCTCATACAGAGTGGTCGTGCAAAAGGTCAAATTTGCAAAACAATGGATTAAAAATAATTTTATTGCTGAATGTTGCTCTTATGTAAACTATTTAACCTCATTGTAGGAAAAATAAAACAATATTTTTCTATGATAAAATTACAATGTTTGAATAGATTAAAACATTATGTATGTACCTATAGGATAGGTATATTTAAATATTTTATTTTGAAGTGAGAGTAAAATGAAGTTCAAGAAAAAGAACTGTTGTATTATACAGGGTGTGCTATGTTTGACGGAACGGAATATCCCGGACAAAAATAACTAATGATGATAAAATTCTTCTGGACGCAATATTACCATTACCAATGTAGATCAGTAGGTATACCTAATACAAATATAAAAATTCGTTGTAGGTATACAGGGTGGTGTGTGGTGTACCAGATTATTTATTTATAAGCCCATACCAGATTATTTTTTATTTGTAAACCTATTCACTTCTGTTTTGTGCTTTTCTTTTCCAGTCTCTCAGCTTCACATGTTTAATCTCTTCCTCCACTTCATTAATCCACCTCGTTCTGTGTCTACCTTTTCTTTTGGGACTAATTAGTTTTTTTATACTAAAGGACATCGCACACATCAGTGGCGCACCGAGAATTTTCCTCTGGGAGGGGTTGGCTTGGACACCGAATTTTTTTTGTATTGTTTGTGAAAAACCAGTTACATTTTCCTATAGGCGATGATATAAAGCATTAGGTAGGTACGTTATGAAACCTTTTGCGTTCGATTCGAGAGAGCATTGGAAAAATTCTTGAATGCTCGGCATGAGGTACAAATAAAAATTGTATTGTTGTAAACAGAATAGTTATTTATTAAACAGTTCGTGAAGTATGCTTTTTGCGAATGCACGTGATGTTTAGAGCACGAGCGACAGCGGGCCGAGTGCTATACATCGCGTAAGTTCTCAAAAAGCACTGCACACACAGTTTCATACAATATTTTATCTACGATAAACAAATAAAAAAACTAACTCTTCGTCACTGGAATTCATTTCTATTCTACAATTTTTAGAACTTTGACATTTAAAAATTCTAACTTCTTTCAAACCACAAAACTGTCAAAAGTTTTGTTGTAATTTATTGCTCATTATGTCATCACCATGACAACGCGAAAATTAAGGGTATTTTATTATATGAAAGTGTATCAAAAACCAGTGCGAAAAAGTAAATCTCATTTAAAATACATTGTTACTTCACGCACTGCTGTCTATAATGACAGTTTTCACAAACTAAAAACTTATAGGTACATAATATGACATAGAGTAGATAAATACATTGTATAGTGAAAACTGTCATAGATAGCAGTGCGTGAAGGGATTGAAGTGTGCGTGAAGTAACAATGTATTTTAAATGGAATTTACTTTTTCGCACTGTTTTTGACACACTTTCATATAATCAAATAAATATCCTTAACTTTCGCGTTGTCATGGTGACGACATAATGAGCAATAAATTACAACAACAATTTTGACAGTTTTGTGGTTTGAAAGAAATTAGAATTGTTAAATGTCAAAGTTCTAAAAATTGTAGAATAAAAATGAATTCCAGTGACGAAGAGTTACAGTTTTTTATTTGTTTATCGTAGATAAAATATTGTATGAAACTGTGCGTGAAGTACTTTTTGCGAACTTACGCGATGTATAGCACTCGCTCCGTTGTCGCTCGTGCTCTAAACATCGCGTGCGTTCGCAAAAGCATACTTCACGAACTGTTTCATAAATAACTATTTCCAAAGTGCTTCTTAAAGTGTCAAAAAATTAAAATTCACAACTCAGAAAATAATCATGGAAATGAGTTATATTTTTATACTCGGGGGTTTTGAGGTTGCTAAACAGGAATATGGGTTCGGCGAAGCTGTAAGAGGTACCTGGTGCCTGGTATCCCAATAGGCACGTCGTCTCCTGGAGATTTATGAAATTCATTAAAACTTATTCCGAGGTTTTTGAGGTCGCTGAACCCGAATATTGCTTCGACGATGCCATACGAGGTACCTGGTGTCCGGTTCTATATTATCTCCTGGAGTCTTGCAATAAATATTGCATGGAAGATGCCGTATGAGTTACCTGGTGCCCGGACTCTACTTCGTCTTCTGGAGTTTTATAGAAATTCGTTATAAAATTCAACGGTGTGTAACAATAACAGTAAGTTACTTTAGTTCAGAGCGAAAATTATGAAAAAAAAAATAATTCGAAATTTTATTTTTCACTATTAATAATATTTCTTTTAGATATAGAGATGCCAGAACCTCGAGTATCTGATTAAAACTCTTAGTTACCTTAAAAACCCCGGAATAACAAGTTGCAACAAATTTTATTACGAATTTTCATACAATTACCAGAGACGACGTAGATACAGGGCACAAGGTATCTCGTACAGCATCTTCGTTGCAATATTCTTGTTCAGCGATCTTAAAACTCCTGAGATAATAAATTATTTTCAATAACGAATTTCTATAAAACTCCTCGAGATGGCGTAGACTCCTGGCACCAGGTACCTCTTATATAGGTACATCTTCTCCGACCCTGTATTCCTGTTTGGCGACCTCAAAATCATCCGAATATGAAAATTAAACTCATTATCATGATTATTTTCCAAGTTTTGAATTTTTATTATGTAAACACTTTGAGATGCACTTTGGAAAATGGATTTTCCGCCTACAAGAATGCAATTCTCATTTGTAATTATTCATGCCAAATACTCAAGAATTTCCCTGAAGCTCTCCCGAATCGAATGCAAAAGGTTTCATAATCCGTCTTACTTTAAAAAAGTTATAGGTTTAGGCGATTTTAGTGCTTTACTACTATTCTTTATATATCTTTGTTATATGCCCTGGGAGGGGTTTTAACCCCCAAAAGCCCTCCCTGGGTGCGTCACTGGCACACATCTTATGGAAAATATAATGTCACTCAAATTCAATAAAATTTATACGATTAGATTCGTTTTAATATTACGATCAATTCTTATCATTGCGCCAACTCTTAATTATGATTAATTACGGCGCAAATTGCAATTAAAGTTTATCGAAATCACATTTTTGGAGTCCATAAAATGTTAGTTTACAATCATTATTGCTCTGAGAGCTATTCATAACAGCTTAAATCCCGCTGGGCCTAAGCGGATTAGTGAAACTAATCCGCTGATTTATGGAGTACCGAAAATCTGGGTATTTTAAAATATTTTTTCTCTCTCTAACTTATGTACCTACCCATTTGATTTCAGATTTATTTATATCAATTTCTGCTCTTATTTTTGAAAATAGAGAGTTGGCGCAATGATAAGATTTGATCGTTAATTTAAAACGAATCTATTGGTATAAATTTTATTGAATTTGAGTGACATTATATTTTCCATAAGATGTGTGCGATGTCCTTTACAATCAAGATGCAGTAGAAATAAACAAACCAAGACACGATAAATGCTACTAGTCTGGGCTGATTATCGGAGAGTAGACCATTTTTGGGAAAAGTTATTTACCAGCAATTTTATTGCTGGAATCGAAGCTTATGATTATATATTACTGTGTTTTCAATTTTATCAATCAAGGGCAAAATAAAAATTAAATTAAATTTTTTTTAAATAACGCGGGCACATAAATTTGATACACCCTGTATATTGATCTGTAAATATTTATTAGAATTTAGTTTGGATGTAAGTGGATTTCTTTTTTTTATGAGCTTTCCGATGAACCATTAAAGACTTTTGTGAATAATTAAAGTGAATAGAACGATGTATTTAGGTTTAAAATGGAAAAAGATTGTTTATTACGGGAACTATAGAATCCACAGGTAGAGGTAATTATCATTTTCTAGAAAAATGGTTTAAAAGAAAGTTTGGAATTTTAATATCTTTGTTTCACCCCGAGTAAATGTTGTAGAGTTCCCCGAAAGTAATTAAGATGGTCGGAATAATTTTGAAAGAATGACTGTTTAAAAATGAATAACCATTTTCAATTTCGTTGCAAAACGAAAACACAGCCGAACCATATTCTAGTCCAATCAGAGAGTGCTGCAAGCACCCCTACCGGTTTCGAAACTTATTAGTCTCTCATCAGGAGGCACATATGCTGCTCTCCCTGATCCAACCAAAACAAACCCCAGCGTGCAGTCCCCGAATTGCAACGATCGAAATGGCATAGATGCCCTAGCGGCAACTGCTAGCAAAAAGACTAAGTTTTCACTCTAATGGCATATAAAACAACATAATGCTATTCTACACCCCACCAGAATGAAAACAATGGGAACCTTCTCTGGTTACACCTCCGAGGCTTCTACAATTTGCAAGCCATACGGATGCTGAGACTAAGGTGTTTTCGTAAGGACTCCACTCCTATCTCGATGACATAAAGAATAAAAACTACTGGTAATTACTGATACTGATTCTGAGTGATTCTATTAATAAATTATTATACCTTTATTTATTATTTATTAAGCTCAACAGGCCGTGAAGGCCTAGGGCTGAAAGATTTAATTTTTCCTTACAATTACTATTACATATTTATATATAATGCTATATCCTATACTACTATAATATATACAATATTACATTTGTTTGTATAAAACACTTAATACTACACTTAACATTATAGTCTTTCCATACATTTCTTCACCACTTCCTTCCATTGTTTTCTGTCCAAAGCTTTTTCTTTCCAGTTTACAATATTACTTTGTTTTAAGTCTTCATATACGCTGTCCTTCCATCTCCTTCTTGGTCTTCCTATTCTTCTTTTTTGTATTGGCTTAAGTAATAGAACCATTTTTGGCATTCTCGCCTTTCCCATTCTTTCTATGTGTCCTAAGTATCGGATTCTCTGTGCTTTGATTGCCGTCGTTATTTTTGGTTCATTATATAGTTCTTCAAGTTCCTTATTATTTCTTCTTCTCCATTGACCGTCTATTTTCACGCCTCCATATATTGCTCGTTGTATTTTCCTCTCCCATCTTTCTAAAAGGTCTATTTCTGATTTTTTAAGCACCCATGTTTCACATGCATATGTAGCTGTAGGTCTGATAACTGTTTTGTAGATTCTTATTTTTGTTTTTCTTGACACATCTTTGGATTTCATTAATGGACGCAATGCTCCATACTTTTTGTTTGCTTTTGCTATTCTTGCTTTTATTTCCCCTTCCCCATGTCCCTTTTCATCTACTTTTACACCCAGGTATGTAAATTCTGAAACTCTTTTAAATGCGCATACATTTTCTCCTTCTATCTCCAATGTGAAATTGTCTTCATTTTCTTTATCTGTTTCTCCCATTATCATGTATTTTGTCTTTTCCTTATTTATGAGAAGACCAAAAGGTTTGGCTTGTTTTATTATATTGCTCATTAATTTTGTATTAAATTATTATACCTATATTAATCATATTATTCTGGAGAAGCCAGGATTATACCTATATTAATCATATTATTCTGGAGAAGCATTGCAAGAGTTGTTTTAAAAAGGTATATTTTTGTATTACATATTTTTTTTATTTATTATTGCATGGGAATTGTAAATCTGGTTTTTGTGGAATACCTATTATTTATTGTATTGAAATTGTATATCTTTTAACATTTTAAAATTTCAACAAATCAGAATGTTCTAAGGGTTATCTAAAATGAAAAGAAATTTGCAAAAATATTATATGTGAGCAAACCCGGCTCACAAATTATTAATCACAGAAAATACCAGTGGACATGAAGCTATTATTGATTCTTCAGTATTCACAAGTTTAAGCCCCATGGCAGAACCCCAAATAAGCCTCCAATGTAATTCTGAACCCCAGCCAAGCTGTAGTAGAGAAATTACATTTGAATTAAAAACAAATATCTTTGAGGTAGTAGCCAGGGAACATTCTGATTCAGACAATGATAGTGATAGTCTTGGTGATTATGATGCCTTATCAGATTTTAATATTCAGGATCAAACAGAGGGTAAAACTAAGCAAGAATCTTTAAATATTAAATTAGCTAAATGGGCAACAAAATTTAATATTCCAAATGTAGCTATAAATGAACTGTTGAAAATTCTCCAAACTAATATTAATGATGAGTTATTCCATTTACCATTAGATGCTCGGACTTTGCTACATACAGTCCGAGATATTGAATTAAAAACTGTTCTTCTCGGTAAATATTACCACATTGGTTTGAAGAGTGCAATTGAAAACTGCGTAAACTCACTTAACTCAATGTTTTTAAAGGACACTATAAATTTAAATGTAAATATAGATGGCTTTCCCCTAGCAAAAAGTTCCAGTAGTCAGGTTTATCCAATATTAATTTCTATTGTGGAAACAAATATTGTTGAGATGGTAGGAATATATCATGGCTATGATAAACCACATTATGCCAATGAATATTTAGAGGACTTTGTGAATGATTGCATTAGTACTGTAAATAATGGAATTAAAATTAATAACACACATTTTCATGTTAGAATTAAAGCATTTGTATGTGATGCTCCAGCTAAATCTTTCATCAAATTCATCAAAGGCCACACTGGTTATTCATCGTGCACTAAATGTTTAATTCAAGGGGAATATTTGGACAAAATGTGTTTCCCAGAAATAAATGCATTGACACTTAGAACAGATGAACAATTTAGGCTACAAACAGATAAGTCACACCACTTAGGTCAGTCAATATTACAGAATATTCCACAGTTACATATGGTTCAAAGCTTTCCATTAGACTACATGTATTTAGTTTGTCTTGGGGTAATGAAAAAGCTATTATATTTTTTTTTGCTTTGGCAAGCCTACTACAAAGATTTCTTATCAAAAAATATCTGCAATATCTGAGTCATTAATTACATTATCTCCTTATATTCCTCTTGAATTCAACAGAAAGCCTCGGAGCTTAATTGACTTAAAAAGGTGGAAGGCCACAGAATTTCGGCAAATGTTATTTTATACAGGCCCATTAGTGTTAAAACAAAATTTAAGCCGAGACCGATATGTAAACTTTTTGTGTTTACATGTTGCCATGATTATTTTATCCAGTTCTTGATATAAACACATTACAAGTTATGCTGAAGATCTTTTAAAATTTTTTTGTCAAAAGTTTTCAAACACTATATGGTGTTGAGAATACCTCTCACAACGTACATAACTTACTACATTTAACAAAAGATGTAGAGTACCACGGACCTGTTGACAACTTTAGTGCCTTTCCATTTGAAAACTTTCTACAAAAAATTTTAAGAGAGTGAGAAACCATTGCAACAAATTATCAAAAGATATTCAGAAAGTATGGCAATTAACCATAGATAACATAAAGAATTGAGTTTTCCAGTACTTAAAGACCCTCACAGTGATGGTCCTGTACCTCAATCTGATAAAGAGTTACTACAACAGTTTAAAACAATAGTCTTTTCAAAATTTACACTAAAAATAAGTTCTCCAGATAATTGTTGTTCTTTAAAAAATGGAGACATTTTTCTGATCTCAAACATAATGAATACAAATACTGGTATTGAATTTGTGGGCAGAAAATATCAGCATAAAGGCTCTTTGTACAAAAATCCATGTGAGTCGTCAGATTTAGGAATTTTTAAAGTAGAGCAGGAATTTTTGGGACCCCTGGAAATATGTAACTATACTCTCATAAATTATAAATGTGTAAAGTTATTGTTTGAAAATGACACCATCATAATGCCACTTCTGCATTTGTAAAAACCTAACCTACCTCAGTTATAGCTACGGTGACCATATGTACTTATTTAAGTAGGACAGTACTTATTTTTAAATATTGTCCTAATGTACTTTAAAACCTTTCTAAGGACACGCGAATGTACTTATTTTTTCTAAAAAATGAATATTTTTATCTTTTACTACTTTTAAACAAATTTCTTTGTATACTGTTCCAGGTATTGCAGCTTTTGTGTCTTGATGGTTTCCAATATTTCCATTCTTTTGTTGACTCTTCTCATTACTTCGTTGTTTGTTACAGGCTCGGTCCATGCGATCTTCAGGTATTTACCTTCACCCACAGTTCAAATTAATGCTTCCAACTTTTTAGTAGTCGACGCGTTAATTGACCATACTTCTATCCCGTAAAGCAGAGTCGAGAAAATATAACACCTTGCCAGCCTAACTCTCAAGTCTTAATTATTTCAGTTCTCTTGTACAAACTACCTTTCCCATTTTATTGAAGTTGGTTCTTGCCTTCTCTATTCGAACTTTAATTTCTTTGGAGTAATCGTTTGTGTGATTAATTATTGTGCCAAGATAGTTGTAGTTTTCAACTTGTTCTAAATTCAGGCTTTTATCATTATTTTGGGTTTTTGATATCCTCATAAATTTAGTTTTCTTGACGTTTACTGATAATCCATATTTGTTCTCCATACTCAACTATCTTGCCCATTAGCTTTTGGAGGTCTTGGAGGTTGTCCGCTATTATGATAGTGTCGTCCGCATATCTAATGTTGTTAATTGGCGTTCCATTTAGGTACCTTTATTCCTGCTGTTTCTTCCTCAAGAACTTTTTTCATAATTTCTTCAGAGTATGCATTTAATAGTAGTAGTGACAATACACACCCCTGTCGCACTCCTCTTTTAATTTTGAACTCTTCTGATATGTGTTCTTTATTGCGTATGTGTGCCTGCTGTTTATAATATAGATTTGTTATAATTCAAAGGTCATTGGATTGTAATTGTTTTGCTTTGAGGACGTCCATTAGCTCTTTGTGGCGGACTTTATCGAAAGCCTTGTTGTAATCTATGAAACAGACGTACATATCCTGGTTCACATCCAAGCATCTCTGGATTAGTAATGTAAATCCAAAGTGGGTTTCTTCAATATTCATATCAAGTGTGGTAAATGCGTTTATGAATGATCTTTAAAAACATTTTAAGTGTGTGAGACATCAGGCTTATGGTGCGGTGGTCGTACACAAAACTTCACTGCACAAGTGAAACATTTTTACACAAAATGTGTAATCTACCTAGAAAACTGGAGTACAAATTTTCATGAATTTAAACTATTCAAAAACATAGCCCAACACCGAAAGGTACGAATGGGCTTAACTGATTAAATAAATAAAATAAATAAATTCAAAAGCATAGATCTAAAGTGGGCTCCACACTCTCGGCGAAGTTACTTCGCCAAAGTTGTCCGAAGTACCCTCTCTACACACTCGTTCTACTTCGCGAGGAAGTGCGGTGCAATACCGACAAAGATCCCTTTGACCAGACCGACAGAAAATGGAAGTAGAACGAAGTGAGGCAAAGTTACACAAGGTGGCCGTCTACACTTTCGTACTTGTTGAACCTCGATCGACTTCGGCGAGAGTGTGGAGCTCGCATAAGAAGTGAGATAACATGGAACGATGTTTGTTATTCTCTCGAAGCTTTTAAATTGTATATCAAGGCAACCATGTTAAAGATCAACTCTTTGACGAACTGGGAATTTTGAAAGACGTGGCTACAAGTGAAAAAATTGCTGAGTGGAACAGAAAAGAAAAAAATAGTCAGGATCGATGGCTTAAAGTTTTTAAGTGTGTAGATCAATTCAAACTGAAAAACTTACAAATATTATGCGAATTTATTTTTTCCCTTCCGGGTACTAGTGCGGCTATCGAGTGTTTATTTTCTGTAATAAATAATTATTATTGGACGTCGGAAAAGTCACAAATGTCCATATCCACTCTCAAGGCAGCGATGCTGGTGAACGCAAATTTTGATGAGACTTGTATGAAATGTTTCATTTACTTCAGTCGAAGCCGGCTTCTTAAATTAATTTTAAGTTCAGAAAAATATGAATGATGCAAAAAACCGGAAGAAGATGAGGCTATTCCAGGTCTCTCATCTAAAAACTCTTAATTACAGGCTTGTAACTTTTTCAAAGTGAATGTAATGTGTTATATTTAGTTTAATTGATATAATTTTTTATGTTTAGCTACATAGTTCATTTATTTTTTAATGCCAAAAAGTTATATTTGTCCAATAACAAGATACATTTTGCGTTTTTAATACATTTTTGTTTTTTGTACTTTTTTTTCTTTAAAAAGATATGGTCACCGTAGTTATAATAGAATAGATTAAAACATACAGTGAGTTAAATGAAAATCTATAATAGTTGTTTACATTACAAGTTCGGTATGAGTATTATTGCAGTAACGAGTGGAAAATGTTGCCACGACCAGGTCATAGGCTGTGTCATGGTAACCATATAAGTTTTGTAATATGATTTTTTATTTCCATGTTAAAATGAACTCATTAACGCACTGTTTGCGGTTTTATAATGAAACCCATTAAAGCACTGTTTTCTATTTAATGAAAAACATGGTAAACGTTTACGTTGATTACACAGTTTTCTGCTGCGTTTATGACCAGCCAAGGTAAATTATCATTGTTGGTAACTGATACCTGATATCACTTATACCAAGTGTTATTTCAAAATTCCCTAAACGTCATAATTCTAATTTTTTTTTTTAAATTACAATTTAACTCCATCTCAATGGAAAAAATAGTATAAGAAAAACGTTTCATATAAGAAGCCTTATTGCACTAATTCTTTAGAAAACTCGCTAATGCGTGGCTCATTTTCTAAACTTAAACTCGTGCGATAAGAACGCGTCCCATGAAACTAGTTATTCCTTAATGTACTACTACCGCATGTGTAATGTACAACCTTTTATCTAAGACCTTTGAAATGAAAAAATAATATTTTATTTTATTGTGAACCTAAAAATTTTTCTGTCAATAAAATTTTACATTTTTGACACATCTTGTCAAATAAATTGTTCAGATCTTTCGTTTTCTTCTGTAATGTTATGTAATCAGTTTATATTACTGCACTATAGTGATGTAATGAGCATCATTACATAACGCAAAAAGTCTAAAGTCTAAAATGAGTGATGTAATAAGGTCATGTCATATCATGCTTGTCATAGATTAGAGAGTATATTACATAACAAGTATGGAAAGTGTATTTCGCTCGGAGTGAAAATTTAGGACGAGCCGCTTATAGCGGCGAGTGCGGAAAATAACGAGTGCAAGAAATTCACTTTTCTATGAGTTGTGTACACTATTTTTCCTAAAACCATGTATAAGAATCGTTTAAAAAACAAATTTTTTTCAATTAAACATTATCACACATGTGTTGAAAAGTACATCACACGTGTGTTGAAAAGTATATCACCCATGTATTGAAAAGTATATTAATACATGTGTTGAAAAGTAAATTAACATAACCTCAAAAATACAGGGCTATTTTTGGATGGACAATTAAAATTTAACCATGACATATTACTTTTCAATACACGTACCTTTGTTACACTTTTCAATATGTTTGTTGAAAATCTTTCAATGCACATAATATGATACAAAGCTACTTTCTTAGGTACAAATTAGTACGCTAATAACCATTTTCAATGGTGGTCGTAGGAAAAATAAATTACCTCTAGTTAGTAGTCTTCCATGTCATAATGGAGAATATTTCTTTTGGATATGATCCAAACTAAAAATCAGTCATTGCAACTTGTACTATAAAGTAAATTAATATATTTTACTGATTGTTGTTAAACTAAAAAAGTGTTTTTTTTTTTTGTAAAAGACTTTTCAATTTATAGACTTTTTCCAAGTGCTTCTGTTATTATCTAAAGTTTATATAAAAGGCCTTGATAAAATCACCTTAATATGGAAGAGATGAGCTGGACAGTTGTGCAATTCCTGGAAGATGGGACAGTCGAGGCAGTTCCAACTGGCTGGATTCAAGGAGATAAATGTCATTGGCCTTCCCTTCCCACATTAAAGATGCAAAATGCAATAAGAAAGGGAGAAACTCTAAACACCTGTTGGCCTTCTCACTCGATAAAGATTTTTAAAAATGCCACCTTTGGTAAATTAGTATTTTTTATTTTTACTCCTTTTTTTAAAAGTGTGCTTTGCAGATGGTTATATTAAAGCCCGATCTAAGCCAAGAATAGCAGAAGATACAAGTGATTTAAACACAGAGGATGAACATCAGAAAAAAAGAAAAAAGGTTCAGAAAATATTTTCAAGCAGTGAAGATGAATCAAGTAATGAGAACCTGATTGGAGCTCCACCGAAAATTAAAAAATATGTTCATAAAACACTGATTAAGAGAAATGGTAAATGATTGCAATTATTATTTTAATTAGTTTTCTGTTTTCAGGGGAGTAAAGCATGTCCAGTGCTACCTCTCAGCGAGATAGATGGCATCTGAAGTCACCCCACTACCCAAGCAGGTGGTTTTAGAAAGCAGCCTCTGGTCAACAGGATCATAAAATCCTTCATACCGGGGGGTCAGCGGAGAGCCATGGTGAGGTGGTGGGTATTGTCTATCCCAGTTGAATGGGTCAGGGAATATTAACCATCTATCGGAGTTTTAAGTTGGGAAATGTTTACATCTCCCTTCTTAGATCTCACTCGCATGGATGGGTTGCTTCACGGCCGAAAGGCCTTGGGCAAGTTTTCTGTTTTTACTCAAAATTAAAATTTGTAAAGAAAAAAATTAATGTTTTTATTTTTTTTTTAGTTTTTGGCAAGACCTTAGATAATGCAAATCCTGTTGTGTCAGGTATGCTATTTAATTCATAACCAAATCATCATAGATACTGATTTTTTTAAATACTGTTTTAAGGTCAATTTCAAAAATTAATGAATTGGCATTTATGCAAGATCAAAATGCAGTTAGAAATAACAAAACTATGGGTTCCAATCACACTATTCTGGAGCAGTGCAAGAATTGTGTTGAAAAAGGTACATATTTATTATACATCTATTTATATTTTTTTACTAATTATTCTATTAGAATTTATTCTTCTGAATTATATAAATATTAAATTAAATGCAATAGTATTTAGAATTTTTCAAGTATGCATCCAAATAATATATGTGCCCATATATTTTAGATAAGCAGTTAAAAATCTTGATCCAACAGGGCCATATCCAAAGAGGACTAGTAACTGAGACTCTAAATGAGGTGAAAAAACTGAAAGAAATGATTTTAAATGGTGTAACAGAGAGTAAAAATGAAAGAACCAGTTTTTTTCAAAATGAAAATTTAGATTTCCCCATAAAAACAGATATAGAATTTGAAAAATTTGAAGAATATCTTCAAGATGAAGATAATTTCTCCAAGGCAGTAAGTTGCATATACTGATTTTTATTATTAAAATTTGATTTCTATTTAATTTTAGCTCCAAGAGATATCTAAGCTGGGTGGACGCAATGCATATGATTTTATTAAAAGGGCTTTTCAACTTATCCTATCAAATGACCAAGCTCTAAAATATAGTTGGAAGGGCATGAAAGGAAACAGAAAATTTAATGATACCCGTTTAGCAACGCTGTTGTTAAGTTAGTCACTTAAATGTATTTGTTTTATTTCGAGTTTCTTATTTATATATTTATATTTGTATAAATATTTTTACATTTTAGGAGCCGCAGATGTTACAGGACTAGCAGATTCTCAAAAAACAAGTGAATGTGCAATTCAAACTTGGTTGAGAAGGGCAAGTGACAGGAAGGCAACAGTGTTAAATAAAACTTTTTAAAAAATAGGAAAAAAGTTAAAGTTTTCCCTTGGGTTTTCTGAGTATTATAACAAAGTTTTTAATTTATAACATTTTATAAGAGTTAATTGATTTTTGTTTAAAGTTATAAAATAATATATTTTTTTTAATGTTACCCGTCACTTATAAACTCTATGATTGAGAATACAGTTCAACGTTTGTGAAATATACAACAAATTTTTATTTTATATTTTACTTATATTTTTTTATTTATATTTGTAGTAGATTAAGCAGGTACACATTGGTTTGTAGTTAAAATATACATAAAAATATAAGAAATTTTTGTATTATTTTTACTTTTGTATCAAAGGGAATGAATAAGTATGGCTTAAAATGGCCTAAGCAAGATATATGTAAGACGTCCTTTGATAAATATCTTTAAGACGTTCTAAAATCTACATCTTTACGACATCTTAAAGATGATGTCTTTAAGACATCTTACTTTGTAACATTCGATGTCTTTAAGACGTCTTAAAGACGCCATTCAGGAGACAACAGACATCTTTAAGACGTCTAGTTTGCCGGATTGCGACATCTTATAGACGACTTAAAGACGCCAGTGCGCTGTTTGGGAGTAGGTACTAATAAACATTACAATGAAATAAAATCTTTATTATAATGCAAATTACACCCTAATCTTTTCCAGGATATACGAAATCCTTCGATTAGAGGTATTTAGGTAGATCAAACCCACGGGGACCGTATACTATAATATAATGGTACCAAACTATTGTTATAAACGGTTGTTATATATCAATTTCAGTTTAAAACTAAGCTGATTGGGGATTTACTTATTAAAATATATAAGATGAACATAAATAATACCTAGGAACTTTTCATTAAAGACGATTAAAATGTAATATACCCGTGATACCTACCCTAATCGCGTGGTTTCCGACTGCTAGCCCGTGGCCCGTGACGTCGGACCAATAGAAGGACGTTCAAGAGCCTCCTAAGATATTTGAATTTTATAGCATTTTCAAAGCATCGTAATTCGCGTACGGGTTAAAAATATTTGTTTTTTTCGCATGCAAGCGTTTTAAGATCATGTTACTTTATGTTTTTTAATATCATTTTAATATTTAAAAATTTATGCAAGCTCCCTATTGTGTTTTATGATTTTGTTAATTTATCTTTTATACAATATTTTAGTAATTGTTTGGTATTCCGTCTTTACATGTAGCTTTCCTGTTCGTTAGCTTTTTAAGCGTTTTTGGAACTTCCTGTGTAGGTACTTATATTAACTTCTTCATTTTTGTAGTGATTTGTGGTGTTTCATTCCTGTTCTAGCGCAATTTAATCTTTCTATCTTACTAACAGTAGGGGAGGAAAGTATGCTAAATTTGCAGTCACTCGAGCGCTTTGGGGACCTATTGGGTTGTGATTATTAGAACCTTAAACCAAAAAAAGTTAAGTAAAAGTTTCCCTTTTAGTGGGGACTTTCCATTTTTAATTTAATTTTCCATTTCCAACAATCGTTTTTTTCGATTATAGTGCCATCTATCCATAATTCGAAAAAATGTTTCGAATAAAATTTGCTTATTTTTACGTAAAGAATCCAAATCTACAATAAAAATTTGGGGCTCCTATTTAAGATTTTAAAGTAACCCCCCCCCCCAAACCCACCTCCGCGGGGGGTCGTGTTGGGTACCATTCGATAGATTTTTCAAAAATATTGAAAAGTGTATTTTGCAGTTTTTCGATCTGATGTTTATTTTGCGAAATATCGCGGGATTTGTATTTAAAATTTACCCCCACCCCTCTCCGTGGGGTGTCATGTTTGGTATCATTCGATAGGTTTTTGAAAAATATTGAACATGTATTTTTTTGTTTTTCGATATGACGTTCATTTCGCGAAATATTCGCTTTTTTTTTGTGAAACTTTTTGACCCTCCCATTTCCTTACTCAATTTTCGTAAGATTTTTGAAATATACACTCTTTTGCATGTACTTAACGTACCTTATCTTAATCTGACAATTTCGAGTATTTTAAAGGATATATCTTTTTTTCAGGCCCCCCTTAACGAACGCCCCTGTGTTACGAGCCAATATATGGTAGAGGTAGGGGAGAGTTGGACAAAACCGGGTATGTTGATAAAACCGGGTACCACTTAATTCTTCTAACTGTCTGCTGCTGTCTATTAGTATTAGACAATGTTAAAATTAGTGTCCCTTTACCACCAACAGTAGTGTGTATTCATTTCTACCTCATTTGAGTAATCTGTGCCGGAGCAGTAAGACCTCACCTGTTTTTTGATGCAGGAAACTCGATTTTTAAGGTAAGTTGATAGCTGTTTTCTCCTCTAATGAATAACTAATTACCATTTCAAAATTTAATACATGTAACCTAGTATATTACCTTTAATTTGGCCAAAAGTTTTGAATATCATATCATAATTTAAAAATTTAAATAACATTTAATGTCTTTTTTATGAGTTTGACAAAACCGGGTAGTCCGAAAATCGCAGACCTCTTGTTACTACAACGTGTGGCTTCTTTTGTTGAAGAAGCTAGTAAGAAAGCTAGTAGGAAAAATTAAAAAAAATATCCAGTCGTAAAAAAATTAAAGCTAAATGAACTGGAAAAAAAAAGAAAAAACGTGGTAAAAAGGGCTGCACCAAAAACAAAATTTTGGAGAGTTTGGAGGAAGAAGATAATAATGACGATGCGTGTCTATATTACAATTAACTATTTTCAAATTATAATGCGAAGGAAGGCTGGATAAAATGTGTGTCTTGCACCAAATGGGCTTATGACGCCTGTAGTGCCTATGATGATGTAAATGAAGTTTTTATTTGTGACTTCTGTTCATATATTTTCGATTTTTGTTCACATACTTTTAATAAATATTTTATTTTCTGCCCATTAGTATTTTTACATGGTAATTAAGTCACTACCCGGTTTTATCATACCAGTTGGACAAAACCGGGTATTTTGCAGTATTTTCATAAAAATAAAAAAAAAAAAATTAAAAATTTAAGAATATTCTTAAAAATTGGCATTGGCATATCAAACTTAAGTCATTTGAGAATATTTCAATCTGCAGCAAACAATTGGTACTCTCACATAGCAAAAGATACAGACGGTTTTTGAAGTGGTACCCGGTTTTGTCCAATTCTCCCCTACATCTGCAGGGTACCAGATTTCTCCCCATATGATAATCTGACGCGCTAGAGTAACTGCAAAAATCCCCGCTTGGGCTCCCCTACTATAATATTCTTTCTATTTTTTAGATAGTCAACCAATGTATCCTTTTGCAGACCATACAAATCATGTTCCACTTCTTTCGAAAAACGTTCCCAGTGATCGTTTTTATTCTTCTTCTTTTTACAAGTGCATGTTTTTTATTCTTATTCTTCGCCTTGGGAACGACATATTTTTATTTATATTTCTTCACCAAGAAATTTCTTCCTAGCCTGAGGCTATGAAGACACTAGACTTAATTTTGAGCCGCCATAGCCTTCTTTATTTTTTGCCTCCACTTTTGTTTGTCTGTGGCTGCTCTTCTCCATACACGGACTACGGACTCCTAAAAGTGCTTGTGCGTCGCTGCTTACTGTATCGCTCAGCTCTTACTTGGCTTTCCAACCGGTCTCTTTCCCTGCATTCTAGCGTTTAGTGCTCTTTTTGGTAGCCTATCCTCTACCATTCTTATCACATGTCCGACCCATTGCAATCGTTGTATTCTAACTTCGACTCCATCACTTTCTGTAATATATATGTTTCTGCTTCTTTCTATTATTCTTTTTTGGAATAAATCTTTCGACTTTTATCTTTGTGTTATATTCTGGTGTTTTGTTATATTGATATAATGAAATGGTAAATACACTTACACACAGTACCGGCGCTAGGGTATAAGGCGCCCGCCTGCAAAAGAAGCATAGGTGCTCTTTGGTGTCTTTTAAATTAGTATTTTGTATAGCACCGACAGAAAAAAGGTCATTTTTGCGCCCCCCAATAAGGGGCGCCCGCCTGCAGTGCATCCCTTGCAGGCCCGTTATCGCCGGCCCTGCTTACACAAACTAATAAATGTTATTGTGCAATATGGTGATGATAATATCCGGTAGACAGTTTAATATAAAAAAAACAAGATATTGAAAAATATTTATTTTTAAGGTTTGAGATCTTAAATCTATCAATTTATATACACAACTGATGCAAGCTTTATTTAAAAAACATTCGTCAGTCAAGATTATTTATAAAAATATATACAGAAACGTCGATTGCCAAATTGTGTAGATTACAACAAAAACATTAATTTTTCAACTACTATAAACATATCGTATAAAATTTATCAAAATGTACATAAAATTATTATATAACAAATTCTATAAGATTTTTAAGAAATTTTTACATCATACATCTTAAGAACACATGGGTCGATAACGTATAAGTCTTAAATTTCTAAGATAAATTAACACTCAAAGTTTTCTTCTAGTATCACAATGATGTATTGTTCATAAATTGTTCAAACTTTTCTTTTTTTAACAATAAATCCAGTCAACATGGTGGCAGTGGATTTACTAATAAGCTTTAGTTACAAAATATATACATATATAATTCTATACACGCTAAACTTTATAAACACGCTGAAAAATTAAAGGAATGTTAAATTTATATATCTTGAAATATTAATTTCATATAAAGAAAGATATGGATTGAAATATTATGTATAAATTAAAAAATCGATCCTTTAGTTTTGTATGGTCCGTCCGATTAAAAATTGCAACATAAACTTTTACTGTTAAAAAGCATTAACATTTATGCCGGAGACCGTTAAAAATTTGGAAGTTTTTAATAATAGAAACAAAAAAAAATAGAATTTCTCAAAAAATATAATATTGTGTATAATAAAACCAGCTTATGTCAATAAATTAGGAACAAACTGCAGCTGTTAGATTTGGGAATCATTTAACAGACCACATAAAGTTAAAAAGATGTTTGCGACAGGGATGTATACTGTCCCCGTTATTATTTATTACAAATTAAGAGCAATTAAGAACCTAGCTCTAACTGATATACCCTATTCCACGAATATAAGCCTGTTTTGGATTACTTCGACAACGAATATTTTACTGTGCAAAATAAGAAGAACGAAAGTAAATTGAAAATTACATTGTTGGTTATTGGAATAATTATTAGCGCCATTTACTTTCGTACTTCTTATGTGCACAGTAAAATATTCGTTGTCGAAGTAATTCAAAACAGGCGTATGTTCGTGGAATGACCCATACAGACGAAGGAATAGGAATAGTTAGTTATAAATTAAGAATTACTAAACAACATAAGATACGCTGACACTGTCATTTTTGCAGATAGTCTGGAAGGTCTGCAGACGCTTGTCTCAATGGTAGCAGATGTAAGTAGTAGGTTTGGGTTTAATTTCAGCCGGTGGCAGCCAAAATCCCGACGGCCAGAATCCCGACACGCCAGAATCCCCACAGGCCAAAATCCCGACATGCAACAATCCTCGCATAAGTAAAAATTCCGACCACTACATTTTGAAGATTTATTGTTTCCTTTTCAAATGCAATACCAAATCATATTATAGAGTATTGAAATTGAAAAATAATTACTTACTAATAAGTACAGGTACTAATTATTATTATGTATTTTAAAAGAAAAAATTATTAAACACTTCATTTTATAATATAAAAGCTATACTTAC
Source organism: Diabrotica virgifera virgifera (assembly GCF_917563875.1). Taxonomy (NCBI): domain Eukaryota; kingdom Metazoa; phylum Arthropoda; class Insecta; order Coleoptera; family Chrysomelidae; genus Diabrotica; species Diabrotica virgifera. The sequence continues at coordinate 53,656,071 of NC_065450.1, read as the reverse complement.
TGAAATGGAAGGTTGTAAGTGACATGATAATATGTATTACATGAAAGTAAACTTGAATTCAGGATTTGATTATACATATATTATTGGACTATATATTGGAAAAAAATAATTTAATTCATATACCCAGAAATTTTATTTAGAAAATTAGTTTATATTAAACGGTAAATACTTTTGTTTAGTAACAAAAAATAAAAAACAGATGGCCATAAACAAAAAACAAGAAATAAATGTAATTATATGTTAAAAAGAAACTCATCAAACCTGTCGGGATTCTGGCCTGTCGGGATTCTAGCGGGTAGGGATTTTGGCTGTCGGAATTTTGGGGTAGACCCAATTTCAACATTAAAAACATGCTAACTATTGCTATTTTGGTTTTGAGTTTTGTTAGTCTTTAACCGATGCATTTCCTTTGTTAAGGGCATCTGCACAGAGAATGGGACGAAATATAAATTCCCAAAAGACCGGATATGTGTTGTACTTGCTAGGTCAAACAACCAGAAGCATAGAAGAATACTAATTGAAGATTTAGAATTGGAAGGTGTAGAAACCTTCATCTACCTAGACTCGCTGTTGAACGTCAGAGAAGAAATTAAAAGAAAAATAGTGCTTGCCAATAACTGTTACAATGGCTCGAGAAGACAGGTGGCCTCAAAACTATCTAGAAAAATTAAAGTGGCCGTCTATAAAACACGCCGTCGATGAATGGAAAACTAACGCAGTTTATACCAGTACAAAGCGGAGTCAGACAAGGTAACTCATTAAGCCCACTACTCTTTAATATAACAATGGACGAAATAATAGAAGCAGTACGTAAAGGTCACGGTTACAGAATGGGGAATAAAGAAATCCAAATATTATGTTACGCAGACGACGCCGCAATAATCGCCGAGACAGAAGACGATCTCCAAAGATTAACACACATATTCAATACAACAGCCAAGAAATACAATATGATAATATCAGCAGAAAAAACCAAATGTATGACAACATCTAAATAATCACTACGATGTAAAATCGAAATTGATGGGAAAATAATAAAGCAGGAAGCAAGGTTTAGATATCTGGGAATAGATATAACCAGTTACGGAGATGATGAAGAGGAAGTACGACAACAAAGCTTAAAAGCAAGTAAAGCGGCGGGATCTCTTAATGACACAATCTGGAAGAACAAACACCTAAGACAAGATACAAAAGCAAGAATCTATAAAGCAGCAATTAAGACCCTATATTGACATACACGGCGGAGACAAGACCTGACACATCTAAAACGAGACGACTACTAGAAATAACAGAGATGAAAATACTCCGACGAATATCAGGAAAAAGTCTGTTGGATAGGGAGAGAAGAGAAAACATAAGAAGATCATGCAATGTAGAAGACATAAATGGATGGGTGACAAAACGGAAACAGGAGTGGAACGAACACATTAGTAGAATGGCAGAGGATGGGATAGTACGAATAGCAAGAGATAAGTCACCAAATGGACGAAGAAGTATTGGCAGACCAAGGAAAAGATGGTGCGATAACTTAAACAATTTAGGAGGCTAATATTTAAGATGAAACAGACTTTAAAGCCTACATACAAGAAGGAGAAGTCTATAAAACACTAATAAGACCACTGCTACATATGGAGAAGAAACGTGTTCACTTACACAGAAGGACCAAGAATTGCTTAAACGTTTCGAGCGACAAATCCTAAGAAGAATATATGGAGGAATAAAAGAGCAAGGTTTGTGACGCAGGCGTTGCAACTTTGGAGTTATATAGAAGTTTTGGGGAAACTGAGGTAGTAAAATTAAGGTTGCAGGCCTTAGATAGAGAGAATGTAATATGTAATCAAACGAGAGGGAAGTGTAACAGGTAACAGTTAGATAAGTTTTTGACCGAAGAATGGCGATTAAACAACGAACCAGAGAAAGACTGAGACTGAGGTATCAAAACAACTTAGAGGACGATTTAAAATCTACTGGAGTTAGAGCATGCAGAGGAGTTGCCGGGGACGGGGACAGGGGACAGGGGTGAATGGATTGTTCTTAAGAAGGCTTTGTCTCATCATGAGTTCTGATGCCACTGATGATGATGATGTATGCAATTATAACTACTCCTGATGACACGAGATATTAAAAAAACTGTCTCAAAAAATTCTCAAAATTATGTAGATATTCAAAGCCATTTAAATTTATTAATACGTTAATTATTTATTTATTTATGTTGCTCTATTAAACATTTGTAAAGTAACAAACCAGTTATGAAAAATGTTCTGATTAAACTATATTACTTTAAATGTAGTAATGAAACAAAGACTTACTCACAATCATTTAATTATACTTTGACGACCGGTTTCGATCTCTACATTATTCAGATCATATTCAGCTCGGCGTTACAAGTAGTTAAATGCTACAATTAAAGAAAACCAGAGTTAGAACATTGTCTGGTTGCACAAATGTCAATAGAAAGCTAAACCCGAAAACATTTTTTGAAATAAAGGTTTGCAACTGTTGACATCTCAGAAATTCGATACATACAAATGCACACTTATGAATAACAGATACTCATAAGCATGCATAAGCAAATAGATGCTTGCAGTTTATGAATATTTGTTGAAAATTTTTTTAATAAAAACTAATGAAAATATTAATCAAAATTAGATATGCTTCCAAAATTCAAAAAATAATAATAATAGATAGTAATATTGCTCTGATCTACTTACTGCCGTTACAAGGGATGCGTTGCCACTTAGTTGTTAACATGTTAATACATCCAACTTATGCTAATAGATTAGCAACTATTAGCATAAGTTGGATGTATTAACATGTTAACAACTAAGTGGCAACGCATCCCTTGTAACGGCATGTAAGTAGATCAGAGCAATATTACTATCTATTATTATTATTTTTTGAATTTTGGAAGCATATCTAATTTTGATTAATATTTTCATTAGTTTTTATTAAAAAAATTTTTCAACAAATATTCATAAACTGCAAGCATCTATTTGCTTATGCATGCTTATGAGTATCTGTTATTCATAAGTGTGCATTTGTATGTATCGAATTTCTGAGATGTCAACAGTTGCAAACCTTTATTTCAAAAAATGTTTTCGGGTTTAGCTTTCTATTAACATTTGTGCAACCAGACAATGTTCTAACTCTGGTTTTCTTTAATTGTAGCATTTAACTACTTGTAACGCCGACCTGAAGATGATCTGAATAATGTAGAGATCGAAACCGGTCGTCAAAGTATAATTAAATGATTGTGAGTAAGTCTTTGTTTCATTACTACATTTAATATGGACTCACATATGCAACCCATTCAATATTTATTTATATTACTTTAATTTTTCCGCATGTTGTATTTTATTCTATTTTGGACGGTAAATAGCAGCCAACAGATTACAAATCACAAGGCATTTTTTAAGTAAGTCTAAATAGTTAGGCAGTTTTCAATAACACAACAGATTAAATTTAATAATTACTACCACAATGGCATAAATAAAGGTATGAATATATCGTGTTGATCGTTTCATAGGGCACCAACTCAAAAAAAATCTTAATTCTTTAAAAAAAAATAATAATTAAAAATTATCATCTAAAAGAACCATAAAATAAACATCTAATTCCAAAATATTGTTCTATTTGAATAAAAAATGGACTATTTACAACAGATTAAAAATATTTGCTCTCAGAAAAAATAAGTTAAAGTTGATTTGTGAAGAACTATGTTTTTTGAGATGGTGCACTCTGATACTGATGTATCGATATAAAGTCTTCAAATATTATAAGAGCGTTTTTACCAAACAATCTCTAGATGGCGCTATAAAAATATGCATATCTATATTATTAAAAGTTGACTTTTATTATTGTGGAATGAGCTGCAGCTCTGAAAGTAACTAAGCAGTTTATACATAACGAGCACTCCTTAAACATTTTAACGCCATGTTACTGTATTGTTTGGTTTGCCCCAAAATAATCCGATCTTTGTTTATAATTTCGCCCCTCTGTGAAGCGCCAAAATGTTCAAGCACTCTCTGTGAAGTACGCAGAGAATAACAGCCCCGGAAAATATCAAACGTGTGAGATTTGCGATTGAATCATATCCACATACTACTCTTATCTACATACTCTTATACGCTCTGAGCTTCGCTGGTGTCGCTCCTAGCGGTTACTAATTCAACTTTTACCGGTAATTTTTAAATTTATTATTTAATTGTTATCGCTTAATATTTACAACGCAAAAAAATAATTAAATTGTAATCGATTTTTTTAAGATTTTTCTAATCATTTTGACGTTCTATTGATAAAATATCAATTTCTTACTTCGGATACTTTGACAATAATCGTGTAGATGGCGCTAAGATTATAATAGATTATTTATAATTAGATATTACGGAACATTAAAAAAACTTAAATTCAGTATTTAAAACGTAAGTATATTTAAGGTAAAAATATATACCACAGCTTTGACCAACTAATATTGTTTATAATTAATGTTTTTAATTTTAATTTTAAATTAATCACTTTGACATTTATGTCAAATTTCCGGTAAACGTTTACAAACTTGTCACTACTGGCGTTCGCGAATTTGTAAATATCCCCTCTACGTACGAGCTCACAGCGTATATTATGATTATTATTAGTGGTCTGTGATCAGATCTTCGTTTGACGGTACATAAATAGGGCTTTTCATTCACAGTCATTTGTTTCGAGCTTCTGTCAAATGTCGTATAGTCCGTGTATATTAATATTATACACAGATTATACAACATATGACAGAAGCTCGAAACAAATGACAATCGATGAAAAGCCCTATTAGAAATATATGTAATTTCCGACAACTTGTGTTTCTAGAATTCTAACCGAAAATTTGTGAATAACTCGCATTTGTGCCTATTCATTTTACTATTTCTAACGGCAGAACAGAAAAATAGTTGCTTTGACAGTGGACTTCATTACCATGAAAATATTTTATTATTCTTATAGCATTACGCTGTAGTTACTATTTTCTGCTAATTTTAATTGTTATTTTTTTAATAACTTTTCGCAAAACGAAATATCTAATATGTGTCATATAAATTCACATGTAAATACAGAGCAGATGTTAAATGAAACGTTAAACAGATTGTATAAGATGAATGTTTCTTTCACAGAAACACTTCTTAATGGATTACGATGTCCCCAGCCTCGTTATATCAAAATTCTTGAAATCCATAAAGTTTCTCAATTTATGGCTTTCTCTGGTTTATCTAAGAAACCGCAAATCAGTTAACATAACAGTGGGGTTTCGTTCGACCCAGTCAGTCTACTACCAGCGTTTGCACAACACACACCCTTCGATTGTCGATATAGGTCAACAACAGACCGCTTGTTCACACCAAATAAATAAAAAGATTACCGTTCGTTGTACACATTATTTCTTTGTCGTTTTAATTAAATTCCGCCATACACCAACCGGAATATTCTTAAATACATTTTTGTGCAGTCTCTATTTTAATCATGTTTAAATCGTAATGGATTACCTAAACTCTAAACAATAAATTTTGTCAAAAATGAATAACCATTTTCAATTTCGTTGCAACACGAAACTACAGCCGTATCATTATTCCAGTTCTGCTCTCTCTGACCCAACTAGGACAAACCCCGGCGTGCAGTCACGGATTGCAACGAACGAAATGGCAAGGATGCCCTAGCGGCAACTGTTAGCAAAAACTAAGTTTATTCAATCTGATAGCACATAAAACAACACCAAACGATGTGACTCTACATCCTACCAGATTGAAAACAATGGGAACCTTCTCTGATAACACCTCCGAAGCTTCTACAATTTGCAAGCCATATAAAATAATAAATTTTGTGTTCTTTATACGTAGGTATTTTATTTTTTTTATATTTGCGCTTTTCTTTTTGCTTTATATGGATCCCATTTCTGTTTTTTGGGATTCAAATATTGAAAAATAGTGGCGCCCATTTTTTAAGACTTTTTCTCTTCCGTATTTTTTGGCTGATTTGTATCCTATTCCTTCTTGTGTTTATCACCTCTATGAACGACCCCGTCTTAATCTACCAGCAGTACCAGCACTGAACAACGGTGCTTTCGAGTCACATAGTGTATTTAGTGTTCTAAGTTTAGTTCTTAGTAATTTAGTTTAATATGCATCGTACACAGTTTATGGCAAAAACTGAATTTCAAAACTGTTTCAGTGACTTCCGATGGGTTCGTAATGTTAAAGTAATGAAGAAAAGTCGGATTTTTTTGGGACAGAACTTGTAGAATAATTTCACAGATAACAATAAATAATACAGCTTGGCAACACTGCAGCGTAGTAAATTTTGTGTAAATTTACATTTTATTCTTTGGATATTCGTCATATTACCCGTGTTGAGCTGCCCCCCCCCCCACTTGCAAAAATCAAAAAACAAATAGCCCTGATTTATGAGCTATTTATGAGCTCTCATATTCCGCAAACTAAAAATTTTGAGCTCGTTCCACTGAGCAGGAATTTAATACTTTAGTGGGGGGGGGGGGGCTGACCCCACTACTTAAAAATAGAAATATTGAATCGGTTTTTGCGGCAGAATTACGAGCTATTTATGAGTTCTTGAAATTATATAGTTTCGATTTTTGAGCTCATCCCCTTCACCCCCAAACAACCCTTTAATTGATTTAACTTAAGAGAAAAATGCTGAGAAAACTTAAAATATATCGTATTGCGGATATAATTCCTATAGCTTATATACTCTAAGAATAAACTATTAAATCACGTGCATTTCGATTATTGAGCTACAACCCCTTCGCAAGAAAACCACCCTATCTTCCCGGCTTAAAAGAAAGTTGTACTTAAAATGCATTAAACTAATTATTTGGCGACTACATATTATTTAATAATTTATAAGCTTTCAAATTACGCGCATTTAGATCAGTAAATTGCAATTTACTTTGTATAGTGCAGTCACTGAAGGTGAAAATCAACGATTACCTTCAATTTCGGTGAACCTTCATCGATTTTCACGAAAATTGGTCAGTGGTTAGAGAATACGTCAAGAAACAAAGGTGACATGGTACCACCTTGCGCCTTTACCCTGAGGGTGGATACCGCCCCTTCTCGGGGGTGAAAATTATTTTATAAAAAATAACTGCACAAATCAATAAAAGAACAAATTAAAAGCAAAATTTATTATATAAAGTAAATAAAATAAGTCAATACTTTTTAATTTATTAAAGATCAAAGATTTTAATTATTCGTGAAAAAAATGCACGTTATGAAGCGGTTTTTCGTAAATCACTGAAAAACTGTAAGTTTTTACAAAAAAGTTAATAGTAGTTTAATTCGTATAGCTTATATTCTAAGAATAAACTCTTAAATCACGCGCCTTTCGATTATAGAGCTACAACCCCTTCGCAAGAAAACCATCCCATATTCCCGGCTTAAAAGAGAGTTGTACTTAAAATAATTTAAATTAAATATTTGGCGACTACATATCGTTTAATAATTTATGAGCTTGCAAAATATACGCATCTCAATTATTGAATTGCCATTTTCTTTCTATAGTGCAGTCACTGAAGGTAAAAATCTTCTATGACCGATTTCGGTAAATCTCCATTCATTTTCACGAATTGACAATAACAACTTGGGGTTTTAACCTGGGGTATATGTCACCCCTTCTCAGGGGTGAAAATTACTTTATTAAAAATAACCCCACAAATCCAGAGAGGGACAAATTGTAAGCAAAATTTGTTATATGATGTGATTAAAATAAATGAATACTTTTTGAGTTATTAAAGATCAAATATTTTAATTTTTGTGGAAGAAAATGCATGCTTTAAAGCGATTTTTCATAAATAACTCAAAAACTGTAAGTTTTTACAAAAAAGTTTTCATTACTAAAATTGAAGCTAATAAAAAATATAATAAATTGCTTACTTGAAAAACCCTTTAATGTTAATTTAAAGTAAGTTATTGCTAATTAAATGTATATTTTTTTTCTCCGACTGTTCAAATCTAACGATTCAAGTTAAATAACGGGAAAGAGATGCATTTTATAACACTTAGGTACTAAATACTTGTCAAAGTACTTAGTACAAAGCTCCAGAAAAAGTTGATAGCATCAAAATCCGCTCACCTATTTCGTGAAAATGAATGGAGATTTACCGAAATCGAAGGTCATAGTTGATTTTTACCTTCAGTGACTGCACTATAGAAAGAAAATGGCAATTCAATAATTGAGATGCGTATATTTTGCGAGCTCATAAATTATTAAACGATATCTAGTCGCCAAATAAATAATTTAAATTATTTTAAGTACAACTCTCTCGTAAGCCGGAAATATGGGATGGTTTTGTTGCGAAGGGGTTGTAGCTCAATAATCGAAAGGCGCGTGATTTAAGAGTTTATTCTTAGAATATAAGCTATACGAATTAAGCTACTATTAACTTTTTTGTAAAAAGTTACAGTTTTTCAGTGCTTTACGAAAAACCGCTTCAAAACATGCATTTTTTTCACGAATAATTAAAATCTTTGATCTTTAATAACTTAAAAAGTATTGACTTATTTTATTAACTTTATATAATAAATTTTGCTTTTCATTTATTCTTTTATTGATTTGTGCAGTTATTTTTTATAAAATAATTTTCACCCCCGAGAAGGGGCGGTATCCACCCTCAGGGTAAAGGAGCAAGGTGGTACCATGTCACCTTTGTCTCTTGACGTATCCTCTAACCACTGACCAATTTTCGTGAAAATCGATGAAGGTTCACCGAAATTGAAGGTAATCGTTGATTTGCACCTTCAATGACTGCACTATACAAAGTAAATTGCAATTTACTGATCTAAAGGCGCGTAATTTGGAAGCTTATAAATTATTAAATAATATGTAGTCGCCAAATAATTAGTTTAATGCATTTTAAGTACAACTTTCTTTTAAGCCGGGAAGATAGGGTGGTTTTCTTGCGAAGGGGTTGTAGCTCAATAATCGAAATGCACGTGATTTAATAGTTTATTCTTAGAGTATATACGCTATAGGAATTATATCCGCAATACGATATATTTTAAGTTTTCTCAGCATTTTTCTCTTAAGTTAAATCAATTAAAGGGTTGTTTGGGGGTGAAGGGGATGAGCTCAAAAATCGAAACTATATAATTTCAAGAGCTCATAAATAGTTCGTAATTCTGCCTCAAAAACCGATTCAATATTCCTATTTTTAAGTAGTGGGGGGGCTGACTCAGCCCCCCCCACTAAAGTATTAAATTCCTGCTCAGTGGAACGAGCTCAAAATTTTTAGTTTGCGGAATATGAGAGCTCATAAATAGCTCATAATTCAGGGCTATTTGTTTTTTGATTTTTGCAAGTGGGGGGGGGGGCAGCTCAACACGGGTCGTCATATTCCGATATTATGCATACGGTTATATTCGAGCGAACTCTCGGTGTTGCCAATTTGTGTGTTTATTTATTAGATTTCCGGAAACTAGATAGGACCGTGTTATACAAAATAATTTAGATTTAATATATAAATAATATTTTATAAACAACCGCTATATAAATGTTGTGTCTTTGTAAAAAACAAAATAACATTGCAAATAGTACCTACTACGGTACTACTGTATGAATATCACACTTGCTTCGTCAATAATTGCACCTTTTGTTTTAACACTAATGTCAATAAAAACCTAAGGGATTATAATGACTGCTTTTGGTTATACCCTCGTTCACGCAATATCGGAAAATATAAACTGCACTGATAGATTGATCCTATCGTTGTTCTTCCCTTGAGCTAGATTTATTTTTCATTTAAAAATGCACCACTCAAGTAACTGGGCTAGATTGTCGTTCCACAAATCTAGTTTAAAAGCTGCTAATCCGAGATTGTTACCACCTGACACTTGCCAGTCAGTCTATAGGTTTAACAACCATTTTGACGATTAGAGCTAGATAAGATTCAGATATATTCTTGCACTACTTCACCACACTTTGATATTTACATTCTACATCGCAGTCTCCAAAGGCTGACTTCTGCTTCTATTAGCATCAGAGAGAGGTTCGTTAAACTGAGGACTACCACCTGGTGGAGTGTAGTCAAAATTGGTTTCTAGTAAGACTTCACTTCGTGCCCTAGTCTTCGGTTTGGGCTTAGGAGGAACTGGTTCGTCGAAATCGGTTTCTAGAAGACTCGCCGATTGTGACCTGGTTTCACTGGGATAGGCCAAGCCTATTGTGTTATAATCGGGAGAAAACTGCATATTTCCGAGTTGGTCCGAGTACGTGGGGGAATATTTCCTAGGAGGAGTCGGTGGTTTCTTTTGAGGTAACTTGTTCTTTAGTTCTTGCATCAAACTATAGTCATAACCCTTATTAGATTCTTCTATACCTCTTTTTAGATTCAAAGTTGAATCCGATTTATTATTTAGCGGTAAAGTGTCCGTATTGTAATATTCACTTGGAGGATATGAAGTTATGTCACTGCTTTTATCCATGATAGGGCTTTCTTCGGACGATTCGTCTTGAACAACGCTGTCAGCTCTAGACTGGTAGTTCGAGTTTGATGCAAAAGTAGAATTGTCTCTGAAGCCTTCGTTTTTAAATGATAAGTCAAATGTAGGTCTTGTGGGTTGATTTTCGTATCTGGCTGGAGATTTGTGGTACTCTATAGTTGGAGTAAATGAAAATGCTGTAGGGTTGGGGTTATGCGATTCATATACGTCGTATGATTGGTTTTCATCTATAGAAGAACTATATGCGGACTTCTCCATGCTGTCTATTGATCCGTTGGTTATCATTTTCTTCGTTAGCGTGTCGGTAGATCGGGTACTCTAAAAAATAACAAAAAAATATTTATTAGTGTAGTTCCTTTACTTTAAACAAATATGTACAGAGATAAAATATCAGGATTTTAATATTATACAAGGGTGCGCATAAGTCAGCTGGCAGATTTGCAAAAAAAACACACTTATGACACTTTGGTTTCATTTCCTTCTAACAGAAAAATATGTATTCACAATAAGTGTTCAAAAAGTTCACCACATACTAATGACGACTACTATAGTATTTTTACTACAAAAACGTTATTACGTAGGTCAAAATTTTTGACGTAAGAGAACTGTCAAAACATTAGAATGTGACTTTTCATCTTGGCCACGTTAATGTCATTACTTGTCAGAGATATTTTTATTTGTTTTTGTTTACTGTACAAATAATATCTCTAGTTCTTTATTCTAATTAATGATGTCAATCGGATTTCATCAATAGGGCTTTTCATTCACAGTCATTTGTTTCGAGCTTCTGTCATGTGTCACATAATATTAATATATCTACGTCATACGTTATTGATATATACCAATGATACAAACCAAAGACGTATGACGTAGATATATTAATATTATGTGACACATGACAGAAGCTCGAAACAAATGACAGTCGATGAAAAGCCCTATTGCGGAAATATATTATTCATATCCCAAAATATTTGTTAATGTTAAGCAAGAAACCCATTATGAACGGCCAGCACGGCACAGCCCGGCACGGCACAGCACAGGCCGGCCCGTCCAAAAACCCATTTGTAACGGCCAGCGCGGCACGGCACCGGAAAAATGATCATTTTCCATAAATGATAATGTATTTTTATTAATAAAATATATACAGAGAGGGGCTAAATTATCGAATAAATTCATTTTCTCTAAAATGGACGGCTTTGGAAGAAAATACCAAAACAGGTCGATTTTTACTTTTAAATTACAATTTTTTGGCATATACAGTGGAACCTCGATTATCCGTCACCTCTGTTAACCGTCAGGATCCATTAAGTTATATTGTATACACAAGTAAAAATTGAGTCATCAATTCATTTTGTTTGAGCATTGCGATAAGCCAAACGAAATTCATTGAAATGTACACGTGCAGTTATGCCATCACCGCATTTTTTTATGTAAATAATTTTTGTTCTTATTCAGGGCTATGGATTAAATTTCAATTTAAATAGGTAATGATAAATGATACCATACAGTAAAACCTCGATAGAACGGACCTCTATTTAACGGACTTCGGATATAACGGACAAAAAATCAGATCAAATGTAAAAAAAATTGAATGCAAAAAAACAATCGAATTCTAGAAGGAAAGACAGCAAGGACACGAACTCGGCAGTATGGATTGACTACTATAATAATTGTTGGTAAATCTCTTAAACCTAGTGTTGTCAAAGATATAATCATCAAAAGGCATCATCTGCCCGTTTCGTATTATAGCTCTAATAGGGCATGGTTCATCAGATATTTTTAAAAATTTCTTTTTAAAGGATTTGTACTTGCAGTGAGAAAATTTCAAGAGAAGAAACTGGTAACACTGCCTAAAGAGGTGAAATGTTTATTGCTTTTAGACAATGCTCCTGCTAATCCCCCTGAAAGTATTCTAAATTCCGAAGATCGCAACTTTAATTGTATGTTTTACCAAAAAATACATCGCTTATTCAACCCATGAATCAGTGAATAATTTCTTCAACCAAATGAAGTATATTGTAGAAAGTTTTTAGATCAAGTAGAAAAGTAAAAAAGTAGTGAACAAAACTTATTCCTTTTTTAACTTACAGATTTGTATATACAGTACCCACATAATTAAAAAAAAGTTTGACTGATTTTAAACCTATTTTTATACAACGGACTTTCGGCTTTAACGGACATCCCGTTCCCCCAATTAGTCCGTAATATAGAGGTTTGACTGTACTTTTAGAGCTCTATTTTTAGAATCGCAAGCCGAAAATAAAAATGTACATCACACAAATTATTAGTTAATATCTGTGTGTCACCATAACAGTATGATTTTTATTTTTTTAATGTTCTGTTAACCGTCTTCTCGATTATACGTCATACCCTTGGTCCGGTGCCCTGACGGATAATCGAGGTTCCACTGTATTTCATACTAGAAACGTCATTCATCTGAGCTTAATGATGTAATCGATGATTTTTTTAAATGGGAATAGGGGTTGTGTGGCATCTCATTTGAAAGGGTGTTCAATTCTCTATTCAGTAATATAAACAATAATATCATTATTTATACAGGGTGGCCAAAACAATAATTTTTAAATTACATTAATTGACGCAAAAAGAAGAATGTATGTAATTTATTTAACTCAAAATACATTGTACTGCTGTCAGTAAATAGAAAAAAATGTTTATTTCACAAATAAACATTTCGTTTCACTTAAATTAAATCACAAACAGCCTCCCACCTACCTCTTGACAGTTTGAACATTTAAATTAAGCGAAAAGCAATGTTTTTTTGCCAAATAAACATTTTTTCTATTTTCTGACATCATTAGAAAGTATTTTGAGTTAAATAAATTGCATACATTCTTCTTTTTTCGTCAATTAATTTAATTAAAAAAGTATTTTTTGGCCACAAATGAGATGCCACACGAACCATATTCCCATTTAAAATAATCATAGATTACGTCATCACGCTCAGATGGATAACGTCACTAGTATGAAATATATGCCAAAAAATTGTAATTTAAAAATAAAAATCGACGTGTTTCGGGATTTTTCTCCAAAGCCGTCCATTTTAAAGAAAATGAATTTATTCCATAATTTAGCCCATCTCTATATAGGAGAAAAATGTTATGTATTGTTTTAATTTTATTTTAGAAACGCATCATGTCATCTATGATATATTTTAAAAACTATCGTAAAATAAAAGTTTTTAAAAGACATAAACTACACAATTTTAATGAATATGCATCATGTTAAAAAAACGAATTCATGGTTAAAAGATAATGTACGTACCTGTCCATTGATCAAAATGTTCGGATATTTGTACCTATGCATTGTCCTTTTTCTTGCTATCGTGATAACCTGGGTCCGATGCATCATACAAAAATGGGTATTCTCTGACACTCTCAATTAAAAGTTCGTCCATATTATTTCAAAAGAAACAACGCGCTTTCAATTAAAAAATCAACAATATAATATTTTATAACAATTATGACACACTGGCGCCGACTGGCCGTTGAGGCCGTTCGACTCCAACGGATTTTATTCTACTCGGAGAATTTCGGCCGTTCCGTTTGCGTGCTGGCCTGTGCCGGGCCGGGCTGGCTGCTCATAATGGGTTACGTTGCATTTAAAACTATACAAATGAATTTGGACTGTCCTGTGCCGTGCCGGGCTGTGCCGGGCTGTGCCGTGCTGGCTGTTCATAATGGGTTTCTTGCTTTAACGAAAATACATAATGATATTCCATAACATCAACTCTAGAATTGAATTTCTCTAGCACAGCTAAAATGCGACACCAACACGGAACTGCCCGATCTTGTATAAGCGTCCACATGGTATTTTAATAAGAAAAACGTAATCGCGATTGCATTGAGAATTTTATAATTATATTAATTAAATAACCAAAAACATTTATTATTATCAATAATATAAATTTTCTAAACCAATTATTTAAGTTCAATATCCCAAAAAATAATAATTTTAGTTAAATATTTTACACATTCCTACGCTACTGATACATTCAACGAAAATGACAATTCTGTGTTGCTGGTTGCGGTCAATTATGTTATGTTCTCAGACTCAGCTGTGATCATCGTAAACAAACACTGCATTGCATGTGCATGTGAGTTTGTTTTCTTTTCTCATAATATTGTGAACTAAACAAACTTATTACGTTTTACATATACTGAAAAGTGAAAAAAGAAATTTTGAAAATGTGATTATTTTCTTCATTTTAAAAATCCAATTGAGTAGTGTATTCTTAAATAATACCTAAACATTTGGAAAATTATTCACTTATTTACTATTCTAAGCTTTTGGTAATGCTGTGGGATTCTGAGGTAAAAAATCTTAAATGATTACAGGGTGTTTTTGTAGAGAAGGTAAAAAAACAACAACATTATACTGACTTAGTTAGTGTATAATCAATAAAAGAGATCATTTAATAATGATTTAATAATGATAATATATTTTAAGGCTAAAAATGACAGATGAATGTTCTGAGTAGTATTTAATACGAATTAAATATAAAATATACGAATAAAAAGTATTTTTATTTCAAAAATATAATAATAAATATATTTAGATCTAGTATTTTTTATGTTAAGTTAGTAATATAAATAATAATAACAAGTACCTGTGAACACATAGTTAAATTGTTTATTTTATTGATTATACATTATAATAATATTGTTATTATTAATATTATAATATTATAATATTATAATTATAATATTATAATAATATTATACAATTACGTGGCTAAAGGTTCTAGTTCTAAACCAAAGCCAGAATCAGAGAGAAAAAAAAATATTGTTGTTAATTAATATATCTCGGCAAGTATTGAAATCCAACTGACATCAATAATTAAAATAAAGAATTATGGATATTATTTGTTCAATAAACAATAACAGAGAAAAATATATCTGACAAGTAATGATGCCTAGCTTCTCACTGTACTAATAAACATAGCAATAATGAAAAGTCACATTCTAATGTTTTGACAGTTCTCTTACGTCAAAAATTTTGACCTACGTAATAACGTTTTTGTAGTAAAAATACTATAGTACGTGTCGGTTTATAACGTTCTCCGCCGTTTTCTGAGTTCCAATCGCCACTTCGTCCGGTTGTTCCATAGATCCTCTTCTGTTTCTTTCTCTCAGCTCTTTGTCTATTCCTTCACTCCAATTTTTTCTTGGTATACCTTGTTTTCTTTTTCCTTCTGGTTGCCATTTTAGTATTTCCTTAGGCATTAATTGTTCTTCCATTCTTTGTATATGTCCGAACCAGTTGGTAATCCTTTTCTTCTAGATCTTCATGCTTCTCTTTTCCAAAAATCCATTTCCGTTGCTCAGCATTGCCAGTGTTCCTTCTTTCAGTTGCCATACCTTATAGCTGTACCTACATAATGATACTATTCACTATAGTCTCATGTGATATCCTCTTTCTGTTTTCGTTGCTGATAGATTGGTCCCATAAAATGCTGTTTAACATTGTGATGGCTTTTCTATATATGGATATATGGATTTTTCTATATATGGATAATAATATTATCCATATATTATATATAAATATATTATGCGTATTTATTACACGATGCCATATTATTGCACAAAAATTAGTACGTCTAAGGTTAATAGTAAAACAAAGATAAATAGAGTACCAAAATTTATTTGCAAAAAATAAATAGGAAAAACGTGTCCCGCCATCTTGGAAAAGGAGTTTTCGGGCTGTATCCCGTAAACTATTTTAGCAACCCTACCTTGTTGATGCCATTTTATCGTAAAATGGCCAAAAAAGTGTTACAGTGGTGACTTGGAAAACGGGCCATAGGAAACTCAATGTTAAATTCTAAACTGTTGAATTCCTGCTTCCCTAATTATGTTACATCAAAAGACATTAAAAACTGTTTGTAGAGGATTGAAATCTGCATTGAAAACAACTGTTAAAATTGTTCTACGAATTAAACATATTCCAAAATTTTGTAAAAATGCGTAAAAATACGTTTTTCAGTCCAAAATTAGGCCACACACAGTGCAATAATGTGTCACAATGAAGTTATTATTTTCACATTTTTGAACTGTCAATATTTTTATTTTATCATTAAAAGCAATACATTTGATAAGATACCCTCAACTGCGGAGAAAGTATTAATAATAAAGATTTTTTATTCAGAATGGTGTGAGCACTGTCAGTTAAATAGTAACGTGTGGCCTAACTTTTACACACACCTGCTGTGGCAAATGTATTATATTTTTCAAAATTTTGGAATACGTTTCAATCTTAGAACAATTTTAACTTTTGATTTTAATACAGATTTCAATTCTCTACAAATATTCTCTCATGACTTTTGATGTAAAATAATTAGAGAAGCAGGAATTCAACAGTTTAGAATTTTACATTGAGTTTCCTATGGCCCATTTTCCGATTCACCACCTCGTATAAGATAAAATGTGTATTATTTGTCTTATTATTTAATAATATCACAAATACTACACATACATACACAATAACACACATTTAATGATCGAAAATCATTTAAAAATATGGGATTCTGTATTCTTGTGACGTAAAGTCAAAAATTGAAGTCTCCCCACCACCGTCGATCTGAACCGTGGGCGAACCAAAGATCTTACACACATAGATTTGGCCTGAACCGTGGGCGAACCAAAGATCTTACACACATAGATTTGGCCAACTCGAAAAAATAGCGTAACGCAGAGCAGTTCGGATCGGTGATCTATCTATCTCTCTCCACCGGCGCTTAGATTTCTCTCTCTAGCATATGATGGCCGCCGCCTGTGTGTCACTGTCGTTCCGTTACTCCCACCTCTTGGTAGATACGCTCACACTCGCACGACAGACAAAGATAGCTAAACCACCGTACTTGATATCGACGTTACACCCCGATGCATTGAGTGGCATATCCCTAGACAAGTCTATTTTCTTTACATGTCTCTGGGGGCGAACCCACAAACTTGCGAAATGATGTTTATACTAAACCCCCCTACAAATGGTTCAGTGGACTATAAAACTAACTGCTACCTGCTGCGATTCGATTAGAATAAAGTCAAAGTCTAAAAAATGTGACAGAGTGACGTCAGCACCAGTATGATGTTCATTGAACTCATAAACTTGTCAAACTCCGATTTACTGTCACAGTGACTTATAAAATGTCGTATTTGAAGCAGTTTAAGTCGGTAAACATTTTTAAAAATATCAAAAAAATCTCTTTGAGCTCCCATAATTCCTTTTGTGATGGCAAAAATATAAATTCTTTCGAAAATATAAAAATTGATAAGGAAGGCTTACCTAAAATTGATAAGGAATCTCTAATTTTTGATTACGAAATCGAACATGAAACTCCCAGTGAGAGGAAACGGGAAGCCCGTGTATCGAGCAAATTAAGTAAAGAATATAATCGTTTAATGATAAATGGAGGGAATGTTATCAACCTAAGTGATGGATTCAAACTAACTGTTGACGATAGCGTGAAATCAGATGATGCAAAAAGAGATCTACCACTGGACGATACCGTCTGCAAGCTAAAAAAATTAGTTACAGAAAAATCTTCTTCTGATAGTCCACCACCCAAAGATCCTAAAGATCCCAAAGATCCCAAAGATCCCAAAGATCCTCCTCCACCACCTAAACAAATATTTTTAACGAGACAGCTGCCAGGAAAAGTCATTTGGGGGTTTGTCCCACAGGAATGGACTACATTTTTCTATCCTAAGACAGGTGTTACAGGATTCTACACGTTCTTGGTGGCGACTGGAACCTTTCTGGTTAGCAAGGAGTATTTTGTGTTGGAACACAATTTTTATAATGGATTGTCGATGGCAGTAATGGTATGGGGTACAGTCAAGTATGTTGGGCCGCATGTTACCAAATGGTTAGACAAGGAATTGGAAGTTTATGAGAACTCGTGGATTAGTGTCAGACAAGCAAATGTAGATCATTTTAATGAAGGTATATTTTTACTCTTCTAATATATAGGTACACTAAAATTGTTCATTCGCTCAATGGATGATGATATACCAGAAGGCATGAACTGCACTGTTTTCCCTCTACGTTGTCTACTATTCTTTTTATTAAAGATATTCTTCTTTAGGTGCCGTATCTTTTGAAAGTCTTCACAAGGATATTTTCAAGATTTTTCTGTAAAACCACATCTCAAAATCTTCCAGGTTTCTCATCATCGCTTTAGTCAAAGTGGCTGCAAGCGCCTGAGGTACACTTTCAATCATACTTTCAATCCCACTTTCAATTTCAGAAGTTTTCACTTATGTCGACACTCATGACAATTTTTTGTAAATACTGTGATTGAATACACTGATTGTGTATAATTTTTAAAACTGGTGAATGAAATATATGGGTATTTGGTATTTTCAAATACACTAATCACAAAAAGTATCGCATAATTTTTGAAACAGAAAAAAAGTTTAAAAAGAATTTTTAATTTTTAACAGTGCGTCCACGGATGCGGTGCCCATGAGGAAAAACTTTTTTATTTTCAATTTTAGCGAAAAATGTCATTCTTGATAAAAGGTTTTGCTTGTTCTAAAACCCCATAAAACGAAATCAAATTCAAGTTTTTCGAAACCTGCTTAATTTTGTAGCTTATTTTTTGTAATAAATTTTTGCACTAAGTTCGAAATCGTAACAATAATCTAGTGTTGCTAAGCTACAATGTAGCTTAGTAACTGCCCACCCCGATACATAATTCGGGAATTATCATTTTTTTCGACAATGTTAAGCGTTCACAAAGAATTTATTGTTGGATGCTTAACATTTTCTTGTCGAAGAAGAATGACAATTCGCAAATTATTTATCAGAGTTGATAGTTACTAGCTACATTGTAGCTTAGCAATATTAGATTATAGTTACGATTTCGAACTTAGTGCAAAAATTTATTGGGACCGTGAAAGTTCGGCAAAGCGACACCTGGTTTCTACGCTCAGCAACATTATGCGCACTTTTAATTATATTGGCGAATTATATTAGTCCTGGTTACTGGATAATTGTCAAGGCCATAGTCCAAAAAAATAATAAGAAGAAAAAATAAGATTCAGGTTGTGTTATTAAAACGTTTATACAATTTTATAGTATGTTTATATCAATTAAATGTTTATACAATTTTATACCAATATTAGAAAACATTCCAAATTATTTTAATCCAAAACAAGGTTTAGTACACTTTTTAACAGGACATGGACAGTACCCAACATATTTGGAAAGATTTAACTTAAAAGATGATGCATATTGTGAATGTGGAGAACTAGGTACACCAGAACATATAGTGTTACATTGTCAAAATACTATAGAAAATGAAGAACATAGAGAAATGAGAAGAAAAGTAGAAAGAATTGAAACAAGAGATATAGTACAAAATGAAGAATATTTTGGAATATTAAACAATCTAACAGAAATAATATCTAAAAAATAACAAGAAATTTATAATAATAGAAGAAAACAAATAATCCAACCCTGATGAAGTTGAGTAAGATAAAGTTAAAATAAATAAAATAAAATATAAATTCAAAAATAGATATTCACAATTATAATAATAATAATTCAATATAAAATAAATAAATAAAAATAATAATTCAATAAATAATTCATTAAATTAAAAAAAAAAACTATCAACTCTCTTCTGAAAATAGAGGGACTGTCTTTATAACTTAGAAGGGAGTTGATAGTACCAAAAATATTTTAACAAATATATATTGTTTCTTTAAATTTGTTAAATGTATTTGTTTCATGTAATTAATAGATTATGGCAAATTATTAATTGTAAAAATAGATTTAGTAGTTTAGTAAAAAATATAAAAATATATATAAAAAAAAATCTGTAATCCCATCAGGAAAAAACGACCTGGATTAGTCACTAGAGGCCAGGTCATATGTATGAACAATAAATAAATAAAAAAAATAAAATGTTATTAAAACGTAAATATGTAATTTTAATATTTAGTTGTAATATTAGTTGTAATATTTCTCCGCTATTCTCGCACGATCGTTTCTCGTATCCCCTTTAAGTACTTGCACACCGCGAACAGAAAATTACATAAAATAGGCTACAAAATTAAGCAGGTTTTGAAAAACTTGAATTTTATTTCGTTTTATGGGGTTTTAGAACAAGCAAAACTTTTTATCAATAATGACATTTTTTGCTAAAATTGAAAATAAGTTTTTCCTCTTGGGCACCCCATCCGTGGATACACTGTATGTAATCCTCGTCTATCGTCTTCTTTAGGTGTCTACAAACCAATAACAAGTTAACAAGTTAAAGCGTGTTTTTGCAGGAAAAAGGTACAGTGAACAAAACGTTGTTAAATAAGAATATTTATTTTGGACATTTGTGTTCGAGAATTTGATCTGTGCACTATGTCTGGTTTGAGTCTTCAATGAGGAAGTGAAATGAGGAGGTAACGTTAGAACAAGCTGCCCAAATTGTAGCTTTAATTGGAGATGAACGATCGCAGCAATATCTTGCTTGATACACAAGAAAGTCAATTCCAGGACTTCCCAGGTGCCGAACCCCGCAGATGAACGTTATTTACATCTGCAGACTTTGTGTACACATCATGTTACAGCTAGACAACTGCGAAATGATCTTTCCACAGCCCGTGTGGCCCGTAATGTTCGGTTCGTAAAGTGCCAATTCGGTTAGAAACAGATTAAGAGAATTTGGAATCAGAATCAGAGTCAGAATGCCTGCTACTGCTCCTCTGTTAACGAGTGCACACCATATAGCACGAAAAGCACGACAGACACTTTGCACTTTCAGATCCACAAAGTGCAAATCTTGACTCATCAATAAAAAGAATATTATCCCAGCCGTTAATATCCCAATCGACTAATCGACATGTCCTGGTGCAAAACTTAAACGTGCCATACGATGTATCCTCGTTAACAGGAGCAAGTGAGCAGTAGCAGGTATTCTGGCTCTGATTCCAAATTCCCTTACTCTGTTTCTAACTGAATTGGTAGGTACTTATTCGAACATTACGATCTGTGGAAAGATCATTTCGCAGTTGTCTAGCTGTAACATGATGTAAGTATACGCAAAGTCTGCAGATGTAAATAACGTTCATCTGCGGGGTTCGTGCTGGAACGGATCTTCGTTCTCCTGGGACGTGCTGGAACTGCTCCTCTTGTGTATTCTCTACTTCATCTATACCTTCTTAAAGCTATTGAAACGCTAAATTGTTGGATTACCATAACAGCAAGATATTGCTGCGATCGTCCATTCCCATTAAACCTACAATTTGGGCTGCTTGTTCTGACATTATATTACCTACTTATTTGTTGTAAGAACGCACCTCCTCATTGAAAACTCAAGCAGGCTAGTGCACAGATCAAATTCTTGAACACAAATGTCTAAAATAAATATTTTCCCTTAACAAAGTTTTGTTTACTGTTTGTTTTTAGGCAAAACACGCTTCAACTTGAAATGTTATGGGTTTGCAGATACCTAAACGAGACGATTTTTCTTCTTCTTTTTTGGCCTTTGGGAACTGCGCCCATTTAGCCAGCAACACTTCTTAAAGTCAAATCCAATCGAACAATCAAGGGTAGGGAAGGGAAAAGTTCTGGTAAAAATTAAATATTATTTTTAACCTTTTTTTCAGTTTCAAAAATTATGCGATACTTTTTGTGATTAGTATATTTTCTGTTAATTAAAGTAGATGGCGTTACTATCAAAGTAGATGCCGCTTCGTAGCGATATCACTCTGTTAGTATAGTGAGAAAGGTGCTTAAGAATTCTGCTTTTCTATCTCAGAGTCTGTCTTCAATCTGGCACTGCCTGATGAAGCCATACTAAAGACGGAACATGTAGTGTGAATCAATACAGGAAGGAAAGCCTTCATGCCTTCTGGGGCTTAATACACCACCTTTATAAAACCAAGTTTTTTGTCGTTTTTATTGCCACTTCCTAATTTTTATGTGTATCCTTTTTTTAACCAGGTATAATCAACGAAAAAATCCTTCAATTTCAAGCCGATGGACAATTACTTTTAGTCGAAGCAAAACGAGAAAATGTAGCAATGCAATATGAGGATGAATTTCGTAAAAGACAAATGCACGTCTATCGAGAAGTAAAACGACTGCTAGATTATCAAGTTGCAGTCGGTAATGTTTGGAAAAAGATTCAACAGAGAAATTTGGTGCAATACGTTGAAAACGAAGTGAGAAAACAGGTAAATATCCCAACTGCCTGTATACAGGAATTTCCAGCATCTGTGTGCTTATCGAGTGCTGTAATAAACTTCACCGCCTGTAAGAAACTTCTTCCTTCCTGTTTATCTATCGACCGATATCGAATATTGTATTAAAATTTACAATTTACGATGGCCAAGTTTCATGTCGACGATCGACACCTAATAGACTACGTAAGAGGCATCAAAACATTTCAGTGGTGGTAGTCTGCACAATATTATTGTTGTCTCGATATAACGAGATCCGCTTATAATGAGGTAATTAGTCCGCCATTTCAGTTCTCGTTATAGTGGAAGTCTACTATATTAAACCGGTTTTATAACTTTCAGTTCCTAATCGTCACTCCTTTCTATTGTGGCAGTCTTCATCTCTTAAATTCTTTCCGATATCGCCTTGGAGATGCCCTTCATCCATGTCGTTGCTGGTCCTCCCCGTTTTCGTTTTTCTATTGGGGTTCATTCTAACACTGTTTTGGTAATTCTCTTTTCCTCCATACGTCTTACGTGCTCGTACCATATTAGCTGTTGTCTTTCGATGTCATCTATGATTGTTCTTTATATTTCCATTTGTTGTCTAATGTCGTCGCTTCTTATATGTTCTAGTGTAGGTCTTCTTGCTGACCTCCTCCAAAAATCCATCTCAGTGACTAGTAATTTAGCGTTGTATTTCTTAATTAATTGCTAGACTTCAGCTCCATAGCATTCATTCATACTGGTTTTAATATTGTGTTGTAAATTAGTTTTTTATTTTCTGTTCATATATTTTTTGCCACAGTACCTAATTCAAGACTCCCATCACCTACTTTCCCTTTATTGCCATTTCTTTGATATTTTCTTCTTTTCGTCCTGTACTCATTAGAGTTTTATTCTCAGCTATACATATTCATTCCAGCTTGCAATTATCTCCTGTTCCAGGCTCAGGTTTTCCTTTTCTTTCCTTCCTACGCATAGATATTGTATTTTTTTGGTATTTATCTCCAGACCCGTATTTTCTATATTCTTCTATTAGTTTCCTTGCTATATATTCCAGATCTTCCTTGTCCTGTGCAATTACAATTTTGTCATAGTCTATTAATGGGTACCGTGTCATATATATTCGTTAGATCTACCATAAGTAAATGCAACTCTTGGGCTCTTGACAGCCTTTTTTCGATTACTTGGGTTATACAGCAAATGTTTTCTATTGTGGATCTACCTTACATAAAGCCGCTTTATTCCTCTGATTCGTATGGATGGTACTATTTACATATGAGTTCTTTTAATATTCTTCTGTAAAGTCGACATAGTATGCTAGTTACGATAATACCTCTTTAGTTATTTGCCTTTTGTTTATTCAGGTAAGAAATACACCAGAAATAGAAACAGCGCTTATTTCAGATTCGATCGATTTGCTGGTCAAAGAACTAACCAAAACTGGATCGGTGGGATCTGTCGAAAAACCACCAGAAGCCAAGAGTGTCACTCCAGAAACAAAGAAACCCAAAAAGGTACTTACAGATAAGAAGAAAAGTAAGGATGGTAAAGATGCCAAGAGTGTCACTCCAGAACCAAAGAAACCCGAAAAGAAAGATGAGAAGAAAGGTAAAGATGGTAAAGATGGTAACGACGATAATAAAAAATAAATTGTTTGTGTATGTATTATATATATCTATAAGTATTAATAAATCTTTATAGACTATATTTCCACTGATTAGTTAAAACAACTTTTTGTGTTTTATTTCTAATTACTCAACCCATAAACACTGTCGCTTTAACATGATTCATAATTTTGAAATGAATCGAGATATTAAAATGAATTAAAAAACAATGTACAGAAAAGGGACTAAGTGTTTATACAGGACTATTATCAGTGGCATTCAAAAGCTCTATTTAATCACAGGGTGTCTTAAACTTATATGATGGAAACATGATTTTCTTTTTCCTCGTGTAATATGTATAAATCCGGCTATACTCATTCGGAAATCTGAACGATTTTAATTAATCTGTATGTAACAAATTATTGGACAGATCTTATGTATATATGTATAATGACAGATGTAGGCATCGCAGATACGGTTCATTCTTTTCGGATGGAGCGATAGCAATCTTTGTTGCCTACGTTCTAGGTACGTTTGTATTGATAAAACAGAGTTCGGGCGGTTCGGGCATAGATATAATAATACATAGATTAGGCAAGGTACCTACGAAAAATAGTGTAACGCGGAGCAGTTCATCGGTGGTCTAATATTATGATACAATTGATCCAAAAGATGGCATAACCCAGACATCCAAAGTGAAAGTTATCCTCCAACACCAAATTGTTCTATATGGTCCACATAATGTTCAGAAAAAGTCACACCATTTTGAGCGTCGGGTTTGGGAGGGGGGGGGGAGAGGGGGAGAAATCGGTAAATTCGTAGTTTTTTACGTTTTTCGTCAATATTTCTAAAACTATGCAGTTTAGCATGAGCAACCTTCTATACAAAAATGTTCTACATTAAATTTGAAATAAAAAAGGCCCTATGCATAATCCTCCTAAAATGAACGGTTCCAAATGTTGGGGGCAGATGGGGGAGAAGTTGGTAAATTAGTAGTCTTTTTACGTTTTTTGTCAATGTTTCTAAAACTATGCTTTAGCGTAATCAATGTTCTATACAAAAATGTTCTACATAAAATTTAAAACAAAAAAGGTCCATACATAATTGTTATAAAATCAACGGTTTCAGAGTTACGGAGGCTGAAAAGTGGAGGTTTTCGATACTTTTTATATTTTTTTTGCAATTGACGATGATTTTGGGTGGTGAGGTTGACTTTCTTCAAGGGCTTATCACTAACATACCATCGGCCACTGAAATACCTAGCAAATTTTATTTACAAAACACAATCCTGCTAAAGATAACTTCTTTCATCAGTAATACTTGGTAATACTATTATAAATTGCCCAAAAAATATAAAAAGTATCGAAAATCTCCACTTTTCACCCTCCGTAACTCTGTATCCGTTGATTTTATAACAATTATGTACAGGACCTTTTTTGTTTTAAATTTTATGTAGAACATTTTTGTATAGAACATTGTTTTCGCTAAAGCATAGTTCTAGAGATATTGACGAAAAACGTAGAAAAACTACTAATTTACCGACTTCTCCCCCATCTCCCCTACCCCAAATAGGACGCTCAAAATAGTGTAACTTTTTACTGAACAATATGTGGACCATATAGAACAATTTGGTGTTGGAGGAAAACTTTTACTTTGTATGTTTAAGTTAGGCCTTTTTTTGGACCAATAATTATACTATACTACCTCCGTAACTTTGGAACCGTTCATTTTAGAAGGATTAGGCATAGGAGCTTTTTTATTTTAAATTTAATGTAGAACATTTTTGTATAAAAGATTGTTCATGCTAAACCGCATAGTTTTAGAAATATTGACGAAAAACGTAAAAAACTACGAAATTACCGATTTCTCCCCCTCACCCCAAAACCCGAAGCTCAAAATGGTGTGACTTATTTCTGAACATTATGTGGACCATATAGAACAATTTGGTGTTGGAGGATAACTTTAACTTTGGATGTCTGGGTTTGGGTCTAGTTATACCATACTATATCTATCTCTCTCTACCGGCGCTTAGCTTTCTCTCTCTAGCATATGATAGCCGCTGCCGTTGCACTCTTTCCATAGGGCTTTTCATTCATAGTCATTGTTTCGAGCTTCTGTCATATGTCGTATAATCCGTGTATATTAATATTTTACACAGATTATACAACATGACAGAAGCTCGAAACAAATGACAATCGATGAAAAGCCCTATTACTCCCACCTCTTGGTAGATACGCCCACACTCGTACGAAAGACAAAGTTAGCTAGACCACTGTACTTGATATTGGCCTTACACCCCGATGCATTGAGAGGCATATATCTAGGCTGGTCTATGGTTAATATGTCTATGGGTTCGGACATAGAACAATTACATATTATTTTCTATTCTGTGGTTCGGGGAAAACTAATTTTGGAAAAACTTAAAGTGATCAATTTGGAACATTTTAAAAAGTTGAATTTACACTTTTTAAAATTGTAAACCCTATTCAAAATAAACTGAATATAAACAAAATAAGGGACATACCAAAATAAAATAAATAAGATAGATACCTACCTACTACAGAAATACGAAAAGATTAGAGAAGAGGGGTCACTGGTAGAAAAATGGAAACAATTATAGGAAATAATTAAGAATGGGATAAAAAATCCTGAGGAATTAAGAAAATAATGAAAAACGAAAAACTAACCAGATAGCAGACATACCCAGTAAAAGTGACTATCTCTGATAAAAAGAAGCATGGAAAGGATACGTGGAAACAAAGGATGCAAGGGACAAAAAACTATACGCAAAAGTCTTTAGCTATATTAAATGACGCCATATATGTTTTTTTACGATGAATTATAGACTGTAAAGAAGAAACTTAAGGCCTTGAACTAAAATGTATTATTGACGGTATTGCAGATTCTTGTAATTTATCTAAAAATAAAATACTCACCATCTGATTTTGTTTACGTCTGTATCCAGGATCAGCGAAGCTACTCTGAGACATTCCGATGGATCTGAGAGAATGCAAACTCTGTCGTATACTGTTCCTCCTCTCAAGCCGTTGAGCTTTTCTGAATTTAGACTTGGTCCACCAGCATGCGACGACTATAATTATTAATATAACTGCTAGAACTAAACTACTTATCACAGATATTGTTATGAAGTCGTCAGCCAGAGGAAGGATCCTAATCTGAACCTTGGGATCTAAAACAAGATTTTCAATTTAATGTAAGTGGTAGTGTAATATTGTAACGGTATTTTTCAGTAATAATTGCCCGACAACACTAATCTGGAGTAATGAGTGAAGCGATATGGAACATATTAAAAAAACGCGGCAATTGTTGCGGCCATATTGGCTCTAATTGTTCCATATATTCCATACTGCTCAATATCGCTGATAAGAATCAGAGAAGCGGGTTTAATTATGCCAAATGAAACCAATTGTGCCGCAAATTCCTCGGTATAATCCACTAGGATGTGGTTACCCGTACTAAAAGAGGAAATACCAATGGTCAATTGAAAAAAAATACCACGATTGAATAGAGGATACACGGATTGATGAATTGTGAGTCAATAACATATGGAGGATAGTACATAATTTATATTTTAGTATTTAACACACATATAAAATCAGAATCAGAATGAGAATAAACTGAATGTAAGACCAAATACTTACAACGTCGGGATAGTATCATGAGGTTTTTTTCCTGGTTTTTCCTCGTGATTTACTATGGAACTAACACGAGAATTTTACTGTCACCATTGCATGTGGTAGTCTTTTTAAAGACAGATCACATGCTATGATTTTTTGTGACGGATATTCTTGAGTTAAAGTTGATTTCATGTAATCGAATGAACTATCTTGCAATAAATAAAGTCATCCCAGGAACGCAACTCATAAATATTGGCAATATCATTTTAAAGTCTTCTACTTTAAAATGTATAATATATGTCTGAATTGCCGATATGAATGAGTTAGAATAAATTAAATTATTAGAAGAATTTTTTTACTAAGCAACAACATTTTTGTATAATTTAATGATATTTTGTATTTTGGAGTTTGAAATATCTCACGATAAACAAATTTTAAAATTTACGCACATATTTCAACAACGAAGTAAAGAAATTTTAAAAGAAACAAAGAAGTAGACAGCGGCAGAAACCTTTATATATTCACGAAGAACTTCTGCAATAGCTCTGCATACATTAAGGTGGGGATGAATCTAATTCTAGAAATCAAAGGATCAATGCAAGTATTGTTGATGCAGAAATTGGCTCTCTCATATTGGTCGTCTATTTCGTAATTGAAAAGCATTTAGGGACGTTCTATAGTGGAAGTCACATTCAGATGGCATTGTACGGATATAAGATAACAGTGTTGCCAATTCTACTGCCATTGTAAATTTTGCTACTTTTTTAAAATAGGCAAGGCCAAACTTAAAAAAAGTTCACAAAAGTGTAGTATTTTTCTATTTTACATTCATAAATATTTCCCAAAATTCTTTTATAGGAGTCGGCCCATAACGTACGATTAAAAACTTTGACAACATTGTAGTTATTTCTGCCATATAGAAAGCACAGGCGTATCTCTGTAACGCTGCCAACTGAATGTGAACTTCAGTATAGTATCTATGGTATACCATAGCATGTTAAATAGATTGACAGAAATTCCAATGTCAAAAAGTAACTTCGAGATATAATTTAACATCATTAAGCAAATATCAATAAACAATATGTGCAACGAACAAACAATTAACAAAATTTTAAACCAAAAACTGCATAAGAAAGCCCTGAAATAATAATTATTAATATTTCCACTACCACAGAAATAACCCAGTATTTTCTGCTCTATCACATATACAGGTAAGATATAAACCAAAATAGCCCAACACATAAAAAAGAAAGGAATAACACTAGCTTTCAGAACTAACAACAATTTCTGTCGCGTGTAGAGAAAAAATCTTACAATACGAATTTAAATGCGAATTTGAAACAAATTTCTATTTTATAATATTTTTAAATCGAAATTGAAAATGGTTATTCATTTTTGAATTATAATATTTTTATTTACTTCTTGTTATGCTAAAAATATGTATTTCTAACAATTTTAGTGCTAATTGGTTCTCATCATAGCCATAAATTCCACAAAAAAAAATTGAAAAAAATTAAAAAACAAATAAAAAAAAAGTCCCACGCATTCCTACAATCGTGCTCGAGGCACTTACGAGTGGAAATTTATGCTGGAAATTTTTTTATCAAATTATCACGGAAAATGATAAAATGTTAGATTTTTCTAACGGCACAACTGCTCCCGGGGTAAGCTATCTTTATTAGAATCTATGGAAATTAATAAATTAAAAAATACAGGTATAATTCTGAATGACCAACTTGGGACAAACAGCTCCGACTCCTTCTGCCCAGGCATTCTGCACACGGGGCGTATCGTCATAGACGCGTATAAGTTTCGTCATGCAGCGACGATTCCTTTACGCCTTAAAATCCGCAAACGATTCGATTTGCAAGCGGCATGTGATCGTCTTGTTTTAATGTTTTCCATGCTTTTACAGTAGTTGCAAAGATGTCAAGGAGTGATAAAGAGGACTTACTTTTGTTAAATTATCTTCGCCACCGCAAAAAAAAGAAACAGAGGAAATTGTGGGTGCATCCTTATATCTACAAAAACTACAACACAAGGTTATTTATTGCCGCCAAAGAGTTGTCGGAAGATGACTCTAAATTCCACACATAATGATGCTGTGCTGTTTTACTACAACACAAAATAACCTGGCTACTTCTGACCACGCTTTTTCAGTCACATCTTTTCTGGAGTACTCTTGTAGGGTATTATTATATAAACACTGATAATTTTCAATCAGTTGGACAAATTTTAATATTTGATCCGCCATTCTCATAAAATTCCGTCAAAAAAGGTGTTCTAACACTCGAGCGTACTACAAGCGACTGACATCGTTGTACGCCTGGCATGGCGGCTTGAAGCTTGTCTGCGTTGACGATTCCGCGCCGCTTACGCTTCGTGTACAATATTCCATAAAGACACAAGTGAGCAGCACGAAAGCGTATGTTTTCGTACGTCGCATCTAATACGCGTCTATGACGATACGCTTCGTGTGCAGCATGCCTTTTTAGCCTAGCAAGTTAGAGACATTAAGTGAGGACGCATTGTAAAAACACATCACTTGAGAAAGGCACTCTGCCGAAACAGCTGCAGTGACATTAATTTGTAATAAATTTTTTTGGAAATATCGAAAACAAGTTTCAGTGTTTCATTGTTTCAGATCTTGTTATGTCTTTGAAATTATTTCATGTGACTTTAATTTTATTACCTACTTTAAAAAAATAAGATAGGTACATACCTATTTCACAAATAAATGGACTTCTTCTTTCGCAATTTTCAATTTCTACCGTTTGGTAGGCAAATATGGTACACTCATTGATCCTATCGATGTGCTGAACCCAAACCTTATCGGAATAAAGGTACCATTCGTTTTGTCTTCTTAAGAAATCAAATAGAGGCAGATAGTTGATGTTTCCTAGCAGATATGGCATAGAGGCGTTGTCTTCCTGTAAATAGTAACCAAATAAAAATATTTAATCATAATTCGAGAATTTATAGCAAAATAGAAGTATACTTGCCATCAAATTATTGTAATCCTATTACTGGAAAAACCGATTCGTAATCCTATTACAAAGTCATTTGTATTTGAATTGGGTGCTTAAGTTTCGAAAGGTAAACATTATTAGTACGTCTGCGTACGCACCTGCGTGAGTCATTCACTTTTAACACAACATGTCTGTTAGTACACTTTCTTTAATTTCGCGTTTTTGAAAGATTATTTTCTTTTTAAAACACCTAATAAACTATATTCACATTGGTAAATATTTGGTGTACTCTTAGGCAGGCCGCACATCAAAGAAACATGAAACGTAAATTACGTTTCATGGAAATAAACCACTGCTAAACAAATATACGTCCGGCCATTTATGAAACTCTCCGAAAATAAAAATGTGTCATGAGCATGAATCACACTCGTTTCATTGGTAGGCGGACTTTGAGATTTGTTTAGCAGTGTTTTCTTTTCATGAAACATGTTTTTCGTTTCATGTTTCTTTGGTGTGCGGCTTGCCTTAGGCACATCAAAGAAACATGAAACGTAAATCACGTTTCATGGAAATAAAACACTGCTAACTAAATAATCGTCCGGCCATTTATGAAACTCTCCGAAAATAAAAATGTTTTATGAGCATGAATCACACTCGTTTCATTGGCAGGCGGACTTCAAGATTTGTTTAGCCGTGTTTTATTTTCATGAAACGTGTTTTACGTTTCATGTTTCGTTGGTGTGCGGCTTGCCTAAGAGAGTGACAGATAATTTTACGTCATGGCAGCTAATATTGATCAAAGCTGTCACCATTTGTAATACAGACGTTATTTTACATTGCAGCCATGTTATCTGGGCATGCGCACCTGCGAAAAATAAAATTCAAAAATTTGGAGCTGAATAGCAGGTACCTATAATAATTAAAGGGGCAATAAATTAAAATTTATTAATTTCTACCTGTGACGGAAACTTAACACCATTCAAATACAAATGACTTTGTAATAATCTTAAGATTAAGGTTTTCTGCAATAATTTGATGGCAAGTACCTATACAACTAAGCAAAACACAGTTTGGTTTCAGAAACAACGTTGGAACCAGAGAAGCGTTATTCAGTTTGCAGGTCATAGATGTAGGGATATAAAATAATCGGTATATATGTGTTTTATCGACTTCGAAAAAGCCTTTGACAGAGTCGATAACGACAAACTGATAGGTGTCTTGCAACAGGTGGGAATTGATGAAAAAGACCTCGGTATTATCAAAAATTTATGTTGGCATCAATGTGCACACATACGAATTGGTCAGAACACGACGGAAGAAATAGAAAGACGTGGAGTGATGCAAGGATGCATTTTATAGCCTCTACTTTTTAATGTCTACTTCGAATTTATTTTCAAAGAAGCATTAGATAAAGATTCAGGAATTAAAATCAACGGAATTAATGTAAACAATCTCAGATACGCAGATGAAACGGTACTGATTGCTTCCAATGAAAAGGAGTTGCAACGACTTGTAAACAGAGTGACCGAAACATGTGATGAATAAGGGCTAAACTTTATACATACTTCTCAAGGCAAAACTTAATAGGGTTGTCAGCAAAACAGTGTGAGAAGTGACAACCAAACGATGCCACAGCGTATGGAATAAAGTTAGAAAGAGTCCACAATATTATCTTTGGCCGCAAACGTTAAGAACTGGGATATAGACAAAGAAATAAGAATACGTATTGGAAAAGCCAGAGCCACCCTTTATAAACTAAAGAAAATTATTATTAATAGAAATATTATATTAAACCTTATAATTAATAATCTTAAAATATTTTTAAAAGATATTTAATCGAATAACTTATTGGACCATTTTTCTGGTAACACCTCCATGGGTTCTAAAAATTGCTTCTTCTTCTTCTTCTTCATGTTTTATATAGGCAGTACTGCTAGTTTTTCTTCAACGGTGCCTTTCATTCTGCCCCTAAGTTGTCATTCCATCTTTTCCTTGGGCGTCCTATACTTCTCCTGCCTAACGGTGACTTGTCCCTGGCTATTCTTACTATCCTTGATTCAGACATCCTGCTTATGTGCTCATTCCACTCTTCTTTTCTGTTCTGTACCCAGACATTTATATTGTCTACCCCACATATGCGTCTGATTTCCTCACTTCTTACCCTATCCTGTAGTCCTTTTCCAGCAATCCTTCTTAAGATCTTCATTTCGTTGGTTTCCAGATGTTTTCGTGTTTTGCTTGTATCTGGTCTTGTTTGGGCCGTGTAAGTCATAACTGGCCTAATAACTGACATATATTCGGGCCTTTGTTTCCAATCTTAGGTGTTTGTTTTTCCAAATTGTGTCGTTTAGGCATCCGGCCGTTCTACTGGCTTTAATTATTTGGTCTTTTACCTCTTCTTCGATATTGTTGTCGGCTGATAGATTAATTCCCAGATATTTTCATTACTTGTTGTATAATTTGATTGTCTAACTCCAATTTGCATCTTATTGGTTCTTTGGCAATTACTAAGCTTTTTGTTTTTTGGGCTGATATTTTCATATTAATTTCTTTTGCGTTAATGTTGGACTCGTGCAATAATCTTTGTAGGTCGTCTTCGCACTCTGCTACTAAGACGGTGTCATCAGCGTAACAGAGTATTTTTATCTCTCTATTGCCCATTTTGTACCATCTTTTTCTCTTCACATGTTTTATTCATCATCATCATCAGGGCTTTTCATTCCAGGTGGAATGTTTGCCGCTCTTACTTAGAGCTCTCAGATTCGCTTATTGTGGTGAATCACTCCGCATTCCACTTGTATGTTGTCAAAGTTTGTTGTATGACTTGGCTTTCGTTACTATTTTCTTCCACTCATTTCGATATGTGCATGTGCATAGTTCCCTCCAGTTTCTCACTTCCAGAATTTTGATATCTCTCATGACCTGGTCCTCCCATCTCTCTCTGGGTCTTCCTCTGGGTCTTTCAGTTGCCGGTTTCCATCTGGTGATCTTCTTAATCAGTCGGTCGTTTTTCCTTCTTTCTATGTGTCCCAGCCATCTCAGCCTCTGTGATTTAATAAATCTAACTATATCTTCTCCCTTCATTATGTCTCTTAGTTCATGGTTCATTCTTCTTCTCATTTCTCCGTTGTCCATTCTTATCGGGCCCATGATGCGTCTGAGGATTTTCCTTTCGAATATTCTCAATTTTTCTTAATCTTTTTCCGTGAGGCACATTGTCTCAGCTGCGTACGTAACTACTGGTCTGATTGCAACTCTGTATATTTTCAGTTTTGTATTTCTGGATAAGTTCTTGTCCTTCATAAGCCTATGATATCTCCAGTATGTTTTGTTGCCTGTTAGTATTCGTTCCGTTACTTCTTCACTTCTCTTGTTTTGGCCATTCACTATTACTCCCAAATATTTAAATTGTTGGACTCTTTCACAAGTGTAGTTTTCTATTTTGATTTCTCTCATCCTGTTATCTTCTCTTCTAGAGCAGAGTAGATATTTTGTTTTTCCTTCGTTAATTTCTAGACCTCTTTTCCGTGCTTCTTTTGCCAGGATTGTTACTGCTTCTTTTAATCTTTCCTTGTCTCTTCCCATAAGAACTAAATCATCTGCATATGCAACTATTTGTGTTGAGGAGTGGGCTATAGTTCTTTTAATTTTGCTGGCCTTGACTGTTCCTTCTAGTGCTATGCTGAATAATGTGGTTGACAGGGAGTCGCCTTGTCGCACTCCTGTTTCTATTGCAATTGATTTTGTGCTACCTTCTTCTGTTGTTACTTTGGCTCGAGCTCCATCCATGGTCATTTTTGTTAATCTGATTAATTTTGCTGGTATATCTTGATTTTTCATTTCAATAAATAATTTATTTCTTCCAATACAGTCAAAGGCTTGTCTGAAGTCTACGAAGAGGATGTGGAGTTCTATGTTGTGTTCGTGGCATTTTTCGATTGTTTGTGTAACTATGTGGATCGCATCTGTAGTGGATCTGCCTTCTCTGAATCCTTGCTGGTAGTCCCCAATTTTTTTCTCTGTGAATTGATTGAGTTTTTGTTTGATGAGGGCTGTTAGAATTTTATATGTTGTACTCAGTAGAGATATTGCTCTATAATTGTTACAGTTTGTTACTTCTCCTTTCTTAAATATTGGTATAATTCTGCCTTCTTTCCAATCTTCGGGCATTTCTTCTGCTTCCCATATTCTAACTATTAGGTTATAGATGCTTGTTAATAACTTTTCCCCTCCGTTTTTAATGAACTCATTGGGAATTTCATCTGGGCCTGGTGTTCTTTTCTGTTTCATTTTTTGAATGATGGCTAAATATTCATCATGTGTTGGCAT
Organism: Diabrotica virgifera virgifera; assembly: GCF_917563875.1. Taxonomy (NCBI): domain Eukaryota; kingdom Metazoa; phylum Arthropoda; class Insecta; order Coleoptera; family Chrysomelidae; genus Diabrotica; species Diabrotica virgifera. Next base: position 53,620,862 of record NC_065450.1, on the reverse strand, counting down.
CCTTATTTCATTATCTCTAATGTCTTCCATTGCGCCTACCTCCTCTTCCGGGCTTTCTTTGCATCTATATAGTTCTGTGAAGTGTGTTTCCCATGATATATTGTCAATTTTAACTACTGGTATGCCTTTTCTTTGTTGAGCTTTTAGGTATCCAAATAGTTTGGCGCTGTCTTTACTATTCATTTCTAGTTCCTATAACAGCTCTTCGATCCACAGTTTTTTTTGTTCTTGCAACAATTATCGGCTGCTTTCTTTTTTTTCTTTATATTCGTTTCGATGATGCACTTCTTTAGTTGATATCCATTTATCTCTTGTTTTATTATTGCATCCAATATTATGTTAAACAGTAGAGGGCTTAGTGAATCTCCTTGCCCGATTCCTGTGTTTGTTTCTATGGGTTCTGTTATTATTCCATTGACTTTCATTTCTATTTTATTTCTTGCATATATGTTTTCTATCAGTTTTATGATATCCAGTGGTAAATTTTTCTCATATAGTAGGTGTATCACATCTTTTAACACTAGAATGTCTGGCTTAGCATACCTACCTAGAAAGCCGGAAGGAATCATTTTGGCCCCACGTTCTTTAATAAATTAAAACTCAGTTTAAAGAAATTAAATCAACTCTAGACGGTAGAACCTAATTTTATTTTTTACTTTTATTGTTTAACACATTCGCTGCCCATCAAAAACATTCGGAACACCATATAATTTGCAGTTTTTGATATTTGCCACACATTGCCTTGTTACAACCGTGGCAATGATTTGAAGTATGATTTCCTTTACAAAATATTTTCAACTGATATTTTTTTCGTTTTTGGATAGTAACAGTGATAGTTGTTGGTAGACCTGGTGTTGCTGGACGTAGTTCAAGATTTCGGGAGACAAGGTATAGGGCCCATAATTCTTCACACAGCCGAAGAATAAACTTACGGAAACTGAGTCTACTTCCAGTTATTTCTTTATAAATAATCCATGCATTTATTGCTTCCAAGTCAAGAGTATGATAAAAGACGTACATATGCCATCGTCTTGAAGTTGCTTTTGTAGTATAAAGACGCGTCATTTGGTCCTCTACACCAACAATTGCATCTTTGTGTTCACTTGTGTTCGCCAACAATTGTATCTTTATTACGTAGATGATCAGTACCAGTATAAGGGTAACCATTTACAATAAACATACATAAATATAATTTTACCCATTCGACAGGAATTTGAAAGAAAGGATCGTCGAATTTACCAGAAAACGATAATAACTTACACGGGGCCAATTTGGCCCCTTAAGGCAGGCCGCACATCAAAGAAACATGAAACGTAAATTACGTTTCATGGAAATATACCACTGCTAAACAAATATATGTCCGGCCATTTATGAAACTCTCCGAAAATAAAAATGTGTCATGAGCATGAATCACACTCGTTTCATTGGTAGGAGGACTTTGAGATTTGTTTAGCAGTGTTTTCTTTTCATGAGACATGTTTTTCGTTTCATGTTTCATGTTTTTCGTTTCATGTTTCTTTGGTATGCGGCTTGGCTTAGACTCCTATGGTAGATTTGTTAAAGAAACCATTAAATAAATTTAGTAAACAATATTTTTTTGTTTTAAATAAGGCTTTGTATCAAAATATTAAAAGGCATAAAATATGAAAATATTATTGCCTCAAATAAAAAAACTACAATAACTTTAAATCGCAACAGGGGCCAAATTGGCCCCTCCGGCTTTCTAGTGTTAATTGGATTCTATCAAACGCTTTCTCTAGGTCTATCAAACAGAAAAAGGCTGGTTTATCACAAAAACTGCATCGTTACATGATCTTCCACTTCTAAATCCTTGTTGTTCATCCGATATATTTATGTACGCCATTATTTTCTCCATAAGTATTTTTGTTGTGAGTTTCAGTATAGTGCTCAGTAAATGTATCCCTCTATAGTTACTGGGGTCTGCCCTATCACCTTTCTTAAATAACGCTATCATTTGAGTGGTTCTCCATTCTTCTGGAATTCTTCCTGTATTTATTATTTTACTTATGAGGATATTCAGTTCTTTGTGAAGTCTATCTCCTCCGTATTTTAAAAGTTCATTAGCTATTCCATCTTTCCCAGGAGCTTTTCGATTTTTCATCTTTTTCAAGGCGTTCTTTATATCTTCCTCTTTAATTTCTGTTTTCTCATCCGATTCTAATCCTGGTGTTTCCAGTTCTTTGTGATTAGCATTTGATAGAGGTTTTTTAGGTAAGTTGTCCATGTATTTGTATCAATATGATTTACTTCTATCAATTCCCTCATCTCTGCTCTTTGACCTCGTATCATTTTCCACATTTCCTTTTGCATCCCATAAAAGTCGTGCTCCATCTCTTTTGAAAATGCTTCCCAATGTTCTGTTTTCTTCCTTCTTACTATTGAGTTTAATTCATTTCGTACTCTTTTCCAAAAATGGCAAATCAAGAAAGATGCTACAATGAAGACAAGAGGGAATTCTAAAATTTGCAATTCACAACCCCGTCTGCACAGCTTGGTAAATTCCAACGGGAAAATAAAAATGTATACCATTTTTATTCAGTTGCAATGCGAAGGCAAAACTGTCTTAATTTTCACATAATTCAGAGTGCGCAAACCAGCACTCTAAATCGACGATTTTCGCCTCTTATTAGAGGCATCATCAGAGAGGCATAGGTTTGCTTATCTCTTCTTCTTCTTACGGTGCCGTATCCTTAAGGACGTTGGCCATTACATTTGCCCATTTAATCCTATTTGCAGCCGCCTTGAATAGTTATATGGAGAACATATTCGTCCATTGTCGTAAGTTTTTAAGCCAAGGGTTGCTCCATCTCTGCCTGAAGTGAAAACAGCCCACGAGCTCAAATCGTCGATTTAGAGTGCTGGTTTGCGCACTCTGAATTAGGTGAAAATTAAGACAGTTTTGCCTTCGCATTGCAACTGAATAAAAATGGTATACATTTTTATTTTCTATTGGTATTACTCCTATCGAGTAACTAGGTCCATTTTCCGTTGGAATTTGCCAAGCTGTGCAGACGGGGTTAGAATTCCCTCTTGTCTTCATTGCAGCATCTATCTGGCTTGAAATTTTTAGAACCCATGGAGGCGTTACCAGAAAAATGGTCCAATAAGTTTTTCAATTAAATATCTTTTAAAAATATTTTTAAATATTTTTATTAGGATTAAAAACTTTGACTTCAATTATTTTAATGAATTTTTTAATGACGCCTTATTTAAACTGACACATAAGAAATCTGAATCATTTGGTGACAAGAAAGTTAGTTACTTATACACATAGATATACATGATAGGAGTAACAATAAAAGAAAGACAATAGAGAGATATCGAAACCCTATTTAACATCGTCCTTTAATAAAAGATCCTTTATTTTGACATAAATAACCATGCTTATATGTCAAAAGTGTCAAAATAAAGGATCTTTTATTACCAAACGACGGTTTCGATATCTCTCTAATATCATAAACGAATACCTATGGGCCATTCCACGAACATACGCCTGTTTTGGATTACTTCGACAACGAATATTTTACTGTGCAACATAAGAAGTACGAAAGTAAACGGCGCTAATAATTATTTCAATAAACAACAATGTAATTTGCAATTTACTTTCGTTCTTCTTATTTTGCACAGTAAAATATTCGTTGTCGAAATAATCCAAAACAGGCGTATGTTCGTGGAATAGGGTATACAAAACAGAACCATAGTTATAGATTTTGTGGAGATCTTGCAGATTGAAATGGAGATGTTCAGGCCACGAGGCAATGATGAAAGATGGAAGCTGGACACGGAAGTTAACCAAATGGAGACCAAGAGCAGATAAACGAAACAGACGACTACCACCAACATGATGGCAAGATGATTTATGGAAGATGACGAAAAGACAAGATCACAAACGAAGACCTACAAAACAGAACCATAGTGATAGATTTTGTGGAGATCTTGCAGATTGAAATGGAGATGTTCAGGCCACGCGGCAATGATGAAAGATGGAAGCTGGACACGGAAGTTAACCAAATGGAGACCAAGAGCAGATAAACGAAACAGAGGAGTACCACCAACATGATGGCAAGATGATTTACGGAAGATGACGAAAAGACAAGATCACAAACGAAGACCTACAAAACAGAACCAGAGTAATAGATGTTATGGAGAGATCTTGCAGATTGAAATGGAGATGAACAGGCCACGTGGCAAGTAAAAAGAATGGAAGCTGGACACGGAAGTTAACCAAATGGAGACCAAGAGCAGATAAACGAAACAGAGGAGTACCACCAACATGATGGCAAGATGATTTACGGAAGATGACGAAAAGACAAGATCGCAAACGAAGACCTACAAAACAGATCCATAGTTATAGATTTTGTGGAGATCTTGCAGATTGAAATGGAAATGTTCAGCCTACGCGGCAATGATGAAAGATGGAAGCTGGACACGGAAGTTATCCAAATGGAGACCAAGAGCAGATAAACGAAACAGAGGAGTACCACTAACATGATGGCAAGATGATTTACGGAAGATGACGAAAAGACAAGATCACAAACGAAGACCTACAAAACAGATGAGTTATAGATGTTGTGGAGAGATCTTGCAGATTGAAATGGAAATGTTCAGCCCACGCGGCAATGATGAAAGATGGAAGCTGGACACGGAAGTTAACCAAATGGAGACCAAGAGCAGATAAACGAAACAGAGGAGTACCACCAACATAATGGCAAAGATTTACGGAAGATGTAGAAAATTTTAAACACTTTGGATACAAACCAGTGGCGGATCCAGGGGAGGGCGATGGGGCGATCGGCCCCCCTCAAACCAACTTATATGTAAAGATTATAAAAACATTCATTTATTCATTTATTTTTCATATAAATTTAGCCAATCGGCCCCCTCTCTTGACGATGTTGGATTTTGCTGGATCCGCCACTGATACAAACAGGGAGGCCTATATCCTGCAGTTGACTTAAAATGGGCTGATGATGATCATGATAATACGTACATACATTGTATGTTGGATGAATTAATACAAACCTGACAAAAAGCTTTAGCTTCCCAGAAGGTCATTGGAGCACCAACATACATGTAGCAGGTTTCACCTACAAGTTCCCATCCAGGAGGGCATTTCCCATCTAAGATCGTTTGATTGTTCATATAATACGGTGCGTAGATCACTTCCAGTAGCCGTGGATCGTCACTTTGGTCTTTTATTCTTCCTCTCACAGCCAGAGATGTATTGACTCCCCAATAATTGTTCGCGGCATCTATTCTCACGTCCCATAACGGAAAAGTGCTGTAATTGTGTAATAGTTTGTGTAAGTAAATTGTGCGGAAACATAATCTAATTTAGGTATATAGTAATTTCATTGTATAAAATATTAAAGCAGTTGAAAAAATGAAAGAATACATATGAACGATCACTTATTTTGTATTTGCCATCTTTTTCTATAACAAACGTTTGTTATAAGGCTTTTCATTCACAGTCATTTGTTTCGAGCTTCTGGCATGTGTCACATAATAGTAATATATCTACGTCATACGTTATTGGTATATTATATCAATGATACAAACCAGTGCCGGATTAAGGGGGGTCTATGGGACTATTAACCCCTGGCGGTAAATTTTGAGAGGCGGTACGTCACTCCCATCACGTTTTAATTCTATATGTGGATATTTCAAATTTATGGGGTTGATTTTCTGAAATAGCATCTTAAGCGCGTGATACACACGCAATCTTTAAGTACGCGGGTTTAAATATCGCGGACTTACTCGGCTCGCCGTCGGTGATACACGGCAGACTTAAAGTACGCGGTTTTAAAGATCGCGGTCGCCGTCGGTGGTTTGTGCTATTTAGGAATTTTATCGTATTATATACTTCGTATCGTATCCTATCGTGTTATATATTTTTAATACTAATAAAAAAAGACGAAATCGAACAGTGTGGGTAACAACCAAAATATCATAGATAAGAGGGTAATATTTTCATCAGGAGGATAAAAGAGACTATAAATAATTAGGTTTACTCAAAAACAAACAATCAAAGATAATTTAGTATAGCTTAAAATAGTGTTTTACGGTTTTCTCAAAACTTATAAAATGTAACTTGTCTCCTCTCAACAATAAACGATTGAATTATTTCTAGGTAATTTGCTTAATTAGTGAAAATATAAGTGTAATTTTAAACGCAATAACATGATGGCTCAAGGCTCGCGGCTCGTGGAAGTGATACACGTACGGGTTACGAGTAAGATTTCAAACTTGTTGGATCGACGGCGTACTTACTCGGCGGACTTAAAGTACGCGTACTTGCGGTGATACACGCGCGAAAAAGGTCGCGAGCCATAAGTTCGCGTACTTACTCGCGTGTGTATCACCCCTTTTAATAAAACTTCGTCTCGTCACCGATAAGATTCGTGCCTGCCGTAGCAGGTCGCACAAAAACACGTTGCATGTTTCCGGGAAATCGGCCAGTGCCCCTGCGCCTGGCGGCAGCGCGTCCGGCTCCAACACGCCATGTCGTCAGCGTCAGTCGTGTTAGCGCAGTTTTCGAGACTAGTCTCAAATTTTACGTATTTATTAGTGAAGTGTTTTCGTGACGTTTCTAAAAAATAAGCGGAAAGGAAGGAGGTGCATTTTGGAAAAGACAAAAGTTAGAAAAACAACAAAAATTAAATGCAGTATTAAAAAACCCCAGATTCAGCTTTTTTTACCAAATCCAGGCATGATAGTATACCAACGAGCACTTCTTTTCAAGACGATCCAATTGCAACAGTTTCAGATGTTTTAAAGGTAGGTTTATTTGACTGTTTTAGTTACTTTTTTAATAAAATAAAATTTGCAGCAGGATCTTCATCACGTCGAGATGATTCATTCACAGCAAATTCAGACCCAATTTGTGATATCGAGTTACATCCTGAAAAGAGTTCTCCTGAACGACAAATTCTAGTCCAAAGTGGTGTTAATCGAGTTGATTTACAAGATCCAAAATTCTGGCCAAGAAATTGTGTAGATGATGTGCTGAAAGAATTCAAAACACAGGATCTTAATTCTTTAGACTTTGAATCTTCAAAAAGAAAAATAGGAAAACAAAACAGGTACTGCACTAAATCCCTATTCTATAAAGTTTTAAAGAATGGTGAAAAAATACGTACCATGTGTAGCCCATTCCCTAAATTTGATTGTGCAACATGCAGCAGAATGCACTATGGAAAGTACTTATTTTTTTTAGTTGCTGAAGAAATTAATGTTTTTTTCTCAGCTTCAACTTACAGATGGAAACGACTCACTGATCTATTGAAAAATTGTGGCCATACAACATTTGTTCCAAAAAGAGTTAATGTGACTCGATGGTCAGGACGATTTAATGCATTAAAAGCTCTTAATTTATGCTATCAAGATATAAAGCAAGTTAGAGTTATCCTCTAACGACGACGAGAAGATGCCAGTTCGCTGTCAAGCAAACAATTTACACGAAAAGCTGGCTACGTTAGAATTTGATATTTATGTTGCCTTTTGGATCGAAGTACTGGAAAGAACTGACCTATCGAGTAAATCTTTACAAAGCGCAAATATGGACTGACATACATGTTCGTCTTTGTATAGCTCATTTCAACATTTTTACGAGTCTCTTCGTGATAAATGTAATTTATTTGAACAAAAGGGGCAGCTCTTATCACCACAAACGGAATACAGCAAAGAAATTAGAAGTCGCAAAAGAAAATTACAGTTTGACGAAGCAGTTACAGAAGAGATCCTTACACCGCAAAATAAGATTAGAACCCAAGTGCTGTATAAAACAATTGATTATTTGGCAAATAATCTGAAATCTAGAGGAAAAGCTTATGAAGATCTTGCCATCACTTTCTCACTTTTATTTTCTCTACCTCTTTCAGAGGATAACGTGATTTCAGACAAAGCGTCAAACATTTTATAATAATAATAATAATAATAGCTTTATTGCCCAACAGTTTCCCATTTACAGGACAATGATAAAAATATTACATAATTTATAACACCTATAGGTAAGATTTAAGCAGTAGTACCAAAAAAATAACATTAATAATACAAGTTAGACTAAAATTAATATAAATTCAAACCGAAAAAGAAAATAAATTAATAAAAAAAAATATAATGTCACTACTAGGCCAAGTTGAGTATAAAAATCCCACAATTCGCAGTGCTACTTTTGTGATGGAGGATTTGCATAAAAATAATATAATTGCAACCTTCCCAAACGTAGAAATTGCACTTAGAATCTTCTTATCGTTGGTGGTTACTAACGCAACTGATGAAAGATCATTTTCCACTTTAAAACGGGTCAAAAATTATTTGAGAAATACGATGACGGAAGAAACATTAAATTCGTTCGCTGTTTTAAATATTAATTATGATCTGCTTACAAAATTAGATTTTAATAAAATTATCGACCTGTTTGCAAGTAGGAAATCCAGGAAAATTTGTTTGTAAATAATTATGTTAATTTACTTCATAAGTTGTGAGTTGGTGTCTTTGTGGCTTTTTGTATATTTGTAATAAATTAACTAATAATATTAAAATAGTTTTAATGAATTGTTAACCTAAGACGCATCTATACCTAGGTACTGGAGAGTGGCGGTATAGTATGACTTAGCCCCCGGCGGTCCATCAACGAAATCCGGCATTGATACAAACCAAAGACGTATGACGTAGATAAATTAATATTATGTGACACATGACAGAAGCTTGAAACAAATGACAATCGATGAAAAGCCCTATTTATAGAAAAAGACAGCAAATACAAAATAAGTGATTGATGTGATCGTTTATGGGTATTCTTTCATTTTTCCGACTGTATATACTTTTTTGTAAAAATTATGTGTACATTTTGGACCAATTTTCCACCGATTTTAATAAGAAATGATATATTTTAATCTTATTGCTTCAACCTGAAAACTTCAGGTTTTTCAAAACTAAATTTTACTTCAAATACCTTAGGCTCATGCAAAACCATCTCCACTACACGAAAGTGGAGGTGGCTTTGACTAACTACTTTTATATAATAAACTGTTTTATTATCTGACATTTGACTAACTACTTTTATATAATAAACTGTTTTATTATCTGACATTTTACTATACCTCGTTTTTAAACTAGGAGGAGTAATTCAAATTTTCCGCGCTGTAATGCTTGTTTGTAATTGATCCAATCGCAGGCAAGTTTACTCCACCAAATTATGAAATTTTGGCACTATTGACAATTATGAAATTTTGACGCTATTGGCATTTCAATAATAGGTTAATTAAGTTATACCTTATATTTTTTAGATTTTTATAATTTTTAGATTTTTGGTATGCAATTTATACAAAAAACAGTTGTTTTAAGCTATTTTTATTTTTAGCGACGTATTAGAATAATATTATAATGGACTAAGTTTTCACTCTAATGGCATATAACATATCCCACCAGAATGAAAACATTGGGAACCTTCTCTGGTTACACCTCCGAGGCTTCTACAATTTGCAAGCCATACGGATGCTGAGACTAAGGAAGATGAGGGAATTCTACAATTTACAATTCACGTCACATCTGCTCAGCGCGGTAAAGTTCCAACGAGACTGGTTCCCTTCATACTCCACACACAGTAAATGTAAATCAAAAATGAATAACCATTTTCAATTTCGTTGCAAAACGAAAATACAGCCGAACCATATTCCAGTCCAATCAGAGAGTGCTGCAAGCACCCCTACCGGTTTCGAAACTTCTTAGTCTCTCATCAGGAGGCACATATGCTGCTCTCCCTGATCCAACCAAAACAAACCCCAGCGTGCAGTCCCGAATTGCAACGAACGAAATGGCATAGATGCCCTAGCGGCAACTGCTAGCAAAAGACTAAGTTTTCACTCTAATGGCATATAACATATCCCACCAGAATGAAAACAATGGGAACCTTCTCTGGTTACACCTCCGAGGCTTCTACAATTTGCAAGCCATACGGATGCTGAGACTAAGGAAGATGAGGGAATTCTACAATTTACAATTCACGTCACATCTGCTCAGCGCGGTAAAGTTCCAACGAGACTGGTTCCCTTCATAGTTGCCGCTAGGGCAGTTGCCGCTAGGGCATCTATGCCATTTCGTTCGTTGCAATTCGGGACTGCACGCTGGGGTTTGTTTTGGTTGGATCAGGGAGAGCAGCATATGTGCCTCCTGATGAGAGACTAAGAAGTTTCGAAACCGGTAGGGGTGCTTGCAGCACTCTCTGATTGGACTGGAATATGGTTCGGCTGTATTTTCGTTTTGCAACGAAATTGAAAATGGTTATTCATTTTTGATTTACATTTACTCTGTGTGGAGTATGAAGGGAACCAGTCTCGTTTGAACTTTACCGCGCTGAGCAGATGTGACGTGAATTGTAAATTGTAGAATTCCCTCATCTTCCTTAGTCTCAGCATCCGTATGGCTTGCAAATTGTAGAAGCCTCGGAGGTGTAACCAGAGAAGGTTCCCATTGTTTTCATTCTGGTGGGATATGTTATATGCCATTAGAGTGAAAACTTAGTCTTTTGCTAGCAGTTGCCGCTAGGGCATCTATGCCATTTCGTTCGTTGCAATTCGGGACTGCACGCTGGGGTTTGTTTTGGTTGGATCAGGGAGAGCAGCATATGTGCCTCCTGATGAGAGACTAAGAAGTTTCGAAACCGGTAGGGGTGCTTGCAGCACTCTCTGATTGGACTGGAATATGGTTCGGCTGTATTTTCGTTTTGCAACGAAATTGAAAATGGTTATTCATTTTTAATATTATAATATTTATGGATTATCGTCGAAGGTTGACATGATCAACCAAAAAGGTAGATGAATCTAATAATTTTTCTAGTAACATTATTGGAATCTGTCTTTTAGGTAAGTTTACTCTTCCTAGTTTAAAAACAAGGTGTGAACACAAAGTGATCTGATTAAAAAAAAAGAATAATATTACAAACAACAAAAAATGAAATCACATGGAAATTATTTAGTTTAGACGAAACTAAAGTACCAAAAACAAATCTAGCACTTGAAATAATACATATTATGTATGTAGTATACCGCAAAATTAGTCAAGTTTTATGAAACAAAAAAAAAGAAATATCTTTGGGTAGATCAAGATTGCCATGAAGTTGTTTATTTCGTTTAAGTTTGATTTGTTGCCAACTTGATCGTAAAATAGTGAATATTTTTGTTAGTTTTTCTGTATGTTAGTTCCAAATAATAAAAGGTAACCCAAAAGTTCATATTCCATTTTAAAGGAAAAAAACATTGTACCTTATAAACAAGCCACAATGTTTAAAAAAAAGTTCATACAGAAAATATTGGTAATCAAATTCGGTCAGCACATTCCTTATAGCATGTTTTTCTGCAATATCTGCAATAACCTCTTTTGCAGGTGTTGGGTCCTCTTCCAAAAGAATTCCAGCGCATATCCTAACTCACTCCGGGAACCTCATGTTCCCTGGAGCTGTAATTTACTTTGTCGTATGCGTGTGTATGTGCAACTAAACGCTAAATGTAGGTATGATGTAGACATACTGTACTAAATTTAGGTGTACTACAGAGGTAATTTTCTATTAAGCGTATATAAATGGAGCATACAGTTACACACACAAAAAATACACGTTCGGTCGGGTGAGGCATGTGAGGACCATTAGTTCCGTGTATCTTTTCTTCAAAATTTGCAGAGAAGTTATATTTTTATTAGTAGGCAAGTATATAGGGTTTCAATTTTATAAAAGAAAAATACTTTCAGTAGTACAAGTTTATGTTGTACTTTCATATGGGTGAGGCCTGTTAGGCTCCGCTGGAGGCCTAAAAAAGCTAAAAAAACTAAAACCAAAGCATCAAAAAGCGAAGCTAATCAGGAAGTAAGTGGATGTCTAAAAAAAGTCCTCAATAAAGTTGCCGATAAAATGATACACAGAAAACGATGCACCAAATCAAAGAAACCCTCAAAAAAGAAAAATATGCAGGCAGTGAAGAAGCTACGAAGCATAATCTGGGGATGCTGATTGGGTAACGACTATTGGGATTGACATACCCTTTGGAAACTATATACCTTTTTAAAGCAAAAGTAATAAAGTATCTCCAGGTACGTACAAAGGACATGTCTATGAATGTGAACACACTAAGATTAATTATAAACAGATCGTTGCACATTTGCCACAAACTGTTTATAATGAGTCTCGGAATATAGTTAGTATTCCAAGAATAAAGGGTTATATTCCTGGCTTTTCATTGCAATCTGTCAAAAACAGCCTGGCAATTATGATAAGATCTGTGAATTCTCCAATGGAAAAATCTCCAAGTCGTATGAAAATGTTTGAGAAATACTATAAGTACATCAAAAGTCAGCAGTCTATCTAAGAATTCAACAAAAACCAATTGTAACAAATCTCAGAACCACGAAATTTGCGCCAACCTTAAGGTACCCTGTATATTATTCTACATGAGGGAATAAAGGTATTTGCTATTTAAAAATTACAATCAAGTATATTCAAATGGGAAATAGGCCACAATTTTACCTAAAAATGATTTTATTAACGTTTCGACGGCCAAAAAACATATATATATATATATATATATATATATATATATATATATATATATAATATGATGTTGGATAATCGAGTACAAATATAATAATAAATAAATAAATAAATAGTATTAGCCAATGATTTTGCTTATTTATTTATATATATATATATATATATATATATATATATATATATATATATATATATATATATATATATATATATATATATATATATATATATATATATATATATATAGTGGTTTGAAGTTTCAGCAATTCGGTCATGTGAAATAAAAGTCTATTTGTTATTTCTCAATATTTCGTCACACTTTTGTGACTTCTTCAGGAGAAAACTGTAAATTTATTAAGATTAGAAATTAACAAAAGCTAAATATTTAATTACTTACAACTATAAGAGTATTAATTTAGATTTTTTTAACATATCGTAAGGGACATTGACTTAATTTTGATTTTGACATTTATTATTTCGGAGTTATGGTAACTGCAATAAATTTTATATTCATAGAATATTGTCTGATATTTAAAATTCTTTTTTTTTTTTTTCTCCTGAAGAAGTCACAAAAGTGTGACGAAATATTGAGAAATAACAAATAGACTTTTATTTCACATGACCGAATTGCTGAAACTTCAAACCACTATAACACAGTACGGTCGAAAATATTTGTACAAATATATATATATATATATATATATATATATATATATATATATATATATATATATATATATATATATATATATATATATATCAAATAGATGAAATAGAGAATGTGGAAAAATCCCCTTACGAACAATTCACACATCCACCATTTCGGGCTGGGAAAAATTTTTCGAATAGAATCAAAGATCCAAACACCAGTTCTTAGAAATGTGTTTCGCCCTCTTCAACCTCTCTGGGCTCGTCGGTAAAGACAAGAGGTTGAATATCTTTAGACACATTCTAATCAAAAAACAACATTCGAGACCTAGACATAGAAGGTGCGTAAGTCTACGGCAAATCCGACAATGACAGTCTCAAGTTTTAATTCCCTAATTACTTAAAGTAAGTAAAATATATGTTTAAAAACATAAGATGTAGATCTTTGAAACACACTCAGTGAACCAAAGATCCAAGGTTATTGGTTTAACGACCACTCGTACGAAATCAAATAGATGAAATAGAGAATGTGGAAAAATCCCCTTACGAACAATTCACACATCCACCATTTCGGGCTGGGAAAAATTTTTCGAATAGAATCAAAGATCCAAACACCAGTTCTTAGAAATGTGTTTCGCCCTCTTCAACCTCTCTGGGCTCGTCGGTAAAGACAAGAGGTTGAATATCTTTAGACACATTCTAATCAAAAAACAACATTCGAGACCTAGACATAGAAGGTGCGTAAGTCTACGGCAAATCCGACAATGACAGTCTCAAGTTTTAATTCCCTAATTACTTAAAGTAAGTAAAATATATGTTTAAAAACATAAGATGTAGATCTTTGAAACACACTCAGTGAACCAAAGATCCAAGGTTATTGGTTTAACGACCACTCGTACGAAATCAAATAGATGAAATAGAGAATGTGGAAAAATCCCCTTACGAACAATTCACACATCCACCATTTCGGGCTGGGAAAAATTTTTCGAATAGAATCAAAGATCCAAACACCAAAGGTCTCGAATGTTGTTTTTTGATTAGAATGTGTCTAAAGATATTCAACCTCTTGTCTTTACCGACGAGCCCAGAGAGGTTGAAGAGGGCGAAACACATTTCTAAGAACTGGTGTTTGGATCTTTGATTCTATTCGAAAAATTTTTCCCAGCCCGAAATGGTGGATGTGTGAATTGTTCGTAAGGGGATTTTTCCACATTCTCTATTTCATCTATTTGATTTCGTACGAGTGGTCGTTAAACCAATAACCTTGGATCTTTGGTTCACTGAGTGTGTTTCAAAGATCTACATCTTATGTTTTTAAATATATATATATATATATATATATATATATATATATATATATATATATATATATATTTCTGTATTTAGTATTATTTAAAATTTAAAATATCAAGTCAGAATTCGGTATTAGTTTTGAGAGTAAACTAAATGTAAACCCAAATACTTACGATGTCGGGATAGTATCACGAGGTTTTTCCTGGTTTTCCCTCTTGATTTACTATGGAATCTCTAACGCGAGAATTTCAGTGCCACCGTTGCATTTGGTTGTCTTTTTAAAGACAGATCACATGCTATGATTTTTTGTGGCGGATATTCTTGAGTTGGGATTGATTTCATGTAATCGAATGAACTATCTTTTAGTAAAGTCGTCCCAGGAACGCAACTCATCAATATTGGCAATATTATTTTAAAGTCGTCTACTTTAAAATGTATAATACGTGTCTGAATTGGCGATATAAATGAGTCAGATTAAATAAATTATTAGAAGAATTTTTTACTAAGCAACAACATTTTTGTTTATTTAGTATTATTTTGTATTTTGACAACGACACGCGACTTGGGCGTCGAAACGTTAATAAAATCATTTTTAGGTAAAATTGTGGCTTATTTCCCATTTGAATATACTTGATTATAAAAATGCCACAAGAAAATAGCTTCAGAACAACATTAAAAATTACAAATAATAGAATGGATCCAATTTTCTCTTTAAATATAATTTTGAAACACTATTTTTTCGACAAAACAAACAAATATTACTATATCTATTTCTTACCTGTTGAATTCAAATCTGCATGCACCATGCAACAAAAAATAAATATTATTTTATTACCTACAGCTAATAATATTTACTGTTAACTTAATAAAATGTTTAGGGGGTTATTACAAATACGCAAGTCTAATGGATTACTAAGATAAGATGTGTTAGAGTTCTTGATCTGTAAATACCATCTTTACCATTAATGTTTTACAAATTAATAGTATTAAGTTAAAATTAAATGTTTGATGTTTTTATGATATAAGTACATATTAGACAATCGTTAGATGGTTCTAATGCAAAGGCAGCATTTACAGGACATGAACTCTTAGACAATCTTGGTACTAGTCATACCTACAAAATTACTCGAAAAATGATTAACAATTCTCAAGTCTAAATTACATAAAACTAGCTACCTACGTAAATACGAGCAAATATTATTAAAAAAAAACTAAGTTTTCAATCTAATAGCACTTAAAACAACATCCAAAAATGTTATTCTACATCCTACTAGACTGAAAACACTGGGAACCTTCTCTGGTAACACCTCCGAGGCTTCTACAATTTACAAGCCATAACGGATGCTGAGATTAAGGAAGATGAGGGAATTTTACAATTTAAAATTCACGTCCCATCTGCTCAGCGCGGTAAAGTTCCAACGAGAATAGTTCCCTTCGTACTCCAGTCAGAGTAAACATGTAAATCAAAAATGAATAACCATTTTCAATTTCGTTGCAACACGAAACTACAGCCGCATCATCATTCCAGTTCAATCAGAGAGTGCAGCAAGCACCTCTACCGGTTTCGAAACTTATTAGTCTCTCATCAGGAGGCACATATGCTGCTCTCTCTGACCCAACTAGGACAAACCCCGGCGTGCAGTCACGGATTGCAACGAACGAAATGGCAGGGATGCCTTAGCGGCAATTGCTAGCAAAAAACTAAATTTTCAATCTTCTTCTTCTTCAAGTCCGTCTCCTATCGGAGGTTGGAAATCATCACAGCTATTCTTATTTTACTGGCGGCTGCCCTAAATAGGTCGATGGAACTGCAGCCGAACCATTCCCTCAGATTTCTTAACCCAGATATTCTGCGCCTACCGATACTTCTCTTACCCCTGATTTTACCCTGAATGATCAGGCTCAGCAGCGAGTATTTGTCAACTCTCATAACATGGCCAAAGTATTTCTTCTTTTAACAGTAAGTACAACTTCACATCCTTTTCCGATCCGATGTAAAATTTCGGCATTCGTCACGTGGTCCACCCAAGATACACGTAGCATTCTACGGTAACACCACATCTCAAAAGCTTCAATGTTTTAATGCTGCCCATCTTGATGGTCCATGACTCCATACGCACTCTCAGATCAAGATTTATGTCACGACTACAGAGAAATATTTTCATCTTGTTAAATGCTGATCTAGCTATTTCTATTCTTGCTCTTATTTCTTTTGTTTGATCGCCTGTATGATCCAGGCAAGCTCCAAGGTATTTATAGGAGGATACCCTTTCTATAACCGTGTTATTGACAACCAAATCATTCCTGGCGTGTGGATCTTTTGTTATTACCATCCATTTAGTTTTTCTGAGGTTTAATGTAAGCCCGTAGCTGTTGCAGTAGTGGTTAGTGTGTTCCATCAGTCGTTGCAGATCTGTAAGATTGTCTGCTAATATCACTGTGTCGTCAGCGTATCTCAAATTATTGATTGTATTTCCGTTGATCACTACACCACAACTAACGTCCGACAGAGCTTCTTTAAATATGACTTCGCTATAAAAATTAAACAAAAGAGGAGACAGAATACACCCCTGTCTTACTCCTCTACATATTTTGATCTCCTCAGTCATTTCATCATCTACCTTGACTTGCGCTGTTTGATTCCAATACAAATTAGTTATTATTCTAATATCTTTTTCATCAATGTTCTTTTCGATTAGAAGTTGTCTCAGTCGGTCGTGTCGGACTCTATCGAAGGCCTTCTCAAAGTCTATAAAGCAGGCGTATACATCCTGATTGATATCCAAACACCGTTGAAATAGTACGCCCACACCAAAGAGCGCTTCCCTCGTACCAAGGCCGTTCCTGAAGCCCATTTGTGTTTCACTTATATCTTCTTCAAGTTTGCGGAAAATTCTATTATGAACGATTTTTAGAAAAACTTTAAACATATGACTCATCAAGGCAATCGTTCTGTAATCCGAGCACTCTTTTACATTTGATTTTTTAGGTATTAAAATGAATGTGGACCTTAACCAGTCTTGTGGTATTATTCCAGTATCATATATGTTGTTAAATAACTCGAGTATCATGTTCATCACTTCTCCATCAATAAGTTTTAATACTTCAACCGGTATTTCATCAGGCCCTGGTGCCTTACCATCCTTGGTGTTTTTTAAAGCCTATTCCAGTTCTTGTTTAAGTATCCTTAAACCCTTCATTTCTTCTCGTTTCACTGTTATTAATTCTCTTTCGTCGTCAAAAAGTTCTTTTACGTATTCTTTCCATCTTGTGAGTTTTTCTTTGAAATCTATTATAATCTTGCCTTCTGAATCATTCACCATTCCACTATGAGTCTTCTTCTTTGTACCAGTCATTTCTCTGATCTTCTTATGCATGCCGAAACTATCGTACTTTCTCTCACATTCCTCAATATCCTTGCATTGTTCTGACAGCCACTTTTCTTTTTCCTCTTTGATCATTCTCTTTATGGTTCGATTTATTGCATCATATTGTTGTTTGTTTTTGTTCTTATAGGCACGTCTCTCATCCATTAAATTAAGAATTTCTTCTGTCATCCATGCCTTTCTTTTAGTTCTCTCAGTTCGTTTAGGAGTCAACGCCTCTTCCAACATCCAACATCCAAAAATGTTATTCTACATCCTACTAGACTGAAAACAATGGGAACCTTCTCTGGTAACGCCTCCGAGGCTTCTACGGTAGAGGTGCTTGCTGCACTCTCTGATTGAACTGGAATGATGATGGGGCAATGCGGCTGTAGTTTCGTGTTGCAACGAAATTGAAAATGGTTATTCATTTTTGATTTACATGTTTACTCTGACTGGAGTACGAAGGGAACCATTCTCGTTGGAACTTTACCGCTCTGAGCAGATGGGACGTGAATTATAAATTGTAAAATTCCCTCATCTTCCTGTTTAGTCTCAGCATCCATTATGGCTTGCAAATTGTAGAAGCCTCGGAGGTGTTACCAGAGAAGGTTTCCATTGTTTTCAGTCTAGTAGGATGTAGAATAACATTTTTGGATGTTGTTTTATGTGCTATTAGATTGAGAACTTAGTTTTTTGCTAGCAGTTACCGCTAGGGCATCCCTGCCATTTCGTTCATTGCAATCCGTAACTGCACGCCGGTGTTTGTCCTAGTTGGGTCAGAGAGAGTAGCATATGTGCCTCCTGATGAGAGACTAATAAGTTTCGAAACCAGTAGAGGTGCTTGCTGCACTCTCTGATTGAACTGGAATGATGATGCGGCTGTAGTTTTGTGTTGCAACGAAATTGAAAATGGTTATTCATTTTTGACAAATATTATTAGTTTAACACAATTGGTAGTCCTAGATCCGAAAAACTAAAGACTTCTACCGTGGAACCAACTTTCTGGTTACAACCTCAAACCGTGCTTTCTACAATTAACAAAGCCAACGGACAATGAATAAAGCAGACAAAAGGGACTCTACAATATGTAGTCACTTCCTGTCAATTCATCTAGGTAAAAATTCCGTCGAAGGTTGATTCCGTATACTCACATGAGTTAACTAAGAGAAAATCAAAAACGGATTATAGGTACTTCATTCTGTTTAAGAGGAGACCATCATCCTCTTACGTACATTTCATTACGTTCATTTTCTATTATTTATTAGTTTATATGCAAGTCTTTCTCTATACTAAATCAGTCCTTGGAAGAATTACGAAAGTATACTCTTACGAGAGTAGTATAAGATTAATCTCACTAGGTCCACTTCCAATGACAGAGAGAGGAAACAAGTACTTGATGGTCGCAATGGATAATTTTTTAAAATGGCCTGAAATTTCACCCCTTCCTAATTAAGAAGCGACTACAGTAGCAGAGGCATTCATAACACACGTCGTATATCTAGACATGGAGTTCCTTTAGAGTTACTCTGGGCTAATTAGCAAAATTCATGGAAAAGTTATTTACCAGCAATTTTATTGCTGGAATCGAATTATAAGATCCTATATATTAATAATATAGGTATGCAAAGTCCAAAACACCTTAATAAAAATTCATCGAAATTAAATTCTGCATAGAGATATGTTTTTCACGATTTGCTCCGACGAAAATTTTCCTCGGAAAATGCGGGTTTTCCTAACAAAAACTCTAATTTTCAAATAAAGTTTTAGGTAAGTAATTATTAATCAATAATTAAATAACTTAGTAACATCAAACCTTTCTTGGTATAGATTGTAATTCCAGAAGCCGGTGAAAATTAAACGAATATTTTAGCAACAATTCAATTGTTAATTAACAAATTACGATCGCAATAATAACCAAAATAATCATGATACATTGATCAAACTTATAAAGATTATAAAGATGAGATGCTTATTTAATATTTTATTGACAAAATATAAATTTTTCTTTTTTTTGCATAATCTTTCAATTTTGAAAAAAAAAAATAGTTATAATACGCTGGCCTAATTAGTAAAGTACAAAGAAAGGTTATTTACCAGCAATTTTATTGCTGGAATCGAATTATAAGATCCTATATATTATTAATATAGTTATGCAAAGTCCGCATATAGTGTGCTACTTTTTTTATAAACAAAATGGCGCCGACAAATCGTATTTTTTTCAATTATTGCCCTATAACTCCGAAGATTTTAACTTTACACCAAAAACACTCAAATAAAAATTCACTCCAATTTAATTCTGCATAGAGTCATGTTTTTCCCGATTTGCTCCGACGAAAATTTTCCTCGGAAAACGTGGGTTTACCCAACAAAATCTCGAATTTTCAAATAAATTTTTTGGGCCAGTAATTATTTATCAATAATTATATAGCTTGGTGAAATATAAGATTTCTTGTTATAGATTATAAATTCAGAAGCCGGTGAAAATAAAACGAATATTTTAGCAACAATTCAATTGTTAATTAACAATTTACAGTCGCAATAACAACCAAAATAATCATGAGACATTGATCAAACTTAGAAAGATTGTAAAGGTATGATGCCTATTTAATATTTTGTCGACAAAATATAAATTTTTCTTTTTTTTGCATAATCTTTAATGTTAAAAAAATTGTTATAAACAAATTAAGATTTCTCAGAAATTGTTTATTATATTCTAATTTAAAAAAATACTTAAAATGCGTATTTCATAGGTCTTGAAAATGAATGCTTTAAAAATTTTTTCCAACCATTTGCAAAAAAGTTATGAAACAGCAAAGTAAATATACCAAATCTCCGTTGTTTATAATTTGTTTTAATTGTTTCAAAGCTTAAAAGTTAGTCTATGGTACAACCTAATTACTCACAAAGAATGTCGAAAATTAGTGCAATGGTTATATTTTAATCAAAGATTAAAAATACTTTTTCTTGTAATTTTTAGCGCAAACGTAGGCCTGATACAGAGTCGGAGCTAAAATGTTCACTCGAAGCGACTGACACGCAGCATGCATTATTTATTAAAAGTGTACATCACGCGGCCGGTCGTCGCTCCGAGTGAAAATTTTAGCTACAGTACTGTGTTACTCTACTTTCGCGCGTGTAAATTACAAAAAAATATATTTATAATCTTTAATTAAAATATAACTATTAAACTGATAATCGATATTTTTTTGTAAATAATTAGCTTGTACTTTAAACTCACTTCTACGCTTTGAAAGAATTAAAAAATATTATAAACACAGTAGTAATCGTATGTTTACTTTGCTGTTTCATAACTTTTTTACAAATGGTTGCAAAAAAGTTTTAAAGCATTTATTTTAAAGATATTTAAAATGCGCATTTTAGCTACTTTTTAAAATTATAATATAATAAAAACTTTCTGAGAAACGTTAATTTGTTTATAACTATTTTTTTTAAACATTTAAAGATTATGTAAAAAAATAAAAAATTCATATTTTGTCGACAAAATAGGCATCTCATCTTTATAAGATTTCAAAGCTTGATCAGTGTATCACAATTATTTTGGTTATTATTGCGACCGTAAATTATTAATTAACAATTGAATTGTTGCTAAAATATTCGTTTAATTTTCATCAGCTTCTGTAACTATAATCTAAACCAAAAAGGGTTTTAAGTCACCAAATTATTTAATTATTGGTAGATAATTACTTATCTAAACCTTTATTTGAAAATTAAAGATTTTGTTGGGAAAACCCGCATTTTCCGAGGAAAATTTTCGTCGGAGCAGATCGGGAGAAACGCGTCTCTATGCAGAATTTAATCGCGGTGAATTTTTATTTTGGTGTTTTTGTTGTAAAGTTAAAATCTTCGGAGTTATAGAGCAATAATTGAAAAAAAACACGATTTTCGTGCGCCATTTTGTTTATAAAAAAAGTAGCACACTATCTGAGGACTTTGCATACCTATATTATTAATATATAAGATCTTATAATTCGATTCCAGCAATAAAATTGCTGGTAAATAACTTTTCCCAAAAATGGCCTATTCTCCGATAATCAGCCCAGACTAAGTTGCATACTGATCAAGGACGAAATTTTGAATCAGAAGAATTGATGAAAATCTTGGGTATTAAGAAAACTCGCACTACGCCTCTCCATCCACAATCAGACGGAATGATCGAAAGACATAATAGAACTATTTGTGAATACCTTTTCACGTTTGTTGTTGATAATCAAAAAGATGAATACAGAAGTTCCGAACATGAAGCAACCGGTTATTCCCCATCGATAATGATCACCGGAAGAGAAATGAAGTCTCTTCAAGGTATTATTTTCGAAAGATTTCCTCCCTACGAAGAAGAATCTTCATCCCTGACATCAGTGGCGGATTGTCCTATGAGCCAGGTGAGGCAGTGCCTCACCAGTATATCAATCGACTATTTACGTTATTTCGTTATTTCATAATCAGTATTTTAAATATAATTTAGTTTTTTGAAATTTCCGACATAACTTTATTTTTATGAAAAAAATTAAAATCGGTACGACTCTGACCCTTTATCTTTGTATCCGTCTTCCACGTGCCAGTATTATATGCATCATACATCTCATTCCAACTTTCTCAAATCATTACAGATGAGGCTTGCTTCAAACCTCCTTGTCTAACATACTACTATTTCTTAAAATGGGACAGTAAAAGCGGAAAAATTTGAAAAATGTGCCACCAATTCTGGGAACGAAATTCATCCATCCTTGAGGCACGCCTGTGTTTTTTTTTTGTTATGAAGTTAAGTACTTGACCTTGCTTCCCTTATTTTCTATGGACGGTTGTATTGTAGTTTTGTAAAGTAGTTTTAGATACAGTTTTATATTAGTTTAGATTACGTTTAGAAAATTTTATCAATGTCATACTGGCTGTGTGGCATTTATCAATGCCAATTAAATAAATAAATAACAAATTTAGAAATCATGCTTTCTTTTATAATGATTTATTTTCTTATAAGCACGCTTTTTTTATAAAAAAAAAACATAAAATAAAATACCAAAAAAACAAAGTTTAACCCTTAGTTTACTTAACATAAAAATCAATCTTATAATATAACAGTAATTTGCTTACTTGCTTGTTTGTATTTCACTATATTCAATACATTTACAATATAAGATTGGTTCTGAAATGAAGTTATCACGTGTTTATGGGTATATTGTTTGCGTATGGTTCAAGTGGAAATCGTTGGGACTGTGCATTTTATCAATGAAATTAGATATGTCTCAGACACTCCAGAAGACGCTAACGATAAAATGTTTTAACATCGCATTAATCATTGTAAATTAGTCGACGGATATTAGTACAGTGAAAATAATAAGACGAGAACTGGACGATAATGATAATAAAGAATAAAGTTTAAAGTTATTTCTACTTTAATGACAAAAATAGCTCATTAGTAGAAACCAATTCAAAGTTATTTTGCACATCATAATGTGAAACATTATTTGGTTGAAAAATCTCATTTTTGTTGGCACAAAATATATTAATTTGTCTGGAACAGTGTTGCCAAACTGAATTTTGATATTTTGGGTGTAAATTTTTTCCACGGATCTCCGAGGGTACAATACAATAATTTCATTTTGGCAACTGATTAATATTAACAGAATCAGTTGTCCGTTGTTGTCATGTAGTAGGTATGTAATGTAAAGTTTGCTTAATATGGCTTGATGAGACCAAGGAAGGACGAAACATCTGATTCATATTGGTTTGATATGTGGTATTATAGTAATTATTTTTAGCTAAAAAACAGCTCCTATGAGTGAGAACCTGTTGGAGGCTTATAGCTTTCATTGCTAGTTTTTTGCGAATAGAATTGTTATTTAATATTTTAATATCGTTTGCAAGCATTAAAATAAATACGGCGCCGTTCTGTAGACGCCCTAGCGAGGGTTCGGCAAATAATCCCCGGACAAATAATCTTGGACAAAAAATCCCCACAAAAATCTCCGGACAAATAATCCCCGGACAAAAAATCCCCACAAAAAATCCCGGACAAATAATCCCCACAACTTTTTTTTGGACAATGGCAATGTTTTGAACATAGTTATTCAAATCAGAGTGAGCAAAAGATTTAAGCAAATAATATTGGAACATGATTCTCACAGCCTTACCTCATTCCCCATATCTTCCACGATTTTTGAAAAAACACACACTCTTTTGTTACGTAAAATTTGAAGTTTTCGATATGGAATTGGAATTCAAAATAACTCTATACACTGAGTCTGAAAGCATTTGAGTCGATCGCATTCACGGGAAAACTTTTAGATAACTAATCGGCAGCATATATTTCTTAATGATTTTCTGTCCGGAATTTTTTGTGGGGATATTTTGTCTAAATAATTTGTGGAGATTATTTGCCCGGGATTTTTTGTTGGGATTTTTTGTCCGGAGATTATTTGTCCGGGGATTATTTGTCTGGGGATTTTTTGTCCAGGGATCATTTGTGGGGATTTTTTTGTCCTGAATTATTTGTACTAGCTTGGCCATAGATGACGTCACAAAATCGACCTTCCGGCCATTAAAGAGAAGCTAACCATCATATTAAAATTCCTCAGGTGTAGTGTGCCTCACCACCTTCTACTATCACGAGCCGCCCCTGCCTGACATACGTTTAAAACTCAAGAGAAAAATTGGAGAAGTCTACGAATTTGCTCGTAAAATTTTGAAGCTTCAAAGTGATAAAGCTAAGTCCAGGCTCGATATGCATGCTACTGAGACAAAATTCGAAAGAGGTGATCCAGTATGGTTATACAATCCCACACGTAAGAAAGGACTTATTCCGAAACTTCAACGAAACTAGAAACGCCCGTACACCGTCTTGCAGAAAATAAACGATCTAATCTACCACATCCAGTTTTCAGCTAGAAGTAAACAACAAGGTAGTTCATATTGAGAGATTAGCCCCATACCATGGAACTGATCCACCCTGTTGGCTTTAATCAGTCCCTGATAGACCAGTTATTCGAGGCGAATAACAACAAAGGAAGGAGCAATCTTATGAGTTAAACTTAAATGTGGCGTTGACATTTCTAGAAAAGTAGTTGTATTTGAGTTTCTGAAGTATACATATAGTTGTCAGTGTGTTCAAGTTATTGTAATATTATTGGAGTTAAATAAAGTTCTTTTAAAGCTATGTAATAATACTTTTACTTCTTTTGAATACATAAGTAAATTAGGAGAATTGGAGAATTACATAAGGAGATGGATGTGTCTTTCTTACAAATAGTACACTATAATATATATAGGTACTCCTAATTTCCAGCATTCTTCACCTTTTCAGTATACGATTTTAATGTCTGTAAACGTAAACAAGAAATTATTTTAGGCCGCTAATACCTTTCTAATAAAACATTCTTCATTGTCGTCCTCCATTGATAACTGTAATAAACCTTTTTAAAAGTTACTGCTGGAATGTCATACTTAATTACCCGCTGAAACTACCACCTAGTTGTTTTGACTAAAGTTGTGGGTGGGTTGTGTTTGCAAATATACAGAGTGTCCAGAAACTCTACCGACAAATGAAGACAGGAGATTCCTCAGATAATTTTAAGACAATTTAACCAAATTCACCTAGTCCGAAAATGCTTTCTAAGGGAGCTAGAGCTCTTTGAAGATGGCGTCATGTAATTAGTTTTTCTTAAATACCTCCAGAATGCTTCTAGTTAGCAAAACGAAAATTGGTATGCATATTTATATTCCATCGATTGCGAATTTCTAGTACCGCTCATAGGCATCCGTTTTGGGTAGGGGTAGGGCTACGGATATTTTATCGCACAACTTTTTTGTCTCTAACTTTTAAGCATTTTTTACTCTGGATTATTAAATTGTGAGATATTCTAGTATTAAAAGGTACTCTCTTGTTTGAAATCAGTAGGATACACCGTTTTCTAGAAAAATCGGTTTGAAAATTTTTCGTTTTTTGAATTAAAAAAAAAATAAAAATAAAACTGTTTACGAGTAACGAAAAGTGGTACGTTTATTTATAATTTCATAGATAAATCAATTTCAATAATTGCGAATTGCTAGTACCAGTAATGTCCGTCCGTTTTGGGTAGGTCAACGGTTATTTTATCGCATAATTATTTGTCTTTGTTTTTAAGGATTTTTGACACAAGATTATTAAATTATTATGAGGTATCCTCGTACTAAAAGTTATTCTTGCTTTAAATTGGTAAACATCAGCGGTTTTTTTTGAAAATTAAAAAAAAAAAAATTTTTAATTCAAAAAACGAAAAATTTTCAAACGGATTTTTCTAGAAAACGGTGTATCCTACCGATTTCAAACAAGAGTACCTTTTAGTAATAGAATATCTCACAATTTAATAATAGCGTAATAAAAGAGTAATAACAGAGTAAAAAATGCTTAAAAGTTAGAGACAAAAAAGTTATGCGATAAAATATCCGTTGCCCTACCTAAAACGGACGCCTATGCCTATGAGCGGTACTAGAAATTCGCAATGGATGGAATCAATGTATCTCTCTGAAATATAAATATGCATACCAATTTTCGTTTTTCTAACTAGAAGCATTCTGGAGGTATTTAAGAAAAACTAATTACCTGACGCCATCTTCAAAGAGCTCTAGCTCCCTTAAGAAGCATTTTCCGACTAGGTGAATGTGGTTAAATTCTCTTAAAATTATCTGAGGAATCTCCTGTCTTCGTTTGTCGGTAGAGTTTCTGGACACCCTGTATATAGAAGATATTCCCCCCAAAAAAAGCGCCAAAAGATTGTCCTGTTAGTTTGATCAATGTTAGATTTATCACTCCCTATTCCACACATTGTTACAAAACTCCCTTTAAAATCACCAATTAAATTATTAGCAATTAGCAATTTAATAGGTGTAGACGTAGTAGATATCATCTCAATAAGATGATTCGTAATGGTGTCTGCAAGAAAGTTGACCAATATTTACCAAGATGCTGGACGAATTTAGATAATCTACAATTTACAGACGACTGATGACAAATTGTGTATAAAATTGTGAAATTGTGAAATAATTTCAACTTGCCTACAATAATTCGGGCTAATCAATAGCTTATCGAGAGAACTCCTATTTGGTGCTATTAGAAAAAAAGAAGAAACGCGTTTTAAGTAGGTATCTATGGGATATAATGGATTATTGTTTGAGATTATGGGATATTATGGGTATAAAATTAAATTTTACAAAACATTATTGATACTTACAAAGATCGGTTGACAGTAATCATTTCGTAATCGTTATCAGGATCAAAGAAGATGTTATCAACGTAATGTTGTCCAGCAGTTCCTGCTACAACTGTCGATCTACTGTCGCGTTCCACCGCAAAGTTGCTAAAAACAAAGTTTATAAAGAATATTGATTAAAGATTCAGATTTGTACGTATACTTAATAAAGTAACATTGAAATTACGTGGTGTTACAATTGAGACCTATAGAATCAAAACCTGCTAAATCCATTTTATGAAATTTTTCACAAAAAAAAACATTAAAAATGTATATTTCCCAAAAAGTATTCGGCATTGCTTATAATCAAAATGGCATCAATAAATGCCATAAAATGGCGGATTTGAGACGAAAACTTCTGGCTGTAGATTAAAGGCAAGCGTCCACAGACCCGCATCGTACGCAACGGATTTTACTTTGCTTTGTACAGAAACTTATGTAACCGCGTCCACTGATCCGCATCGTACGGATCGCATTATCGGCAATCATTGTAAGGCAAACTAAAATCCGTTGCGTACGATGCGGGTCTGTGGACGCTTGGCTTAATAGATACTTGAACTTTGAAACTGTGTAAAAAAGGGAAAACGACAAATTTAGGATTTGGCAGGTTTTGATTCTGATGGGATCAATCAATGTAAATCAGTATTAGCAACTACATGGTTAGATGCTAACCATCGCCAAAATGTGAGAACATATCCTTCAGATCAGCAACCCTAGGGAGTGTAACGAGTCATGCGCTGCCTAGGGCCATAATAGGACCATGATATGTCCTATACATTATATAGGACACACTCATCCATCGTTTTAAATTATACATAATAATGTAAATCTATCATAATTTTAAAACATTTAAACGGTTTTTACCCACGCATTTTTGGTGGCTCAGCATGAATAAACCTGTATCAGCACTGATGATGATCGTTTCATATCCAAAATGTTCTGTCATTTTGATGTAGCCCTTTAATCGATTTTAATAAATATATACCTTTTATAACGGATTTCAATAAAGTTTTGAATTCTTTTTGTATGGCATCGGTTCCAAACATTGGACAATGGTGATACGGTGATACTAAACTAATTTATTACAAAAATTACAGGATGTTCTGGTCGAAGATCAAATAAAGCAATGGGCGGAAATAAACGAAAATATACTTACTTATAAAATCCATTGTGCGTTGTAGTCTGATAAATATTCAACCTCACTCTATCAAATCCAGATACCTCCAAATTCTGTCGTCCAATGTTCCGTTTGACATAGTTGTAGGAAAAATTCGACACTACTTGTCTTAGAACAATGTTGTTGTGGTACTGAGCATAGTTTCTGGTGAAGTAGTTTCTGTATATAGTAACCTCCTGGTAGGGGGATGATTTTCTACCTTCTATGTACAACGTTGGAAGGTTGGAATTATTGACAAAGAGATTGTTGTGGATATACCCTCTCAAAGAGGTGGCTGAACCTCTAGAATCGGATTTTATGTACAGTCCTCCCTGATTTTTCTCAACCAAATTACTCTACAAAACATAAATTAACCTTTATAGAAATACGAAAATATTTATTGATTACAAAAGATATCCTCCGTTAAGATAGACCAAATTCCCCCACTCCCAGAATTCCACTTTTTTAATTTTTTTAAGTTCTATGTCATTAAAAAATAAGACTCAGCTCAATTTTAATCCTCCACCTCACCTTCCCCCTCCACCTTCAGCAAAAAGTCATTTTTTCGTTTTTATTTTTTTTTAGATGGGATGCAATCCATTTAAAATTTCAAAAAGTTCATACGCATAATTGAGGCTTTTACAAAACATGTCTATTTTTTATAGACCAGTAAGTTGAGTGTACCGGGTGTCCCAATAAGAATGGCTCTCGGCCATATCTCAGGAACCGTTTATAGTAGAGCTTTGAAATAAAAAATTTTATAACAAAAGTTACCTCAGGAAAAGCCTGGAAATTATTTTCATAATTGTGGGTCCACCGCTAGAGGGCGTAATTGAATATCAAAAATTAAAATATCTAAATTTTACAAAATTTTCCTAACTAAGGGGTACTGGAAATCCGATCGTCGTATTCTTCATAAAATTCTGCTAATATTTGATCTCACAAGTTTAAGTCTACATTTGCAAATAAGAGGTGGGGGTGAGTGGGAACCTTGTTATGAAAAAAGGGCTGTAAATCCGGTCCTGCTAAATCAAATTTTGCAAACTGGGTCTTGTTGAAGACAGATCTTTTTCGTTAATGTAAATGTTATAATTTCGAACCAGCCTAATAAGTAATAAGTCAGCTGGGAGGCGTTATTTAATTTTTTTCAGAAATCTAGCTTTCTTTGGAAAATATTAAATACAACTATGTCTTTTTAATCCTACATTATAAAGTTAGATTAAATTAGCAATAGAATAGCGAAAACCGCATGTCGATACCTTTTTTCTATCTCAAGATATATTAAGAAACGTGTAAATTTTAAACATAACTGTTGCTGTCACCGGTAAACTAAGTTAATGAAAACTAGTGTGCTATGGAAAACACAAAGAAATATTTTCCAGATGTCAATGTATAAAAATATAATTAATTAAAACAACAATATAAAGACAAACAACACTATAAAATATAACAAAGAAATAAAAACAACTACTTAGTGACGACCTAAATATTCAAATTATTGTCCATCATTTTTGAAGCAAGCATTTACAATACTAATACACTACTCGAGAAAACATTATCCAGAGAATACGAAAGCATTTCAAGAGCAGAAATTGAAACCGCTGTTCAATCTGAAAGAGTAAATGCTTGCAACGAAAATGATTTGCAAAAATTTGAACATTTATGACGTCACTAACACTAAATAGTTGTTTTTATTTTTTTGTTGTTTTAATTAATAGGGCTTTTCAACGGTTCTCATTTGTTTCGAGCCTCTGTCATATGTCGTATAATCCGTGATAATATTAATAGGTATACGAGATATGACCGAGGCTCGAAACAAATGAGAAGCGTTGAAAAGCCCTATTATATACGTTGACATCTGGAAAATGTTTCTTAGTTTTTATCATAGCACACTACTTTTCATTAACTTCGTTTACCGGTGACAGTAGTTATGTTTTTAAATTTACACGTTTCGTATGATATCTCGAGATAGAAAAAAGGTATCGACATGCGGTTTTCGCTATTTCATTGCTAATTTAATCTAATTTTATAATGTAGGATTAAAAATGCATACTTGTATTTAATATTTTCCAAAGAAAACTAGATTCCTGAAAAAAATTAAATAACGCCTTATAGCTGGCGTATTACTTAGTAGGTTGGTTCGAAATTATAACTTTTACATTGACGAAAAAGATGTGTTTTCAACAAAGTCAAATTTGCAAGATTTGATTTTACAGAACCGGACTTACAGCCATTTTTTCATAACAAGGTTCCCACTCACCCCCACCTCTTATTTGCAAAGGTAGACCTAAAGTTGCGAAATCAAATATGCGCAGAATTATATGAAAAATACGATGACCGGATTTTCAATGCCCCTTCATTAGGAAAATTTTGTAAAATTTTGATTTTTTAATTTTTGATATTCAATTATGCCCTCTAGCGGTGGACCCACAATTATGAAAATAATTTCCAGGCTTTTCCTGAGGTAACTTTTGTTATAAAATTTTTTATTTCAAAGCTCTACTATAAACGGTTCCTGAGATATGGCCGAGAGCCATTCTTATTGGGACACCCGGTACATAACCGCAAAATACATTTTTTTTTCGAAAAAGCGTGTAACTTTTTTTTTGAAACTGCTGCAGCTCTAGTTTTTTTTTATTTTATGTATGTATTTTATAAAAAACAATAATTCTAATTTTTTTTTAGATTTTTCCCTATGGTGCGCCACCTTCCAAAACCCTAAAAGTTTTTTTTGGGTTTTTCTTTATTGTATAGACTTCAAAATAGATCAAATTAAGTTTTTTTATAGATTATAATATTATTTGAAGTAACTGAGTTCTTTAATACGTTTAAAAATGGGATAAATACGTACAAAACCCACTAAAACCATATTTCCAAATTTTTTAAGGGTTTTTGCGGGGTTAATAATATTTTTTGAGATCGATACAATTTGAATCAATTTTTTAAGTTTTTTACGTGTTTTATGTAAATTAAAAAAATAAGACCCTCAGCGAAACACGTTCCGACCCCCAGAAAACCCCATGTTTTTGGAAGTTTTGAACGTGTTTCTTGCATTTTTGAATGTCCTAAAGAACAATAAATTACTACAAATTATATATAACTTATAAAAAAAACTTTGATTTGATCTATTTTGAACTCTATAAAATATAGAAAATCCCCAAAAACCCACCAAAAAACCAGTTTTTCGGATTTTTGAAATGACGAACCTTAAAAAAATTAGGAGTTTTTTTTTGATAAAATTCATAAAATAAAAAAAATGAAACCCTTCTGCGCAGTCTCACAAAAAAAGTTAAACGCTTTAAAAAAATGCATTTTGAGGTTCTGTATTACCTACACTCAACCTGCGGGTCTGTAAAAAATAGCCATGTTTTGTAAAAGCCTCAACGATGCCTGTAAATTTTTTGAAATTTTAAAATTGAGTGTATCCCACCAAAAAAAATAATAAAAACGAAAAAATGATGTTTTTGGTGGGGTTCCCTTTCATAATGTATTTTATTGCTTACCCTGAAAAAGATAGTCTGGGTATTTTGAACATCAATCTGTAAACCGGATTTACAAGTCGTGAAATTTCCATATAATTTCTTACAGTTGTTTTTGAACTGATTTTTCTCTACTGTAAGAATTGGATTAACCTCTCCAGATGCCATGTAAGTAAGTCCACTTTCAGCGTTGTTACTAATAATTGATCTAGTGATGTTGTGTTGTATGTCTCGGTCTAAAAAATTAATGAATATTAATAACGTAACACCAATTGTTTTGAGTAGCTAATATATATATCCTTACGAAGAAAAAAGTGAAACAATCCATGAAATTGAAGATGATCAGAATAGGTAGGTACCTACAGAGGAAGAAATAGAAAAGAAAATAAAGGGACTAAAAACAATAAAGGCCCAGGAATAACAGAAATAGCGGTTGAAATGGTAAAAGCAGGAGGGAAAAAACTCTATAAGAGATACGTGAACTGATAAAAAGCATATGGGAAACAGCAAAGATGCCAGGAGATTGGGCCAGAGTAAGGATATTATGCAAAACACACAAAAAAGGTGACAAAATTAAATGTGAGAACTATAGAGGCATAGGGCTTTTCATTCACAGTCATTTGTTTCGAGCTTCTGTCATGTGTCGTAAAATATTAAGATATGTACGTCATACGTCTTTGGTTTGTATCATTTGGTATCATTGGTATATAACAGTGATGTGGGAGGGAGAGAGGAGTGTGAGAGGGATACCCATATCACTGGTATATACCAATAACGTATGACGTAGATATATTATATTAGATGATATTATTAGATGACACATGACAGAAGCTCGAAACAAATGACAATCGATGAAAAGACCTATTGCTTGGGTAGAAGTAGTTTACAAAATCTTGACACAAACTGTAAAGAAAAATGTGAGACATTTTATGTTTCCTTTCGATTTAGATGCGGTTCAGCGTCCCCAGATAGCTGTTTCTGGCTTTAGACTTCTTCAGTGGGGCCCAGCTGAACACCTCTGAACTGAAAAGAAAACAAACTGGGTATATAAGCAGAATTATAAAAATAATTAAAAATAAAATAAAATACGGAGAGCAGTCCAGTGCTCTGAATCGATGATTTTCGACTCTTGTTGGAGTCTCATCGGAGAGAACGTAGGCCTGCTTCTCCCCCTAACAACACAAAACATTCCAGGAATGTACTACCAAAGTTCTATCAATATTTGAATGTCCTGGACATTTAGGGAACATTCCGTGAACATCTGATTAAATTATTCCTGGAATGGTATTTGTGCGTGGCGCTTAGAGAGGACATCACGTGACTAAAAACGACCAATGTCGACCAACGACCTCACTTCGGCGCTTCGGCCATCTTGGCCACCTTGCCGTGCGTGATCGTTGTTTGTTTTTATTTGTGCTTTTTAAGAATATTTTTTTAATTCGGATACTTTTATAAAAACTTTAATAGTATTATTAACATAGTGCATACAATGGTGTCCTGTTCTCAACACAGTTGGAGTAGCAGAAGCAATGTAGATAAAAAATCTGCAGGAATAACGTTTCAACGGTTAGTATGCAAATATGTAAACGAAGGCATGCCCCGTATTTCAGAAAATAATATGCATAAATCAGAAGAATTATTAGGTATTTTATAAGTTAATAATTGGTCATATCCATTTATTATTTTAATAATTGCGAATAAGCCACAAACTTCGCTTATTCCTAACTAAAATAGTAAATAAAGATAATAACAAAAGGATTATTTGTAAAATTAAAATAATTCTTCTTGCGTTTTTGCTAATGTATGCCTTTATAAACAGAATGGTAGACCACACACTATAATAGTACCAATAAATGAATACACATAATATTATAGTCGGTTCGCTAAACTCAGTCTCAGTACCACTAAGTCTCAGACACAGACAAAACTGGCTAGTGATTTTAGTAAATAATTTTGCAAATTTGGTAAAATTGTCAAAAAAAATAATAACTAAATAGTTAATAATTACTAAATAGTTAGTAATTTTGGCAAAATTGTCCAAAAACAAAAAAATTACCTACTAAAATCACTAGCCAGTTGTGTCTAGGGAACCGACTATACTAATAAACAATTTCTAAGCTGTTTTATAATATTTTGTGAGTTCATTAATCATATTTTTTATTTAAAACTAAAATTTGTTAATAATGCTTAGTAATGCATATATTTTGTATTTTTAGCTTTCCAGAAGATCCTGCGAAGAAGGCATGAAGTATAGATCAGATTTGTTAATAGAGGAGTATGTTCAAAATATTTTTTAGAAAAAGATATTGACAGAACTTCACACAGTCATTTGTTTCGAGCTTCTGTCATATTTTGTATAATCCGTGTATATTAATATTATACATGGATTATAGGACATTTGACAGAAGCTAGAAACAAATGACAATCGATGAAAAGCTCTATACCCATTAACGATCACATCAATCAATTATTTTGTATTTGCTGTCTTTTTCTATAAATAACAAACGTTTGTTATAGAAAAAGATAGCAAATACAAAATAAGTGATTGATGTGATCGTTCATGGGTATAGGGCTTTTCATTCACAGTCATTTGTTTCGAGCTTCTGTCATATGTCATATAATCCGTGTATATTAATATTATACACAGATAATACAACATATGACAGAAGCTCGAAACAAATGACAATCGATGAAAAGCCCTATTCTTTCATTTTTCCGACTGTAGATACCGTTGCACTTCATTATCTACATCAGAGATCTAAGTTGACATTGTTGCCCAATTACAAAAAATTTTTGAATTCATTTTAAGTCCAATATATCACATAATTATTGCGAAGTAGATTATACAACAAAACAGATTAATATTGAATGTAAATAAATAAAAACCTCAGAAATAGAAAACAAGAATTAAGTTATAATCTTACGTTAAAGTAAATAATAAAAACAATAAATATAATAAAACAAAATACTTATTTGTTTGTGAAAAAGCTATTTCTTGGTGGCATTTTTGTAATTATTGTAACTATTTTAATGGGGAAATAAGCCACAATTTACTTGAAAAAATAACTTTATTAAGGTTTCTACTTCCACATCGGACGTCGTTGTTAAAATACAAAATGTTCATATTATTTTATTTAAATATTATTTAATTTACTCTTATTATTATTTATGCATATTATTACCTGTAAATAATATTTCTTCTGATTGTTAATTGTAAAGGATAGAAAAATCTGAGAGAAGTGGTCTAGAAAAACTAGGAAGGAAACGGAATATGTGGCTACGAAAAGGCAAAAGAAAGGTTTACAAAGCAAATGTGACACATTTTTTATAGGAATATCAATAAATTACATTAAAAAAATGTATGAAAAGATTTTGTG
This sequence comes from Diabrotica virgifera virgifera, assembly GCF_917563875.1. Classification (NCBI taxonomy): domain Eukaryota; kingdom Metazoa; phylum Arthropoda; class Insecta; order Coleoptera; family Chrysomelidae; genus Diabrotica; species Diabrotica virgifera. The sequence continues at coordinate 53,585,737 of NC_065450.1, read as the reverse complement.
CAATAAAAATGTTTATATTAATTTATCAAGGATATATTATTTGGTATGGCCACATATTGTCAGTGATGTGACAATACCTCCTATCTGTTTTTCATGAGATTTGTAAGAGAGACTAAAAACTTGTTTGGGCCACCTCCTGTTTCATATATTTTTTGACTTGTTTTGTAGTAAATTCAACTATCTATTTACTACAAAACAAATCAAAACTTACATATGAAAACAGGAGGTGACCTTAAAAAAGTTTTTCGTCTCCTGCAAAACTCATGAAAAAACATAGGAGGTATTGTCACATCACTGACGATATATTTTAGAGAATGTCTAAAAAATATACTTTGAATGTCCTAAGAACATTCGTAGACATTTATGGAATGTTTCAACAAGACATTCAGTCTAAATAATATACTGTGAATGTTCAAAGAACATTCGTAGACATTCATGGAATGTTCCAACAAGACATTCAAGGAATGTTTAAAATGCTGATACAGCACTTTCCTGGGACTTTCCAGGGACGTTCGTGTGCTTTTGGGGACATTCCAGGAATGTTTTCAATGTCCTGTGTGTACATTCTAGGAACATTCCTGGAATGTTTTGTGTTATTAGGGCCATACTTCAAGTGATCAACACCGAGAGTTTATCCCCCACACCGCAACTGACGTGAATGGACTAGGTGACTAGCGTAATCTGGCAATTGGAAGATGAAGTAGTTTTCATTCCTAATACCAATATTATAAATATTTAAAAATATTAAAATATTACTAAAAGATTTTTAAATTGAAACCTTATTGGTCCATTTTCTTGGTAACATCTCCATGACTTCTAAAATTTGCAAGCCAGATGGATGCTGAAGCGAAGAAGACAAGAGGGAATTCAAAAAACTTACAATTCACGACTCCGTCTGTTCAGCTGGTAAATTCCAACAGAAAATGGACCTAAGTTACTCAAAGAAGTAACGACCAATATAAAAATAAAATAAAAATTCCATTTTTATTCAGTTGCAATGTGAAGGCAAAACAATCTTATTTTTCACTTAAAATACGGAGAGCAGTCCAGCCCTCTGAATCGACGATTTTCGACTCTTGTTCGAGTCTCATCACAGAGAACGTAGGCCTGCTTGTCCATACTTCAAGTGATCAACACCGAGAGTTTATCCCCCACACCGCAACTGACGTGAATGGACTAGGTGACTCTGGCAATTGAAAGATGAAGTAGTTTTCAATCCTAATACCAATATTATTAATATTTAAACATATTAAAATATTACTAAAAGATTTTTAAATTGAAAACTTATTGGTCCATTTTCTTGGTAACACCTCCATGGCTTCTAAAATTTGCAAGCCAGATTGATGCTGAAGCGAAGAAGACAAGAGGGAATTCAAAAAACTTACAATTCACTAGTCACCTAGTCCATTCACGTCAGTTTCGGTGTGGGGGATAAATTCTCGGTGTTGATCACTTGAAGTATGGAGAAGCAGGCCTACGTTCTCTCCGATGAGACTCCAACAAGAGTCGAAAATCGTCGATTCAGAGGGCTGGACTGCTCTCCGTATTTTAAGTGAAAAATAAGATCGTTTTGCCTTCGCATTGCAACTGAATAAAAATGGAATTTTTATTTTATTTTTATATTGGTCGTTACTTCTTTGAGTAACTTAGGTCCATTTTCTGTTGGAATTTACCAGCTAAACAGGCGGGGTCGTGAATTGTAAGTTTTTTGAATTCCCTCTTGTCTTCTTCGCTTCAGCATCCATCTGGATTGCAAATTTTAGAAGCCATGGAGGTGTTACCAAGAAAATGGACCAATAAGTTTTCAATTTAAAAGTCGTTTAGTAATATTTTAATATTTTTAAATATTAATATTGGTATTAGGATTGAAAACTACTTCACCTTATAAAAATAATAATTATAATCAACTTTTAATGAGAATTTTAAGAATTGAAGTTAATTCCAGAACTAGCCAGACTCTTTTCTGATGATATAAATCCTCATCTCGTGAATAGATCAATTTGGTTTCAACAAGACGGAGCAACTCCTCATTATCTTCGAAGCGTTCGTGAGTTTCTCGACAATATATTTCCAAATCGTTGGATTAGAAGAAGAGGAGCTATCAAATAGCCAGCAAGATCCGCAAATTTGACACCTCTAGATTTTTATGGGGTTATTTAAAAGGCAAAGTGGGGAAAGGTCACAAGGTCACTTGTAGACCTCTCTTTACCTAAAATCTACATTGATAGGTACTTACTGAATCCAATGGCTGAAATTGGCAAGGTAACCACCTCCGCTATAAATCCGTGAACTGAAGATGCTCCATTGGCAAATAACTTGACACTCAAACTTGGCAATCTAGACTTGAACAACCTTTTCTCATTCCCAGTCGTCATGGTGATAGTATCAATCACAGTAGACGATACATTGTAAATATCTCCATCATACATTTGCAAAAGGTCTGGTATTCCATACTTGGTGGTAGAATTAAACAGATCAAATTGTAGCAGCCTCATTCCTAGTGGTTTAATATCATAAAAACTCTTAAATATTTTAATACAATTGACAGGATGATTGTCATATTTGTAGTAAACAAGAACTCTTTCTTGTACTCTTATCTCTTTGTGTGTATCACAAATGTCTATAAGACTAAACAGATTATAAGGCACGCGTAAGTCTCTTAAGGGAGTGAAGCTAGATTCATCTGACTCTCTGCCTTCTCCAGAAAGAGATAATATATTAAGACCTCCACCTAAAGAGTTTTGAATATTGTTATGTAGTAGATTCATTGTTTTCGATGGAGATATTAAGTCTATTCCATTGTAAGCAGATCCATCAACATCAACGTAATTTATTCTAGGACTTCTTAACACGCTTTGAATTGCTGAAGATTTTTCGTTATGTAGAATACCAGCACCTTGGATTTTAACGTATTCCAAAGTGGACTCATACGATTGAACCGTTGAATGCGTATGAATATCGTGAATCCTATAACTGTATTCTTGTCGTTCAAATTCAGCATCAGTAAACCGTATTCCACCCCAATAGTTATGTTTTCTGGTCTGTCTTTCGCAATGAATGAAGACAAACTTCGAGTTCCATTCACATTTATGTCGATGGCCAAATTGCTGGCCGTTCAGTCTTATTGGACAACTTTCGTATTGACCTTCGGTTCCTTTGCATTGCAGAGGTTCTGGCCATGTCCAAATTCTCGATAAAGAGTTGCTGTGGAAGTCGATTCTGACTCCGAAGTCAAAAAAGGCCGTAAGAGGATCGAACCCGAGTTCCCGGCAGACGACTTGGGCGTTTCTTTCGGTGAACCGTGAATCACACATTGGAATCCATTGCAAAGTTGTTTTGTTGAAGTATTCCAAGAATCCTTCGTTCGGTAGCCTTTCGTCGTTTTCTGCACAGCTCTGACTTTTGCATAACCTGAAACAAACCCAACAAGACTAGTTATAAATTTATAAATACAGTAACATAATATAGATGTCACAAACTCTCTGAACATGATTTCCTTCATAGATGACGCAATAATAATATCTAAATCAGAGAGGAACTCCAAATAAAACTGGTTCTATCAAATTGTAGATCGACATGTCATAATTATCTGTCTTCAGTATTGATCCTCCAGAAAGAGTGTAGTAGTCATCGTGATGTCGTGTGTGGTCAATCTACATATCTATGTGTCTGGTCATTTCTTTTAATTAGTGCATTGTTCTTTTGTATAATCCTACGATTTGGTCAATGCCTCTCGTTGGGCTCTTCTTCGTGATCTTTGGTCTTCTATCTTTGCTTGAATGATAAGTTTTTTCATATGTTCTTCGTCTATTCAAAGTATTTTGAAGAAGACTTCGCTGGAGAGCCTTTCACTGATTTTTAGTTCACTTAAAATCAAATCATTTGTTATATGGCTAGTACACATAATTCTTAAATTTTTCTCTAGCAAAACATTTGGCTGATGTCTATATTTTACTTTCCAATTGTCTCAACATCCGTATCTTAGTAATGGGAATATTAAACAGTTGTTAACCACGGGTGTTTGGGAGCCTTTCCATATTTTGGTCATCTTCCCTGTGCTAGATCATATCTGCGTTTTATTTCCTCCAGAAGTGTCGCTGTAGTTGTGATTAATCAAAATCTAGTATTAAATAAACTACTAGGAGAAGTAGAGTCTTTTGGCTTGGGAGAATGGAATGAACAAGCAGATTATGTGAGTACAATGCTATCAGGAAGACACTGAACAACACAACATTAGAAACCAAATAGATTATGACCTAATAAATAAACGATTCCAAGATATCATTAAAAGAGTAGCTGCTTGCCCTGGAGCAGATATTGGCTCTGACTATAACCCACTAACTTGTAACTTGAGGTTCAAGGGTAAAATTATTTCTAGGAACATGTTGGATGTAATATTGCAGTTTTAAAAATTTATGCAACTAGAGAAAAATTATAAAATGAACTAGAAAATGAATACTCAATATCATGAAAAAATGAAAAAGAAATCGTGGAAGAATAATGGGAAAATATCAAATATACTATACATAAGGCTTCAGAAAATTTTCTGCGTTATAAAAGAATAACAATCAAAGCAAAGCTGGCTGACAGTCCACATAAATGACATGTTCTGTGTCAAATTGGATAAATGGAAGTGAAGATCCGAAGGCACCTTTGACATATCGACAAGTTTAATTTTTCTATGTGATCATATTTCATTCGTTACCTAAATCGTATCATGTGACACCTCGCACATCCATGTCTGTTAAGTCGTTTAGGCGCTACAAGTTTAAGGCCTTTATTTCACGCCGCCATCTTGGATTTGTATGTCATCGTATTCTACTCGTTAAATCCTATTCTGAACTATATCACATGCCTCTGTACATAGCGGGCAAAAGACTGGCGGCAAAATTTTGCCAGGCTGATCCACAGAGTGTTGTCTATCTGCTCCAGACTATTTCAACAACAAGCTGGCAAACAGAGAATTGCGAGTGTATTTTAATAACAAGCTGTTGAAACACAATAAATACCCGAAATACTCTAGAGAGAACACCTGACGAAAACAGCAGCAAAATTGAAAACACGCAACAATATAATACAGAAACTCTGCAGCATTACATGGGGGTCCACAGCATCAACTTTAAGATCCTCTGCTCTTGGCCTGATATATCTGGTCGCAGAATACTGTGCACCAGTGTGGCTTGTCACTTGTCGACAATAGCCGGCATACCCACCTTGTCGACACTCAACTAAACCGTGCTATGCGTATGATAACAGACACAATTAAGCTCACCCCTACAATGTGGCGGCCTACCCTTAGTAATATAGCACCACCCAACCTACGCCGCGAACATGCATTGGTTAAAGAATATAACAAAATCATGGACAGTCGCCAGCTTCTAGTCCACAACGATATCCCCGATATTCTCGGAAACCGTCTCCGATCCAGGTTACCCCTTTTACAATCTGCTCAGGTGCTGCAGCAATCCAATTGAATTAAATACCCGATGGAGAGAAGATTGGGAAAGTAAGACAGATCCGCATTACCATAGTCTAGCGGACATCATAGAAAAACCTGGTCAATTTAAACGTCCCCGTAAGATTTGGGCAGCCCTTAATCGAATCAAACTGTGAAAGATGCGCCGACTCCCTCTATAGATGGGATACACTTCCCTCGCCTTCTTGTGACTGCGGCGCTGCAAGACAGACGATCAGACACATTGTTCAGGACTGCCCACGCAGAGCATACTAAGGCACCCTATAGACTTTGTAATGGCAACCTAAGGGTCAATCGAATATATAAAAAAACTGGACATCTGTTTGTGATGCATTGTATAATGCATAAACCTAAATATATTCTGTGATGTACTTAAGCCATACGCTAAATAAAAAATAAATCCAGACTGATCCACAGAGTCTGTTTCAAAACCATTCAGATTTAAAATAGAATTTACTGTTGTCTTGTTAATAGTGTCCTAACTATGAAAGACTGAATAAATGTTAGTATTAACAAAACATTGCTTTTCTTAATATGGGTGCCGGGTCATGAAGGGGTACATGGGAATGAACGAGCAAATACGTTGGCAAAACAAACCTCGAGAGAAACTTTTGAAGGCCCAGAACCTTTCTCCCTTCCAGAATGGTTAATAATGAATCATCAAAGAAGCCACACAAGGGAAAACCAAGACTAGAAAATAATCAAGAATATTGATAAAAACTCTCGAACAATTTAATGAATCTCAATAAACGAGCGATCAAAACGGTCACTAAAATGGTGACTGACATTGCCGTTTAAGAAATCACCTATACAAACTAGGTAAGGTGGATGAACGATGGTGCAGAAAGTGCGAAATGGAAGAAGAAACTGCCATACACATACTATGCCATTGCAATGTGCTAGGTAATATAAGGCAGGAATTCACTGGCCAACTGAGGTTTGAACCTGAAGAGATCCTCAAACTGCCAATAAGAAAACTGTTGACCTTCGTTGAGGCCACAGAACTTATTAAGAGTTTAAGAAAAAAAAACAAGGTATGATTTAAGAAGAAGACATTATTTTCGTTATATGTATTACTTATAAAATTAATTTCTTTAGAGTACCTATCTGTCAAATATAGCAATTACTTAATTTAATAAAAATTTAATGGAAAATACTTTGTAAAAGGGATAAAAATTTATTAAAATCACTTTCAAGGCCTACATCACGTGGGTTGCTAAACAGGTAAGTATGTCACTACATGAAGACTGTTAGATGACAACTCAACTTTGAATGTCACTCACAGCTTGTGATCAACCAGTTCTAAACACTGATGAAGATATTTTTAAATATCGAAAACCTTCTGTGATGTAGCCCTTAAAAGAATTTTAATAAATTTTTATACCTTTTACAAACAATTTTTCATTACATTTTTGTGATTGATGGTATACAGCCAGCTACAGGAAAAAATATTTCTTTTCCTTGTGGATTACTTAAATTAAATTAATATTTTAGTAACAATAATTCAAAAATTACCTTATAGAATCCTGACCATACAAGTTCTCAATTTGTCTTTTATTTCTTGTATTAATTGCTCCATCATTTCTGAGTTCCAAGTTTCCTACCCCAGTTAAAGGCCTCATTATAATTTCTGATCCTAAATACCCTCGTGCGTTAAGTATCCCCAGAACTAGAATGCCCACATTAGGAGCAAACTCCAAAACAACACCCGGATAAATGGTCAAAGTCGCGTTGGGCATCACAGTTATGTCGGATTTGATGACGTAAGGGCGTCCCCTATTTGTCAGCTTTAAGTCTTCGTTTAGTCTTCCGCCCAACGCATCTAAATCAATAGAGTTATTCGAACTGAAGCTCACTGAGTAGCTAGCTTGGAAATTATCTTCAAGAAGATACGGTTTGTACTCAGCAATAGCGTGATCATTCCAATCATCGAAATCGAAAATTTTTTCTTTGATGTCACTGTCATCCCTGGTGCCCCACCAGTTTTCCTTTACGTTAAGGTAGTGGTTTATCTTAGCTGTCTTTATTCCAGCCAATAACTGGTATTCCAAGAAATTATCAGCAAACAAGTTTCTGTTGATCCTAACTTTTTGGATTCCTCTGAAGCCTACGACACAGGTAGGCTCATGGTTGACTTGTAGAACCCCACTTCTTCCTCTCATCACTCGTTTGTTGCTTCTCAACTCGTTGTACATAAAGACAGCAGGAACATTACCAATTATTTCAGATTGACTGTTGGAGCTGAACTCCATAACGTATTCTCCGTTGTTATTAAGGAACTTGTTACCGACGATTTTGAGTTTTTTCTCCATCCCCCTCAAGGCGAACAGGCCTGTTTTGCAGTAATTTTCTCTAAAAACGTTGTTGGTTATATTTACTACAGCGAAGTGACCGTCGACTATTATTTCAAAGTTGTTGTTGTTAATCCAGGTGTTGTTGTCCATAAAAACAGAGTGAGTGAAGTTTTCGTTATACTGCCATACGTAAGGAAGTGCTACATCGAATCCTCCAGCTGGAAAAGAACAAAATTAAATTATTAAACACAGCACTCGTCGTCAGAACAGTTAAAAAGCGCAAACTTGAATATTTTGGCCATGTTATGCGACACCCATAGAGATATAATATTCACCATTTAATAATACAAGGCTAGGTAAACGGAAGAAGTGGGCCGGGTCGAAGAAGAACGTCATGGCTTAGAAACCTGAGGGCTGGTTTAGCAAATTCTCTGCATCCCTTTTCCGAGCTGCCGTCAACAAAATTACTATAGCCAATTTGATAGCTAACGCTCGATAATTGAACACGGCACAGGAAGAAGAAGAAACACAACACTAAAATTAAGACGAGAGAATTATGAAGAAGAAACACAACACTAACATTAAAAGTGATAACAAACAAACTGAATAACATTATAAAACTAGCTGAAGAACAACAAGGTTTAGGTCGGGAAGATCATGTACCGACACTGTATTTACAGTTACAGTGAGGTAAGTACAAGATATATCATTAGGATATAAAAACGGGCATATTTATGTTTCGTGGACCTTAAAAAGGCATTTGACAGGGTCAAATTAAAGAACGGTATCTTCTATGGTTCAACCTGATTATGTGATGAAATAATAAAAAAAAGTAAGAACTAAAAACGGATACCAAATGGGAGAAAACAATTTAATCTGACACAGAGGGGACAAAAAGAATGCTTGAAACATCAGAGATGAAAACACTGCGAAAAATCGATGGTAAGACAAGTTAGAATAGGGGGGAAAATATCAAATGCTTTCTGCGTAAATTCTGGACTGAGACAGGGAGATCCGTTGTCCCCATTGTTGGCCTGGCCTTAGAATATGTCATGGTCATGCGAAAAATTTATCCAAAAATCAAACCAGACATAACTGCTCGGGGAGTAAAAATCATACTCGCCTTTGCCGATGACGTAGACGCAGTAGCACAATCAACATTAGAAATTAAGGATATTTTCTCGAGCTTTGAAGAAGTTGCATTAAACATCGGTCTAAAAATAAATGAAGACAAAACAAAATACATGGTCGTCTCAAAACAAGAACAGAAGGCAAAATATTACTATAAACGATCATAACTTCGAAGTGTTTAAAGAATTTAAATATCTAGAAGCAACAATCACAAATGACAACAAATTAGAGCGAGAAGTTGAAACGAGAATAATGGCAGGAAACAGATCTTTCTTTGCAATGAAACATCTAATGAAGTCAAAACTTCTTTCACGAGGTGCAAAAATCCAGATATACAGGGTAAGTCACCACTAACGGGACGGAAGCTTACATCGAAATGGTAAAAGATTTGTAAAATTTTTTAAATGAATAGTTTGTAAGTTGATAAAAGCTACCTTTTAAAATTATTTTGAAATACACAGGGTGTCCCAATAAGTGGCGACGTATCAAAGTTATATTTTTTCTTATGGAACACCCTTTATTTTATTGCATTTTTTAATTGTTCGCAAAAAATAAGATATAGTTTCATAAGGCTTCCCTATACCTATGTACAGAGTGTTCGGAGTTATGTTGACTTTTCTTAAAATTTAAAGTTTTAAAAGAAGGCTTATTTTTAAGTTATTTACAAAATTATAAAAAGATTACTTGTACATTTAAATAGTTGGATATTGGTTGAATGTATTCCATAGTTGATTATTACGCATTTATTTACAGAGTGTTCAAAATTTACAGTTCCATTATTGGATTATTCAATATGTCATATTATGCTTATTTTAAATGGAACACCATGTATATTAATAAATAATTATACTAAACAGATTTACCTCTTTCGAATTGTGTATGGATGTCCTATACCTAGGTCTCATCCGTGTATGAAATTCAAATTTAATTGTTCCTAAAAATAAACAATCACGCTATCCACGAAAGTCACCTAGGTCACCAGGATTGACAAAGATGGATTTTTTAAATGGGGTTATATTAAAAATATTGTATATTATGCTACACTTCCTACTACTCCAGATGATAATATATGCATTTAGGAATTTCGAACGCTTTTGCATCTATAACACCATCTATGTTTAATAATGTAAGCAAATCATTTGAAGATAAAATCGCTTGTTGTATTACACAAGGAAGCAAACATTTTGAACATTTATTACATAACTGATAATTTTTTACTTATAGTAAGTTGTGGTTCATTTTGTATTATTAATTATTATAACATTTTGTATTTGTTTTAATAAAATTCTTTGTTTCGTTAAGTATTTAATTATTTTCAATAACGAAAAAATTTATTTTACAAATCAGCAACTAAAAGTATATATTTTTATTTACAACTACACTCGTTTATACCAACTATGCCAAGATAATGGGGTTAAAAATCGAGATTGACTCTAAAATAAATTTTTTTTAAAATCGATTTAACTTTTAAGAAAATTGTAAATTACGCAAAAACTATGACTCCTTGTTATAGAACATTCATATACCATTCGAAAGAGGAACCTTTGTTTAGTATAATAATTTAGTAATATACGGTGTTCTATTTAAAATAAGCATCTTATGACACATTGAATAATCCAATAATGAAACTCTAAATTTTAAACACCCTGTAAATAAATGGGTCATAACCAATAATGGAATACATTAATTATAAGATAATTACCAGACTGTACTGTCATGAAATGACAAGCGGTACGATGACATTAATTAACTACATCTTTTGTTTTAAAATGGATTTACAGATTAATAATATAAATAATTGTAAATTACGCAAAAACTATGAGACCTATGTATAGGACATCCATACACCATTCGAAAGAGGTAAATTTGATTAGTATAATTATTTACTAATATACATGGTGTTCCATTTAAAATAAGCATCATATGACACATTGAATGATCCAATAATGAAACTGTAAATTTTGAACACCCTTTAAATAAATTTGTAATAATCAATCATTGAATACATTCAACCAATATCCAACTATTTAGATGTAAAAGCAATTCTTTTATAATTTCTTAAATAACTTGAGAATAAGCCTTTTTTAAAACTCTACATTTTAATAAAAGTCAACATAACTCAGAACACTCTGTACATAGGTATAGGAAAGCCTTATAAAACTATACATTATTTTTTGCGTACAATTAAAAAATGCAATAAAATATAGGGTGTTCCATAAGAAAAAATAGAACTTTGATACGCCGCCATTTATTGGGACACCCTGTATATTTCAAAATAATTTTAAAATGTAGCTTTTATCAACTTACAAACTATTTATTTAAAATTTTTACAGATCTTTTACCATTTCGCTGTAATCTTCCGTCCCGTTAGTGGTGACTCACCCTGTATAAGACCATAATACGACCAGTAGTCGCGTATGGAAGCGAAACATAGACGCTAACAAAAAGAGAAGTAATTGCTGGTGTGGGAACGTAAAAGCCTTCGAATGATATATAGCCCTTGTCCCTTGCAGAGACAGCGTGACAAACAAATGGAGGCGCAGATACAATAACTAGCTAGAGTCTCTATTCGGAAAAGAAAATCTAGTCAGATATATAAAGGCTAATGGACTCAGATGGGCAGGGCATGTGATAAGCAGTAACGACAATCGCCTTATAAACAATGTGTTCTGGGAAAGGCCAGATGGAAGAAGGTCTGTAGGGCGGCCTAGAAATAGGTGAAAAAATGCAGTCAAAGAAGATCTAGAAAAAATGGGAGTGCGACAATGGGAATTAGTGGCACAGGACCGACAAACATGGAAAGCAATAGTAAACGCGGCAAAGACTCACGAAGAGTTGTAGCGCCATTGATGATGATGATAAATGAAATTATTGTATGACAACTAATAAATAACATACAAACTATAAGATAGCGAGTATTGACTCATTTCTTTATCCAGTAGATAAACGAAATGTTTTGAAAAAATAAAATATAGGGATGTATGTATGTACAGAGTTATCCACTATATTTTGACCGCCCTGTAAACTGCTTTATTTACAGAATTAGAAAAAAATGTAAAATACAAGTTATTCGATATTATGATTTTTTTACATAGTATATATATTATACTAGTGACGTCATCGATCTGGGCGTGATGACGTAATCGACTATTTTTTAATGGGAATAGGGGTCGTGTGCTAGCTCATTTGAAAGGTTATTCAATTCTATATTCAGTAATATAAACATTAAGATATTATTTATAGAGGCTGTCCAAATTTTTTTTTAATTAAATTAATTGACACAAAAAGAAGAATGTATGTAATTTATTTAATTCAAAATACCTTCTAATGTTAAAAAATAGAAATAAAAGTTTATTGCACAAATAAACATTGCTTTTTGCTTAAATTCAATGTTCAAACTGCCAAGAGGCAGATGATTGGTAGCTTGAACATTGCATTTAAGTGAAAAGTAATGTTTATTTGTTTAATAAACACTTATTTTTGTTTTCTGACAGCAGTAGAATGTATTTTGAATTAAATAAATTACATACATTCTTCTTTTTGTGTCAATTAATTCGATTAAAAAAAATTTTGGATACAATGTATAAATAATCATGTTATTATTTATATTACTGAATAGGGAATTGAATAACTTTTCAAATGAGCTAGCACACGACCCCTATTCTCATTTAAAAAAATAGTCGATGACGTCATCACGCCCAAAGGGATGACGTCACTAGTACGACATATATATGTCAAAAAATCATAATTTAAAAATCAAATAACTTTTGTATTTTAATGTTTTTCTAATTCTGTAAATAAAGCAGTTTACTGGGGGGTCAAAATATAGTGAATAACCCTGTATATTTAAAAAACATGAGATAATCGTAATTTTCTTTGTACGTTTAATTTTAACTTAATTTGAAAATTAAAACATATTGCTTACCATATTATGTCAAATGAATAATTATTTATATATGCTTTCTTTATATACAGGGTGATTATTTCATATAGCAATATCGAAATAAAAATGGTCATAACTTGTTAAATACCCTGTACAGTAGTGTGAAACTTCATATTGTAGGAACAGAGATTATGATAGGAATCTAAATACGAGAAAATATACAGAATGTCCTATTTAAAAAATTGTATATTTGCTTTACCATGTAGGTTATTAATCACCCTGTAGAATTCTGCATATTTTCCAAGCCTGTACAATATCATTGCCTACATGGTTTCTAAATAACTTCTTTGGATACTGTGTACCATAATGGAATTATGGACCACTGTCGCACTAAATACTCACCCTGTATAAGGAAAGCAAAAAAATACTGTAGATACAATAAAATAAAACAACAGGACCTTACCTTTATTACTTTCTATAGTGTTATCTTGAAACACGTAATGGAACAAATTATTAGACGACCTCATATCCCTGGAAAATTGGAAAACTCCTTTCCCATTATCCATAATCAAACTTTTGTTGAACATAAGAGTTACTTCCGAAAGGTTACTCTTATGTAAATCCCAGTTAGGTGAATGTACAAAAACAGCTTCGTACGTATTCTTCGTGATTTCACAGCTATAGAACTTCATGGTCTCATTGGCCTTTCTCAAAAAGTGATTTCCAAGTTCATCCAGGTATCTGTTGTAGTAAGAAGCATGGACCCCAAACATATTGTTTCTTATAGTAGTTCTACTAACGCTTAAAGTAGGTACAGGGCCTTTAACTATTCTTTTATAAACGTTTTGGACCGGTGCCTTGACTGTATTAATGATCAAAACCGTACCTCCAAAAGCATTTGAACCACTGTTGTAGTCTAAGACAATGCCATGACTACTTGAGGTGGTTGGAAATACTGTTAAGTCTTGTTTCAAAACATAATATTGTGCATTAGCTGACGATGTTAAACCATCGTGTATTACTATGCTCTCGGTACTTCTATTTTCAATGGGGTTAATAAGCTGAACACCAAGTACCCAGCCTGGATTGCACCTAATCTTGTATGAGCGGTTTATAGGATCGCCATGAATGTTTGATGTAACCAAATATTTTGTTTCCCCTTGTAGTAACTCTATTACATTCGTATCTGAATACTGAGGAATCAAAAATGGATTGTAATAGTTTTCATCATCGTTTTTGATAAACCATCCTGCTATTTCTCGTTGCTGCAGACCAGAAAGCACTGAGTTATGTTCAATGCCCATGATGTTATTTTCAATTTTGCTGTTGTAAATATTCAATCCCAGTTGTTTGAGGCTTATTCCTGCTCCTTTGTTGTTAGAAAACTCTGAATTTTTTATTATATTTACAGACTCTGAAAATATGTCTGAGTATATTATTCCAAGGCCATGGTAGTCGTTGTTGGTGACTCTTATATTTTCAAAATTCTGCCTTGCAAAGTCCAATTGAAGAGCAGGTTTAAATGAGTTGGTTGCATAATCTAGCAATCCAGCTTTCTCGATGGAAATAAACTGTAAGTCTGTTCTATCGGCTAAAGAACTAAACCTTATTCCAGCCCATGAAGTTTTGTAGCATCTGATCCCTACGTCGTTCTCGTGGCTGCAGGAGTTTTCAAAATCTGTCACTTTCTCTGATTTGCAGTCTAAAATGTCTAAATCGAAATCAGTACACTGAACGTTGGACAGGATGACTTTTTCTGTGGTTCCAGATTGGGGTATCTCGTTCCTTTCCAAATTCCTAAAAATAAACTCAATATAAGTATACATATGTGCATTATTATTTATATTAATAGTAGAAAGCAGAAATACTGCGCAAATCAACCACGATATGTTAGATGTATCGGAAGGCACCTGACCATCAATAATTGACATAAATCTAAAAATGCTCACACAAAATGCCACTGTGTAGAAAGTCATCCAACTAACTACAGACGATGCATGGTAGCAAAAGAAATGCAGAAGTTAAAAGAGAATCGAAATCAGAGAACCACAAGAGAGAACTATAATAGTAAGCAAAAATAATGTACAAAGCAACCACGATATGTTAGATGTACCGGAAAGCACCTAACCATTAATAATTGAGATGAATCTAAAATTGCCCACACAAAATGTATCCACTGTAGAGAAAGTTATCCTGCTAAATAAAGAGGACACATATGGTAGCAAATGAAATGCAGAAGTTACTAAGAGAATCGAAAGAAGAAAACCACAATACCTAAGGGAGCGTTCAAGTATTACGTAACGCGATTTTTGAAGATTTTTGACCCCCCTCCCCCCCTACGTAACGCACTCTAATGGGTGTTTAAATATTGCGTAACGCAATTTTTGAAGATTTTTGACCCCCCCCCCCCTAACCTGCGTTACGTAATACTTGAACGGTCCCTAAACAGCCGCAAAGGATGCAACAACAAACCAAATAATCTAGTAATCTAGGAATTAAAAGTACCAATCCAAAACATAGCTTTAACATTCAGAGTACTTTCCTACGATAGGGAACTTGCACATTTTTTTTATTACATAATAATGTTCAGTTTTGTTTAAAAATGATATTTCCAAAATTTCACGCTTCAAAAACTCGTAATAACTTAGAAATACAAATTTAAAGTCTTCTGCGGTATAAAATAGTTCAAATGACCCGTGACGTCACATAGTTTTATTATATAGTTATGATTATGGTTATATTTAGGTATATTCTTCTTCCCCTTCTTTAGTTTATTGGCCTCCACCTACTTGGGTATTTGGCCAGCTCATTGTCGCAGAATAAGGAAAAAACATTTATATTCTAATGACATTTATCGTATGTCATTGTAATAATATATACCAGTTAATTAAGATTGGAGTTTGGTACAGTTTTTGAAGGAAAGGAAAGAAGGTTTACTATGGAAAATAAAACCATTTTGTAAAAGTACACGTTTTCTATGAATAGTTCAAACGATCAAAAACACTTGTGACGTCACATAACTGTATTTTCTACTGACGTTTATAATGTCTAATTTAAAATTATATACAATTTTGTTTACTTTGTAGGTGCAGAATGTAAACATATAACCGGATGACGTCACAACGCGTTTTGGGCTGGCTGGTATAATTTGAATTTTTAATCAAAATTTTTAATTTAGGGGCCAAACGAAAGACAAATAAAACTTTTTTATCTTTGATACATGTTTTAAATTATGTTCTGTTGTGATTTATAACATTTTTTTCGAATTTAATATTTTATGCAAGTTCCCTATTATTGGAGACATTGACCAAAATGGATGAACGCATTACTAGATTAGAATAAAGCACAAAAGGAGCTATTCCTAAGAACTTTAATGCCAGATAGTCTGAGGATAATAGAATGGAATGCAAGTGGACTACTGAAACATTAACAAGAATTGCAGATTGGCATAGACATTGTTGTCATTTGTCTCATTTCTGAAACAATTATACAAAAGAAACCTACATTATTTTTAACGGATATAAAGTATACCATACAATACAACCGGATAATACAACCAGAGATGGTAGTGCTATCATAATAAAAGAAACTATCAGACATCATCAAGAAATATGCTGCAAAACAGAAATGGTTCAAGCTACTTCAGGAAGCGTTGATGAAGAAACGGAATCTTTTGTTAAACAAATTCAGCAAGCTGCGTGGAATAACTCACCTGAACTGATCCACAGAGTTAAAGTTAATAATTACCCTAAAGAAATTAGAAAACTTATCCTGCCCTGCGGGCTCTCGTGTCTATTGCCAGACAACAAATTTTCGAAAAACTGTCGCATTATTGTCAATTTATTCTCACTCTCTTGTGATATTATACCATACCCGATAATTTTTGATAATTTCCCGTCGTCAAGTATTTTACGTCAGATGCCCTTCGTTGCTACGCAAAAATATATTCAGTGACATTAATGACAATAATTAATGATTTACAACTTGTCACACAGAATACCAAGAAACAGGTTTAGTAAATATTCAGGCAGAAGATATCAATATAATAAAATGATTTAAAAAGATAATTACTCTCGAGCTCTTAAATTATCGATTTGTTTTGTCTTCGGGACACTTTAACATAATTAAAATATATAAATACATAAATTAAAACTGTCAAAGTGTGACTCGGGATACAAATCGATAATTTTAGAGCTCTCGTGTAGTTACTACTGAAAATCTACAAGTCCCTAGAAAAGCCGTAGTAAAGCTGACATATCTTATAAATATCTCGTTCAGGTTAAGATATCGTCGCATATAACTTGGATTGGATACCAACCAAATACAGTATCATCGTATAGGCCGATTTCCTTACTACGTTCGAAGCTATACGAGAAGCTGTTGCTGAAAAGGCTGAAACCTCTTATAGACACTAAGGCTCTAATTTCATCACACCTGTTTGGGTTTCGGGAAAGTCATTCAACTATCGACCAATGCCATAGAATAACGGATATGATAGAGAGGTCACTAAAAGAAAAGAAAGTTTATTGCGCTATTTTCCTCGACGTGGCGCACGCTTTTGATAAAGGATTTTGCCAAGTAAATACACAGAATTATTGGAATCATATGTTTCAGATATATTTATTAAGATTAAGCAAGACGGAGCCTACTCGTAACTAAAAGAAATCAATGCAGGTGTACCACATGGTAGTGAGATAGTGCACTCACCTAGCTCTAATGGCAGCTAATGGCGGAAAGAAGAAGAAATTTCAAATTGAACATATTTGCAAAAAGATTTTAAAGATAGAAAAATAAGTGAAGAAGAAAATAAATATACTAATTTCAAAGAAAAGAATGCCAGTGAAAAATCTACAATAGTTTTCAAAACTAATAATTATTATTTTTCTTACCAATCATCTGGATTTAAGACATATCCCAATTGTTGACACACCAACGCAGCATTCTCAATGGTCCATCCATAGTTGCAAACAGTTCCCCACTCATTATCTACTTTAAGTTGCAGTCGCCCTTCAGTCTCACTATTTCCCCCAAGAAGTCTTATTGGCACTTTAGGTTCAATTTCGATCATCTCAGCATCTGGATCATATGCTTCTGTATCTGTTTCCACTTCATATGTTATGTTATCTGGAGCATGGACAAGTTCTTCTTTAATAGTAAACTTAATACTATCTGGTTCTATACCTTTGGCTTCTAAACGGCCTCCTACCATTATACCTATAGATGGTGGAAAGCGAAGAGTTACACCAGGTTCTATGCTGAGTTTCCCACCAGGTCGGATACTAATGTCCCTAACAACCATATATTCTCCTCTTGTGATAATTTCTTCACCTTCTATTTCACCTCCGAGTTTGTCAGACCCATCAGCGAGGAATTTGGGTACGTAAAATTGATTGGCGTTGACTCTGGATGTAAGAGGATTAGTGTTGTGTAAAAGAAATGGTATAAACGAAATTCTTGCTAGGTTGTATCTATCGTAACGATGAAATATCCTGTGAAAAATGTGTTCATCATTACCAAATCCCAACCAATTATAGGTGCAGTTTATAGTTTTGCTTTGGTCTTCCAAATGACTACCAATTTCATATTTGGAATCTGGATTTTCGATAATATTTCTAAATATGTCAATGTTGCTGGATCCCACCACAACTGGAGCTGAAACTCTACTTCTTGGATTCAAATTGGACGCAGTACCATCTTCCATCTGGAAAGGCTCGCTGATTTTGTTGCTTTTGACGAAATTTCTTGTAAATAGTAAATACTGACTTTCTGAATACGGAGAAAGTCCAATATTCACAACAAATATTCCAGAATTGTTTAAGAAATAATTTTGTGTAACAACTATATCATTGACTAAAACGTTAAATTCTTCCAAAGGTTTAGTCTTTATCAGAAGTCCGCCGAATGTGCCTTGCCTGAATTGATTGTACTCTACAACTGCCTTTAAGTTGATGGCAGGATATATCTTTAAGGAAATCTTCTCATTGCCCATGAATCTGTTGTGGCCAATTTGTAGTTTAGTTGGGGTTTTGGTTGGTTTCCAGCAAGATAGTACCTCCAGTGCGTCATTTAAGCAGTTTTTAAAGCTGTTTTCGGTGAAATTAAACAAAGCATCTCCACAATAGTTACCATGTAGAACACCAATATCTACATTCTTGTATATTTCAGAATATTGGACTACAGTAGTTTGATTGACCATAATAAACTCAGTTTTTTCTGTATTATTTAGCCAAATTGCAATACCATAGCCCTTGTTCGAACTGATAGAAGACCTGGATATATTCCTACTACCACCTGTGTACGTTACGTTAATTCCATCGCCTTCATTGAAAGACACACGACTCTCTGTCACATTTACATCCCCTACACCGCTTGTTACATGTATACCAGCTACATGCTCATTTTTAGAAACAGATGTCTTATGTATATGAACCTGAGACCTCAAGTTATCCACAGCTACACCTCTTCCTACGTTTTCTGATATATCGGAGTTGCTGACGTTCACATCAAACGATTTTCGAAGACCAGATGTTATTCTCATAAAAATAGAAGTTTCAGTCATTGGAGCAGCTCTAAATTTTATATACAGTTGATTGGAGGTACTAGTTATCGCTTGAGGTCTTGTGTTGTTTCTTATTGAGAACGACTGTATGATTCTGTTGTTCAGTGTGGAGCCATCAAGGATTTCTATCGAGGAACTGTCGTTTCGATTTGTAACAGCTCGAATAAAGTTTAATGTCAAGACATGCCCATATCTTGTTGTAAACACTTTATTGCAGATTAGCTCCTTGGTTAAAAAGAGAGTTTGTTCAGCAAACAGTTGAACTGGAAATGTCTGACTAGAAGCTAGAGCTAATTGACAAAAGTCGCTATATCCGTTTCTATCCGCTCTTTCATCTGGCCGCTCCTCAGCTCTTACAAACCTAATACCATCTCCTCCATTTTCCGTTACAGTACAACCGTCGATATGAGCCAGACCATAACTGGAATTAATAAAGATGCCATATCCTCTACTGTTTCGTATTTTGCAATTGTTTATCGTTACAGGAGCATCTGGATTTGTAATGTTGATTCCATTATAAGCAGAATTAAATATTTCTAAATGGTCTACTATTGGAGGCACTCCAGTGACGTGTAAAGCACTAGTTGTATTCTGGTCTCTTCCTGCTCCAGCGTAATATATGTTCACAAACTTAAGTGTAGAGCTAGATGTTGGCACATACAGAGTGTTAAACAGTGTTAACTTCTTAGTACTGGCAGCATTCTCGAATCTTATTCCTCTCCAAAATGGTAAAGGTGTGTCGTGCCTTGTCATACATTCTATCCCGAGGTCTGGATGGTAGTCGCATACGCCGGATCCCATTTGTCTTTTGTCCCATTGGCAGTCAAATATTGAGTTTTCTCTTCCTGAACAGTTTGGCTCTTCATAAAGGATACGCGGTTTTAGGGGCATTTGTCTGTTGTGCCAGCTGTGAAATGTGCCACCTTGGAATCCTAATTGCCGGCAAGCTGTGGCCATGTCAAAATTTGTCCAACTAAAAAAAGAGAAATTATTAATAAATTGAACATGTTGAAAATTATTTATTATAGAAAGTAGGCGATATTAGTAACGAAGTTATACCATGATTTTTTGCGAAGTTACTCCAGCTATATGTACACTTTCTGTGTTTACCGAGTACACCTAGTCATGGACAATCCTAGACAGAGTAATGGTGAAATATATGGGGATGTTAGGGGGGCCATGACCGTTACAAAGAGAATTTTAGAGCAGCTCTAGAAGAGATTGGGCTGGTTTTTACTCACATTCACTGTTTAAAGGTTAGATTACTTAGGTTACTCTCCAAATATTTACTATACAGTGCTAGTCAAAAGTCCGTACCCCCCCCCTCGTATCTTTTGAACGGTTATACCTATAATAGTGAAATTTGGAGAGAGGAAATAAACGGACGTAAGCTTCTTAACTAGTCATGACAGGTGACGTAATAGTGACAGATGACGTTACAGAGCCACTGTGACCGATAATTTTAAATGGGACCTTATGGTAAGTGATACCTCGTTTGAAAGGTATTCAAAATACCTAGTAATACTATTTTTTCTGGGTTTAAGTTGATTTTGATTTTGCTGAATAACTTAAATAAATGTAATATTGTAGTTTCGCCTTTAATTAATAAAAATTCAAATGTCCGCCTATGGTTTTTTTGTCAAAAAAGTTGACGTTTTCAATTCTCTAGTAGTTTTTACGTCAACGTAAACCTTTTTTACTAGCAATCATACACGGAACTTTGAATTTTTATTAATTAAATGCGAAACTACAATTTTTATTTATTTTATTTGTTCATCAAAATTATCTTAAATTCAAACAAAATTAGTATGACTGAATAGGTATTTTCAATACCTTTCAAACAAGGTATGACTTGACATAAGGTCCCATTTAAAATTATCTGTCACAGTGGCGCTGTAAAGTCTTCTGTCACTATTACGTCACGTGCCATGACTAGTTAAGAAGCTTACGTCCGTTTATTTCCTCCCTCCAAATTTCACTATTATAGGTATAACCGTTAAAAGATACGAGGGGGGATACGGACTTTTGACTAGCGCTGTATGAGGAAAGGCAGCTATAGATTTAATTCGATTCAGGGGCCACCACTATCAGTTGACATGTTTCTTCTTTTTAGAGTCATCTAATGGTGACCTGTGGCCTGTGGTGTACCATGTATGCCTGTGGGTACACCACAGGTTCTTTCCAGGTAAGGCCGACTTTTTCTGCTTCTTTAATAATTCTTCCATGTATGTATCGATCTCACCTGTTCCCTTTTCCTGCAGGTTGGAATTTCAATGCTCGTTTTGTTATTTATGTGTCTGGTTTCCGTAGAGTATGGCCCAACCATCTTGTTTCGTTTTTTTCCATAAGTTTGAGTTTGTGATCCGGTTGGGCCAAAATATTTTTAGAATTGTTCTTAAGCATTTATTCATGAAGGATTGAATCTTTCAAGTGTTGTGTTTTGTTAGTTTGTGATCCAGATAATAGTACTGCCTTTACATTGCTATTGAATATTTTTACTTTGGTGTCCAGTTTTATCTCATCAGATTTCCATATATTATTTAACTTCATACAGTGTGTCCACGGATGGGGTGCCCAAGAGGAAAAACTTTTTTATTTTCAATGTAAGCGAAAAATGTCATTCTTGATAAAGTTTTGCTCGTTCTAAAACCCCATAAAATGAAATAAAATTCAAGTTTTTCAAATCCTCCTTAATTTTGTAGCCAATTTTATGTAAATCCCTATAAATTTTTGAACTAAGTTCGAAATTGTAACAATAATAACTTGGGAGAACAACCCTTTCGCTTCTCTGGATTATAAAGCCAGACTTTGTCGTTCTCCTTGAATCATCAAATTATTTATTAATTAAATAATTATTTATCCAATAATTTTAATAATGAAATTTAACACAAGATAAATTCTTTATTAAACGCTTAACAATGTCGAAAAAAATGACAATTCGCAAATTATTTATCGGTGTTGACAGTTACTAAGCTACATTGTGGCTTGGCAACACTAGATTATTGTTACGATTTCGAACTTAGTGCAAAAATTTATAGGGATTTACATAAAATTGGCTACAAAATTAAGCAGGATTTGAAAAACTCGAATTTTATTTCGTTTTATGGGGTTTTAGAACAAGCAAAACTTTTTATCAAGAATGCCATTTTTCGATAAAATTGAAAATAAAAAAGTTTTTCCTCTAGGGCACCCCAACTGCGGACACACTGTATATATTCCGCAGACAGATTACTGTCTGTGCTTTGCCAATTCGTGTTTGAATATCCTCCTCTGCTCCTCCTGGCATGTTCAGTATGCTTCCTAGATAACTAACTCTTTCCACTGATGCCTATGTATTACGAGAGCCATAAAAACAACTCCTACCACGTTGGAAGTTCTGCTAAATCTACCACCACGTATAATCTTTATACAGGACGAAGTCAGATCTGTGATCGAGGAACTAAATGCAGATATTCTAATGGGACAATCCATCAATGCAACAGCTACGAGATATAGCTTTGACAAGAAATTCAAAATTAATATGCCAGGCAATATCGAAATGAAAGTATTAAGATCAATAGCGGGCATATCATTAAGAGACAGACAGAGCAACAGAAGTATACGAGAACGATGAAAAAAAAAAACAAGAAAGAAAAACTGGAACGAACGTGTAAACCGAATGGAACCAGATAGATTAGCGAACATCTGTAAAAACAACAAGCCGTATAGCAGAAGACCCGTTGGAAGGCCGCCGAAAAGGTGGAAAAACAATGTACAGTCAACAACTGAAACAGAATAAGAGGCAGACAAACAGGAATAATCCTAGTCGCACGAAGAAGAAATGCCAGGCGAAGAAGACTAGAAGAAAGATATACCCATACAAGCGGAAGATACGTGGTAGCCTGATGGTTAAAAAAATTGGAGGGTGTGGGAGCCGGTATAGTAGGGACAAAGCAGTAAGTCTATATAACGATATCACAATTTTTCAGGCGGAAATAATGGTGATCCATCACTGCTTGGAAGAAATAGAAAGACAGAAAAGAACGTATAGTTCAATTGCCATCTTCACAGATGACCAGACAGTACTTAAAGCCAATTCTGTAGAGATCAATTCTAAACTACAGTACCTGGCCAAATTATTAGGCCAAACAAAGAAAGGCGGAGCGCGCACTGTTGCATGATCCAGGAGCGCCAACGTACCCACTATGTGGAGCAGTTGCAGGAGCGCGGAGCGGCGAACCTCATGGATACGCACCTTTATATGTAAAGAAGCGCATGCCGTATCGATTGGAACAGTTGTTGCGAGCGCGGAGCAGCGAACCTAATGGCTATGCATCTTAAGAGTTAATATTCACAAAAAAGGAACAAAACTGTATTTTTACAAATATATTCATAATCATGAGAGAAATAACTTCATACAATACTGTAACAAAATAATTATTGACCTACCCTCGTATACCAGCTCCCGTCTCCGCACAGACAGAACACTATCGATGTTTCGAGATACGCCGATGCAGCGCCGATGACGTGCAAGCGGTCGAGTCACATGGACATAGCTGGAGATATATAGATATTTCTGGAATATCTGTATCGCATATATAAATAGGACATATTTGTAAATAGAGTTAGTCTTAAGCTAAAGTTTGTAAAGTAAACTTGTATAAATAAAAAATAAAGTCGTATATAAATTACGAACCGCTAGTTTTATTGTAATTAGAAGTAATTACACTAATCACGCTACAGTTGGTGTCGGTGTTCGGTTAACTTAGTGCGATATAAATAAGTGAATTACAGAGAGACTTTAAAAGACTTTTGAACTTTATTCGTCGGGAATAACCGGAGTGCGTTAATTGTTCGGTATTCGGAAAGACTTTAAAATACTTTTGGACTTTATTCGTCGGGAATAGTTAAAGTGCGTTGATTGTTCGGTATTCGGAAAGACTGTTAAAAGACATTTTGGAAAGTACGTGTGTGCCGACCAAAGATGTTGCTACAAGAACTTACAGTAAAACAGCTCCGTGAACAGCTCGAGGAACGGGATCTGGACAGCAGTGGGCTCAAGATAGTCCTACAAGCACGACTCGAGGATGTCCTCACGAAGAACGGAGAAGACCCAAAGACGTTCCACTTCCAGTCAGCAGAACAAGCAATCTTATCGAAATTAAAAACTGTTTCTGAAACGATTGATGATACTTCTAAGATAAGCAACGAGAAATTTGAAAGTGTTTCTCAAAAGATCGATGAAACTTCTAGACAGAACAACGAGAAATTTGAAAGTGTTTCTCAAAAGATCGATGAAACTTCTAGAAAAAGCGACGAGAAACTTGAAGAAGTTAGTAGAAAAAGCGACGAGAAATTCGAAAATGTTGCTAAAAGATTCAATGAGACTTCTCAAATAATTAAAGAGGTCTGTAGGCAAAACAACGAAAAACTAGAAGAAGTTTGTAAACAGAACAATGAGAAATTTGAAGAAGTTTCTAGAACATTCGATAAGATGCAGAAAAGTGTAGAGACCGTAGAAGAAAAGATCAAACAGCTAGAGAGCAGGATAACCGATACAAAAGTACAACCATCAGTTAATGCAGCAACGTTAGATCCTTTAGTGAAAGATGAACTACCGAGAGACGAAACGTCGCATAATATGAGATTCAAATTACCACCATTTGATGGAAAGTCCTCTTGGTCCATATATCTTAGACAGTTTGAAGCTATTGCGACCGCCAATCATTGGACCGAACAAGAAAAGGCTGTTTCCTTGACTGCTGCTTTACGAGGTGATGCTGCAGATATATTAAGGTCAATTCCCAAGGGTCAAGAAAATTGTTACCAGACCTTGTTCACTCGTCTAGAAAAACGCTATGGAGATGCCCATCTACAACAAGTATACAAAGCACAACTGCGAAGTAGAAGTCAACGAGCAAGTGAGAATCTGCAAGAATTTGAAGCAGATGTGGCTCGTGTGGTGCGGTTGGCTTATCCAGAGGTGCCAGACAGCGTTTTAGAAGAAATTGCAGTAGATACCTTCGTCAATGGGCTGAAAGATAATGAACTACAGAAAGCTTTACGACTAGCAAGACCGAAAGTTTTAGATGAAGCACTTGCTATTGCATTGGAACACGAAACGGCTAGTCAAACTTCACGAGGCCATAGAGTAAGAACCATTGAAGAAAGTGACGAACACAACAATGAACGTCTGGAGGAAATGATACGGAGAGTATTAAGTAATCAGATGCCAAAGAGACGCGAGCCTAGATGTTGGAATTGTGGAGACGTAGGCCACATTCGTCGTAATTGTAAGAAGATCGTACAGCCGTCGGAAAACTAGAGCGGGTCGACACCAAGGGGCAACTGCCGACCTCGAGAACTAGAGCCCCCATAGTAACTGTCAACCTTACGTCCTCCGGTGGAATCCACAACTTATACATCGAAGGTCGTATCAGTAATAGATGTAGATCATTTTTGGTGGATACAGGTGCAACGAGAACTATCGCACGTCCAGATGTAGTACGAGACCATAATAAATTATCACCTGCAACAGTAAAGCTTAGAACAGCGACTGGTGAGCTAATTAATACATATGGCGAGGCTAATATGTCAGTATCCATTGGCCAGACCACAGTTGAACATCAAGTATTAATTGCCGAGATCTCCGACGAATTCATATTGGGGATGGACGTACTAAGGAAAGTGGGGGCAATATTGGATGTTCAAAATGGAGTTCTCAAGATCAATGGTGAAGAGTTGCCCTTTCACGACGACAAAGAAGATGTCATCCGCTTACTTACTACATGCGACGTAACCATACCCGGTAATAGTGAGAAAATTCTGATGACCATGCTTGATGGACACTGCCGAGAGGGAAGTTTAAGGATGGTCGAAGATGTGGATAATGTCGAGTTCCTAACGGCGAAAACTTTGGTAAAAGTTCGAGATGTGATCCCTGTAAGAGTTATGAATTTAAGGGAAACTGCTATCAAGTTAAGTAGAGGAGCTTTGATCGGGCAGTGTGTTCCCGTGGCTTCAATTTGCTCTGTGAATACCAATGAGAAATCATCGAAGGCGAAGTATCCAAAGGAGCTTGTTGAGATGATCATTGAAAGATGCCAAGATCTTGATCATGAACGAACGGAAAAAGTGACATCTATGCTGATAGAGTATCAAGATGTTTTTGCTATTGACACGAAGGATAAGGGAAAAACAAGCATAGTAACGCATAAAATAAATACCGGAGACGCTCAGCCAATCAGACAACGGCCTAGACGACTTCCATTTGCGAAAAGAGATGAAGCCGAAGAGATTATCAAGGATATGGACAAACAAGGGGTAATTGAACCATCGAACAGTCCATGGACATCACCAGTAGTTCTGGTACAGAAGAAAGATGGTTCAACGCGTTTTTGTATCGACTACCGCCAGCTCAATGCGATAACAAAAAAAGATAGTTATCCTTTGCCCAGAATAGACGATACATTGGATACTCTCTCCGGTTCTCGTTGGTTTTCCACACTCGATTTAAAAAGTGGATATTGGCAAGTAGACATGGAGCCAGCCGATCGGGAGAAAACCGCATTTTCGATAGGATCAGGGCTTTGGCAGTTTACGGCTATGCCGTTTGGTTTATGTAATGCGCCTGCCACATTTGAAAGATTAATGGAGGCAGTTTTAAGAGGTCTAACATGGAAAACATGCCTGGTTTACTTGGATGATGTAATTGTGGTTGGAAGGTCCTTTGATGAACATGCCAAGAATCTAATAGAAGTCTTTCAACGATTGAGGGCAGCGAACTTGAAGTTAAGTCCGAAGAAATGTCACATGTTTCGACGAGAAGTTAAGTACTTAGGACATATTGTATCGAGTAATGGTGTAACAGCTGATCCTGAAAAGATTGATGCAATTAAAGATTGGCCAGTACCAAAAGATAAACATGAAATTAGAAGTTTCCTTGGCCTATGTACATATTACCGACGATTTGTCAAAGGATTTGCCAATATCTCCAAGCCCCTAACAAAGTTGACGGAGGAGGGCAAAGAATATACATGGAGTGAGGAGTGTCAAAAAGCTTTCGAACAACTACAAAGGGCTCTGATCAGTGCACCGATATTAAGCTACCCGGGACAGGCAGGAAAATTTGTTTTGGATACCGATGCTAGCAACAGTGCCATAGGAGCTGTTCTCTCACAAATCCAGGATGGACAGGAAAAAGTCATCGCTTATTTCAGCAAAGTCCTGTCGAAACCAGAAAGAAACTATTGCGTTACCAGAAGAGAACTGCTGGGTGTAGTGAAGGCTTGCGAACATTTCCATAAATACTTGTACGGCAGAAAGTTCCTTCTTCGAACAGATCACGCTGCTCTAAAATGGCTCATACAATTCCGTAATCCAGAGGGCCAGATGGCAAGATGGTTAGAACGACTTCAAGAATATGATTATGAGATGGAACACAGGGCCGGAAGAGTTCATTCAAATGCTGATGCCCTTTCGAGACGACCATGCAGTGCAAATTGTAATCACTGTGCCAAATTAGAGGAACGATTTTGCCCCGTGAGACGAACCACCGTCGTTAATGAGCAATGGCAGCCACAACAGTTACAAGAAGCCCAAGAAGACGATCCATGTATAAAAAGAGTATTGGATTGGATGCGTCGAGGTGAGAGACCTAGTTGGCAAAACATTAGTGCATGTAGTCCGGAAGTCAAGGCCTACTGGAGCCAATGGAATTGCCTGATACTAAAAGATGATCTTCTGTACAGAACCTTTGAGAGCGATGATGGTACAGAATCTAAGCTTCAGTTGATTGTACCTAAAAGTAAAGTGTCAGAAGTATTGCGTCAGTTGCATGACGGTACATCAGGTGGACACTTTGGTATTACGAAGACTCTGCAAAAGGTTCGAGAACGGTTCTATTGGGTGAACTGTAAAGATGATGTAAGAAGATGGTGCCGGAAATGTGAACTGTGTGCATCCGGTAATGGTCCAGTTGGTAAAAAGAGAGCACCCATGAGACAGTACAATGTTGGAAGTCCTATGGAAAGAGTAGCAATCGACATTGCAGGTCCATTTCCAGAAACCGATGCTGGAAATAAATACATTCTGGTAGCCATGGACTATTTTACGAAATGGACCGAGGCCTATGCATTACCGAATCAAGAAGCTGCTACCGTTGCAGAGGTACTTGTTAAAGAATTCTTCAGCCGATTTGGTGTTCCCTTGGAGATCCACTCCGACCAAGGGCGAAACTTTGAGTCAGCTCTTTTCCAAAACGTTTGTAAATTGATTGGTGCCAATAAGACCAGAACAACACCCCTGCATCCTCAATCAGATGGAATGGTCGAGAGGATGAACCGAACGATGGGTAAACACTTGTCCAAAGTTGTATCTGAACATCAGCGAGATTGGGACCAACACATTCATTTATTCCTGATGGCCTACCGCTCGGCCGTGAATGAAACTACAGGTCAAACACCAACCTGCCTGATGTTGGGTCGTGAAGTTCGTTTGCCCTGCGACCTAGAGTTTGGCTGCAGACCTTCCGAGGAATATGTTGCAGGCGAAGAATACGTAGACCGCCTGAAGTTACGAATGAACAACATTCATGAACTTGCCCGACAACACATCCAGATAGCCAGTGACAGAATGAAAGATCAATATGATTCTCGCTGCAAGAATGAAAGCTTCGAAGTAGGTGATCTTGTCTGGCTTTATAATCCACAACGTCGTCGAGGCCTGTGTCCTAAACTGCAAAGACAATGGGAAGGTCCGTATGAAGTTAAGAAGAAAATAAATGACGTAATATACAGAATTAAGAAGTTACCAAACGGTAAACCAAAAGTTATTCACATAAATCGTCTTGCACCATATGCTGGCTCAAATGAAACAGAGGAAGCCCGAGTCCTCCAACAGGAGATGAAAGATGCACCACAGCCAAGTTTTAAGGAATTTATGTCAAATTACGCAGAAAGAAAGAGTGCTAGATTCGGCGTGACCACAGAAGTTCAGCAAGATCTGTTTGGTGTTCCAGAAAACGTCTCTCTAGCCCACTGTGTTGCCCAAGACCTCGAGATGACTAAAGGAATCTCGTCCGTATTCAATAGAAAGTTCGGCCGCCTGGACGAGTTAAGGAATCAACAACCTAGAATTGGAAGAGTATTGCGATTGGAAGATGGTCCTCGATCTTTGCTGTATATAGTGACCAGGAAGTCTTATACGGACACGCCAAGCTACGAGAACATATGGCGTGCTCTAACTAATTTGAAGAAAATGGTCTGTAATTATGACATCAAAGATTTGGCTTTACCAAAAATTGGCCATGCAGTAGAAAATCTGGATTGGAAGATTGTGAGAAGCATGCTGGAAGTGATCTTCAGAGAAACTGGCGTACGGATTACTGTGTGTTGCATGAACCCGAAGATGTCATACCCTTCAAAGACAGTAGACTGTTACTTCTTTTCTAGGGGTGTATGCAGAGCTGGAGAATCCTGTAGATTCCGCCATCCTGGGCCATCTAGAGTTGCTGATCGGGACGCTCAGATCTTAAGAGGGGAGCAGTGTAACAAAATAATTATTGACCTACCCTCGTATACCAGCTCCCGTCTCCGCACAGACAGAACACTATCGATGTTTCGAGATACGCCGATGCAGCGCCGATGACGTGCAAGCGGTCGAGTCACATGGACATAGCTGGAGATATATAGATATTTCTGGAATATCTGTATCGCATATATAAATAGGACATATTTGTAAATAGAGTTAGTCTTAAGCTAAAGTTTGTAAAGTAAACTTGTATAAATAAAAAATAAAGTCGTATATAAATTACGAACCGCTAGTTTTATTGTAATTAGAAGTAATTACACTAATCACGCTACAATACATTTTTCCTTGCTTGGCCTAATAATTTGGCCAGGTACTGTAGTATGGGATTGTGTGGCTAACCTAAATAAACTAGGTAACAAGAGCAAGGGTACGATAGACTGGGTAGTGGGACTCAAAGTTCATAAGGGTAACAAAAAGCAGATTAATGGCCAAACAAGGCTTATCAATGCCGTTCGTTGGACCGTAACCGTTCTGCAGCGTTGCAAAGTCAGTAACAAGACGGCTACAAGATTCGGGACAAGCACAGGCGAAACAGTTCGTCAAAATCTACGGCAGTCCTAATAAGGAAAGACAGGAAAACAGTCAAAGCCATAGTAACTTGACGACAGGGCAGTGTAGGTTAAATAGGCAGTTGAATCTGATGGAATTGGCTGATGATGACCTAGGCAGATCTTGTCACCTAGATAAAAAAACAGCAAAGAACATTATATTTCAGTGTGACAATTTGGCAAGCAAATGTATTGTGCGGTTGTTTGCATTAGGCGAAGAAAATCCACCGGCAAATAGCTACATGGAAGATTCAGTCTCGAAGCTATTAGACCTTTGAAACAAGGACAGGCTAGAGATTGTAATCTAGGACTACAGGATCACCTCATTGAATCTACTTATCTATATAGTTGTGGTTCATGATGATCTAGGTATTTGTATTGTTTTGTTGCTGTTATATTTGTTTTTAATCGCCTCTGGCGCGGCCCGAAGTATAATATTTAATAATAATATGGCTTTTTTGTCGAGAGTTTTTATCGAGAGCTTTTATTTAAGCCATCTTCTCTGTGAAAAAAGAAGAATAACTTTTTCAATACTAAATATGTGAGAGTGGCGGTTGAAATGCATGCCATTTTATCCTCGGCGATAAAAATCGTAGGAGTATTGATTGATATATCTTACGTTGATTGATTTTTTTATATGTTTTATACGTTGATATCTCATACATTATTGTGAATATGTCAAAGAACAGAATTAAATAACTTACTTCCTAGAATTCGTACATATACTCCTCCATTGTCCATTGTGTTTGACTTGAACACGTCCTGCCAATATAGTTGGCCCATCCACCAACCGGATGTCAGGTAGAATAACATTCTTAGATGTTTTATCGTCTTTTGCTGTCAGTGTTATTCGTTCGTTTTCCGTTCCCTGAAATCAAAATAATTTTAAATTACCCATGTGTCTAATATATTCAATTTAAAATTGAGAGGTGAGAAATTACTTAAACTAGATTTTGTGAAATTTGTTGATGATTATTCAGGTACAGTTCAGTCGTCAGAGCCACTGAACCTCTGAAAATCTGTCTGGCCGTCAATATATGCTAGTTCATTTAGCGTTACCCATTAATATGTATTATATCTATCCTATTATTATTATCCAGATTTAGCCATACTGCTCGCATTCCCTCATTCAAGGGGAAAATTCACTCACCCCAGATACCTAGGATATCAAAAGGATTGAGCTCTGGTGGGACTCTTTCCGTGTTATCGAGCCCTATGACTTTATACACCGGAGTATCAAGTCAAAATTTTCGTACGCATCTGGAGGTCGAGAGTCGAGAGTAGCACAGCTTTCTGCATGGTTTTATAGAGATGTTCATTTAGACCCAGATATTTTATGTTGTCTAGAAAATTCTTCGGAATGATTTCAGTAGTAGAAACAATAATAATAATAGGTATCGTCTGGGTACTTTTCGTTCTCATACACATACATACGTATTATTTATTATTATTGTGCTAGTCAATTCTACTAATCAATAATTTGGCGTCAAGAACATGGCCGCCGAGAGGGCGGTACAGCCGGTACATTTTACCGGGGCCCGGCGATGTAAGGGGCCCGGCGTCGACCAGACCAAAGACGTAATTTTTCCTGTTTAATCCTCGGCTATATTTAACATGACCTTTAGTTAATTTGGTGTAAAATTTTAACAGCAATAAATCACAGACGCCAAATGCTGCAGTGCAGTCAGATAACTATGGATATGGAGATTAAAAATATATCAGGGCTTCTAGAAGATTTAAAAAAATCAGAAATTGATTGAAGAATATAAAGGGTCAGAATCTAAAGAAATCGGGTCTTCCATTGTTGAAGAATCTAAATTAGTTACCAGCAATTATGGAATATATCCAGAATTTACATCAAATAAAGAAAAACGGCGCAAGAAGCCTGTGAGATTTTTTGATGATTGCCTGGGCTTAGTAGTGATGAGACTGATAATTTTGAGCCCGACGCAATATTTCGCTGTGAACTATTTAATATTGTCAAATAATAAGCAATTTAACCAGAATATTTAATGCAGCAAATGAAATTCATTCGCTCGCTATTCAACATTTTGTGGACATTCCGAGATTACGATAACGAGAATATTAAGAAAAAAATGATATATTGCGCGAGTTTTATAAAGAAGACATCAGTGAAGAATTTTGATAGATGAAATTTTTCATTTGAGAGCGATATACAAGGATAATATTGGTAAATCTCAACTTTCCCCAATCTTTTTCTTTACGTGCCATCTCCGCGACTAAGGTTGGCAATCATCATTGGTATTCTAACTTTTGACACTACAGCCCGAAAGAGTTCAGTTGAGGTGGATCCAAATCATTCTCTGATATTTCTCTGTCAGGACATTCTTCTTCTACCTATGCTGCGCCTTCCTTGAATCTTTCCCTGCGATTTCTCCAATACATTTACTTAATAACATTAAACATCTCAAATTAGATTCATTATTTCCTAACGTCGTTATTGCGTTAAGAATATTTTGCACATTGCAGTGACAGTCGCAGAAGCGAAAATATCCTTTAGTTTTCTTTCCCGCGTAAAGAATGCTGTGATATCTACAATGAAACAGGATTGGTTAAGTCTTTTTTTTTGAAAAATGGCTTTGGCAGAATTGGTTAAGTCGCCTATCAACTTTGTGCATTGAGAATGATTTGGTAAAATCATGCAATTTTTTGAAAGTTATAGAATAGACAACTTTTCCAATCAGAAAACGCGAAATGCACCTGTATTATAAATATTTTCACTATTATAAATATAATCAAAATTTAATAAAATTTATATTTGAAATGTTTCTCATTACATATTTTTACTATTGATAATTGTATTTCTATAAAAGTTCAACAATTTTTTCCGCTCTTTACTTTTTGTCGGGGGCCCGTTCGTCATTTCTTGCCGGGGCCCGCTCATCCCTCTCGGCGGCCCTAGTCAAGAACACTTAACGTTCACTTTGATACTACACGATTCAACCACAATAAACAAAAACATCCAAAATGTTAAGCTTTAGGCGTGACTTTGGATATAATGTTAAGCTTTAGAGAATATTTAAGTACAGTTGCTGAGAAGCTAAAAACCAGAAATAGCATCATCCAGAAGCTGCGTGACACAACAAGGGAGGCATCGGAATCCATACTGAGGTCTTCAGGCTTAGCTCTTGTTCATCAACTCATTGGCTACCGATGCCAAACGACATTCCACCACTACACCTTCGCTGGCTCTATCTGTTAACCAATCTGTTTTATATCCCGAATCCAAATCCATAACAACAAGGCGCTGCCGATTCATAGCTGTATATAAGATGCAACCAAAACTACCAAAAGTCGACTGCGCTCCAGAAGATCTCCCATACAAACCGCAGAATCGGCCGCAGCCACCGGGTTCAACATGATCACCAAATGGATCCATGAATGGTCGGAAGCTGAATCAAATACAATTACCTATATCTTGCATCACAGGGACCCTCTTGGATTTGACCTACCACGGATGACCTGGTGCACACCGCATCAAAACTCAACATGGTCGATGTGCGTATATGTTGCACAAATGGGGATTGCACACCATCACCGCCATGCAGCTGTGGCGAGGTCCAATCTAACAAGCACATTAGCACATAACAGAGGAGTACCATCAGCTAGCTTACGAGGGCAAGTTCCCAAGATTTCCTGTTTTTGACGCCCGAGTCGATTAACTGCATAAGAAATCTCAATGCGTGCCAATATATTGGATACGATTAAGAATTTTTAGATAGAGTCAATTTTAATTTAACTTGTTTATTGTTTATTGTAATTTTAGGTACCTATTTTAGATATAATTGGGTCTAAGTTGCCATACGCTAAATAAATAAATACACAGACCCAAACTTATATGGAATTATCTGATATTTCTTACTATTTCGTGCGAATTAAAAAAAACAAACACACGAAGTCAAACAATATTTATTTTAAAGCAATTTGATAACAAATACATAACAATTAAATAAAACAATAAAGTATTTAACAAACAAATTGAAAGTAGTTGTTTTAAAGTCAATAGCATACAAAATTTCAATGTAAAACGAATAATGTTTAAATTGTTTTTATTTATTTTTTTTGTATTTTGTGGTAGTCAGTGTTATCACCTTTAGTCCTTATGCAAGCTTCAGTTTGCGTGGGCACGCTCCTAATCAAATTATCAACATTTTGCTGTGGTAGGTTGCTCCATCCTTTAAGAGCATCTTGTACTAGCCGTGCGGTGTTTTGTGGATTATCCCGGCGAGCTCTAATTTTTCTTTTAAGCATATCTCACAAATACTCTATATGATTAAGCTCGTAGGAACAAGCAGGCCACTCCAAACAAGGGATACCTTCTGTTTTAATGATGTCTGTAGTCACTCTAATGGTATGTAGAGGTCCATTATCATGCAATAAAATTAAATTTTATCCTGTTGCACCTCTCCAGAGCCTGAGTGCAGGTTATCAACATACCTGTGAGCAATTAAAGTTGATTGGATGAAAAATAAAGGAGTTTTTTACGGATCACAAATCCTCTCCAGAACATTACACTTCCCCTTGTATATTTGTAAACAGATCTGACAGTTTTCGTTCTTGTTTGTCTTTCTCGACCTCTAAATACACGATTTCATGGGTCATCTGATTTTACACAAATCCTGACTTTTTTTGAAAATAGCACATTTTGTCCATTCCGAATGTTCCAGTTTTGGTGGTGAAGACACCAATTTAGGCGACCAATCTTGTGCTGCCTGGATAACTCGGGAACCCATAACTGTCTCCTGCTGTATACTTCTTGGTACGAACTCTTCTTCTTATCGTTTCAACTGAAACAGTTACACCTGTAGCTTCCAAAAGCTGCCTTTGGAGCTGCAGGTGGGAAATGGTTGATTGGATGAATCTTCTAGCTGAATGGACAATTAAACGATCTTGGAGAGCCGTTATTACTTTTGGTGACTTTCCCCTGCTTTATTTTTTAGCTTTCCTAGTTTCTGTTACCTAGCATAGGTTTTGGAAAGAACGCCCTGTATTACGCCTAGCTCTACAGCTATGTCCCTCTGAGAACATTACTTTCTCCACAAGACCAATAATCTTTCCTCGTTGTAAGTTCTATAACCCCACACCAGGCACATTTTCGTTTTTGGACGCAAAAGTTAGTTTATTTATTTTCGTTCAACTTGCAACTCAAGCAAATAATCTATACCTTACCGTGCTGTACTATCCGATTGTCTTGTATATTTGTTTATTTTCAATAAAAACCTTTAATCTTCGCAACAATAACAAGTTTTTTCAAAAGAAATAAATATTACTTTGAAATACATGGTGATTCCATATAAGTTTGGGTGTGTGTAATCAGTTGATCTTTCATACCATTTGATTCAGTAGCTCGTTTATTTTATCTTTTAACTTTTTACTATTCTAAATTAAAATAATTATTATTTTATAAGCACAAATATAGATACTTATCACAAAAAAATGGTTTCTTCAGCTGAAATTAGTGCAAAAATATTCGTGTGGAACGAAGAAACGCTCTGAAAATTATTCATCAGAGCGAAGAAGTCACTCGCTATTAACTTTTTCCAACAACTTTACTTTACCAACCGTTCACTTCTTCCGGTATTTTTATTGCCTCGTTAATGGCGTCACCGCTATTGCAAAAATAGAAAATAAAAGTATTGCTACGATTTCATCTTTCCTTAATGACATTTTAAATAGTTAATATCTTACCATAAACATCAATGAGAAAACTAGTGAATCTCTTTAAACAACAAAAAACAAACCGACTGGTGATGTTTTCAGCTTAGACCAGGACATTTAAAACTAAAAACACCGGAATAAATCTATTTTTAAATACAGTACCGATCGACAGCAATTTTTTGCATGATGTTGCAGATGACGCGACGCGACGTTGGGAAAAAAGTCTACAATAGAAAATTGGGTGTAAATGCATGATTGCATTTACAGTGCATAAAATGCATCCAAAAGTGCATAAATATATTAAAATCGATATATTAAGGGTCAGATTTTGTTACTCGGGGGTTTTTGGGGTTTGCTGAATATGAATACGCCACCAGGACCGACCCCCGGAGTCCCTTTTGTCAAATTTCGAGGCTTTCCGGTTCTGATGTCATATTCGTGTTCATCAACCCCAAAAACCCCCGAGTAATCTACTTGCCTACTAATTTAGTGCCAAAGACCCTCGAAACTCCAGAAGATGACGTATCTTAGTAGTGGCCGAGGGCACCAGGTGTTTCGGGGGTTGGTTCTGGTGGCGTATTTGTGTTTAGCGACCACAAAAACCTCCCGAGTAATCTGGTTGCTTCAATCAATTGCCAAAAACCCTCGGAACTCCAGAAGACGTGCCTTAGCAGTAACCCTGGGTACTAGGTGCTCAGAGGGTCGGTTCTGATGGTGTATTCATGTTCAGGGACCCCAAATCCACGAGTAACAGAATATGGCCCTTAATATACTGATTTTGATATGTTTATGCACGTTTGGATGCATTTTATGCACTGTAAATGCAATCATGCATTTCCTAAATATTTTTTCTAAATGCACTGGTGTCTAATTATTTTGGCCTAAAATGAGTTTTTTTCTAGATCACTTAATCAGTGTAAACAATCATAGATACAGAACAAGCCTTTAGTTGTGTTATCAAAATTTATTATATCGTACTATTTATTGACATCTTGAATTTGCAACTTCGACAAAAAAATGGTAACACTAAACTGATTATCTCCCCAACGGCAACTGAGTGTTCTTAACTTTCTCCTAATGTATTCCAAGTTTTGGTTATGCGATGTCTTCATCTTGTTCGTGCTCATCCTCTATTTCTGTTGTTTGTGTATGTGATTTCCTACATTTTGGGCTATTGTCTTACTGCAAAGTCCCGTGTTTGATATCATGCTTCTCACCCTCATTCTGAGCATATACTACGTTCGTTTCTTAAGGAACCAGTTTTCGGACGGAACCGTAGATTATAGTGGATAGTCCGCTTGTATGAATAATTTTGATTGTTTCTGTAATGTGAAAGAGTTGCGAAAGGTTTGATGAAAGAGTTATATGAAACGGTTGATACCAGCCAGCGTGAGTTCATCCTCCCACATTTTCCGTGGACTTCTTTTTGATATTGCGTCCTGTATTTTACTATCTATTAGGACTCTTTTCGACAATTTTTCGGTCTTCACTCTCACTACATGGCCAGTCCATCTAAGTCTTTGAAGTTTAATGAATTCTGAGATGGGTGTCTCTTTCAACAGTTGGTAGAGTTAATGGTTGTAACTGCGTCTTCATATTCCGTTTTCGTTAATAGGTCCAAAGACTTCCAGCTTTCCTTTTGTGTTTTTTTGTCATCATTCATGTTTCGCATCCATACCATACTATTGGTCGGATAATAGTGTTGTATACCCCGATTTTTTGGAACTCCAGTGTGTGTTTTTAGAGTATTCTTCTTTGAATTTGTGTTTCTTTTTATACATCCGTGCCTAATGCAACTACCAAATATGTCAAACTTTATATATCATCCTCTAATTCAACTGTGCGTCTGTTTCCCCTATTGCCTGTGATAGCTTGTTGTCTTTTGAATATTTATTTCTTCTCCGGTCTCTTTTGCCCCTGTTTTTAGTTGCGAATATCTTTCTGCCGCCTCTTCTGTTCTGTGAGACAAAAATGTTGATGTCCTCGGCATACGCGGTAATCTGTATTGGTTTTTGTATTTGTTAGGAGATTAGCTCTTAATACAGATACGGCAAAATATACAGTACTGAAATGAATATTGTAATGTTTATTATTATTTATAATCTAGTAAGTCTAACAATAAAACACTGAAAACGTTTGTTTTCTATACTTCCACAAAATTTATTATAACTAAGTGACTACAGCTGTTTCGGCGGAGAAACAAATAGCAGTAAACAACGGCTATAACGAACAAACAGTTAACAAAATTTTAAACCAAAAACTCCATAAGAAAGCCCTGAAATTAGTGTATCCACCACCACAGAAAGAACCCAGTACCTTCTGCTCTCTCACATATACTGGCAAGATAACAACAAAGATAGCCAGATACATAAAAAAGAAAGGAATAACACCAGCTTTCAGAACTAACAACAACTTAAGCAAATATATTAAGAACAATAAAAGCCGAAAGAGAAAGCAACTACAGAGTGGTGTGTACAAACTAACTTGTGGTGACTGTCCGAAAACGTACATCGGTCAAACTGGCAGAACTTTTGACAAACGGATAGCAGAACACAAAAGGGCATTCAACAATAGAAAAACAGACACCTCTACATACGCACTTCACCTTCTAGATCATAATCATTCTTTCAATGAAGAGTTTCAAATTCTACATATTCAAAATAAAGGCCTTAAGCTATCTTTTTTAGAATCTATGGAAATTAATAAACTGAAAAATACAGATATAATTCTGAATGACCAACTCGAGACAAACAGCTCCCCACTCCTCAACCTCTTCAGTTGAAGACTTAAAAAGGCAAACACATTGTAAACTATATCACTTGAGAAAGGCACTCCGCCGAAACAGCTGTAGTCACTTAGTTATAATAAATTTTGTGGAAGTATAGAAAACAAACGTTTTCAGTGTTTTATTGTTAGATAAAATGAACTTCCATCAAGTAACGGTCGAATCCATCAATCTAGTAAGTATTCATGATATAGCCTTGCAAACAGTGGTGGATTTACGGGGACGTAAAATGAGGAAATCCCCCCCCCTACAGGGTGCAAAATTAAAACAAAAAAATTGTTCAAACATAATGGAAGTATGTGAACTAAAACTGTCATTATGACAGTCGTAGTTGCCAAACTCGTTCGATACGTCTAAAGGTGGGAAACAATCAATATAATGTAAATTTAAAGGTTAATATCGCTAAATTTCCCAGCTCGACTAGTTTCATGTCTTTTTATCACACAACTTAATACGTTTTCCATCTTTTGTGCTATTTTGGCCGTTATTAGCGCGCTCCTCACTGTAATTATGTACAAATGGAAATATTTGAAAATAAAATTAAACTAAAAAAAAGATTTGGAGATCTATTATTTAGTTTACTATTCACAGTGTATAAAATCGATAATTGTAAAATGGTAAGAAAACGATCTCATGAAAGCCCACAACCACAATGTAGGTAATTCTAGACAAAATCGATGTTAGAATTTGTATAAACGCAACTCTACTTTTCAGGTCAACGCCACTCGCCGATACACTAGTGACTGACTAGTGCACAGTGCACTGCTGAAAGAAAACGAAGACCAAGAGAACTCAATATAGCTCTGAAACTTTGAAGGAAATTCTAATCGTTATGCTCTCATCATTTCGTTTAACGTTCACCTTCGTTTGCCGTATAAAGATATTGCCTATATAAAGAGAGTTGGTTATTTTTTAACAAATTTTTTGTAACTTTTATATAAATTTCAATGTTGTTGCTCGTTTAGAAAAATTTCATTTGAATCATCATCAATTTCTAATTTGATGAGGAATGGATGATATAGGACACTTATAGACCAGGGCATTTAGCACAAAAGAAATCGGTTTATTTGAATTGGTTCCAATCCTACTTGAATAATAGGAAACAACTAGTTAGAGCAAATGATACTGACTCTAGTCTCAAAAACATTGTATGTGGAGTACCGCAAGGTTCAGTATTGGGTCCTCTTCTGTTCCTTCTCTTTATAAATGACATCACTAATTTAAAAATCGATGGGAAAATTTTTCTTTTTGCTGATGATACCAGTATCACTTGGAGCAACTCAACTATAGCATCTCTTCATGAAACTATAACTTCGGATCTACTGACGATAAAGACCTGGTCTGACTCTAATTTACTCTCTTTTAATGTAAATAAAACAGTAGCATTATCCTATAAAGGAGCTCTTCAATCTTTGCCTCTTAATAACAGCCAGATCAGTACCGTTGATTCTGTAAAATTTCTTGGTATTTAGACAGCAACCTCAAATGGTCCCTTCATATCGATTCGTTAAGTAAGAAACTCGCCTCAGCTTGCTATGCAATAAGATCTGTCTCAAGGGAACTCAATTTAGCATCTTCTAAAATAACATATTTTTCATTATTCGAGTCTCATCTTCGATATGGTCTTCCTTTTTGGGGTTCTAGTACAGCTGCTCAATTTTATGTTATTTTTAAATTGCAAAAAAGAGCAATAAGGTATCTGTTTGGCCTCAGACTCAGAAGATCTACACATTGCAGAAGTTACTTCAGGAATCACGGAATTTTAACACTTCCATCTTTATATATTCTAGAAACGGTTTGTTTAATTCGTAAACACCTTTATGCCTTTCCAGCAAGGCCCAATCATCTTTACTCCACCAGAAATTCAATCTTTGATATTTATTTACCGATCCCATGTACTGAGTTAAGCCTGGGTTTCCTCGAAAGCAGCACTGACAAACTGCGTTCGTAACACTGCGACGAATGACGTCAGATTACGGTGAAAAATTCAAGGTTCTTCACTGCGGTAATGGAATGTGCAAACTCAGCAAGCGGTGGTTTCCAAGGGTGCGTATCCTGGCGTCAATTTAAAAAGTTGCCACCCCTATAATTTGGTCCCTATAGAAAATCTAAAAATATACAAAAACACGGCAAATTTATTTGTGAGGGGGACATTTTATAGACCAGTTTTCAACTACATTACACTAACCCTCTAGCGGGGGCGGACACAACCCCCAAAATCTTTAATGGAAAGGGGGGTTGAGTGATACCTTATTTTAAAGGTAGTTCGATTACCTTTTCAAAAATACCACATACATTATATTTCTTTTCAGTAATTTTAATATTTTTATAATTAATTATTAATTTTAATAATTAAATATCGAGTTCAGAACTCCAAAAATTTTTTTGGAGTATTGAACTCCAAATTGAATTTTTTTTGGGTGTTGAAGTATTTGGAGTATTTTTTTGAAGTATTTTTGGAAAAATCAAGTAAAACCGTAAATATATTACAGTCCTGTCCCCAGGGGGGGTACAACGGTCTCCTTTATTCAGATAGACTTACCCAAGTTTTTTTATGTATTTTGACCCGAAGAACACGAATTCTTTGGGTAACAGTTGATCCGGATGTCGATAAGATTGTTATAGATTATAGACAAAGAACTTGAGGAATGACATAACAGCGATTTCTCGCAAAACAAAACATTTTTTTGTATTTTTTGGGTCAGTCTAAGCAAAAAATATTCCTACAAGTTTTTTCGTAGGATGCATAGTTTTCGACATAACCGCTGTTGAAATTTCAAAAAATCGAAAAATTGCAATTTTTGAACCCAAATAACTTTTGATTTAAAAATAAAATAGCAATTCTGCTTACCGTATTTGAAAGTTTAAGTCAAATTATATCGGTTTTGATTATTCGCATTGCTAAAAATTTATTTTTTTATTGTTAAACAAAGCTACAAACACATAGTGTTTCCCGTGCCTAATACATGCGTTTTAATGCATGCTACGTAGATATTGCCTCGGTTGCACTTGTACCTATACCTACTCGTTCGATTTTAAATGAGAAATCATTGAAAACATCACTCACGCACTAGGTGTTTATAGTTTTGTTTAACAATAAAAAAATAAATTTTTAGCAATGCAAATAATCAAAACCGATATAATTTGACTTGAACTTTCCAATGCGGTAAGCAGAATTGCCATTTTATTTTTTAATCAAAAATTATTCGGGTTCAAAAATTGCAATTTTTCGATTTTTTGAAAGTTTAACCGCGTTTATCTCGAAAACTATGCATCCTACGAAAAAACTTGCCGGAACATTTTTTGCTTAGAATGACTCAATAAATACAAAAAAATGTTTTGTTTTGCGAGAAATCGCTGTTATGTAATTCCTCAAGTTCTTTGTCTATAACAATCTTATCGACATCTGGATCAACTGTTACCCAAAAAATTCGTATTCTACGGGTAAAAATACATGAAAAACACTTGGGTAAGTCCATCTGAATAAAGGAGGCCGTTGTACCCCCCCTGGCGACAGGACTATTAAGTATAGAGTTCAGAAATCCAAATTTTTTTAGAGTATTGAGTGCAAGATTATGCCAAAAGTAGTGAAAAGAAATATAAGGTATGTGGTATTTTTGAAAGGGTAATTTAATGACCTTCAAAATGAGGTATCACTCAACCCCCCTTTCCATTAAAGATTTTGGGGATTTTTTCAGCCCTCGCCATAGGGTTGATGTAATTTAGTTGAAAACTGGTCTACAAAATGTCCCCCTCACAAATAAACTTGACGTGTTTTTGCATATTTTTAGATTTTCTATAAGGACCAAATTATAGGGGGTGGCAACTTTTCAAATTGACA
Organism: Diabrotica virgifera virgifera; assembly: GCF_917563875.1. Classification (NCBI taxonomy): domain Eukaryota; kingdom Metazoa; phylum Arthropoda; class Insecta; order Coleoptera; family Chrysomelidae; genus Diabrotica; species Diabrotica virgifera. Next base: position 53,542,972 of record NC_065450.1, on the reverse strand, counting down.
CACTGTATATTTAAAACTTTGAAAATCATTTTTTAATTGTACTTTCCACCTAGTACGGACCTGTATAAATCGTTTCCTCAAGAGATTTGTACTATTAATGCAGAGCACTAAATAATGTTCAATTATCCGTAACCACAAATAAAGGCAATAGAAATAAATAACAATTCGAAAAGCTCCGTTACTTCCTGGGAAATGATCTCATCAAGATCTCTTTCATTGTTGGAGACTGTTATTCTCGGTTTGAGTTTCCTGAACTAGATTTAAACGCATATCTGATTAACGTTTTAGACGTTTATAAAAGACGAGATCGAAGGAGATGTTGTAAGCTCTTTGTTGAGCGAGAACCATTAAAGCAGAAGTCTGTTTCATGACTTACAAAGTTACTAAATTCAGTAGTAAAAAATAAGTACCTACACAATTTAAATTTTTTTACTAGAGGATCATCTCTGTAGGATGACCTAATTATAAATGTTTATTAAAAATCCTTTATATATGGTATACCCTATATGGTATTAGAAAGACCCTTTCGGGCACAACATCACAGAACGTTTGTGGAATGTCAATAGTAAATTCCATCATCAGTGATGTTTACGAGGTATACATGCTTGAGCTACTAAAAATATCTGGCTGAAAACATTTTAAACGTTATAAAGTTATTTAATAATTATAAAGTTACATTTTTGTATTTAAAGGGTTACATAGGTCTTGCGGGTAAAAAAAGTGACTTTTTAAAAAATATATCTCGAAAAGTAAAAATTATTTTTATTTATAATTGGAACATGTAAAAGTATAGTACTTAAGGTACTCTCAAAAAAAATTAAGCAAAAAATCAAAAAGTTTCTTGTAGTTTATACCTCTGGCTAGTGAATAAACGAAGGAATTTTTATTAGGTGAAGTCGTTTTTGTTTTATAAAAAAAAAACAACTTTAAAAATGGTTATCTTTAAAAAATTAGATAAATTGGGGTCGAAAATGTGTTTAAACTTATGTAAAATCTTCAAATTTCATTTTTTTTTAAATTCCTTCGTTCATTCACTAGCCAGATGTGCCAGTTCACACTAGCCAGTTCACACTAGCCAGTTCACACTACCAGAAACTTTTTGATTTTTTGATTTCAGATGAGACTGGACTTAGTTATGCTGCCCACCGCAAAAAAGGGCTGTTATTTTTGGCTGAATATTTTTTTGAGAGTACCGTAAGTACTATACTTTGACATGTTCCAATTATAAATAAAAATAATTTTTAGTTTTTGAGATATAATTTTTTTTAAAAAGTCACTTTTTTTACCTGCAAGACCTATGTAACCCCTTAAAGGGGTAGGCGTAAAATCTTGGTTTAGTTCCTTAAATCCTATTTAAATGCATTCATTTTTTTTTTCGAAACCTGAAAAAACTAATAAATATTTTTGAAAAATTTAAACGCAGAATGAAAGACTACATTACCGAGGGCCGAAAGTCCCTTGAAATGAACAAAAAATTTCTTTTGAATAAAATACTTGAAATTAAAAATCACATTACAATCTCTTTTTTTTCACCCCTGTAAACATTACAGACGTTGTCAGTGACTTTCGGCCCTCGGTAATAATGCAATCTTTCATTCCGCGTTTAATTTTTTAAAAAATACTTTTTAGTTTTCTCAGGATTCGAAAAAAAGAATGCATTTAAATAGCATTGCACCACGATTTGCGCGTACCCACTTTATTATGTGATGTTTGATCTTTTCCTTGATTTTACTTCACGGCAACGTAGAACTCCCAACCATGTGGGTTAGTGGGTTGCTGGCCCTGAGGGTAAACCTCACTATTTGGACTCTATTTTTTAGATAGCAACTGATGATAGATATATTGGTCCGAGAGCTGGTTGATAGACATTTTTGGGTAGGTATTAGGGGCATTCGATTCGATCAATTCTATAATAGCTTCAACCTTTCATGTACACGGGAGACTTCTGTTGAACAGCAGCTTCAACGTTCTTCTACGAAACACACAAAACCAAAAAATATGTGGTTTTAATTGCCACATCACTGTTTTGGATCTCTTTAATATGCAGCCAAAAGGTCTGTGGGTTTGCAATCTCACGGTTCCTAACTTGCGAAATATGCAGCTATATGTAGGTTTACTAATCACTCTTTTTAGACTCCCAAAATTTGCACCATAGGGTATGTGGGTTTACAAATAACTGATTTTGCGCCCCCAAAATTTGAAGCAATAGGGTAGGGGAACAAGGGGCTTGTTGTAACAGGGGTAAGTAGTAACACGGCTTTTTCATAGGTTATTTGACCGTTTTTAACTAATTTAGCTGACTCAATCTTATTCTCTAACTATCATCCTCCGATAGTTGCAAATAGTAGTTTTGTGCATGTGCTTCATTTGGATGAGGTAATTTAGAATTTGACTCTCATAAAATTTTGGTTATCGCTATGGTTTTAAACGGAAATGAATCTTTCGGTGTTCATTTCATTTCTAAATGTAGTTATACTTTGATATTGTTTAACGATTTTACGATTAGCAAGATATTTTTACAGTTATTTTATTAAATATACAAAAGTGTGCTACGGGGTATGTTGTAACAAAACGTTGGGGCTTGTTGTAACATGTTACAAATTGCGCCGAATCTTACTAAATTTATGATCTACAATATAAAAACGTATTTTTTAGTTTAGTAATAGTCCAGAACGAGACAACATAAAAAAAATCAGAAAGGGCAACTCAAAACCAGGAAGTGAAGTCTACGAGTTAGGTTCAGCGGAAATTTTAGATAATCAATGTAGCATAAAGCAAGCAAGTAAAATAGCACGGACTGTGTCATGTATCTTTATAACGATATAGAAAAAAAGAAAAACATTAAGAGTCTACAAGTGGGCTGTACTAAACCAGGGATAGTTTTTAGAGCCGAAGAAGAAAGTAAAATGGCTTCGTATATTCTGAAGTGCACCGAAGTATATTTTGGACTAATTACCAATATGCTGTAAAACTCAGTGCTAAGCAACTTCCTTCTTCTTGGTATCAAAATTATACAGTTGGTCCAGATTGGGTCCAAAATTTTATGCGTAGAAATCTACATTTATATTTAAGAACACCAGAAGCCACCTTATTAAGTCGAGCAACATCTTTCAGCAGGACCAACGTTGGTATTTTCTTCGAAATATTCCAAAAAATTCGAATTTTCGTAATGTTACAACCTGCCCCAAGCGCGGGGTAAGTTGTAACAAGGCACTTTTTGTGGTAAAATGCTAGTTGATTAAAAAATAACAGTCTTCTTAACTTTTCTTCAGTTCAATTTTATTCAGAAAGAGTTAAACTAGCGTTTAGTCTTTAGAGTGATAATTGGGAAAATAGCTGTTAAGATATATTTGATTTTATGAAAATTGTGACAACTAGCCCCCTGCTCCCCTACCCACGGTAAACACGCTTATGATATTGAATATGGTACCAAAATGGGAACGGTTTGATTCTTATTTTGGAACCAGTTTTGGTTTCCAGAAGATCCACACTACAAGTTCCTTCGCCGTGTAGTGCCGTATCAAATCAGACTGGTAAACTTCACTTTTGATATCATTTTCGACACGCCCTTGATAACAGATTTATCTGATAACAGACTTAATTTGACCAATGGTATACAGTATTTATAGCAGCAAAAAAAAACAAAATAAAACACAATAAGTTACAAAAAAAAGGAGAACATAACACTTTACAAAAATTACATTCAACATTAAAATGAATTAAAAATAATGTATTTATATGAGATTAAACCATTAATTGTAATAAAAATTATATTTTATAATTATTGTTATTTGAAGTTTCGATCTCCACTCCGAAAATCGTTATCATTTTTTTTTATAAAAATTTCGAATATTGGACTCATGGATCCAGGGACTGACTATAATCACTGGTTATACTTTACTTTGATAATGAACTCAAATTTTTTCTAGAACATAGTAAATATCCCGTATATTTGTTTTTACCTAATGAGGATATTAGGTGCCTACTTTGATAAAGAATGTCAGTGTTCTTGTTTATATTTGTTTATGATAACATGAACCTGTGTCTTATATTATGAATGTCTGTAGTAATCGTGTCAATATTATTTATTAAATTTATCATCTGTTTATTTTATAGTTAACATTTCTAAAAGTACCCACCAAATAAATATATTGTTATATTTATTGAAGATACAAGAAAGAATTGGTCAATATTATTTGTTCTAAATAACGAACTAACCTATGATAAAATAAAAGTTATAGATTGCTAAACAGAAAATTAGATTAAGTCAGATTGGGTCACCTATATGAGTTATTGAGTCAACAGTATGAAGAGGGTGTAACCTCTTTCGCATTTGCGGATGACCTGGCTATGCTGAATGTTGATAGTTGCGTGGAACAGGGAGAACATTATATTCGTTGTGTAGGGTACATGCGACCAAGACGAAGAATAGATGAAAAGGCATGGACTAGAGCTAGCTGCGACTAAGAACAAGGCCATATTTCTGAAGGGATCATGGAAAAGGGACGGAGTAACATTCGAATGGACAGAAACGAGGGTGGTTCAAAGAAATTCGTGAGATATTTAGGTGTGACTCTGCGTGAGATAATTACCCGGAACCTTTCTGGAGTGCAGTTTCAACAAAGTCGTACAGAAGGTACCTGACCCAAACAGATAGGAAGAAGAGTCTGTTGAGGGTGACATGTGTATACATAACAGCGTCTGCCAAGGCTCTGTGAGTTCAGGTCTATTTGAATGCACGTGTTAGTGAAGGAAAGAGGAAGAATTTACAAAAGAAGAAATTAAATAACATCCAGAGAACGATAAAGATAAAGGCAGGTTTTGTTTTAATTTGATTCAGAGTTGGACCACCATCTCCATATAGCTATTTCACCATCTATGCATCCTCAGTGAAGCTATGCAGTCACAACTCTGAAATAAAAATCAACAATCCTGCCTATTTAAATATTATAATATTTTGCCTATTAGGATTTGTTGCATCTCAAAATAGTCCTGTCGCCAGTGGGGGTACAACGGCCTCCCTAATTCAGATGGACTTACCCAAGTTTTTTTTTATGTATTTTGACCCGTAGAACACGAATTTTTTGGGTAACACTCGATCCGGATGTCGATAAGATAGTTATAAACAAAGAACTTGAGGAATCACATAACAGCGATTTTTCGCAAAACAAAACATTGTTTTGTATTTTTTGGGTCATTCTAAGCAAAAAATGTTTTTGCAAGTTTTTTCGCAGGATGCATAGTTTTCGACATTAACGCGGTTGAACTTCAAAAAAATAGAAAAATTGTAATTTTTGAACCCGAATAACTGTTGATTGAAATATAAAATAGCAATTCTGCTTACCGCATTTGAAAGATCAAGTCAAATTCTATCGGTTTTGATTACTTTCATTGCTAAAAATTAATTTTTTTATTGTTAAACAAAGCTATAAACACATAGTGATTTAATGATGTTGTCAATGAATTTCCCATTTGAAATCGAACGAGTAGGCGCGCATATAGACAGTGACGGTTTAAGGCATCATGGGGCCCTAGGCGGCCATAAGAAGTAGACCCCTTTATAGCGGCCATTTACTTAAAACAAATTTACAGATATTTATGTTGTTTTGGGAAGTAGTTACTCCAAAGTGTAAAAAATATCATTTTGCTTTTTTTACATTTCGAAACAACTTCTCATTAATAGTCCATAGCTAATATGCCAAGGAAAAAAAGGGATATTGTGTCGATATGTGATTTTGCTCTGGGTATGAGTGCCACCCCTTCGGGGGGGGGGGGTGAAAAAACATACATTCAAAATACGTGCGGAAATGATTAATTATAAGTAATTGTTTTTCAATCGAGTTTTTTTTACTAAATCAATAGTTTTTGAGTTATTTGCGAGTGAATATGTTCATTTTTCAACAAAAAAAAAACACGGTTTTAGACGGTTTTTGCAAATAACTCCAAAATTAAGTATTTTATCGAAAAAATATTCTTAAGAAAATATAGAGTATACAAAATTAAAAAAAAAAGGTGTATGTATGAAGTATAATATAAGTAAGTATAATATTATATTATAGACCCAGTATAAGCAGAACTGTAGCTAATGAAAAGTAGATTCGACAAATTCCAAATCAAATATTTCAAAGTAAATAACCAAAAAATGAAGCACTTTTCAGTGAAAAATCATTACAACTTTTATAAACTGTTAAAAAAGTTTTATTTTTGTTTTTTTTTAACAAGTTTAAAGCAAGTTTTTTAAGTAAAGCTTAAAATAATGTTGATTACTCTTTTTGGCAAAAAAATCTTTAAAATTTATGAGTCTTGAAAAATCTTATAAGTATATTATTTATATGATCTGTAAGTTTCACAGGTTCACAGTGCTTATATTTCAAAACATTGAGATTTAAAGTAAAACAAATTTTTTGAAATTTTGAAAAAAAAATGTCTTTTTTTTCAAAATAACTTAAAAATTATTAGTGGTACCAAAAATCTTAGAGTAAAAAAATGTCGGTTTTGCTTTTCTGAATATGTATTTTGAGATTATTGCTTTCTTGGAAGATAAAAATTGGTTAAGATATGACTGTTCAAAATTTGCATACCCTGGGTAGAGAATTTTTCATTTATTAAATATTAATAAATGAAAATAGTCTCTATCCTTGTTGATCGGTACTCATCGGAGGGACCGTAGACGTTCGGATACAATTAGCGTCTCTTTGCAAAAACAATAAAGACTTTGCTAAGTAACAAGACATTTACTCAACACACACACTACCCATTACACTAGGTACCTGATTGGAAAAATCCACTGTACCATGCCAATGGCCATTAATTGTCGAGGCATTAAACCAAATAAAAAAATTGCATACACTCGTGATTAGTGACTTGTTCAAGCCCTTTCTACTACAGACCTTTTATAAATAGGCACTTTATACCGATAAAACTCACAGAGCATATAAACAATACATAAGTACAGTAGCTTGTGAAGCGGTAAGGATTAATTTAATTTGGGAATGCTAATTAGGGGATTATTTTCAACAGTTTTTTTTACTCAAAAAATGGAATCAACTTTATTCTGAGCGTACCTTGCTTACTTTTATGATGAGTTTTCTATGAAAAGTGCTTATTTTTTTACTTTTAATAAGAACCTACTTTTCATTAGCTACAACTCTGCTTCTACTGGGTCTACAAACTGCACACATACACCTTTTTTCAATTTTTTAAAAGCTATATTTTTGCTAAGAATATTTTTTCGATAAAATACTTACTTTTTAGTTATTTGCGAAAAACCGTCTAAAAACGTGTTATTTTTTGTTGAAAAATGAAGATATTCACTTGTAAATAACTCGAAATGTATTGACTTGATGAAAAAACTCTATTGAACAAAAGTTGCTTAGAATTAGTCAGTTTATCCACTTCCGGACGTATTTTGACGGTATATTTTTTCACCCCCGAGAAGGGGTGGACTCAGCCGTAGAGCAAAAACACACATTATCACAATATCACTTTTTTCTTTGACATGTTAGCTATGCTTATACCAAATTTCATGTCAATCCAAGCTCTTGTTTCAAATCCAAAGGTTCTTTAAAATCCGGAGGTTTTGCAATATTTTACCGTGAGTTAATGGACAGTAAGGCCCATCGGTGGGTAGAAATTGAAAAAAAAACGTACAATACCAAAATAATTACCAGCTTCTAAGCAAAATTTGCTTACAAAATTGATCACCAAATTGAGGGAATGATTAGAACATGAAATATAAAAATACCTTTGAAGATAACTGCTTAATTTGTCGTGAAGTCGTGTATTTTCCTGATATTTGACAGAAGACAAAGCAAAAAACTGAGTTTGATTGGAAATCATAAAATAACCATTCTCTTTTTTCTTGTCTCAGTTAGCCCTATTTTATTTTTTTAACATTTTGTTTTTTTTTAATTACTGCTTAAATAATTCAATATTAATTAATGCATTTGTGTGGGATGCGGGCCCCATCAAGTGCCCGGGCCCTAGGCGGTCGCCTAGTCCGCCTAATGGTTAATCCGGCACTGCATACAGACAATTCTACGTAGATTACGTACATTAAAACGCATGCATTGGGCACGGGAAACATTATGTGTTTATGGCTTTGTTTAACAAATAAAAACTTAATTTTAAGCAATGCAAATAATCAAAACCGATAGAATTTGACTTGAACTTTCAAATGCAGTAAGCAGAATTGCTATTTTATTTTTTTAATCAAAAGTTATTCGTGTTCAAAAATTGCACTTTTTCGATTTTTTGAAAGTTCAACCGCGTTTATCTCTAAAATTATGCATCCTACGAAAAAACTTGTAAAACCATTTTTTGCTGAGAATCACCCAAAAAATACGAAAACATGTTTTGTTTTGCGAAAAATCGCTGTTATGTAATTCCTCAAGTTCTTTGTTTTTAACAAACTTATCGACAACCGGATCAACTGTTACCCAAAAAATTCGTGTTCTACGGGTCAAAATACATAAAAGAAACTTGGGTAAGTTTATCTAAATTAAGGAGGCCGTTGTACCCCCCTGGCGACAGGACTAAAAGGTGAAAACATTGCATCGCGATGTTTTCCCTTAAATAGGCAAAATTGTTGATTTTTGTTTCAGAGTTGTGACTGCATAGCTTCACTGAGGATGAATAGATGCTGAAATAGCTATATGGAGATGGTGGTCCAACTCTGAATCAAATTAAAACAAAAGCTGCCTTTATCTTTTTCATCTTTACTCAGATTTGAGTACCTGAAACTGTCTTTCGGCCCTTTTCCTAGACGAAAAGAAGGTAAATACGTGGCCAAAGTGTCCTTTATTTGCTTTCTTCTATATTCGTCGTCTCTTGTTCTTATATATTTTAAAAGCCGGAGATACAGGATGCAGCCAGAAAGCAGCTTCTTAACGAAAAGTCTTGGATTTAAAATATTGTTTATTATTTTTATTTCAATTATTCTAATTGTATAAAACTGGTAAACTTTGTATCTAGGGCTTTTCGTCTTCCTCGTATCCAGAGAACATTTAAATAAGAAAAGAGGGACAAATCCAGTATGGTTGGCAAGAGGAATAAGACAAAAAGGGGAAAGTCGCTGATTTCTAACCTGCTAATGCCTCCTCTACATATCAGCAGACGCGTCTGCGGATGCATCTGCCGATGTATCTTGATGCCTCCTTTACATATCAGCAGACGCGTTTGCGGATTCATCTGCGGACGCATCTGCCGATGTATCTGATGCCTCCTCTACATATCAGCAGACGCGTCCGCGGATGACATCCCCGTATGCATCCGCAGATGTGTAGATGGGGTAATTTGGTCGTCTGTATGCAAAAAATAAACAACAGACGACCAAATTACCCCATCTACACATCTGTGGATGCATACGGGTATGTCATCCGCGGACGCGTCTGCTGATATGTAGAGGAGGCATCAGATACATCGGCAGATGCGTCCGCAGACGCGTCTGCTGATATGTAGAAGAGGCATCAGATACATCGGCAGATGCGTCCGCAGATGCATCCCCAGACGCGTCTGCTGATATGTAGAGGAGGCATCAGATACATCGGCAGATGCATCCGCAGACGCGTCTGCTGATATGTAGAGGAGGCATAAGATGGATGGACTGCGAGCAGCGTCGTTTGGATTATTTCCTGACTTAGATGCTCATAGGATATGATTGCTTCAGGCCGTACCTTTACAGGTTCAGAAATACAGAAAATGAGGTACGTGATAGATCGGTAAAAAATTTATTTGAGTTGGTACACATAATCACTAGCAAATATTACAAAAATTTAATTTAATATTCTAGAGAATAACTTTGGTATTTAAAAACTATCCCTAGATATTATTTATTAATGAGTTTATACAAAGAATAAATATAATTTCCTATTTTTATTAGGAACACATATCTCCAAATTAATGTTTTGTATTTTGAGAACGATTTCCGGAGTGATAATCGAAACGTCAAAATATCATCATTTATCATCATCATCACAGCCGTTCAATCCTAGCGGATTATTGTCAATGCTGGGGCATATAGTAATCCTTTTTTCCAGGTGGATTATTCCTGTTTGGTTTATTTATTATAGATCTATGTACACGTGTCTTTGTAGCGTTGGATATATATTTCCAATTTTTTCTGTTTCTGCATCTTGTCTTCCAGTCTTTTATTTTCATTATTTTTATATCTTTCTCTATCTGGTTCCATCATCTTATCCTGGGTCTTCCTCTTTTTTTTTTTGGTCCCAGGGGTATCCAGTTCGTGATTCTTTTTATCATTTCTGTGGATGCTCTTCTCATTATGTGGCCTACCCACTGCCCATTCTAGGCGTCTTGCTTTTATGTATCTTGCTCTGTTCTCACCTCCCATTTCTTGTTGAAATTATTTATTGGACTTCATTTTTGTTTCTTCGTCGCTTGTTATTTTTGGTCCCAATATTATTCTCATTATTTTTTTTCTACTACTGTTAGATATTCTTCATCTTTTTTTGTCAGCGTCCTGGTTTCCATTGCATAGTCCTCCGCAGTATGCAATGTAAACGACAAAATATATTTATTTTAAAGTAAAATTGTGGCTTATTAAAAAAAAATAGTAAATTGTATTAAGATGCCAAAAGAAAATAACTTGGGAATCATATAGGAGTCGTCAGAAATTTGATCTCAAAAAACGAGACAAACAAGCTGAATTTTGCAGAGAATATTATTTTTGGAAAAGATGAAAACAGTTTGTCACTTCTACTCCCGGGCTTTCCCCTAAAACCCCCTCGTAGCGGGGGGAAAACGGAATACATCGTTTTACCAAGACTCTGATCAACTTAAGAAAAAAATTCAAACAAGAAATATAGCTGAGATCATTTTGAACAAAAATATTTATTCGCACTTTTTGTGTAGAAACCGTTTTCTCAGAAAGAAAGCTTGAAGCGTATTAAGAGTGCATATTTTTTTATTTTTTACACAATACTTAGACAATGAGTGTACATAAACATAATCCATGTTTAAAATCTGTGTTATGGGATAATAATTCAATGGAACATTTTCTGAATTTTCATTCAATACACTTCTTCTTCTTAACGTGCCCTATCAAGTCCCCTTGACGTTGGCGATTAACATGGCGAAACTGTCTCTGTCTCGAGCTATTCTAAATAGGTGTTCTGCTTTCTTTATTCCTGTCCACTCCCGGATATTCTTCAACCAAGAGGCCTGCTTTCTACCAATTCCTCTGCACTCCTCTGCATTCAATACACAATAAACCTAAATATGAGGGTAAAGAGATAACAACCATTTTACGTAAATTATGTTAATTGGCTAATCTTTTTACATATGTTCCTGCTCACTGTGCATGACACCGTATTGTTTTAGAGTTAAGTATTATCTAACTGTAAACACCTAGTTATTTATTTAATTACTAACGCAGTGACTGATTTTTTTAGTTTTTTAACTTTTAAACCAGTAAAATTAACGGTCCAATTATACAATAGGTATTTTATAAAAAACTCTGAGCCAACTTTTCTATAGTTCATGTTTATGTTTCTATATTTATTTGAACGAAAATTTCAGAAGAATGGAATATGTACGTTCACTAGTTTTGATAAGAAATAAGCCACAATTTTACTAAAAAAATGAAGAAGAAGAAGAAGAATTTATTCAAAAATTAGGTTACCCTAATATACAGTTACAATTGAGATATTTTATAATATGTATATACAATTTAAATTATTTGACAATAGAAAAGTGTTATTAAGATACAATATCCAATTCATAATAATAAAAATAAAACAAAAAACAAAAAAAAAACGCTTAAAATAGTCCATTACAATACAAGCATTAAAAATACTACATTACTCAAAATATTACATTAAACTACACGCAGTTAAAAAACACATTTAGAAGCCACATAAGACATTAAATACGATTTGCAACATAATTCTTATTTTCCATATACATGTTCATTGAGGTCTTCAACTTGAGTTCCGTTGGCAACTTATTGAAATTATCAAAACCCTTGTAGAGAAGTGAGTTCATAGCACCTGTAGTATTGGTTCTGCTGATGTAAATATTATTAGAATTTCTCGTAAAATAAGGGTGAATATCTGAATTGTAACTAGTCTAGGGCGCATCTGTTTTGAGATGGACGTTGAGAGGTGACTCAAATTTTTTTGCAGAAATTGCTTAAAAATAACTTAAATAATAATATTTGAGTTATCCTCCCACTCAAAATGATCCGGAACATTGTTTAAATAATCAAAATGTCAAAATATGAAGGAAAAATTCGATTTTTTTATTGGTTTTTTGATTATAACTTTAAAACTGTTCATTTCTGAGAGAAGTTGTACTGACATAAAAGTTGCGTAATTGATTAAAAATTTAAAAAATAGTCACATTTGTTGCAAAATAGCAATAATTGCGAAAAAAAAAAACATACAAAAACAAGTATTCGCATTTTACGTTTTTCAACCATTTATGCTACAATTAGGACCTTCATATTTGACCCAGAAAAACTTTATGATACAGTAAAACAATACTGTAGATTTCATTAAGATCGGTTCAACAGATTTTGCAAAATAAATTTTGCAATCCAGCTTTCGCAAAAAAAATTCATTTTTTCAAAATGTTACAGGACTGAAAATAAAGCAGATAGCAAGTTGAATTTTTTTTTGCTAATAGAAGTGTACTGTACCTTTCATTTGCAATTTGCAAAATTAAAATCGATTAATTACCACGGCGTCAGGAAATTTTTTAAATTAACATTCATTTTTGGTGCTACGCGCAGGACAGCGGTGTTCGATTCACACAAGTTGATTTTCATCAAAATTTTTTCGAATCTTTATCTAATATATTATTTTCTTACTCTACAACATTTAAAGAGGTCAGCCTTAAAAGGTTAAGCAGACGCAATTCATCAATTATTAAAAAAATGATATTTAATACTCTGTGTAATAAATAAATGAAATAAGAGATAACTAGTGCAAAAATGCTTATGCAAGTTTACGTCTAGCTATTGTTTTGCCAACAGGTGAAGTTTTAGTCTTAATTTATTGTGGGTCAGTAGGTCAATCTTGTTGGTGTAAATAAACAATTTAGCTGACGATACAGTAACAACATTAAAAAATATATTTAAATATTTATTTTAATTACTGTAAAAGAAAATAAGATTATATTATTTAAAAATATTACTGCTTCTATAAATGAATCACTTAAAAAAACGAACAATACAAAAACGTAAATAAAACAATCAAACAAAAATCAAAGAAGCGGAGGAATTGTGGCTATTATAAAAATAGAAAGATGAGAAAAACAACATAAAAATATACAGGACAATTAAAGAAACAGCCGACATATACAAGAAAAAAAGTATTAAAAACATAATGGACAAAAATAAAATAATACTAATTAATTGAAAGCGCAGAGAAGATAAATATATGGGAAGAATATATGAAATAGTTTTTTGAAATCGACGAAAAAATGTAGACAACAGAACCAAGAAGAAGAAATGGACCTGCAATTACCAAAGTGGAAAATGAAAAAGCACTAAAACGTATAAAAAATGATAAAGCCATGTGACCGGATGGAACATCTACAGAAAACCCAGAAACCCAAATCATGATTTGGGATTTACAATGTACCGGGTGTCCCAATAAGAATGGCTCTCGGCCATATCTCAGGAACCGTTTGTAGACAACAGAACCAAGAAGAAGAAATGGACCTGCAATTACCAAAGTGGAAAATGAAAAAGCACTAAAACGTATAAAAAATGATAAAGCCATGGGACCGGATGGAACATCTACAGAAAACCCAGAAACCCAAATCATGATTTGGGATTTACAATGTACCGGGTGTCCCAATAAGAATGGCTCTCGGCCATATCTCAGGAACCGTTTATAGTAGAGCTTTGAAATAAAAAAATTTATAAGAAAAGTTGCCTCAGGAAAAGCCTGGAAATTATTTTCATAATTGTGGGACCACCGCTAGAGGGCGTAATTGAATATCAAATGAAGGGGCACTGGAAATCCGATCGTCGTATTCTTCATAAAATTGTACGCATATTTGATTTGACAAGTTTGTGTCTACCTTTGGAAATAAGAGGTGGGGGTGAGTGGGAACCTTGTTATGAAAAACTGGCTGTGAGTCCGGTTCTGCTTAATCAAATTTTGCAAACTTGGTATTGTTGAAGACAGATCTTTTTCGTCAATATAAAAGTTATGATTTCGAACCAACTTACTGAGTAATATGCCAGCTAGAAGGCGTTATTTAATTTTTTTCAGAAATCTTCCTTGTTCCATGTTCCTTGGAAAATATTAAATGCAAACATGCATTTTTAATACCATATTACAAAATTAGACAAAATTAGCAACAGAATAGCGAAAACCGCATGTTAATACCTTTTTTCTATCTCGAGATATCTTACAAAACGTGTAAATTTAAAAACATAACTGTTACTGTCACCGGTAAACGAAATTCATTAAAAGTAGTGTGCTACGAAAACAACAAAGAAACATTTTCCAGCTGTCAACGTATATTAGGTCTTTTCAACGCTTCTCATTTGTTTCGAGCCTCGTTCATATCTCGTATATTAATATTATACACGGATTATACGGCATATGGCAGAGGCTCGAAACAAATGAGAAGCGTTGAAAAGCCCTATTACAGAGAAATAAAAACAACTATTTAGTGATGACATAAACGTTCAAATTTTTGCCCATCATTTTCGTTGCAAAATTTACTCTTTCAAGAGTAGATTGAACAGCAGTCTCAATTTCTGCTCTCGATATGCTTTGAATGGCGTTTAGTATTCTCTGGATAATGTATTCTAGAGTAGTGTATGATGGGCAACAATTTGAATATTTAGGTCGTCACTAAGTAGTTCTTTTTGTTCTGTGTTATATTTAATTTTAATAGTATTGTTTCTCTTTATATTGTTGTTTTAATTAATTATATTTTTATACGTTGACATCTGGAAAATGTTATTTTGTTTTTTTTTTCACAGCACACTACTTTTCATTAACTTAGTTTACCGGTGATAGTAACAGTTATGTATAAAATTTACACGTTTCTCGAGATATCTTGAGATAGAAAAAAGGTATCGACATGCGGTTTTCGCTATTCTATTGCTAATTTAATCTAATTTTATAAACTATGATTAAAAATGCATACTTGTATTTAATATTTTACAAAGAAAACTAGATTTCTGAAAAAAAATTAAATAACGCCTCCCAGCTGGCTTATTACTCATTAGGATGGTTCAAAATTATCACGCTTACATTGAAGAAAAAGATCTGTCTGCAACAAGACCCAGTTTTCAAAATTTGATTTAGCAGAACCGGACTTACAGCCATTTTTTCATAACAAGGTTCCCACTCACCCCCACCTCTTATTTGCAAAGGTAGAGTTAAACTTGTTAAATCAAATATGCGCAGAATTTGATGAAGAATACAATAATCGGATTTCCAGTGCCCCTTCATTAGGAAAATTTTGTAAAATTTAGATTTTTTTATTTTTGATATTCAATTACGCCCTCTAGCGGTGGACCCACAATTACGAAAATAATTTCCAGGCTTTTCCTGAGGCAACTTTTGTTATAAAATTTTTTATTTCAAAGCTCTACTATAAACGGTTCCTGACATATGGCCGAGAGCCATTCTTATTGGGACACCCGGTACATATATACAGTATGGTGCAAATGGAATAAATTCGATATTTCGTAAACCGGCTTGTTTGAGGAAAAATCCCGAAATAGGTCGATTTTTATTTTTAAATTACGATATTTTGGCATATATTTTATACAAGTGATGTCATCCATATGGACGTGATGACGTAATCGATGATTTTTTTAAATGAGACTAGGGGTCGTGTGATGGCTCATTTCAAAGGGTATTCAATTCTGTATTCAGTAATATAAATATTAACATAATTATTTATATACAGTGTCCAAAAAAATTTTAGATTAAATTAATTGACAAAAAAAAGAAGACTGACTATGTAATTTATTTAATTTAAAATAAATTTTACTGTTGTCAGAAAACAGAAAAAAGATGTTTAGTTGACAAATAAGCATTACTTTTCTCTTAAATTATATGTTCAAACTTCCAAGAGGCAGGTGGTTGGTGAGACCTTGTTTGAACATTGAATTTAAGCAAAAAACAATGCTTATTAGCAAAATAAACATTTTTTTCTGTTTTCTGACAATAGTAAAATGTATTTTGAATTAAATAAATTACATACATTCTTCTTTTTTGTCAATTAATTTAATTTAAAAAAAAATTTTTTTGGACACTCTATATTATATGTTAATATTTATATTACTGAACACAGAATTGAATACCCTTTCAAATGAGCTATCACACGACCCCTAGTCTCATTTAAAAATCGATTACTGGTATGAAATATTTTCCAAAATATCGTAATTTAAAAATAAAAATCCATTTATTTCGGGAATTTAGCCGGTTTACGAAATATCGAATTTATTTCAGATATTTGCGCCATACTGTACATTGTAAATTATGATTTGGGAGTGCTCCTCGTAACATTCAATGTGTCTTGAATTGTTTATTTCTAGTGCATCTTTATTGTAGTATAGAGTTTGCAGGACTGTGGGGCATTATCTGAAGCTTCTCTGCAGGGGATAAACACTTATTGGATACTCCAAGACATCCAAAAACATAGAACGAAGTTATTCGTATTTATAAATGTCGCGAGATATAATACCCCTCGATGGGCGCGCGACTTTTCCCCAACACGACTCTACCTTATCGGCAGAGTCTACGAGAAATGTACGGTAAATTGAAGCTGTAATTACAAAGAAAGAAATATGTATGTAATAATTGAAAAATAATTTCGACCACGAGTCAGTAATCTGATAACCGAGGTACAGTAGTACCAAGCGGCGCCGCTAGGAGAACACTCCAATAATGCGTCGCAGATTACTTTAATGAAACGTGGTCATTTGTACTCTAAAACCGAGTAAGGTATAACAAAAAACAAAATAATAGTTTCGTTTTGATTCAATTCGAGTCTCTTGCCATCCCCTGATGACAGTCTAACCACACTCCGCTCCAAATATTTTAATATCTGCAGTTCTTCTTCGTTTCGTTTTATGGTTCAATTCAGTCTTCTTGTAAAGCCTCTTTGACAAGGGATAGATTCCGAAATAGCAGGTGTCAGGGGATGGCAAGAGACTCGAATTGAATCAAAACGAAACGATTATTTTGTTTTTTTGTTATACCTTACTCGGTTTTAGAGTACAAAAGACCACGTTTCATTAAAGTAATCTGCGACGCATTATTGGAGTGTTCTCCTAGCGGCGCCGCTTGGTACTACTGTACCTCGGTTAACAGATTACTGACTCTTGGTCGAAATTATTTTTCAATCATTTCATCATTCCCCGTTAGAGGACAGTCTAACCACACTCCGCTGCAAATATTTTAATATCTGCAGTTCTTCTTCGTTTCGTTATGGTTCAATTCAGTCTTCTTGTAAAGCCTCTTTGACAGGGATAGATTCCGAAACACCAGGTGTCAGGGGATGGCAAGAGACTCGAATTGAATCAAAACGAAACGATTATTTTGTTTCTTTGTTATACCTTACTCGGTTTTAGAGTACAAATGACCACGTTTCATTAAAGTAATCTGCGACGCATTATTGGAGTGTTCTCCTAGCGGCGCCGCTTTGTACTACTGTACCTCGGTTAACAGATTACTGACTCGTGGTCGAAATTATTTTTCAATCATTTCATCATTCCCCGTTAGAGGACAGTCTAACCACACTCCGCTGCAAATATTTTAATATCTGCAGTTCTTCTTCGTTTCGTTATGGTTCAATTCAGTCTTCTTGTAAAGCGTCTTTGACAAGGGATAGATTCCGAAACACCAGGTGTCAGGGGATGGCAAGAGACTCGAATTGAATCAAAACGAAACGATTATTTTGTTTTTTTAAATATGTATGTCTTTGTACTCACTTTATCACGCTTAACGAATTACGGGATCTGGATTTCAATGCATATTTTTTTTACAATTCTCGTATCAAAGTTACGCGTGAAGTTAGTCGTATTAATGACAGTTCAGTTGGGGAAACGTCCGCGACCCAATCTCGATGTAAAAGTGATAAACAAATTTTACATACTTACTTAGTTAGTCCAAAGCCTTTCTACCTTTAGGTGTAAGGCTTGTACATAGTAATTAAAGATAAACTTTATACAAGTGCTAGTATATATTTTAGTATAAGTTTTAGTGTAATATAAATTATTGTAAATAATAAATGAATTCTCACAATAAAACACTGAAAAACGTTTGTTTTCTATACTTCCACAAAATTTATTACAACTATGTTATTACTACAGCTGTTTCGGCAAAGTGCCTTTCTCAAGTGATATATTTTACAATGTGTTTGCCTTTTTAAGTCTTTAACTGAAGAGGTTGAGGAGTGGGGAGCTGTTTGTCTCGAGTTGGTCATTCAGAATTATATCTGTATTTTTCAATTTATTAATTTCCATTGATTCTAAAAGTGATAGCTTAAGGCCTTTATTTGAATATGTAGAATTTGAAACTCTTCATTGAAAGAATGATTATGATCTAGAAGGTGAAGTGCGTATGTAGAAGTGTCTGTTTTTCTATTGTTGAAAGCCCTTTTGTGTTCTGCTATCCGTTTGTCAAAAGTTCTGCCAGTTTGACCGATGTAAGTTTTCGGACAGTCACCACAAGTTAGTTTGTACACACCACTCTGTAGTTGCTTTCTCTTTCGGCTTTTACACACCACTACAGAGTGGTGTGTACAAACTAACTTGTGGTGACTGTCCGAAAACTTACATCGGTCAAACTGGCAGAACTTTTGACAAACGGATAGCAGAACACAAAAGGGCTTTCAACAATAGAAAAACAGACACTTCTACATACGCACTTCACCTTCTAGATCATAATCATTCTTTCAATGAAGAGTTTCAAATTCTACATATTCAAAATAAAGGCCTTAAGATATCACTTTTAGAATCAATGGAAATTAATAAATTGAAAAATACAGATATAATTCTGAATGACCAACTCGAGACAAACAGCTCCCCACTCCTCAACCTCTTCAGTTAAAGACTTAAAAAGGCAAACACATTGTAAAATATATCACTTGAGAAAGGCACTTTGCCGAAACAGCTGTAGTAATAACATAGTTGTAATAAATTTTGTGGAAGTATAGAAAACAAACGTTTTTCAGTGTTTTATTGTGAGATAAAATGAACTTCCATCAAGTAACGGTCGAATCCATCAATTTAATAACTGAATTAAATAATACGTGTACGTAAATAAAGAATATAAATTATGTGTTTTCACTTCAATAAAATAAAGTTAATAAATACAGTGTTAAAAATAATAAATCAGTAATATAATAGGATAGGTAACAAAATAAACCTTTAAAATAAACTTTGTAACCATCATCCTGTGGAAATTCAAAAATATTTGACGGTATGATTTTATGCGGATTAAGATGTGATTTTAGCGGATTCATTACAATAATTATTATTGATTATTATGTATTATAAATATTCACAAATTACTACAATCACCACAGCATTGGAGGACGAAATTCGTGATGTTAAAGACAAAGATGCTATTGAAGTGAAATGAATCGTCGCCAGTCTGTTGCCTTCTATCTTTGCGGTTGCATTATATGTACAGTGAAGAGTATTCTTTATAAAATGAATGTTTAAAATGAGTCATCAATAATTATATTTGCAAATTAGATGTACTTACTTGTGGTTATTTTTTTAACGATATTGTCTGAGTTTTCAAAGTATATAATATGTACTGATTATCATCAAATTCACAGAATTATCAATAGACACGTTAAAGATAACCTTTTAGAAAACAAAAATTGATTTGATATCAATACTCTACAAGTAAATATTATATATCTGTATATGGGAGGCATACTATCCTAAGTCCATTTTTTCAGAAAAATACATTATTGCATAACTGGGATCGGAATACCCTATATTATTCAGGGGAATACTATACTAAGTCCAAACTCTTTTAGAAACGAAATTAGACGAGAAACTATGTATACTATGTCCAGTTTGCTTTAGAGGTATATAATCTTATCTGGACTTAAACTTATATTCCTCCAAATGAAATATTATGAACCGGATCCTAAGTCCATTATAGGATTATATGCCTCTCAAGGAAAATATATCAAGTATATAATAAAATATACACACACGTGTGCATTTTCATGGAACTTAATCTGTTTAAAACAAACTCAAGTTAAATGCATAGTATATTAAGTGCACATCAAGTGGCAACTGTTTAGAATATTGGTTTAGTAATTTTATGGTTACAGGCCGCCCTAATTTATTGTGTTTATGTCTTTTGGAGATTGGATTTAATTATTACTTAATTTATTAGGTTGTACTAAGCAGTATTTTAACGAAAAATCGTCATTAATGACAGACAGGCGCATTCTGAAAATAATATAATATTTAGTTTTTAACGTACCAGCATAGCAAACAGATCACAGATTTAAAGTCGAAAGCGTGTTATTTTAGAGAAGATATTTAGTGAGTCTTTTATTGTTTTAACAATGGCTTTTCGCAAAAGAAGTTTAAGGATATTAGATTTGTCGCTCTCCGACGTACCTAAGTCTTTAAATACAGACCCCAGATTACAAAAAGGTAAGTTTTTATCACTAATTTACTATTTTTTTTTAGTCAGTCGTGAAAAAATAAATGCAATATTTACTGCTTTTCTAAATGTTAATAAAAATATCTTTAATAATAATCATTTCATTTAAACTCTGCTTCCGTTGTAACGAAACTTTCTATTGCAGGTGAAGATAAAGAAACCCTACCACATCACGAACATAGCGATATATGCGGCCAAGATGCAGCCATCAAATCGGCTAGTGTTGCAGAAGAAAATCAGTCTAAACAAAGTTCTGTGGTAAGTGCCAACCTTTATTTAAGTGACAGCGATGACTCAATAAAGGATAAAGATTATCAACCAGATTCGGACACTGATTCAGATGAAAGTGGAAGTAGGTTTCCTGTACCTTTATCGGCATTTCCAGAAGGTGTGCCAAGTACATCTAATGCTATACCAGACTCTTTACCTAATACAGTAGAAGATACTAGAAATCCCAATCGTCTAGTGACCAAAAGAAAAGTCGTCAATAAAACAAAAATAAAGCAAACAGGAAAGAAACGAACACGACATGTTCTTAACTGGAAAGCGAATGAGAGAAAAAGAAACTATGCTGGTGGAAGGGCCTATGTTAGTAAGAAGGGTAAGAATGTTCCTTGCAAAAACTTAAAAGTGTCATGCGGAACTTCTTGCCGCATGAAATGTGGTTCAAAATTATCTGAAGCTCAAAGGGAAGATATTTTCAAAAAATATTGGAATGATACAGCAGATTATAACATCAAAAGGCAATTTATATTATCTTGTGTCCAAACGAAACCTACAGAAAGAAGTAGGTCGCGCTCAGGAGATGAATCTAAACTAAGATCAAATACTTTGGTTTACTCTTTTGTAATTAACAATAATAGAACTGTAGTTTGTAGAACCATGTTCTTAAACACGTTAAGTATTTCACAACAAGTAGTGAAGACTGCTTTATCAAAGCGACAGGATGGCGGCATGGTTCAACGGGATCTTAGGGGCACTCATGAGCCAAGTAATAAGACAACAGAAACAATTATTCATTCTGTGGTATCACATATTTCATCTTTTCCCAAATACGAGTGTCACTACAATCGGGAAAGGTCCAAAAAGAATTACTTAGGGCCTGATTTAAATATTGAAAAAATGTATAAATTATACGAACAGGAAAAAACAGAGAATAAGGATGCTACTGAAGACATAGCAAAGCCCTGGCTATATCGCGATATATTTAATAAGCAATTTAATTTAACATTTAAACCCCCAGAGGTAGACACTTGTGACGACTGCGATATGTTTACAGCTAAAATACGAGCAATTGATAATGATTCTGAGAAACAACTGATTGAAAACGAGAAAGATACGCACTTAAAAGAAGCAGAAGACAGATATAAATTTAAATCTATTGATATGGCCGAAGCAAAAGTAAATATTAAGCACAAAGTACTGACTGGTGATCTACAAAAGTGCCTTCCAACGCCATATTTGACCAATTGTGTAAATTTTTATAAGCGAAAATTATGGACTTTGAATTACACTTTATACGATGGATATAATAGTGCTGCGTATTGTGTAATGTGGGATGAAACCAAAGCAAACAGAGGAGGAAATGAAATTGCTTCGGGAATTTTAAAGTGGGCTGATCTAAATATTCCTTCATCTGACGTCGAATGTGTAACCATATGGGCAGATAACTGTTGGGGCCAGACCAAAAACCTATGTGTAGTTATGTGTGCATTTTACCTCATTCAAAGATATCCCAAACTACAAGTAATAGATTGTAAATTTCTTCTAAAGGGGCACACGCATATGGAATCCGATTCAGTACACGCTAATATAGAAAGGAAACGAAAAAAATTACCCACTCTAACTATATTAACACCCTGGGACTGGCAACAATTTATTCGTCAGTGCTCAAATAAATACGAAGCTGTCAACATGGAACTCAATGATTTTAAAAATTTTGAATGCTTATATTCTTCAACAGGTCCATTTATTAATCGGAAAATAAATACTGATAGAGGGGCATTTCAAATTTCAAAATCAGTGATCTTACGTGTTACCAAAGAAAATTTTGGAATGCTTCAATATAAAACATCATTCAACAGTGACACTTTTCAAATGGTTGACTTAAGACGAAATAAAAGAGGTGATATCATTTTGCCAGAAACTTTACCACAAATGAATATGCAATTGATTCCTATATCAACAAAAAAATATAGGGATCTTATGGACTTACTCTTATACTTGCCATCCTATTGCCATGATTTCTATAAAAATCTGCCACATTCAAACGAAGAATCCGAGTACCCTAATGATAATGATGACATGTAATTTGAAAACTGTATGTTAATTATAACTAAATAAAATAAATAAAGAAATATTGACGAGTTTTTTACACAGATAACCAATTTATGAGGACTTAGTATATGTGTATTATAAATATAAGGAGTCTTATAACTTAGAGGTAATATATCCTAAGTCCATTATTTTATTATCTTTAAACCCTTACTTTACTTTCAAAATATCACAGCAAACTATATATAATACTATTTCTAAATACCGACAATAGTTTTCACTACAATTATTAATTACTTATCATTTTTTTAACAAACATCAAATATAATGTTTAAGTGCTCCTCCTGTAAAATTATGAAAATGTGACTTAGGATAGTATGCTTCCTATGTACAGATATGTATATGTATAAGTACCTTGGACAGGAAACCTAGAAAACCAAAAATGAGTAAACTTGTGAAATACATAGACGAATTAATCTGATATCGACAATCTGATTGATTTAACATTCTTCTTGTAGTGCCCATCCGTTTCGGATGTTGGCGACCATCATAGCAATCTGTACTTTGCACACTGTTGGACTGAAAATATTTGTGGTTGTTGTGTTGAACAAGTACGTAGATTTTTGAGGCAGATTTTTTGGCTGTTTTTATTGTGGTTAACAGCTCTTTTTCTTTTTGCATTCTCAACAAAACATCCTTATTTGTAACTACTCTGGGCTAATTAGCAAAATACAAGGAAAAGTTATTTACCAGCAATTTTATTACTGGAATCGAATCTTATTATTGTATGTATTAATAATATAGGTATGCAAAGTCCGCAGATAGTGTGCTACTTTTTTTATAAACAAAATGGCGTCCGAAAATCGTGTTTTTTTTTAATTTTTGCTCTATAACTCCAAAGATTTTAACTTTACACCAAAAACACCCAAATAAAAATTCACCGCAATTAAATTCTGCATAGAGACGTGTTTTTCCCGATTCACCTCGATGAAAACTTTCCCCGGAAAAAGCGGGTTTTTCCAACAAAATCTTTATTTTTCAACTAAAATTTTAGATAAGTAATTGTTAATCAACTTGGTAATGTAAAAGCCCTTTTCGTACAGATTATAATTCCAGAAGCCGATGGAAATTGAATGAACAGTTTAGCAACAATTGAATTGTTAATTAGAAATTTACGGTCGCTATAATAACGACAATAATTATGATGCATAATAATAACTACGATTTTTCCATAAAACGACACTATACCTATCTAATGTACTTTACCGAATTGAAATTGGACTATTTAAGCGGCCTCAGGAATATTTTAAAATTATAAACAATTTTTTGGCTTATAAACAAATAAAATATCTCGGGAAATATTAAACTAAATTAAATTGTGAAAACGGTATTCGAAAAATAGCGGCAGGACGCTTCTTTTAAAAGAAAAAACGTTTAATTACGACGAGGGGTTCCTGAGATACAATCGGTGAAAGTTGACCGGAATTCACGGCAAAGATATAAACAATAGTATCATAATTTTCAAACCATCACCTTTTTATTTTTGTCCTCTTTCTCCACACCAATTTTCATATCTTTAAAATATTCATAACATATATTATTATAATAAAAACTATCGATAATACGTGTGAAAATTGCCAAAAATAGCAAAATTCCAATCAAAAATTAGGTTGGAGAAAATGTAACCCTCAAAGTTCAAAACCGGTATACGTTAAAAAAATGCATTTTCTCGGCTTCCCATGGAGCAATTTCCTTCATTCTTTTTTTGTTCTCTAATAACTCGAGTGGGGCCATCGAACTAACTCATTATTAAATGTCAAACTTGCTTTTGTTTTGTTATAATAGATTAATTTATTTATAAGAACAGAAAACTACATATTTTTTCCAGTTGTAGGCTTTTTTTTTTAGATAAACTTACTACAAGTGTACCTTTTAAAGTTAAAAACATAAATATTTTCATTTGAAAGCTGTATAATTATTTAAACAATTTTTATTTAAACAAATTAAAATTTTGTGTTATAATAAATAAACTAATTTATTATAACAAAACCAAAGCAAGTCTGACATTTAATAATGCGTTAGTTCGATGGCTCTACTCGAGTTACTTGGGAACAAAAAAAGAATGAAGGAAATTGCTCCATGGGAAGCCGAGAAAATGCATTTTTTAACGTTTACCGATTTTGAACTTTGAGGGTTACATTTTCTCCAACCTAATTTTTGATTGGAATTTTGCTATTTTTGGCAATTTTCACACGTATTATCGATAGTTTTTATTATAATAATATATGTTATGAGTATTTTAAGGATATGAAAATTGGTGTGGAGAAAGAGAACAAAAATAAAAGGGTGATGGTTTGAAAATTATGATCCTATTGTTTATATCTTTGCCGTAAATTCCGGTCAACTTTGACCGGTTGTATCTCAGGAACTACTCATCATAATTAAACGTTTTTTCTTTTAAAAGAAGCGTCCTGCTGCTGTTTTTTGAATACCGTTTTTACAATTTAATTTAGTTTAATATTTTCCGAGATATTCTATCTGTTTATAAGCCAAAAAATTCTTTATAATTTTAAAATATTCCTGAGGCCGCTTAAATAGTCCAATTTCAATTCTGTTAAGTACATTAGATAGGTATAGTGTCTTTTTATGAAAAAATCATTATTATTCTTATGCATCATAATTATTGTCGTTATTATAGCGACCGTAAATTTTTAATTAACAATTCAATTGTTGCTAAATTGTTTATTCAATTTTAATCGGCTTCTGGAATTATAATCTATACAAAAATGACTTTTATATTACCAAGTTATTTAATTATTGATTAACAATTACTTACCTAAAAGTTTAGTTGAAAATTAAAGATTTTGTTGGAAAAACCCGCTTTTTCCGGGGAACGTTTTCGTCGAAGTAAATCGGAAAAAACACGTCTCTATGCAGAATTTAATTGCGGTGAATTTTTATTTGAGTGTTTTTGGTGTAAAGTAAAGTCTGGGAAACAGACCCACAGGGGCCCGCTCTAATAAGCTTTTTGTTTTTTTTTTATAATTTGATGGGGACATTTTGAACTACAAAAGGACACGATAGGAAATGTAACTGGTTAATAAATTTTTATTTTTGTGTAGGTAATTATAAATAAAAAGGAATAATACCTATTTATCAAATAACGTGAAAACAAAATTTATTAAGAAACATAGGGAACGCTTTTGTCAGGTTCTGTGCTCTTTTTACCTGCTTAAGCCGAAGCCTTGGTTTTAACACTTGTTTAAAGAATAACCGCCTGTACCTACTAACCCAAACACTTGTGTTTATATCAGCACGATCCATGAATAGTTGTTGTAAACTACAAAGTTGTAGAAATTTGGAAATTGAGATATTCAATGTAACTATTATACGGGGGGTTATAAAAATAATCCCAAGACAATAAATTAGATCGATGCTCCTTTTGTTCGTATTTATAGCACATTCATTCTTCAGCTTTTACATACTTTTAGGTAATTTTTATAAAATAACTGAAATTAAATTCTAAATATAGACAAAAATGAAGACAACCGATCTTACAGGTACGTTTTATCAGAACTTTCGCCCGTCATGTGTGGAAGCAGTCACTGTAGTTGGTAAATTTAATCAGTACAGTTACAGTTTGAAATATCTAAGAGCTAAGATCGTGATCTAAGGCTGTGGTCTCCAATACACGCTGTACGGCGTCTATTGGATACCACCGGCTATCTTATTACCGAGGGCCGAAATCTCCTTAGAATAAATGAAAAGTTTCTTTTGAATGAGATATTTGAAATTAAAAATCACACTCAATTTTCTCTTTCTATTTTCACCCCTTTAACTTATTAAAATAAACATTATAGGAGTTTTCAGGGACTTTCGGCCCTCGGTAATAACGTAATCTTTCATTCTGCGGTTAAATTAAAAAAAAAAAGAGTGTGTGTGTGTACTTTGTACGCACGTAAGAAGTTATACTTCTATTATATGATTTCTTAAAAATAAATATACTTTAAACAGTTTGTTTTAATTTTTTTAAACACCAAACTAATTTTGTGCTTGCCACTTTCAAACAAATAAAAAAAAGTATAGGATTGCTCCGGATTCGAACTCAAGACCTCTCGATCTCTAGCCGAATGCTATACCAAATACGCTACGAGGACTGTGTCTGTATCGGTTCGGACGTACCTAATGACAATTCACGGTAACAAACAGACAAGGTGAAGTATAATAAATATACAATAAAATGTTTTAATAATACTCATCTTACTCCTGAGGAAAACAAATCCAAATACACAAAAATTATAATAAATATATCTACTAAAAACACTAATTAGTCGAGGCATTGAAGCACAAAAAAGGCCTTACTGTCAGTAATTCGTGAGAATGTCAGGAAATTTTGTGAACTAATGTAATGAATAAGAAATCTGAAATTGCACTTGTGCATAAGAAAAATGCATTTCAAAAGTGCATTTTGAAATAGGCAATTATTATAAATTTGCATCTCGGTAAATAGTTGGGCAACATCCCGATTAATTATTTTAATTATTTTTAATCATTTTTTAAGTCCATATAATAGTCTAAGATGTCAATAACCATTAATAATAAACAAAAAAAATTACTTATGGGGAATCGAACCAAGTACTAACACGTCCGTAACTAGATACACATACCGCTAGCCTACGCAGACACTTGCTAGACACGGGCGTTATTAGGTATAAAAAAACAAATAGGTAAGTAAAAATTGTAAAGAAAATTACTACATACTTAAATGTATTATAAAATTAATATACCCCTAAATTTTAGAAGAAACATTCGTAAATAGGTGCATTTATACAAAACATTCGTAAACACAAAATCATGTAGGTACCTGCACATATTTATAATAATTGCCTATTTCAAAATGCACTTTTGAAATGCATTTTTCTTATGCACAAATGCAATTTGAGATTTCTTATTCATTACATTAGTTCACAAAATTTCCTGACTTTCTCACGAATCCAACGCACCAATCCGCATTAAAATCCGTCTTACTGCAAAAAAATCGACAATTTAATCCTTCAATACCTCGACTAAATATATTCTTTTCACACCTTTTCTTGCACTGATATTTATATTTATACATAACTTGAAAGATATAGCAACTAAACGCCATACTATCTGTGTGCGCATGCGCGCAGTATTATGAAATTTTACTCTCAATCGCGCCTAAAGAAGTATAACTTCAAAAAAATACCTATTATTTAACTTATTCATAAATGCATCATACGATGTATTATGTGCAATTTAAGAATCTATTTTGTTGATATAAATTGCATCTAATGTTCATTTTTTAAAAGCTGTTTTCCGATATTCAGGTTTTTAATTATGACTGGACAGGCCTGGATCCCGCGAAGCAGAAAAAGTTTATTAATAGCAAGCTGAAAATTTGTTAATAGCTTAACGGTGTCTAGTCGAACAAACTTTGATGTACGGGAACACTGGAACAGGGGAAAATTTAATTGTGGAACAGGTTACAGGTTTCGAACGTCAGACTATGAAAATGTCCCATGTATTTTGTCGGACAGAACTTCCAATTGATTTGTTACCCTTTCATTAAACTCTCATGCAAAAATCAGACTGCTATCTTGCTATCTATGACCAACATAATTCCTGCCATTTGATATGTTCTACGTGTCGGACTTATTAAAAGGCCTAACAAATTTGTCGAACAAACATTTTTTCATATATATTGTATATATTTTGCTATTGAATGAATCTAAAATCAACCTGCTAGTTTTCACAATCATAAAAGTGTCAAGATGACAAGTTCCACAATTAAAATCACGTTCCACAATTAAAACTTCCCCTGTTCCAGTGTTCCCATATATCAAAGTTTGTCCGAATAAAAACTGTTAAACTATTAACAAATTTTCAGCTTGCTGTTAATAAACTTTTTTTTGGTACGCGGGATCCAGGCCTTAGATGTAGAAAATTTCTGAGTTTCATTATTTAGGTATAAAAACGGCTGGAGTAAAGTGATCAGTCATGTCAGTGTGAAAAACGATAGGATTAATATTATTTTACTGTTTTAAATTAGCTTTAGTTTTTATATGTTGATTTTTATTTAAAACTTTCGATATACAATGTGTGTTTTTATTGGGAGGGGGCCCGCATTCCAAATGGAACCAGGGCCCGCTGATCTATCAGTACACTACTGGTACGTGGCGCGAAAATGTATTTTCATTTTGGTGGAAAATAAAATTCTAATTTTATTTTAAAATGTGTTTCCATAATATTTACTAAATTTGAAGTAAAACGAGCCACAAAAGAATAACTTTGATAGAGTTTGTATTTTGAAGCTGTTTTGTGGCGCGTGTTACTTCAAATTTAGCAAATATTATTGAAACATCTTTTAAAATAAAACTAGAATTTTATTTTCCACCAAAATGAAAATACATTTTCGCGTCACGTACCTAATATTCATATTAGCTCTTTTGTAGCTGGAATATTGTATGCGCCATTACGGCGTTTAGCGGTTTTTATTCTTGTATCAGGAGTTTTTCAAAGTTATTTTATAAATTAAATGTTTGAAGTTCAATGTAATGTTTCTCGATTCCACGTTAAGCGTTATAAATGGTCGCCTTTATAGCATTATCTATCAAATGATCTAGTGTCCATCGAATGTACACTAGATTTTTTTCTATTCGAAATAGATTGAAAAAAAATATTGGGATGTTTGGTAAATGAACTCGGATTGCCCTATCAATTTAGCGTCGTAACCACTACAACTACATAAACCATTTCGGCGATAATAATTAAATGGATTATACCTTTGGAACTCAATAACTTCTGAATGGTTTAACCGATTTTGATCATTAAACATGAGTTTGAAACGTATTGACAAGTAATATCTGATGCATCCAAGGTCAAGTATGATAACTGAAGGTATTACAGGAATTATTGAGCTTGAAAAACCGTTTTCCCATAAGAAATAGATTTGCTCATACTTATGAAGCCTATAACTTAAAAATTCGATTTTCCCAGATATGCGATATACACTGTTAGATGCGTCTAGAGTCCCCCTACAAACGCTCAGTTAGTGGCCCAATTCGTAGGTTGAAATTTTGAGTAATTGTCATAAAAACCAAAATTTTCAAAGTATAGTTTTTCAGTTTTTCGGCTATAATGAGCCGTGTGTATGTCTGATCCTAACCGCTTAGGCACCATTTGAAAGCTTAACTCATCACTATGGATTTGGTGTTTTTGCGGTTTTCCTGTCGCTCCTTGAACCTAAGATATATACGCCCAAAAAATATGTTATTTTGTATCTACCTAGCCCTATAGCCGGTGGTCCCCCTTATGGGTGGTAAAAAGTCACAAACTACACCGGTTCTGAATCTGCCCTGGCTCCTCTTGAAACACAGAAAGAAAAATTCAGATCGGCGTAACTTTTCCACACACATACATACAGGCATACATACATATCCACAAACATTTTCCCATTTTTAAATAAAAATTGAGTCATCTTTCTGAACTCGGTAACTTTTGAATGGTATAACCGATTTTCAAAATTAGACATGCGAAGGAAAGGTAATGATCAGTACTATCAGAAGCCGCAAAGGTCGGACTTAAATTTTTGGGAGTTTTGGGGATGAGAACGAAAAACAGATCCTAAATGGGAAGGGCCGTAAAATCCACACCCTTGGACCAAAATGGAGAGTTGACATATGGATGGGCGAGTCTTTTCCTAAAATTTAAGATGGGATTTGGCCCAATTTTCAATTCAGTCAGATTTAGAAAATCAAAAATTTCGTGTATATTATAGTGTCGGATGTAGGGGTATTGCACGCCACTGGCGAGAACTGCCGTTATCTGGTAATACTGCTCCATATAAAATAAACTTGAAAGATGAAGTAGTTTTCAATCCTAATAGCAATATTAATAATATTTAAAAATATTAAAATATTACTAAAAGATTTTTAAATTGAAAACTTATTGGTCCACTTTCTTGGTAACACCTCCAAGGCTTCTAAAATTTGCAAGCCAGATGGATGCTGAAGCGAAGAAGACACGAGGGAATTCAAAAAACTTACAATTCACGACCCCGTCTGTTCTGCTGGTAAATTCCAACATAAAATGATTTCAGAGTTTTGGATTTTTTCAAGAAAATTATGAACGCATGCATAATATTAAAAAATTGGTGGAGGTTCTTACAAAATTCTGAATTACAAAAAAAATTGAGTATAGGTTACTCAAAAATAGTAAAATATTGCTTTCCACTTGAATGTAGAACAACTGGATGAACTTGCTGCCATACTAATTGCGGAAGAATACACTAGACTGCTTTTAACTATAGACACGTAAACACTGACATGCGGTACCTGATACTGCAAGAAAACTTTACGTCAACGTAGCTCGCTCAAAGACTAAACCATACTAAAACTGCAGCAGTTGGGAGCAGGTACAATTTACACACCACTTGAAGGTACACAGATGGTGTTCTAGAAATCTTTTATAAAACACGTTTTACAACAAAATATATTTTTGGCAAGGTATGACATACCGCATGTCAGTGGTTAAGAGTTAAGGGCTTGTTCAGATAGAGCGGTTTGCCAACGTAAACGCCGCGATTTACCAGTTTAAACGCTGGTAAACTCGCGGTTGCATGTGTACGATGATGAACGGTTGCATTTGTTTCTATGTTGTAACTTGAATCGCGGCGGTTGGGTTTTTCAGGTAAATCGCGGCGGTTGGGTTTTTCAGGTAAATCGCGGCGTCGACGTTGGCAAACCGCCTGCACAGGCGCGGATACAGGGGGGGTCAACGGGTCCATGGACCCCCCTATTGTATTTAGTCTATAAGTATTTTTTTATTATTTATTATTTTTTTCTGTTAACTCTAAACTTTAAGCCATCAGTACAACACTAAATTACACGACAACCGCTTCCAAAAAATTGAAAGAAGCCATAAAATCTAATAAAACACCCTTCTCTGAAAAATAATCTGCATACAGGCGCATTTGTTTGGGTACCGGTGATACCATAAACAACGGAAATATTTTTCTCAATTCAAAGAATAACAAAAATGATATTTTAAAATGCAAATACATTACACTGGGTATCAACCTTATCTCATGAAAAGTCACGTTTCAAATTTGCGATACAATAAAGATATAAAAATTTGTATTTTACTAGATAATCCATGCGTACCTACCCATTGATGGTAGAAAGGTGAATCTTTATGGTAAAGAACGATCAGCGAGATTAATAGTCGTGAATTGTCTATCAATCCTTTTGATACCGTAGGTATCTGGGATTATATAGTGTATTTTATCCTTAGAGTAAGTGTGAGTCCTATGGCTAAACCTGGAAAATATAATATATTTGAGCAGTGTTGTCACAGGTCTTGGACAAAATTTCGGGAGACTGCTCCTATTTTTTCGGTATATATCGTCAAAGGTAGATTTCATTTTTGCTTCTTTTGCTATCACATTGCAAAAAAATGAATACTTTAGGTACCAGTATTCAAAAATAAACTACATTCATCATCATATAATGATCAATAATCACCATTCATCATAAAAATCATTCAAAGTTAAAATCGGTATACTTTAAAAAAATGTATTTTCTCGGCTTTCTAGGTATTATAGAGCAATTTTCTTCATTTTTTTTAATCCAAAGTAACTCGAGTTGAGCCGTCTAACTAACGCAACAATAAAAAATATTAAGGATGCTTTAGTTTTGTTATAATGAATTAATTTATTTTTAATAAAATAAAACTGCATATTTTTTCCTGTTGTAGACTTTTTAAAAAAACTTACCACACGTGTATCTATTAACGTTCAAAATACAAATTGTTATTGTTATGTACCTCCTATTGTTATTTAAAAGCTGTATAATTATTTAAACAAGTTAAAAATTTTTGTTATAATAAATAATATGTAGTTATAAGTTATTAACATTTATAAATTACTGCAAAAATAAGGGTTTTTTGCAATTACCTCCAATTGTTTATGTATTTTAAAATCTACAAGGAATGTTTTATAGGCAAAAACATGATTTTTTACACTTTATAATCGTTTAAAAACAAAACAATGTCGGAGAACGAGAAAATTTTTTAATATTCTTTAGTTATGTCGAAATACTGTAAGTTAAAAAGGTGCAAAATAAATTTCTCCTGTTTTTAAGATTTTAATATAAATACTATTTTTAGTTTGGAATTATCTTCTATATCAAAATAAACCACAATCCTTCAGTATTTACTATTCAGATTCAGGTAGATACATTTTACTCCCAAAATCATAATATCAAAGGACAAAGGACTGATCATAAAATTGATATCGGTAAATCCGTATCTGCTGGTTCGCACATTGTGTCACAAGCTAGTAAAAGCAATTCAAGAATTCTTGAAAACTGACTAAACTCTGTTGCCAAATCTATCCGCTAAGAAAATTTTTTAATAATTTTGATTTTTCGGTAGAAAAAAAATCGGCAGATTAATTTGAAAATTAAGAATTTTGATTTTTCGGTAGAAAAAAAGGAGAAATAGGTAGATCGGTAGATTTGACAGGTATTCGGTAGATCTGCCGAAAAATCGGTAGCTGTGGCATCACTGTATTTGAGGTAAGTCTGCCCCCCTATTATTAATTTCTAGATCCGCGCCTGCGCCTGCATATGAACAACTGGTAAGTCAAAGCTTTCATTCCTAATCCAAAATAGTCGCAAATTCGTGAAATATACTATATTAAATTCCCTCCATAAAATTGAAGATAACACCTTACAAAGCTTTCTTTTTTCGTTAATAATAGACACCGGAAGAGAGACATTCCAAACAGCCCATCGTGCCATCACCCTTCCATTCATTCAGGTAGCCGTAAAAATGCAGATCACATTTTTTGCTGAATGAAAGAATAACAATGAGGTCCGACTATTGTGCTTCGTCAACTGAAACACTTGTAACAGGTACAATACACTAGAGTGACTAGAGAGAGACAGGTGCGTAATAGACCCAAACCCTAACCTAGACAGACACTGAAGGGTGAGCGAACCATGAAATCATTTCTGTTTGTTCTTTTCTACTGCAACGGTTTTTAAAGAAACAGGTAGGTAAATTGTTTATCGTTAACGGGTTATTTTTTATTATATTACAGTAAACGAAACAAACAATATAAACAAAACAAAATATATAAACAAAACGAAAATAGGTATCTTACAACGATCTTTACGGAGATATTTTTCTTCTCAATTATTTATATTTTTTAACGATGGAAGTAGATGATATTGGATGACATGAACAAAAGTTTAAAAATTAATAGTAGGTTTCAATATACAGTGCATTCATAAAGTGTGGAAACGGTCTATTATCTCGTGACTTAATTATTTTCAGAGTTAAAGCTCGATAACAGGTCGATTTTTATTTTAAAATTATAATTTTTTGACGTATATCCCATAATAGTGACGTCATCGATTTGGGAGTGATGACGTCGTTGATAATTGTTTTAATGGGAATAGGGGTTGTGTGGTAGCTCATTTCAAAGGTTATATTATTCCCTATTCAGCAATATAAACATTAACATCATTATTTATACAAGGTGGCAAAAAAATAATTTTTGAATTAAATTAATTGCAGCAAAAAGAAGAATAGGTATATGTAATTTATTTAACTCAAAATACATTTTACTGCTATCAGAAGAGAGAAAAGAAATGTTTATTTCACAAATAAACATTGCTTTTCGCTTAAGGTACTAGTACACTTTAGAAGACCAAAACTAATCATGTTTTTCAAGAATTTTTTTCTTAGAACCTGTATTAAAAATGAATATAAAACTTTTTACATATTAATGTCCGACTGGTCTATTATTTGACAAATAATGACATTATTTTGAAGTCTATTAAGTACGATACAACGCCCAAGGGCGTGTTCTGTATCTGTAGAGTAGGGAGTGTGAGTCAAGTCCCACAGCACTTAGGCCACAATTGACCCATTGTACATCCTCCCAGGGGGTTGTCGTCCTTAGTTCATTATCCATCCTGCCATTTCCAGGAAGGTGGACAAATCACCTGGTGACATCTCCCCTATATCGGCAGGTGTAGGCCAAGGCTCGCCGAACGCATAGATAACTCCGGACATTCACATAGGACATGCTCGACAGTTTCGTCATCTCGTTCACACCTCCTGCATAGAGATGTGTCTACTAGCCCCAGTGTGTGGAGGTGTTTTCTTAGTTGACAATGGCCAGTTAAAAAACCAACGGTCAAGCGTAGGTTTTTCCTGGTCATTCTCAAGTACTTTTCTGATGCTGACTTCCCAAGGTTCCTTAGTGTTACCCTGGCAAGTCTACATCCTGGCCCTTCTTCCCATCTTCTTACGGTTTGCGTGTGGGAGTGACATTTGACAGTTTCCGCGATTGTTGTAGTCGACAAGCCAAAAAGATCACAAGGTCCTAAGAGTCTTAGGCCTGCTGCCCTTCTAGCCAGCTGGTCAGCAATGCGGTTGCCTTTATTTCTGTTGTGTCCTTTAACCCACCTCAGGATGATGTTGTTACCATCCGAAGCTTGGGCTAGTGATTCATGACACTCCATTACTAGCCCTGATATGACGCGTGGTCTGTTCAGGGTTAGTAGCGCTTGTCTGCTGTCTGTGCAGATTATTACAGTTTTGCCGGCTATACCTTTCCCGATTATCTCTTTTGCAGCTATGGAGATACCAGCCAGTTCAGTCTGAACTACGCTGGCATTTTTGCCCATGCCCCATTTTATACTAAGGTTCAATGATCTGGAGTATATTCCACATCCTGAGCCTTCTTTCGTTTTGGAGCCATCGGTGTAGATGCAATATGCATTTGCCACGTTTGACTCCCTATGTTGACTTGTTTCGATTTTGTAGGGTTTGTCGAAGACAAACGTAGGTTTAATTGAGTCGCATCCATGGCCCGCATGCAGCTGGGGCAGTGCCTCCAGCTCACCCCGCCAGAAACGACATCTCAATTGTCCCATTCCTACATCAAGGTTTGCACCCGCTGAGCGTAACCTCATCATCGTCATCAGCGCCACCTCTCTGACATATATGTCTAAAGGGGTAATGCCAATGAGCAACTCCATTGCAGCAGTTGGTGTTGTTTTCATGGCACCTGTTATATTTAGGCAAGCCATCCGTTGAATATGGTTTAGTTTGTTGATCGCTGTTGCCTGTAGCACTTTTGGTACCCAAGCAATGGCTCCGTAAGTTAGCATTGGCCTAATGACAGTAGTGTAGATCCAGGCGACCACCCTGGGCGAAAGGCCCCAAGTGCGTCCGACCGTTCGCCGACACTGTTCATAGGCAATATATGCTCTTTTAGCTCTACTATCTAAGTGAGAGTTCCATGTTAACTTCCTGTCAAGGGTAATACCAAGGTATTTCACCTCTTCAGAGAAATTCAGACTGCAGTTTAGAATCCTAGGGGGTATTAAGCCCGTGATCCTTCTTTTTCTGGTGAAGAGGACCATCTCTGTCTTTTTTGGATTTATAGACAGTGAGTGTTCCTTACACCATGTTTCTATTAGTCTGAGAGCAACTTGTAATCTCTCGCATAGTGTGTTCTCAAACTTACCGCTTTGCAAGACGGTTATATCGTCTGCATAGGCTATTGTGTAGAAACCGTTCTTGCTGAGTTGGTAAACCAGGGTATCCAACACTATGTTCCAGAGGAGTGGTGATAGCACCCCCCCTTGTGGACATCCCCTCGTAACCATCCCTCTAACCAAAACGTCTTCTACATTTATGCTTATTGCTCTATTTGACAGCATACTGAATATCCATTCGCTCACGGCCAGGGGGACATTCCTGACATTGAGCTGTTGGGTGATGGTTGGGAAAGTTGTTTTATCAAACGCTCCCTCAATGTCTATGAATATACCTAGGGTGGATTCTTTATTATCCAGCGATCTTTCAATTCTTCCCACTACTTGATGAAGTGCAGAATCGGTAGATCTTCCCGAAGTATATGCATGTTGATTTGGATGAAGTGGATTATGAACCAGAACTTCATCTCTTATGTACCTCTCGCATAGCCTTTCCATCGTTTTCAAGAGAAAAGATGTCAGGCTAATTGGTCGGAAAGCCTTCGGTAGGGTGTAATCCATCCTACCTGGTTTTGGTATGAAGACCACACGTACCTCTCTCCACTCTCTAGGAATATATCTCAGAGCCAAGGAGGCTCTGAACATTCCCACAAGGTGCGGCAAAAGAATATCCAGTCCCCACCGTAGTAGGGCTGGATATATGCCGTCAGGCCCTGGTGACTTAAAAGGGGCGAAGCACGATATGGCCCATCTTATCTTTTCCTCACTAATTAATGTTCTGGCAAGATGCCAGTCATTTGGTGTGGGTATGATTATTTCTTCCGTCCAGTTTGGTGCTTTTGAAATACTAGAACCGGGGAAGTGTGTTTTCATCAGGACCTCAGCACTTTCGCAAAGGTTGGAAGTTTTGCTTCCATCTTCCTTTGTTAGTATGCTGATATGCCGATGTGGATCTTTTGAGAGCGCTTTTTGTAGCCTGGAAGCTTGCGGAAAATCTTCGATTTCCTCACAGTAGGCTCTCCAAGCAGCTCTTTGTTTTTGTCTACAGACTTTCTTAAACTCTCTGAGGTTTGATTGATAAATATCCCAATCATCTTTGAGTTTGGTGCGTTTTGCTTTATTAAAAGAAGTTCTTGCTGTCTTTCTAAGGTGTTCCAGTTCAGTGCACCACCAAGAGTTGGTTTTGCGACTTTCCTGGACCATCCTTATCGGACAGGATTTTTTATAAGCGTAGCTTATTTTATTTTGGATAGATACCGTGTACCTTTCCATTTCTGTATTAGTTCCTGGAGTTAAAGCCTTTTCATTCCGCAGAGCATCTTCTAAGAGGCGGTTGTAGAGTTCTACATCCGTCCACCTAGGGTCGCGAGATTTGATAAGGCTTTTTTCCAGACTAATAGTATAGGTCAACCAGCGGTGATCAGACATAGAGATGTCCTCTGAGACCTGCCAGTTCTGAATTTTATTAGATATTTCTGCTGTTGCTAGCGTGATATCTATAACAGTTTGGCTACGAACATTAATAAATGTAGGTTCCGTGCCTCTATTTAAGATATACAAATCTTTACTAATAATATAGTCATAAAGAGACTTACCTCGAGAGTTGTTATCTTTGCTGCCCCAGCTTAGATGGTGAGAATTCGAATCGCAGCCGATAATAAGTTCTACCTTCTGGCTGAGAGAATGGTCTACCAGATCTTCCATCTCCTTTGTTGGTGGTAGGGTGGCTGCATCTGAGGGTAGGTAGACCGATGCTAGTATCAACTCTCTGCTTTTGCCTTTTCCCCATGGGCATTTTACTTTAACAGCAGTTACGTCTGAAGTACAAAACTGCACCAGGGGGGAGGCTTTAATTTTCCTGGGAACATATATTGCTGTTCTCGGTTGTTGGTTGCTTGGTAAGCTGAAGATTTGACCATTTAGACTGCCAAAACCAGTTATTTTGGTCTTAATTATCCAAGGTTCTTGGATTAATGCTATTGCATCCTCCTTTACATCCAGGTGGCGGCAGAGTGTCGCTGTTGCCACCTTTTTGTGCTGGAGGTTGCATTGAATAATGGTTACCTTTTTCCTGACGTCTTTGCCCATGGCGAAGGTGTCGTATTGGTTCTTTTTAGGCGTCCATTTCCTCCTCACTTGAGGAGGCGGCAGCCTTAGTCGTTTCGGTGCTTCCTCTGCAGGGTTCGTCGACCACCATCTGATGGTCGTCGTCCTGCTGTGGAACCACGGGTGTTTCAGTCTCAGTGACCGTATCCGGTTGCCGAGTATCTGAGGTCCCTGGTTCCGAGGAGGTGCCCTCCATTTTTTGTTTGCTTGCTTTTAGAGTCAATGAGGTGAACGCGTAGCTCAGCCTCATTGCTCTTTTCTTAAGGACGGCCATGTCCTCGTCTCCGATTCCGAAGACGAACAGGTGTCCGTTTGGATCGGTTTTGGCCTCATGGTGGAAGGTGCACCATCTCGCAACTGACATGTCCGGATTTTGCGCCGTTAGCCTCCGCAGCACTCTTTCTGTGTCATCGGAGGTGTTAGTAACATCCTCCGAGATCCATAGAGAGGCTTTAGTAAGCTTCGGCAGCTTATCCTGACTGACAACAGCCAGTGATGCGTCCTCCCACGGTTTGAGGTCATCTATAGCCTTTTTTAGCCACGCAAGCGCCTCGTCGTCATCGCAGGCCACTCTGGTGATCTCACCAGAGTAGGTCCACGACTTAAACATGGGCGCTCTTGCTTGGCTGTTGGAGGTGGACAAGATTGCTCTGTCCAATTCCTCCATCAGGCTGCGTTTGATAAGGTTTTCCCGGTCGGCAGAAACCTTGCCGTACGGGTTTACCTTATCTATGATAGCTACCCTAAGGTGTGTTACGGAGGCTTCCGCGAAGCTTTGGGAAGGGGCAGTGGTGTTTCCACCGCTGCGTACCTTCTTGTGCTTCTGCGGCGTGCTCTCCGTGGAAGTGCTTGGGTGAAGGCGCTTCACACCGGGGGCTGTCAGTTCCTGTCCTCTTTTGGAGGTGGAACTGTTGACAGCTTCCGATGCGGGCACCCTCACCTTTGTTTTTGGAGGGGCTGGAGAGGGATGGGTGGCTCCCGTAGGTGCCTTCCCCGCCGCCTCTCTGGCCTTCCTCCTTCTTTTTAGCTCGGCGCCACTAAGTTTGTGGCGCTTTTGCCGATTTTCCCGAGGTGATCCTTGTCCGGCCTCTGCTGGGGCCGAAGCTTGAGTTGAACATTGCTGTCCGTCCTCAACCGCGGCCTCCAGCTGAGGTGAACGTTTTGGTTCAGCCTCGGGATTTGGTTTTGGTTTTTTGTTTGTTATTGTTAGTTTGTTGTTTGAGTCCATGATGTTCCCACGAGTAGCTAGGGAAAGGTTTGTCACCCCTGGAAGAGCCCCGCATTACCAGAGGAAGGCTATATGCAATGGGGTTTCGCCTGGTACCCCAAGGGGATCGTTCACGACCACATACACCCTGTGGCCATCCAGCCATCGGCACGATTACCATCCACCTTAGCTTGGGTAGGTTTGGGGTAGGCTGCTTCTTAGTCGCTGATGCAGTTCGTCCACTTCTAGTGTCTAGACTACCTAAGAGAGATTCCCAGATACCCCAGAGAACCAAGTGGTGACAGGAACTGATCTAGCAAGGTCGTTTCACATCCTTTCATACTTCCCATTCATCAGGCCTAGCCCGTTTATAGGGGGTACCTACACTCAGCGGAGAGCTCCTTATTAGGGAGATCCTATTCATTCACACATGCATACTTGTTCCACTTCCTACACCAGACTACAGCCCTATCTAAACTGTCAGCTTAAGCCCCCGAACTCACGTCAAAGTCTTGCAGCCACTATCGGGGGCCAAGGGCGTGTTATTGAAAAATAACGCCCTAGGGCCTATTAAATTTAATTAACGAGTTAAATACTGTCAAGTTGACAAATAAAACTCTAAGTAAAACTATGGTTACCACAATTACGTTACGACTATTTCTGGTAAATGTACTTATTTGAAAACTGATTAATTCAAAATTCATTCAAATTTTTTGCATATAAAGAATAATTTAGTCAGACATTAAACATTGAAGGCACCACGGGTATTATAATAATAAGGCTTTTGGCAACGTATATACCTCGGGCCGAAGGCTCTCGGTCTAATAACTATAAGGTACCAAGGGTATTATAAGGATAATAACGCTTGAGGTCAATGATGTATAGACCGAGTGCCTTCGGCCCGAGGTATATACGTTGACCGAAAGCGTTATTATTATAATACCCGTGGTGCCTTCAACGTTTAATGTCCGACTAAATTATTCTTTATATGCAAAAAATTTGAATGAATTTTGAATTAATTAGTTTTCAAATAAGTACATTTACCAGAAATAGTCGTAACGTAATTATGGTAACCATAGTTTTACTTGGAGTTTTATTTGTCAACTTGACAGTATTTAACTCGTTATTTAAATTTAATAGGCCCTAGGGCGTTATTTTTCAATAACACGCCCTTGGGCGTTATATCGTACTTACTTAATAAACTTCGAAATAATGTCATTATTTATCAAATAATGTCCAGTCGGACCAGTCGAACATTAACTATAATAACGTGTCCATTAACTATAATAACGTGTAATAATCCAAAATTATTGTCACCATAGGTGGCTCTGAACGACAGAGATGGCTATACAGTGCATGTCTATTCTTAATTCAGATATACTTCAGTTTACGTCAACTTTGCGGTGTACGTCAACTTAACAAGAAAAGTTAGGTTATGTAGAGATCTTGTTTGACTTTATTTATTATTGTTACTTATAATTTTGTTAATTCTTTTTATATTCGATTAAAGTTCTGGTTTTTATTCATTGATAAACCAATGATATAAATTCAGATTAAAACATAACATACGTAATTTTTTGCAAATTGTGGATCGCTCGTTATCTTACTCTCAGCGCCGGACTCCACTTGCGATTTTTTAGTCGCGCGATTGTTTTGTGGCGAAGATTGAACACATTGTTTCAAATACAAGTCAATCCACGATTATTTAGTCGCAAATGGACTGACTTATACAGGGTGTTTCATTAATAATTGTCCATATAGTAACTGGAGAAACCTTAGCACAAAATACGAAGATTTAACCTAAAACACTTAAGTAAAATGTGGTTGCTTACTGAGTTACAGGGTGTTTTATCTAAAAATTTAAAAATTATTTTTGTTCAGCATTTTAAAACTATTCAACGTATCCTTTTCATACTTGGCAGGAAGTATAGGTACTGTACAAACTACTAAATTATGTTAAACAAACGTTTCTGGTTATTACCAGGGGGGTACGACGGGGGAAAGTGAATGGTTGACCCTTTCCAAATTCTACGCCACTGGCGAAATTGCTATTTTAGTTCAATTTTTGGATTCTACAATACTTTCTATGAAAATAATATACTCTTAATTTGTAACGATAAAGTCATTAGTTTTCGAGATCTTTTAAGTTAAAAATGAAACGACACGGTTATTTTGATTAATGTATTGTGTCGCTCCATTTTTAATTTCAAATATCTCGAAAACTAATCATTTTATCGTTAGGAATAAAGAGTATATTATTTACATAAAAAGTATTGGAAAATCAAAAAATTACACTAAAATAGGAATTTCGTCAGTGGCGTAGAATTTGGGAATGGTCAACCAGACACTATCCCCTGTCGTACGCCTCTGGTAGTAGCTCTAGAAACGTTTATTTATCTTAATTTATTAGGGTGTACAGTACTTCCACTTTATGCCAAGTATGATAAGGATACGCCAAACAGTTTTGAAGTACTGGGTACAAATAATTTTTAATTTTTAATCATATGAATCATATCATAAATTAATCAAAATAACTGTGCCGTTTCACATTTAACTTCAAATATATCTAAAACTAATGACTTTATCGTTACCAATGAATAGTATGTTATTTACGTAGAAAATATTGGACAATCTAAAAATGGAACTAAAATAGTAATTCCTCCAGTGGCGTAGAATTTGAGAAGGGTCAACCGTTTACTATACCCTGTCGCACGCCTCTGGCAGTAGCTAGAAACGTTTGTTTACCATAATTTAGTGGGGTGTATAGTAGTCGCACTTACTGCCAAGTATGAAAAGGATACGTCGAATAGTTATAAAATGCTGAGCAAAAATAGTTTTTAAATTTTTAGATAAAACACCCTGTAACTCAGTAAGGAACCATATTTTATTTAAGTGTTTTAGGTTAATCTTCGTATTTTGTGCTAAGGTTTCTCCAGTTACTATATGAACAATTATTAATGAAACACCCTGTATTTGAAACAATGTGTTCAATTTTCGCGACAAAATATAAAATCGCAAGTGTAGTCCGGCGCTTAGAGATTACAAAAAATATATCTTTTTTCATTTATGCACGTACACTAATATTGTAGAAGGCGCAAAAATTGAGGCCTCGAAAAATGATGGCGGACAGTTAATCTCAGGATTGGGATATCTCAAACTAAATAATCGTACTGCATTTGAAAAAAGAAAGTTTCTTACGGGACAATTTACCACAATTTGACCAAAAAATAAAAAATAAATATTTTTTAACCATGAAAAACTGAAGAAAAAAGGGCGATTTTTTCACAAACTTTTTCAAATTTTACGTAAAATCTTTTTTGCGGAATTTTTCACTATCGGTGGTAAATGTTCACGCAAGAGACCTTCCTTTTTTAAATGTCGTACGATTTTTTTGTTTCAGAGATCCCAATCCTGAGATTGAGAACTGTCCGCCACCGGAACTACTTTTTTTCGAGACCTCGACTTTGGCGCCCTCTAAAATATAAGTGTACGTGCATAAACGAAAAACGATATATTTTTTGTATTCTCTAAGACAGGGGTTCCCAAACTTTTTTGTACCACGCCCCTTTTTGTTGAATTGAAAGCTTCTCGCGCCCCCCCCCCCCCCGTAACAATAACTTTTGTGTGAAAACAAAACATATTTATTTATACTCTCATGAGCTACAACAATATCAGTTTTCATAAAATACAAAAATTATTAATAAAATAAAAGTAGATTAGGTTGGTTAGTGAGATGGATAGGCTTTTATTTTATTTACTAGTAGGTATGCTTAATGCTTATTCGTGGCTGAGTTTTAGTAAGTGCAGAACGCAAGTCACTAGCAACATCAAGTTTACTCCGATACTTTGTTTTACTTGCCACAATTGTTGAAAATGCTTTTTCGCACATATAGGTGCTTGAAAAGGGCAAATATAAATGAAGAGC
This sequence comes from Diabrotica virgifera virgifera, assembly GCF_917563875.1. Taxonomy (NCBI): domain Eukaryota; kingdom Metazoa; phylum Arthropoda; class Insecta; order Coleoptera; family Chrysomelidae; genus Diabrotica; species Diabrotica virgifera. Next base: position 53,499,283 of record NC_065450.1, on the reverse strand, counting down.
TTCCCGTGATACACCTGGATACACTTTGAAATATTTCAACAAAAATGAAGGTTTGTTCATTATGTCAAAGTTGTATTTGGCAGAGGAATCATGCAAAAAATAATTTGTATTTATTTGCAAAGCATCTTCTTACAGTGATTCAGGCAGGGAGTCTATGTTGACATGGAATGGGTCAATTGACATTATGTAAATACTAACGTCGCAAGTGTTTGGGAAGTATTTCTGGAACTCTTCAATTAGGCTCTCCAAATGGTTTGAAATTTGGATTTTTAAACTTGATCCTTCATAAATGTCCTTCAAGCCAGGCCCGGACTGGGCCGCCGGCCCAGCGGCCCGCGGGCCGGTGCGCCTTTTGCCTTCGTTAGTTAAAAAAATCCATTAAAAAAATTAAACGCTGATTTTTTTTAACCTTTACACAAAGACTATGTGGCAACCATTCCCCTAAAAACTGTTTTTATTTAATGAAGAAACAGAAATTGCTATAGAAACCTATATAATGAAGCCAGTGAGTACAACAAAGTATGTATAACTTTTACCAGGTATCAGATAATCAAATAGCACAGATACGACGCGCGGCGCCCTCGAAGACCATTTTTACGATTCGGGCGCCTTTCGTAGGTATCAATATCCGGTGTTTCTATTATAATACATAGGTAGCTTAGATTCGACGCGCGGCGCCCTCGAAGACAATTTTTACGATTCGGGCGCCTTTCGTAGGTATCAATAATTTTCGCTGTTTCTGTTATAATAAATAGCTTAGATACGACTCGCGGCGCCCTTGAAGACCATTTTTAGATTCTTTTGCCTTTTGTAGGTATCAATATCCGCTCTCTATTATAATAAATAGCTTAGATACGACGCGTGCCGCCCTCTAAGATTATTTTTACTATTCGGGCGCCTTTCGTAGGTATAAATAATTTTCGCTGTTTCTGTTATAATAAATAGCTTAGATACGACTCGCGGCGCCCTTGAAGACCATTTTTAGATTCCTTTGCCTTTTGTAGGTATCCATATCGGCTGTTTATATTATAATAAATAGCTTAGACACGACGCGCGGCGCCCTCGAAGATCATTTTTAGATTCTGGCGCCTTTTGTAAGTATCAATATCCGCTGTTTCTATTATAATAGGTAAATAGCTTAGATACAACGCGCGACGCCCTCGAAGATAATTTTTACAATTCGGCCGCCTTTCGTAGGTATCAGTTTCCGCTGTTACTATTATAAAAATTGTCTTCGAGGCAGCTGCGCGTTGCATCTAAGCCATTTAATTATCTGATACTTGATACAAACAGTGTTACATCCCACAATTGGCCTATAATAGACAGGTGTAGTTTTCTGCTCTCCATAACTACATTATACATATAGGATTGTTGCGCCCCTGTATCCTAAATAATGAAGCCATTGGGTACAACAAAATACAACTTTTTAACTTTTATCAGGTATTAGATTGTTGCGCCCCAGAATCCTAAATAATAAAGCCATTGGGTACAACAAAATACAAATTGTCAACTTGAATCAGGTATTAGATAATCAAATGGCTTAGATGCGACGCGCGGCGCCCTCTAAGACCAACTTTACGATTCAGGCGCCTTTCGTAGGTATCAATATCCGCTCTTTATATTATAATACAAGAGTGTTACATCTCACAATTGGCCTAAAATATATGAGTGCAGTCTTCTGCGCTCCATAACTACATTATACATGTAGGATTGTTGCGCCCTAGAATCCTACACAGTGAAGCCCGTGGGCGTAGTAGAAACGCAACTTTGTCAGAATGCGCAAAAAGTGGCCATTTTAATGTTTGGTATAAATGTTGAAGAAATTCGATATGCATCCTTTAAAAATAAGAGCTTGCCGATATTAGAGAGATTTTAGACCCTCTGCTTTTTGACATACGTTAAACGTAAAACGTTATACTTGTCATGCGCAATGAGTGATAAATAAGGGATAACGTATTTGCTTAAAATAGATTTTGAAACCCTTCAGAAAATACACACACAGATTAACGATAATTGACATTTGGCAAATGTAACCTATAAAACGGCAGTTGTGTGCTATAACTTATTTTATTGAATTATTTGCCATAATGGAAGAAAATGTATTACAACGTTCACCAAAGACAATTTACTACTTTAGGAACACAAAACATCCATCCTAAGTTTAACAAGACAATTCAATCAAGTGTCAGATTTCTCAAGAAATGGTGTAATTTAGAATTATTCTACCAGGGTTTCCAAGCAGATTATATTCAATTATATTATAATATGTTTATTACCTGATAGTTTTTTTTTAAAACAAATTTTGATTACAATTTTATACATCGTTACTATATTTTTTATTCTAGTTGTCTCTGGTTCAGCTCATATGACTTTTTTTTCGTTTTTTATGATTTAGATATATGACATTTGACAATCTTACAAATACGTAATCCCTTAATAACGTGAACCTTATTTCTACCTAAATAAGGGGACACCTTATCCGCTAATAAGGTAATACGTTATTTTTCAGTTAATGCGCATGAGCAGAATAGCGTATAACGTTTAACGTTGCTGAAATAAGGGGCTTAAAAACTCTCTATTGTAACATCCCATTAATCATTTACATCCCATTTATACTCCGGGCACTGAAGTGAGGCAAAAAGTCGCCTCACTACTGGACTCTCGTGCCTGATGACCTCCCTTGTCACATCTGTAGCAGGAGTCGCTCTGTTTTCTTCCTTGCAGTCGGTTTTACCATGACCGAACTATAGGCATCTGAAGCATCGCTGGACATGCAGTCTCTCTTTCGTATCTTGCATGAGTTATAGCCAATATGTTTTTTCCAGTGCTTTTTTGGCTGCGATGCGCGTCAGTCTGACTGTGACGTTTGTGTTGCCTTCTCTATTTTCCCTTATAGAGACGAGTTTAATGTGATTTTCTGCTGCCGGTATACCTGCGAACCTGTCTCAGGATTTCTTCCTTTTTGACATCACTGTCTATATTAAATATATCCACCTGATCCTGATAGCCCCGGACGTTCTCTACTACTTTTTCCTCCGTGTGGGCCACGTTTATCTTCTTGAGGTGTTCGGCCTATTCTTTCCATGCCACTTCGAGCTTTAGGTCCCTGTACCTAATTTTCTTAGCGCTTTTGACACCAATTTGACTCTTCCTCGTGTCTGCACTGCCTTTGTTTAGCTTTAGCAATTCAGCGTAGGATTTTCCACATCCCTTCACGATCACCTTCTGCGTCACCACGTTCATACTCCTCCAACGCGAGGTGGAAGTCCATACCCATAAAAGTGACTTCGAGGAGCTTCCTGAGGTTCCTACCTCTGTAGCCCCCCTATACTCTTAGGGACGCCTCTCTGGTCTCCAGTGTCTCTATGTCTTCCCTCAATAATTTGGAGATAATTGCCAGTAGTCTCTTGTCCCCTTCCATTTCCGTCACCCCTTTCTCTACAGGGATCATGAAAATAGTCTGAAGATTTCCCCGGTTCTCTTTTTCCTGACTCTACCTTGTAATTGTGATCGTAGAATTAAGTGGGAGGTCTCTTGGTCTGTATGTACCTACTGCACTTACTACCAGTTTCGGTTTTTCCTGGTCAGGTCGTTGGACCTTTCCCCTTCACCTAGAAGTCCAGGTTCCAAGACCATTACTAATTCGCCTGGAGGATTATTTCCTCTTGCCTGTTTGACGACCGTAAAGTAAAGTGATCTTCTTCCTATTCGAATTTATAATGTTAATTTTTTCAAAGCCTCTTTTTCTTGAGTTCAGGACCGTTACGATCATTTGTATCTTTCTTTGACTAAGTTATTGGGGAAAGAGCTCTTCGAAGTCCATTTTTGTGGACACGCTTTCCGCCTCTTAGTCGTTCCTTCCTCACCGCTTTTCTCCACTATTATATTTCGGTTCTCAATGCTGCCGAGGGCGACTTCTCTGAAAGTGCCCTCCATGTCTTCGGTGGACAGTGGTCTTCGATAGTTTAAGGACAGCGCGAGACGGTTCTCCAATAGGAAGACGATCAGTGGAAAGACCACGAAAACGATGGAACGACAACTTACTAGAGGCACATTGAAAAAACAGACAGTCATGTCTATACAAAAAGAAGAAGATGTCTTTGATGACTCTTTTAAGGTTTTTTACCTCATTCTTGATTTCGACTTTCGTGTTCTTATGGTCGGACATTAGTTTCACTAAATTATTTGTAACTCTGGTAAGTTTATTCATTGCTCTTACCATAGCCGTTATTTCGGAACTCTACTCCTTCTCTCTAGATCTTTTCTCCTCAAGTGAGGAACTCCTTTGCAAGGTTGCCTCCGCTGGAACTCCGTCTTGTTCAGTTCCCTACCCCTGACCGGAATTCTTCCAACAGATCCCCTTTTTCCGAAGTCTCCTTCCTCTTTTCTTCTTCGCTGAGTACTTTCTCTTTGTTCCCTTCACTACTGATGAACACGATATTATCATCTCATTCATAGCTTGTTCCAGCTTGCATCACCACCGGTGACTCGCTCCATTGTCCCTTCGTTTTGTTTTATTTTTTCCTGCGTGATTAAATACTTATCCATATAGTTCCCATGAGTAGGGGCGAATTATACTGTCCGGCGAGACAGTGCGCACTTACCCACGTTAAGGCTTGAATTTCAAATTTCAAAGGGTTTCGTCAGTTCTCCGAGGGCTCCGTTTGCGGCTGTCTGATCTAGGTCATTCACCACTCAGGCACGGATCGACAGACACCGTGTGGTTTCGGATATTTTATCTAGGTTTACTCTTCTATTATATGGAGTGTTAGAGCGCTCTAAAAACTTGAAAAGATTCAAAAAGTGACATATTGAACACCAATCATGATTTTTGTTAATTGTTTTTGAACCAGTAGATTCCTCTGTAGAAGCAGTTGAAAACTTACTACTGAAACTTTTCAAAAATTTGTTTTAAATCTCCAGAGATCACCAAAAAATGTAACGGAGTAAAAGGGATAGAAGCTATATTTTTATGGCATCTTAATATAATTTACTATTTCCAATAAAAATAGTAAATTACTTTATGGATTTAAATTAAAATAAACTTAAAAAAATCACAAGTAATATTTATAGCGTTACTTGAAAATACATGCGTTAGGATTTGAAAAAAGTTTGATGTCAAGAAGAAGGGGGGGGGGTGTCTGGCGCCTTTTTTAGGATTTGGGTTGGCGCCTTTTTTATGTGCCAGTCCGGCCCTGCTTCAAGCGTGTTTCTTCCGAGATTGACTCTACTTTAGAGAAATTTGAATCATTGCAGGCGTTTGCTGATATTTTACGCCTCCAAAGTTCCAATTTCTGAATATACATCTGGATCGCATCACGATGGGTAACTATATTTGAGTCTCCGCCGTGCAGTTTTAAGTTAAGGCTGTTCAACGAGTCATAGGTATCTGACAAATAAGCCAATATTACTTGGTACAATGCTTACTTATGGGTACAATGTTTTTTAAAGGCCATGCTTAGTTCATTTTGGTTTTGATGTACCGAGAAGGTGATTACTTCATCTCGAAGTTCAAATAATCTTGCCAACATGTTTCTTTTTAAGAGCTATCGTAATTTATGTACATGAAATAGTAGTGTTTTGTGATCACTTTCTAAATCTTCACAAAGCGTTCTAAACAGTAGAGTATTCAACGCACTGTTTTTTTTATGTAATTCACTAATTTAATACACAACTTTAAGACACCATTGAGTTTACTTGGCAGGGTTTTTGCTGCCAAGGCTTATCAATGTATAAAACAATGTATCCCAGTCACATCAGCATTTTTTTCTCTTACTAATTGCACAAAGCCTGAGCAAAAACCAAGCATTGAAGGCGCGCCATCTGTACATACACCGATCAGTTTTTGCCAAGAGGGATCATGTTTGTCAAAAAACTCTGACACTGCTTTTATAACATCAATAGCATTTGTCGTGGTCTCCAACTCTATAGAAAAGAGTAGCTCTCGTTTTCAATATACCAAACATAAACAATTAAATGAGAACATAGTGCTATGTCTGTACTCTCATCTAGCTGAATAGCAAAAAATTAAGATGGTTTTGCTGCATTAACTACCTGGTTTTATATGTCTTCGGCCATATCATCAATGCGACGTTTCACAGTGTTGTCAGAAAGAGGTATTTGAGATAACTTTCGTTTACTCTGCTTTCCCAGAATAATATCAGCTGCCTTTAACAGACACGGTTTAACAAGAGGTTAATTTAGAATTTTAGAAAGAATACCTAAATTTAATTAAACGTTCAATTTGTGTCGCGCCCCCCCTGACATGTCCTTACGCCCCACTGGGGGGGGCGCCCCCCCAGTTTGGGAACCGCTGCTCTAAGAGTTAGATATTAATATGTAAAAAGTTTTATGTTCATTTTTAATAAGGATTCTGAGAAAAGAAATCTTGAAAAAATGCTTATTTTTGGTCTTTTAAAGTGTACTATGTAGTACCTTAAATTAAATGTTCAAACTGCTAAGAGGTAGGTGGGTGGCTGTTTGACATTTAATTTAAGCGAAAAGCAACATGTATTTATGAAATAAACATTTTCTTTGTATTTTGTGGCAATAGTAAAATGTATTTTAAGTTAAATAAATTACATACATTCTTCTTTTTGCGTCAATTAATTTAATTAATTCAAAAATGATATTTGGGCCACCCTGTATAATTAATGATGTTAGTGTTTATATTACTGAATAGAGAATTAAATCACCTTTCAAATGAGCTACCACACGACCTCTATTCCTATTTAAAAAAATCATCGATGATGTCATCACGCTCAAATCGATGACGTCACTATTATGGGATATACGTCAAAAAATCAAAATTTAAAAATAAAAATCGACCAGTCAAAACTTTAACTCTGAAAATAATTAAGTCATGAGATAATAGACCGTTTCCACACTTTATGAATGCACTGTATATGTACTTCTATTGGTGACACTATAGTATTTGGTCTACCCCGAGGATACGGTCTACCTGGGCATATCTGTTATAGTGTGCAGAATAAGCCAATTTTGTGGCTTGTTGACAAAGTAATAATTTGTTCGTATTAATGCGTTTATAAACGCGACGGTAGACCGCATAATATAGTAGCACCAATAATTCTTCTGATTTATGTGTTTTATTCACTTTGTTAAGATTTTTTTGCCGCACTGTATACCTGTGCGGTCAAACACCATAATCTTTATTATGGTATGTAATATAATAAGACGCATAAACAAGAAGTAGGTATTATTATTTTAATTTTACAAATTAATACTTTATCATATCAATTTATTGTTTTAGCTGAGAATAAGCCACAAAATTGGCTTATTCCCAACTAAAATGTTGAATATATATGACAAAATATTAATTTGTAAAATTAAAATGGTACATTCCATGTCAAATCACTCAGGCAAAAAATTTTGGATCTCCGATTTGTCTGAAAATTGGTATATAGCTTCTGCGGGACGTAAAAATAAGATATTTAAGGTCAAAAAATCTTCTTCTTTTTTTTCTCAAAATGTTATTTTATGCGATTTTACAGTGATTTGGTGTTTATTTAAACACATTTGCATTTTCTGTCGTAAAGTATCAATGAAAAACATAATATTTTAATAGAAAGGACTCAAAAATGTCATTATATAGAATTCTAACAAGTTATTTTGAATCAAAACAAGTTTTTGATCAAATTGTATAGTGTAAAAAACGTTAAAATACCGTTTTTTACATTTTCCTCCATTCCCAAAATACATCATCATTGATTTGGCTAAAAATTTGCCCACAGATAGCCAAAAGATAGGACTTTAAGTGCTTAGAAGGATTTGAATTATATTACAATACCAAAAAAGTTACATGCAGTAATATGAACTCAAAAATATATATTAGTCCAGTCGGGATAGCATTTGACCTTGAATGCCGAGCTGCCCAAAATTTTATTTTTCTGATCTTTAGGGGAGTATAGTAGCCTAAATTTAAAATCACGAATGAATTCCTCCGTTACGTTAGCCGCCATCTTGATTTTAAAGGAGAACCTGTTTTGCTCAATTTCTCCGCCATTTTTAACTTTTCGACAAAAATACCCGTGTTGAGCTGGCCCCCCCCACTTGCAAAAATTAAAAAACAAATAGCCCTGATTTATAAGCTATTTATGAGCTCTCATATTCCGCAAACTAAAAATTTTGAGCTCGTTCCACTGAGCAGGAATTTAATACCCTAGTGGGGGGGGCTGAGTCATCCCCTTCACCCCCAAACAACCCTTTAATTGATTTAACTTAAGAGAAAGATGCTGAGAAAACTTAAAATATATCGTATTGCGAATATAATTCCTATAGCTTATATACTCTAAGAATAAACTATTAAATCAAGAGCATTTCGATTATTGAGCTACAACCCTTTCGCCAGAAAACCACCCTATCTTCCCGGCTTAAGAGAAAGTTGTATTTAAAATGCGTTAAACTAATTATTTGGCGACTACATATCATTTAATAATTTATAAGCTTCCAAATTACGCGCATTTAGATCAGTAAATTGCAATTTATTTTGTATAGTGCAGTCACTGAAGGTAAAAATAAACGATTACCTTCAATTTCGGTGAACCTTCATCGATTTTCACGAAAATTGGTCAGTGGTTAGAGGATACGTCAAGAAACAAAGGTGACATGGTGCCACCTTGCGCCTTTACCCTGAGGGTGGATACCGCCCCTTCTCGGGGGTGAAAATTATTTTATAAAAAATAACTGCACAAATCAATAAAAGAACAAATTAAAAGCAAAATTTATTATATAAAGTTAATAAAATAAGTAAATACTTTTTAAGTTATTAAAGATCAAAGATTTTAATTATTTGTGAAAAAAAATGCATGTTTTGAAGAGGTTTTTTGTAAATCACTGAGAAACTGTAAGTTTTTACAAAAAAGTTAATAGTAGTTTAATTCGTATAGCTTATATTCTAAGAAAAAACTCTAAAATCACGCGCCTTTCGATTATTGAACTTCAACCCCTTCGCAAGAAAACCATCCCATATTCCCGGCTTGTGTGACTGCACTATACAAAATAAATTGCAATTTACTGATCTAAATGCGCGTAATTTGGAAGGTTATAAATTATTAAATGATATGTAGTCGCCAAATAATTAGTTTAATGCATTTTAAGTACAACTTTCTCTTAAGCCGGGAAGATAGGGTGGTTTTCTTGCGAAGGGGTTGTAGCTCAATAATCGAAATGCTCTTGATTTAATAGTTTATTCTTAGAGTATATAAGCTATATGAATTATATCCGCAATACGATATATTTTAAGTTTTCTCAGCATCTTTCTCTTAAGTTAAATCAATTAAAGGGTTGTTTGGGGGTGAAGGGGATGAGCTCAAAAATCGAAAGTATTTAATTTCAAGAGCTCATAAATAGCTCGTAATTCTGCCGCAAAAACCGATTCAATATTCCTATTTTTAAGTAGTCAGCCCCCCCCCCCCCACTAGGGTATTAAATTCCTGCTCAGTGGAACGAGCTCAAAATTTTTAGTTTGCGGAATATGAGAGCTCATAAATAGCTCATAAATCAGGGCTGTTTGTTTTTTAATTTTTGCAAGTGGGGGGGGCCAGCTCAACACGGGTGACAAACATGGTAGGAACTGAAATTGTTCCAAATAAATCGTATGTACAATTATTATAATTTCTTTTTAACAATTTTCGTCGTGAGGTCGATATTTTCGAGTTAATTGTACTTACAGTAGACGGCTATATTTTTGACTATAATATTGCATGTAACTGTTTTGGTATTGTAATATAATTCACATCCTTCTCACCACTTAAAGTCCTATGTTTTGTCTATCTGTGGGCAAATTTTCAGCCAAATCGCTTATGATGTATTTTGGGAATGGAGAAAAATGTAAAAAACGGTATTTTAACGTTTTCTACACTATAAAATTTGATCAAAAGCTTGTTTTGAATCAAAGTAACTTGTTATAATGCCATATAATGACATTTTTGAGTCACTTCTATTAAAATATTATGTTTTCCATTCATACTTTACGATAGAAAATGCAAATTTGTATAAATAAACACCAAATCACTGTAAAATCGCATAAAATAACATTTTGAGAAAAAAAGAAGAAGAAGATTTTTTGACCTTAAATATCTTATTTTTACGTCCCGCAGAAGCTATATCCAATTTTCAGACAAATCGGAGGTCCAAAATTTTTTTTGCTCCAAAATTGAGTGATTTGAAATGGAATGGCCCAAATACTAATTCTTCTGCTTTTTACGTGTTATTCACTTTGTAAAGTTTACTCTGTAATATAAAACAGGTTATACACCGCATCATTTGGTAGACCGCAAGATATAGTAGAAAAACAATGGTAGACCGCATACTATAGAAGCACCCTTCCATTATTATGATTGGTGATACATCCTTAAAGTAAAGTCTCTACCTTCGTAAGTCTTCTTCGTCATTCAATCTTATAGATTACCAATAGTTGTGTACTCGAGAATCTATAGGGTGTAACCAATACACCAAGGAAGAACAACATTTTCCAATTTTCCCGCAAAATTACTGGCTGATTAGCTTGCTTCCAACAGTCAGTAAAATAGTAGAAAGAATCGTACAAATCAGACTCCAGACAGAGACAGACCAACTTGGGATAATAATTCCTGAAGCACAAATTTGGCTTCAGAGCACAGCGCTCCAGCGAACATCAAGTACTCCGACTAACCAAATACATTGCAGCTGGATTTAACGATAAACAATATAAATGAGCTGCCCTCTTGGATGTAGACAAAGCCTTTGACAGAGTATGGCATCGTATACAGGGTGTAACGAAAATACAGGTCATAAATTTAATCAAATATTCTGGGACCAAAAATAGTTCGATTGAACCTAACTTACCTTAGTACAAATGTGCACAAAAAAAAGTTACAGCCCTTTGAAGTTACAAAATGAAAATCGATTTTTTCCAATATAGCGAAAACTATTAGAGATTTTTTATTGAAAACAGACATGTGGCATTCTTATGGCAGCAGTATCTTAAGAAAAAATTATAGTGAAATTTACACACCTCATAAAAAATTTATGGGGGTTTTGTTCCTTTAAACCCCCCCAAACTTTTGTCTACGTTCAAATTTAATTTTTATTGTAGTACCATTAGTTAAACACAATGTTTTAAAAACTTTTTTGTCTCTTAGTACTTTTTCGAAAAGTCAGTTTTTATCAAGATATTTTTGAAATCCACCACATATTTGTATATGGTTAAGTACGATTATCGAGACTTGGTAATAATATGAAAATTTATTTATGATTTACATTTTTAGGTATATTTTGAACCATATTAAAAAAGAAGCCACACCTCTATAAAAGGTGCCTTCTCGAAAAAGTACAAAGAATCAAAAAAGTTTTAAAAACAACGTGTTTAACTAATGGTATCGCAAGTTTAATTGGAACGTACACAACCATTTGGGGGGTTTAAAGGAAGACAAGCCCCATAAACTCTTTATGTAAACATATTAAAAAAGAAGCCGCAACTCGATAAAAACTGCTTTATCGAAAAAATACTAAGAGCCAAAAAAGTTTTAAAAATATTGAATTTAACTAATGGTACCACAAAAATAATTTAATTGAAATGTACACAAAAGTTAGGGGGGTTTAAGGGAACAAAACCCCCATAAAATTTTTATGGGGTGCACAAATTTCACTATAATTTTTCTTTAAGATATTCCTGCCATAAGAATGCCACATGTCCATTTTCAATAAAAAATCTCCAATAGTTTTCGATATATTCGAAATAATCGATTTTCATTTTGTAACTTCAAAGGGCTGTAACTTTTTTTATGAGCATACTTGTACTAAAGTAAGTTAGGTTCAATCGAACTATTTTTGGTCCCAGAATATGTGATTTCATTTATGACCTGTATTTTTGTTACACCCTGTATAGTATACATAGTATAGGGCTAGTATATAAAATAAGAAAATATGGACATGACAAGACTAATAGCGTTGATTGAAATATTAATATGGGGGGTCAATACCTCAATCAACGCTAATAGTCTAGTCGCAACATAGGGGGTCCCGCTGGAAATTCTAGCTCGCGTGATTTGATGGTGGTATTATAGGTTTTTTGAGTCGCTGAACCCAATAGAAGTGGTCTGGAAGCCCAAATATTGTGTATTTAATTGTTATTAACAAATTATGGTAAAATTAGGTATTTTTCATTTATTATTAGAAGCCCTGTAAAGAAATTGATAGTGTTAAGATCTTCTTTCAGTGGCGCGCCCAGGGAGGGGTTTTGGGGGTTAAAACCCCTCCCAGGGCATATAACAAAGATATATAAAGAATAGTAGTAAAGCACTAAAATCGCCTAAACCTATAACTTTTTTAAAGTAAGACGGATTATGAAACCTTTTGCATTCGATTCGGGAGAGCTTCAGGGAAATTCTTGAATATTTGGCATGAATAATTACAAATGAGAATTGCATTCTTGTAGGCGGAAAATCCATTTTCCAAAGTGCATCTCAAAGTGTTTACATAATAAAAATTCAAAACTTGGAAAATAATCATGAGAATGAGTTTAATTTTCATATTCGGAGGATTTTGAGGTCGCCAAACAGGAATACAGGGTCGGAGAAGATGTAAGAGGTACCTGGTGCCAGGAGTCTACGCCATCTCGAGGAGTTTTATAGAAATTCGTTATTGAAAATAATTTATTATCTCAGGAGTTTTAAGATCGCTGAACAAGAATATTGCAACGAAGATGCTGTACGAGATACCTTGTGCCCTGTATCTACGTCGTCTCTGGTAATTGTATGAAAATTCGTAATAAAATTTGTTGCAACTTGTTATTCCGGGGTTTTTAAGGTAACTAAGGGCCAATTTCTCATATCGAGTTCAACTCCAGTTTAACCTGAACTTCTAGTAAACGTCAGTTTAAAGTCAAAATCGTCTTTCTCAATTCGCACGTTCAACTGATGTCAGTTTAAACTTGAACCATGGTTGAACGGTGGAATTCGGCCGTTCAAAGATTTCAGAACTCAGTTCAGATGATTTCATGGACTACGCATGCGTTGGATTAACACGAAACGCTGTCATATATAAATATATCCTATTTTATTATATTAAGCCTAACGATAAACGATAACATTATTTTTGTTTTTATAATATTTATTTATAATTATTAAAATGACTATTTGACTATAAATACTTAAATTTAACTTTATTCAAAAACAGCATAAAAACGGTAGTTCAAAATGGCGACAGTTCTTTACCTTTTGCCATCTATTGGCATTTCTCTTAAGCTGTAGAACGAGCGCTGAAATGAACGTGCAATGAGAAATACATTCCCAACAAAACCGCAGATCACCGATGAACCTGGTTCAACTGAACCTTAGATTACCGCAAGTATGAGAAATCGACCCTAAGAGTTTTAATCAGATACTCGAGGTTCTGGCATCTCTATATCTAAAAAAATATTATTAATAGTGAAAAATAAAATTTCGAATTATTTTTTTTTTTTCATAATTTTCGCTCTGAACTAAAGTAACTTACTGTTATTGTTACACACCGTTGAATTTTATAACGAATTTCTATAAAACTCCAGAAGACGAAGTAGAGTCCGGGCACCAGGTAACTCATACGGCATCTTCCATGCAATATTTATTGCAAAACTCCAGGAGATAATATAGAACCGGACACCAGGTACCTCGTATGGCATCGTCGAAGCAATATTCGGGTTCAGCGACCTCAAAAACCTCGGAATAAGTTTTAATGAATTTCCATAAATCTCCAGGAGACGACGTGCCTATTGGGATACCAGGCACCAGGTACCTCTTACAGCTTCAATGAACCCATATTCCTGTTTAGCAACCTCAAAACCCCCGAGTATAAAAATATAACTCATTTCCATGATTATTTTCTGAGTTGTGAATTTTAATTTTTTGACACTTTAAGAAGCACTTTGGAAATAGTTATTTATGAAACAGTTCGTGAAGTATGCTTTTGCGAACGCACGCGATGTTTAGAGCACGAGCGACAACGGAGCGAGTGCTATACATCGCGTAAGTTCGCAAAAAGTACTTCACGCACAGTTTCATACAATATTTTATCTACGATAAACAAATAAAAAACTGTAACTCTTCGTCACTGGAATTCATTTTTATTCTACAATTTTTAGAACTTTGACATTTAACAATTCTAATTTCTTTCAAACCACAAAACTGTCAAAATTGTTGTTGTAATTTATTGCTCATTATGTCGTCACCATGACAACGCGAAAGTTAAGGAGATTTATTTGATTATATGGTGTGTCATTTAAGTGTGTCAAAAACAGTGCGAAAAAGTAAATTCCATTTAAAATACATTGTTACTTCACGCACACTTCAATCCCTTCACGCACTGCTATCTATGACAGTTTTCACTATACAATGTATACAATGTATTTATCTACTCTGTCATATTATGTACCTATAAGTTTTTAGTTTGTGAAAACTGTCATTATAGACAACAGTGCGTGAAGTAACAATGTATTTTAAATGGGATTTACTTTTTCGCACTGGTTTTTGACACACTTTCATATAATAAAATACCCTTAATTTTCGCGTTGTCATGGTGATGACATAATGAGCAATAAATTACAACAAAACTTTTGACAGTTTTGTGGTTTGAAAGAAGTTAGAATTTTTAAATGTCAAAGTTCTAAAAATTGTAGAATAGAAATGAATTCCAGTGACGAAGAGTTACAGTTTTTTTATTTGTTTATCGTAGATAAAATATTGTATGAAACTGTGTGTGCAGTACTTTTTGAGAACTTACGCGATGTATAGCACTCGGCCCGCTGTCTCTCGTGCTCTAAACATCACGTGCATTCGCAAAAAGCATACTTCACGAACTGTTTAATAAATAACTATTCTGTTTACAACAATACAATTTTTATTTGTACCTCATGCCGAGCATTCAAGAATTTTTCCAATGCTCTCTCGAATCGAACGCAAAAGGTTTCATAACGTACCTAATGCTTTATATCATCGCCTACAGGAAAATGTAACTGGTTTTTCACAAACAATACAAAAAAAATTCGGTGTCCAAGCCAACCCCTCCCAGAGGAAAATTCTCGGTGCGCCACTGTCTTCTTTGGTGTATTTTTGGTCGTTGAAGCGAATGCGACTAGTCGTGATTACTCAAAATATGTTCTTATTTTCTTAGTAACAAAATAATTGTTTATTCGCCGATTAGCTCGAAATAATGCGCTATCTACAGCAAGTTTGTACATAGTCTTTTTCATAGTATTTTTATACGCTAGATCGATTGCCACTAGTCGTGATAGCTTAAACCACGTTCCGACTTTGTTGTTAATAAATTATTGCATAAATAACGGTTTATAGTACGTTTACTCACGGTTTTTCCTCTAAATTTTAAAAAAACACTTGGATTGACATGCAATTTGGCATACACGTAGCTAACATGTCAAACAAAACAAGTGATATCGTGCCGATGTGTGCTTTTACCCTGGGGGTGACTTTCACCACTTTTCGGGAGCGAAAAAAGAAACCTTTAAAATAAGTCCGGAAGTGGATAAACTGATTAATTCTAAACAACTTTTGTTCTATACAGTTTTTTTACTAAGTCAATACTTTGAGTTATTTGCGAGTGAATATGTCCATTTTTCAACAAAAAAAACACGTTTTTGGTGTTTTATAATCACTTTCGAACTGATGAAACTTACAGCGGTAACGACTAATTTCGTTTGAGATGCTAATTAGGGGGTGATGTTCCCGTTTTTTTTTTAGCAAAATTGGATGGATTACCGACAATGACGCCAACTCTAACTCTTATTATACTACAAAAATTCACCTCGGATACTGATTCTGATCTTGACTCGCAGCCTGGACCATCGAAAAAAATGAAAAAATAATAACTATGATAGATCTTTTTCAAGATGTAATAATAAATAATATTATTTTGTCTAGAAATTGTCCGTGGATTAGGCCTATTGGGGATACCACACAAAAAAAACGCGCCTCCAGACTCTACCTCATAGATGGCGGGGAAAAGGGTTAAAAATAGCTTAATAATAGCATAGGCTCGTTAAAATTATAATAAATAAATATATAGGTAGAAAAGTATCTAATTCTAAAGTTTTGTTTTTATCGTATTCTTATGAGAATTCGAGAACCTGGTCAAGTTTGGAGCGCTGTAAAACCTAGACAAATAAATAAAATTAAACAACTTTATAATGGAAATTGTTCGTTGAGAAATCCTCTACAAAATCGCTATGATGTTATTTTATTGTGAAATGAACGGAAAAAATTTATAACTTCCAAAAGGAAAGTTCTTACAAAATTTTCTCTTATTTTTGTTTATAACTTTTTTGTTGGTTACTTGGCGATAAAAAGTCATACATATAAAATTGTAGAAAATATAATTTGCTACATTTTATGTGTAACTAAATTTTCTGTAGGGTTGCTAGTTTAGGAGATACAGCGCAAAAGCCCTTTGCACAAGATGGCGGCCGGTGGACAAGAGTGGCGACCCCAAAAACTTGAACTTAAGCTTCTACTGAACCCCCCTACACATTAAAAAATAAAAATGACTCCTCTAAGAAATGCATCCCTAAATGTAACATTTCAATGGACTAATACTGATTTTGACATGTTTTCATAAAATTCGATATGGCCTCAAAAATTGCATGCACTTTTGGATGCATTTTTGACGTCATCTCGAACACAATGCAAAACGTTAGAAGTCGATAGGTGCTGTATTTAAAATCGATTTAATTATTCCTAAATGCCCTGGTCTGATAGGGCTCAAAGAACTTCTAGAAAACACCTTGTTTACATTATGAGTATTCAAATTTGTCACCCTTTCTGTGTAGCAGACAAATAAAATAAAAAATTCCAATATTCAATAAATATTTTACAATACATATTACAATTAAGTAAAAGTTTGGGTCGTTACATGTAGGTATATTATATTATAATCTAAAAAGTATTAAATTTTCATTAATAAGAACCAATTTCCAAGAAATCGTTGACACATTTAGAACTAGGTGAAATGTTGCGACAGAAACGGGAAATGTGATCAAGAAAATACGTCACTGAATGAGTAGTCTATTAAATTGTTAACAAATGAATCACCGTTTATTCGTTATAACCTCTGAAAAGTAGAAATTATATACATAATGCATATTATATGAGTAATAAATACCAAAATGGGATATACGTTTATTATTGTATTTGTATTATGTCATTAAATTTTCGATATCTGCGATGAAAATAAAAGGTAATTTCATTAAAAATTACCTTACTTAAATTGTTTTAAATATTTGGTATTTTGTAAAAATAATATTGTAGGTCACATTTCATCACATTTTTGTAAAATACCCTTCTGAATCCATGAGGTCTGCTTTCAATATTTTCATGGTGTTTTTGAATTAAATAGAATAAACTATCATCACTTGCCATCAAGATAAATTATTGATAATACTTTTTTTGAGACTTACTTATATTATTATTTATTTGTATTAATTACTCTACTGCATGTGGCCCCAAATTTAAATATTCTAAAACCATTTTTCTATTGATAAGAAAAATTTTATGTTTACAACTTGTAAAATCTTGATATACTGATATCAAACAATGTAAATTTTAAAACAGTTTTCCAAATATAATTTAAAACTGTGGTTTATTTTTCTATACAAGATGAGACGTCAATAATTGGTAATTTTTCTTGCAAATTGACAAATTATATATCGAAGAATATAGTTTTTTCTAGAATAGATCAAAACATAATACCACAATAATGGAATTTTATCAACCTCTCTATGCAAAAAGAAGACAAATCGGACCCGGAGAATCACAGAGGAAATAATTTATTAAACACAACACTAAAATTAACAACCAAAGTTACAACAACTAAAATAAATGAAATTATAACACTATCAGAAGAACAACAAGGTTCTAAGTCGGGAAGGGAAGATCATCCACCGACGCTATATTTATAATGAGGCAAGTGCAAGAGATATCATTAGAATACAACAAACCAGCCTATTTATATTTTGTAGAGCTTAAGAAGGCAGTTGATAGGGTCAAATTAAACGAAGTTATAAACTTATTTTACGAGAAAGAGATAACTCTAGGATTACCAGAACAACAAAAAGTAAAAGTGTATAAGAAAAACGAACTGATGAAATTGGAGCTGGGAATAGGATAAGAAAGAGATAGGGGATTACCAGAGTTCTCTATTGTTCAACCTGATTATGAACGAAATAATAAAAAAAGTAAGAACTAAAAAAGGATACCGAATGGGAGAAAAACAACTTAAAATAATCTGCTGTGCAGACGATGCAATACTAATCTAAAGTAAAGATATGCTGAACCAATTTAATATAACCGCCAGAAAATTTAACATGTTAACTTCCCAAAAAAAGGCAAAATGCATGATTATAACAGCAAATCTAATAAGATGTAAATCAGAGCTGGAGGGTCAAATAATTGAACAAGTCAGTAATAAAGTTTAAATATCTAGGGATCACACTGTCCAGCTACGAAAGCTCGAAACAGAAGCGAAAGATCAAGTGAATAGAGCAAACAGAGGCACAGGTTAGCTGAATCAAACAATATGAAGAAATAAAAATATCGGAAGAGAAGTGAAAGGCAGAATTTAGAAAAATCATCAGACCAATAATGACATACGCGAGAGAACAAAAAAGAATGCTAGAAACACTAGAGATCCTCAGAAAAATTGATGGTAGGACTCTAGGGCAGCGGTTCTCAAACTGTGGTACATGTACCACTGTTGGTACATATCATCATTTGCGGTGATATTTTTTTTATACACAAAACACAAAAAAAATTAAAATAGTAGTACTTAGTAAGTCTTGATAATATAATCTAAAAATATAGGTGATACCAAAAATAATAAAAAGAACTGTCGGTGGTACCTACATGACTCAAAAAGTTTGAGTACCGCTGCTCTAGAGCCGATGCCGCATTGCAGGATGCTAGATGGTCGCTTGGAGGGTTGATTTTAAAGGTGGATGGTGGAGGGGCGCTGCATCCTGGACGTAGGTGAATTTAAAAAACAATTTTTAACTTTAAGTCGATTTTTCTCCACTTTCTGAAAAGTGTAGTGAGTGAGTTTTACCTTTAATAGCTTACCTCATATGCTAAAAAACAAACCAAATGTAACGTAACAAATGAAACAAACGATTCCGCAGTCAGTTGGATACTGACTTCTGACTTCATTTCACTCTTTCACTGCGTCCAGGATGCAGCGCCCCTCCACCATCCACCTTTAAAATCCACCCTCCAAGCGACCATCTAGCATCCTGCAGTGCGGCATCGGCTTAAGGGACAGAGCTAGAAGTGCAGATATACGAAGGAAATGCAAGGTGCTGAATATCAAGGACTGAGTAAAAAATAGAAGAGTAAAATGGAATGATTATTTAGTCGAATGACAACAAATAGACTAGAAAAGACGGCGAGAAACGGTTCTCCAATAGGAATACGATCAATGGGATGACCACGAAAACGATGGAACCACAACTTACTGGAGACACATTCATAGAACAAACAGAGTCTTTTCAACACAAAACGAACAAGAAGAAGACATTAACTAACATGACCATCTTACGACAGAAGTTCAGTCAGTTGACCAGATTGCAATAGTTAAAAATGTCGAAGATATTCTTTCGCAAAAAACATCTATTTGGCTGTATTACTCTGTATACTATTACCCATTCTAGTCTTAATTAATCGTTTTATTAATTAGTGTGTATGTGAGATGTATCAAATTATCCCTTTTTTATATTATATGGTAATATTCAATGTTTCAGAACTTTCACTTGACTAAAAATTATAAAATTCACATGATGTTAACTATATTGTAAGAATTATTATTATGGCATTATTTCTCAAGTAAAATCGCAAACATAAGAAAATATTTCTTTGCCTGGCAATCACTATAGTTACATACGTGAGTCGCAAATAAATATTACGCACGTGTAAATGTTTTTATTGGTTTATTGACCACTATAACTTGTCTCTTTATGTGTAATTATTAGACATATTTGAAATGACAAGAACAAGAACTACAAGTATTATAAGTTATTCATTTCCTGGAAAATTTTACCTACTATGGAAAAAAAAGACAGGAAAAGAGAGAGTCGCACAGATTCTTTCAGAGAAGCTAAGTAACATGGAGCAAACCTATAATGCCGAAGAATTACTCCAAAATATATGTGAAAAACAGAGAACAATAATGAAATACCTACGCGGCAGAAACACGACCTGACACAAAGACGACAAAAAGTTTGCTAGAAACAGCGAGATGAAAACCTTTCGAAAAATCGATGGTAAAACTCTATGGGACAGAGCTAGAAGTACAGATATATGACAGAGATGCAAGGTGTGCAAGATATGTATAACATTAATAACTGGGTAAGAAACAGAAGAATAGAATGGAATGTCCACATAGCCGAATTACAACAAATAGAGTAGTAAGAACGGCGAGAGACGGTTCCGCGATAGGAAGACGATCAGTGAGAAGACCACGATAACGATAGAACGACAACTTACTGGAGGTACATTGAATAAACAGACAGAGTCATGTCTATACAAAGAGAAGAAGAATCTCACGATTTATTGTTTTGTATTTGGTATATTAAGTTGTAGATTCAAAATTTTTTCCAATTTTCTCCTTCACTTTACGAATCTGACTTGTTTAGTAGTTACTTATTTGGCGGGTGTATGTCTTATGCTGGGGCCACAGTAACGTCTAATGCCGTTAATTAACGCATTATTTGCCATCTCTGTAATGTTGGGGCCACAGTAACGTTAACGTGTAACGTCCATTATCGTATTAATTAACACACCAATAATGATGGAATAAACTGTGCGTTAAAGTGACTGGCCACACTTATTTTAGCGCGTAGTCAGCAGAAAACCCGTTTTTTATCCAATAATTTCAAGATGGAAGTCGAAGCTGCTAGCTATTACGCTGTTGGGCATATTTTATGAGTGCTAATTATTATTGTATGAATTTATTATTTTATAAACGGATCAAGCAAAAACCAATACTCAAAAGAAGATGCTGGATGATAAAAATGCAGCGTCACCATGAACACCACGATTTTTATGTAATTTTTGTCGGTGATTCCATAAACAAGGTTCTGTTTCAAACACTTAAAAATTCAATTATTTTCTCAGTACTCCACTACATTTTCGTAAAATAGTATGTACCTATTCACAAAACAAATTACTCTGCTGCGCTGCAAGCTAAAACTTGTTGAAACAGTGCAAGTGTAGCCACAACAACGCGATAAGTAACGGAGTAACTCCTTTGTAGTGTCGAAAGAAACCGACACCCGATCTATCGCCTAACGTTTAACGGCATTAATAGTGGCATTAACAAATTAGCGCGCTAAGTCATGACTATACCTAATGCGTTAGTCAAATAACGCGTTAATTAACGGCATTAGACGTTACTGTGGCCCCAGAATAAGGCAAATAAGGCGTTAATTAACGGCATTAGACGTTACTGTGGCCCCAGCATTATATACAGACTTTGAGAAAGTGTTGGATAAGGTTCGTCAACTAGAATCGCCAATCAGAAGGCTTGTTTAGCAAATCTTCTTCTTGTAGTGGCTTTTGGATGTTGGCGACCATCATTGGAATCTGTACTTTGCACACTGCTACTCTGAAAAGATTTGTGGTTGGTGTGTTGAACCAAGTACGTAGATTTTTCGGCCAGAAAATTCTTCGCCTTCCTTCTTCTCATTTTCTTTCTACTTTTCCATGTAAAAATAGTTGCATCAGTCCATATCTCTCGTTGTTTCTCATGATGTGACCGCGGTATTCGATTTTGGCGGTTTTTATTGTGGTTAATAGCTCTTTTTCTTTTTGTATTCTTAATAGAACATCCTGATTAGTAACTTGGTCGATATAAGATATTTTTAGGATTCGACGATAAAACCACATTTCTAAAGCCTCAATTTTCTTGCAGGTGGCGTCTGTGAGAGTCCATGACAAAACTCTGTACAACAGTATATAGTAAAGTACACCGTATTAACATGATTATTATGGATAAGTATTGATAAATCATGACATTTGAATAGCTTAGCCATTTTAGAGAGGCACTATTTTGTATGCGCGTTATTTTACAAAAAGCTGTGAATTCCGAAAGAACGTTTACGTTTGTTTCATCGACTTCAAGAAGGCACTCGACCGAGTACAACATGATATACTTTTTAATTGCCTACAGGCAGCAGGACTTGACCACTACGATATAAGACTGCTAAAATACTTATATTACAATCAAGTACCATCCATCCAAGTTGGAGATAGTCGCACTGAAAAACTACCCATCAAACGTGATGTGTTTTGTCACCCAGTCTCTTTAATCTGTACTCTGAAGAAATCTTTAGGGAGGCTTTGGACGACAGACAAGAGGGAGTAAGACTGGGCGGAGAAGTAATTAACAATATCAGACATGCTGCATGACGACACAGCCACTCTTACAGAAAATTTAGAAGATCTCCAGACATTAGTAAATCTAGTCAGTGAAGCAAGTTATCGGGGAGGCCTAAAAATCAATGTTTCAAAGACAAAGTGGATGGCAGTTGGAAAGATAAATGTAGATCAAGGCGTGCTTTTTCTTGATGGAGAGGAGATAGAACGGGTAAACCATTTTAAATACCTTGGTAGTTTGTTAAATGTAAATTGCGATTCTGATGAAGAGATAATAACCAGGATTGAAATATCACATAAGGCCATTATGACCTGGAAACCAGTTTTATGTAACCGAAGCCTGTCGATGAAGATTCGTAAGAAGGTCCTAAAATGTTACGTGTGGTCTATATTATTGTATGGTTGTGAGACATGGACCCATGGACGTTAAAAACCACAATGCTAAATAAATTAGAAGCATTCGAATTGTGGTGCTATCGACGAATCCTAAAGATATCGTGGGTTTCGCACACTTCCAATGAAAATGTTCTCCAAATGATGAATTCAGAACGCCTGCTCAAAAACATCATAAAGAGAAGAAACACAGAATATTTCGGCCATATAATTAGAGAGCCTAAATACTACTTCGCCTTATAATACAAGGAAAAATGGAGAGAAAGAGATGGATTGGTCGAAAGAAACTTTCATGGTTGCGTAATATTAGACAATGGTGTGGTTCAACGGTAGAAGAATTATTTCGCGCAGCAGCCGATAGAGAGAGGTTTTACGAACTTGTAAACATGATAACGGCCAACGTCTGAATACGGACACGGCACCTGAAGAAGAAGAAGCCATTTTTTGAAATGCAGATCTTGCTTTCTCTATCCGACATTTGATTTCTAGGGAATGGTCCTAATTTTCATTGACGATTTAGCAAATACTGTAAATATACTTAAAACATAAGATAATTGATATTATACTACAATCACAATAAAGATGCACTAGAAATTAATAAACAGACACGTTGTATGTTACGAGGAGCACTCCCAAATCATAATTTAGAATGTATACCGATTGTAAATCCCAAATCATGATCTACAAAGTTTATATATTGTAAATCATGATTCGGGAGTGCTCCTCGCAACATTCAACGTGTCTTGGTTTCTAGTGCATCTTTATTGTGATTTTAGTATAGACACATTTTTATGTCAGTCGTTAAAAATATTTCCTCACACCTAATTAACTATGAATCATTAATAGATAATAAACGTAATGAATTTTAAAATTATTATATTGCCGTTAAAATTAACTTAAAACCATGATTTTCTAATGGTAGGGGAGCAAAGTATGCTAAATGTGCAGTCACTCGAGCGCTTTGGGGACCTGTAGGGTTGTGAAGAGTAGGTCCTAAAACCAAAAAAAGTTAAGTAAAGTTTTCCATTTTAGTGGGCGCTTGCCATTTTTTAATTTAATTTTCCATTTCCAACAATCGTTTTTTCTGATTATAACGCCATCTATCCATAATTCTAAAAAATGTTTCGAATAAAAGTTACTTATTTTTAAGCAAGGAATCCAAATCGGCAATAAAAAATGAGGGCTTCTATTTAAGATTTTAAAGTAACCCCCCACCCCACTTCCGTGGGGGGTCGTGTTTGGTGCCATTCGATAGATTTTTCAAAAATATTGAATAAGTGTATTTTACAGTTTTTCGATCTGATGTTTACTTCGCGAAATATCGCGGGATTCGTATTTAAAATATTAAATTTACCCCCACCCCTCTCCATGGGAAGTCGTGTTTGGTATCATTCGATAGATTTTTAAAAAATATTGAATAAATATTTTTTAGTTTTTTGATCTGTCATTCATTTCGCGAAATATTCGCTTTTTTCTTGTGAAATTTTGGGACTCCCCCATTTTCTTACGCCCGGCTCAAATCGTCAGATTTTTTAAATATACACTCTTTTGCATGTACTTAACTTACCTTATCTTAATCTGACAATTTCGAGATTTTTTGAGGATAGATTTTCTTTTTCGTGCCCCCCTTAACGAACTCCCCTGTGTTAAGAGCCAATATACGGTAGAGGTCCATCTGCAGGGTACCAGGTTTCTCCCCATATGATAATCTGACGCGCTCGAGTAACTGCAAAAATCCCCGCTTGGGCTCCCCTACCATAAATAATGATTTAATGTAATTTGTCACAAAATCGATTATTTTATAAACCAAAGAAAAGGTCATTGTATTCCCATACACAATTACGTATATACCTACAAGGACTATTCTGTCATTCTTAGCAAAAAGGAAAACATATAAATTATTTATAAAGCTATTTCAATCGATTTTTAAAATATTTTTTATTGGCGTCATTACATTAATTTATAGTTAATGTAATGGAAATAGGCACATGCACCTACATACAGATATGTTTAAAAATAGTGTACCTAAGGAACAAGAATCGTCTGCCTCTCCCTTGTATTGTCTTCTTTGTTCCATAAGGTCTAACATTTCTTCTGTCATCCATTGTTGTTTCTTGAATCTATTAGTTACCCTATGTTCTTCTAGGATCTTGGTCATATGTTCACGAAAATGGCCATGCTTTCACAAAATATTCCTTCATGTAATTCAAGATTCATGTAATTCAAAAATGAATAACCATTTTCAATTTCGATATTCTAGTTAAATCAGAGAGTGCAGCAAGCACGTCTACCGGTTTCGAAACTTATTAGTCTCTCGTAATGGCTTGCGAATTTTAGAAGCCTCGGAGGTGTAACCAGAGAAGGTTCCCATTGTTTTCAATCTGGTGGGATGTAGAGTAATATTTTTAATGTTATTTTATATGCTATTAGATTGAAAACTTAGTCTATTCATGTAATTGTTTACATTAGTTGCGATTTTACTTTTTCTATCATCTGAAATAGTAACATTCTTTTTCTGATGTTTTTTCTTCGTTTTCAATATCTGCTCTATCAGTTACCTTACACCACTTGTTTTTAAGAGTTTGTCATTGTTGTTATTAAATTAAATAGTGTTGTTTTTGGTCCAGTTGGAAAAGGAAAGTGTTTTTAATAACAACGAATAATTTATAATGTATCCAGATCAAGTAGCGCTGTTTGTTTGCACAATGTTTATCCAAATGCTTAGTGTTCTGCAAGGTAAGTATACTATCCTATGTTTTACACAGATTTCGACAGACTGGTTCTTACTCAAGAAGACAAAGAGGAACAAACGCAGTGGAAGATCAGTTTCTTAAATATCATATACCTAGAAAGCTGAGAGTTACTACTAAAGCTTTGACTAGGAGGCTGGCAGATGTTCATGGTAGCATAGGTTCACCTGATCCTAAACGCAGAAGATTAAACGAATAAAATTTATCATCTTATGTATGTACCTGCTACAAGCCCTTTATTGGACGCAGCTCATCGAAGACAATGCTTGAAATTTTCTCGTATTAATGCAGCATAGAATGTGGAACATTGGAGAAACGTTTTGTTTACAGATGAGTCTTGTTTTATGAGATATTCACCTCATGGTCGCCAAAGATTGTGGAGAAGACCTGGATAACGCTATGCCCATTGATGTTTCTCTCCTAGAGTACAGTTTGTTGGAGGAGGTATAATGGTATGGGGTTAGCACCATACAGATCTTGTTATGTTGGTGCAAATTTTGTCATAATGCAGGATACCTAATTCTTGGCCGCACGTAGAGTAACAATGCAATAACTACTTTAACGTCGTACTTTACAGATGTTGGTATTCGGGTACTATAAGTCTAAATTCAGACATCCCCTATAGTGATTTGTGGAACAACTTGGGAAGAGTAATCAGGCAAAATTAGAACAGCAGCTGGTAAACAAGTAGGAACAAATACCGCAAAACGAGGTTGCTGCTTTGATCCAGTCTATGCCAGGATGAGATCTATAATTCAAGCTATAACTTCTTTTGATTTCGATTAGAAAAATATCTTAAGGACTCTGGAATAAAAAAACTTCGTAAATTTTTATTTGTTATATGAATCAATATTTTGGAACTTGTTTTTTTATTTTATGGTTATTGAAAAGAAAAATTGAATTTTGTGTAGGTAAGCATATTATATCTGATAAATAATTTTACGGAATAAAAAAATACGCCACTTCCAAAGTTCTCATCACAATCTTCGTATCTTCTAAGTTTTTAGAACAACGCTGCCTGGTATATTTACGGTATTTACAACCTGTCTTTCGATAACAATAAACTTGTACCACATTCTTAAATTACTGGAAAATGAGTAGAACGTGTCACCAGACCCAAACCCACCTATGATTCATGAGGTAAGTGTAATTATATCAGCTGTGGTCTATTGTTTAAATGGAGCTACACGTGCTGATAACAAAATACACACCGTGTTTATGATAACAATGTTTTATGTTATCAAGAAAGTCAGTGCTATTTAATAGCTACTACACTTTGTGAATATCTAATGAATTCGTTTATTGGTTTCCGCTTTTGAAATTAAATAATATTTTTTATCATAGGGGTGTCCTCTAGTCCTCTCAAAAGTAGTCCAGACGATCTGTTTTGAATTGAACAATTTGCATAGGAATCTCTTTTTTGCTGTAATCACTTCAGGATGTACGTTGTATCAATAGTCACAATATGCGCTAGTCGCAAACCTTGTGCTTAATTTTTTATTTAACAAAATCTGAAAAATCGAAAATTTTTGCTTTTGTGCTCATATTTTCGCCTATAACTCGAGAAATATTGTGAACTACACTTCTTCCAGACCAGGGCATTTAGGAAAAAATAAATCGATTTATTAAAACAGCATCGATCGAATTACAACTCTATGCATTGTGTTTTTAATGACGTCAGGGAAAAAGTCTACAATAGAAAAATTGGTGGACATGTATAATAATAATTGTATTTACAGTGCATAAAATAATAAAATGCATACAAGAGTCCGTAAACATGTCAAGATCAGTTAATCAGGTTTTTGGAGCCTCTGAACATGAATACGCCATCAGAACAGACTCCTGGAGCACCTGGTGCCTAAGGTATTGGGTATTGCTAAGCCACGTCATGTGGAATTTGATGCGCCATTTTGCGTCTGTCCTTAATTGTTAAAATTAAATAGCATTTGTTTCATCCGGGGGAAAAGTAGATACAGGTGACAGCAAAAGACTAAAAAAGCCGAGTTGAAAAGACAATATAAGTAAAATATCAAGCAAAAGCAAAATAATATGAACTGTATAACAGTATAACAGTAATAGGTTACGGTTCTGAAAAATAGAAATATTAAGAATACCACAAATAAACTTTTAGATCGTTGCATTGTCACATTATTCTGTTATACTGAAAAACGTCAATGTCATGTTCTTAATTTGGATAAAGTTGGATTAGTGATTAACATTGACACTCACTCCACTCCATAATCAAAATATATCTCATATCTAAACTCCAAACACTCACTTTTCTAGCTTTTTTTGCTGCAAAATCTTTCATCAAATTGTTAAAGTATAAGGCTTAAAAAAGCTCTTAGCATTTGAAACAAAACTAACCAAACTAGACAATCTATCTTCTTAAAGTTCCGCTCCTATCGGAGATTGGAAATCATTCTGGCAATTATAATTTTGTTGGCTACGCGCCGGAATAGTTCAATTGAGCTGCATCCAAACCAGTGATATGGGAGGAATCCCTCCCACATCACTGATCCAAACCATTCACGGAGATTGCGTAGCCACGAGATTTTACGTCTTCCTACGCTTCTTCTGCCTTTGATTTTGCCCTGCATTATATTCCTTAATAGTTCGTATTTTTCACCTCTCATGATGTGCCCCAAGTATTCCAACTTCCTGATTTTTATGGAATTTAAAACTTCGCATTGTTTTCCTAGTTGTTCGAGCACTTGTGCGTTTGTTTTACGATCTGTCCATGATATTTTCAGAATACGTCTATAACACCACATTTCGAATGCTTCCAGGTTTTTAATGTTGGATTGTTTTAGTGTCCATGCCTCAACCCCATACAATCTATAATCTATAATCAATCTGATGATCTATAATCTTTCAATTTTTGATTCTTTACAACACGCTGAATGATCTTTCTCCAGATGCATTAGATGTCATCATGCATAGTAGAATGCGCAAAGCCGTGTCCATATTCGGACACGGCTTTTTTTGTACATTTTTTTACCAAAAAAGTTTTTTTTACAGAACGCTGCGGGCCCCTTTTGCTTGCGGCCCTAGGCCGCGACCTAGTCGGCCTAGTGGTACATCCGGCACTGGGAATTTGAAGAGTTTCGGCACTAAATTGGGACATACAAACAGATTACTCGGTGGTTTTTGGGTTTCTGCTGAGGCACGTCATATTCAATTGTTCTTGACACTCAATTTATGCGAACAGATTACTAGGAGGTTCTTGGGGTTGCTGAACATGAATATGGCATCAGAACCGACCCTCAGAGAACCTAGCGCCCAGGCCCAGGTAGACTGCTATGCACGTCATCTTCTGGAATTTCGAGACTTTTCGACACTAAATTGATGCAAATAGAGTACGTACTTGGGAGTTTTTGGGGTTGCTATTTACGATTATGACGTAGGTGAAGGCCTCTGGAGTAATCTGTCTCTACTGCCGAACTCCTCGAATATCCAGAATGACGTACTTTAGCAATGACTCTGGGTACCAGATGTTCCGGGGGTCGGTTCTGATGGCGTATTCGTGTTCAGCAACCCCAAAAACTCCCGAGTAATGTTTGTGATTCAATTTAGTGCAGAAAACCCTCGAAACTCCAGAAGATAATCTGCCTCAGAAGTGACCCTACGCACCTGGTGCTCCGAAAGTCCGTTCTGATGGCGTGATGCCTTAGCAGTAACTCCTAGCACCAAGTGTTCCGGGGGTCGGTTCTGATGGCTTATTCATGTTAAGCGACCCCAAAAATGGCCGAGTAAAAAAATCTGGTCTTATAAAAGTTAGCACTTTTATAATAGTCCAGGGCGCATCTGTTTTGAGATGGACGTTGAGAGGTGACTCACATTTTTTTGCAGAAATTGCTTGAAAATAACTCAAATAAAAATATTTGAGATATCCTCCCACTCAAAATGGTCCGGAACATTGTTTAAATAATCAAAATGTCAAAATATGAAGAAAAAATTCGATGTTGTTAATGGTTTTTGGATTATAACTTTAAAACTATTCATTCCTGAGAAAAGATGTACTAACATAAAAGTTGCGTAATTAAATTTCCTACAATATAGAATTAGTTAAAAATTTAAAAAATGGTCACCCTTCTTGCAAAATAGCAATAATTGCGAAAAAAACCATACAAAAACAAGTATTGGCATTCTACGTTTTTCAACCATTTATGGTACACTTAGGACCTTCATATTTTACCCAGAATAACTATGTGATATAGTAAAACAACGCTGTAAATTTCATTAAGATCGGTTTAATAGATTTTGCAAAATAAATTTTGCAATCCAGCTTTCGCAAAAAAAATTCATTTTTTTTAAATGTTGCAGGATTGAAAATAAAGCAGATAGCAAGTTGAATTTTTTTTTTGCTTATAGAAGTGTACTGTACCTTTCATTTGCAATTTGCAAAATTAAAATCGATTAATTACCACGGCGTCAGGAAATTTTTTAAATAAACATTAATTTTTGGTGCTTCGCGCAGGACAGCGGTGTTCGATTCACACAAGTTGATTTCCATCAAAATTTCTTCCAATCTTTATCTAATATATTATTTTCTTACTTTATATTTTGTTGTATTTTAATATTTTAATTCCACAAAAATCAAACTAATTTTATTATTGTTTGTGAAATATTGTTTAAACAATTGCATATGTTTAAAAATAATAAACTTTTATTCTCTAAGTTAAAATATATGAACAAAGAAAGTTTTTGCTAAAAAAAGTGTTATTTCAAAGGATAGAGTATGTGTTTTTATTTTGCCAGAAACAAATTTATTTATTTATATCGAAATGTAATAAAAATTAAAATGTATCAATCATTATCAAAGGTCAATGGAATGCCCAATCAGAGCAAACTATCCGCTGTCCTGCGCGTAGCACCAATAATTATTGTTTATTTAAAAAAATTCCTGACGCCGTGGTAGTTAATCGCTTTTAGTTTTGCAAATTGCAAATGAAGAATACAGTTCACTTCTATAAGCAAAAAAAATTTCAACTTGCTATCTGCTTTATTTTCAGTCCTGTAACATTTTGAAGAAATGAATTTTTTTTGCGAAAGCTGGATTGCAAAATTTATTTTGCAAAATCTGTTAAACCGATCTTTACGAAATTTACAGTATTGTTTTACTGTATCATAAAGTTTTTCTGGGTGAAATACGAAGGTCCTAAGTGTAGCATAAATGGTTGAAAAATGTAAAATGCGAATACTTGTTTTTGTATGGTTTTTTTCGCAATTATTGCTATTTTGCAACAAGGGTGACTATTTTTTAAATTATTAACCAATTCTATATTGTAGAAAATTTAATTATGCAACTTTTATTTCAGTACAACTTTTCTCGGAAATGAATACTTTTAAAGTTATAATCAAAAAACAAAGAAAAAAAAATCGAATTTGTCCTTCATTTTTTGACATTTTGATTATTTAAACAATCTTCCGGACCTTTTTGAGAGGGAGGATAACTCAAATATTATTATTTGAGTTATTTTCAAGCAATTTCTGCAAAAAAATTTGAGTCACCTCTCAACGTCCAAATGTACTAATATTTTTACAGATGCGCCCTGGTCTATAAATGAAGACAACGATAGCTCATCAGAAATCAAAATAAGAATAGAAAAAGCCAGATCCATATTCACTAAAATGAAGAGTGTTCTGTGGAAGAGATTTGAGCCTTGAAATGAAACTTCGCCTGATGAGATGTTACGTACTTTCTGTGCTGTTCTACGGAATGGAGTCATGGACGCTGAAAAAGAATGATACCAAAAAAATAGAGGCATTTGAACTGTGCATGTATCACAGAATTTTGAGAATATCATGGACGGAGAGAGTCACAAACGTCGAGGTCTTGAGAAGAATGAATAAAGAAAAAGAAGTCATATTTACGATCAAAAAACTAAAACTGCAATACTTGGGACACATTACAAGAGGCGAAAGATATGAACTGCTTCGAATAATTATGCAGGGGAAGATAGCAGGAAAAAGGTCCATAGCAAGAAGACGAAACTCCTGGCTAAAGAATCTACGGGAATGGTATAGCTGTAGCAACAACGAATTGTTTCGGTCAGCAGTTTCGAAAATACGTATAGCCCTGATGATCGCCAACCTTCGGAACGAAGATGGCACTTAAAGAAGAAGAATGCACTTTTGGATGCATTTTATGCACTATAAATGCAATTATGCATTTCCACCAATTTTTCTATTGTAGACTTCTTTCCTGATGTCGCGTCATCCCGAATACTTACAATGCAGAAAGTTGTAAGTCGATTGTTACCGTATTTAAAAATCGATATATTCCGGTGTTTTTGTTCTAAATGCCCTGGTCGAAGGCAGCGTCTAGACACCGCGATAAATCCGAGCAATTTATCGATATCGATCGAGTTGTTTCAATTTATCGTTGTGTGTAAACGGTACATCGCAGCGATTTATCGGAATTGAAGTTGGATTGCATCAATTTATTGTAACGATCGAGTTGTTTCAGTTTATAATCAATCGCGACAATACATCGCAAGGTCTAAACAAGCTTTAAAAAAATCAATAAATTGTAGCAATTTATCGTCACAATAAATTGCCCGCATTTATCGCGGCGTCTAAATGCTGCTTAATACATCCGATTAAAACACTGCAGCTTGACGAACTAAAAAACTTCAATGAAGCTGATTCACTAATCTTATAAATGAATAACCTCTGCAACCCACAACGAGAAGATGCAATTAAAATCACTCGGATTTAAAATAAACGCTCTCATTGATCATTTCCGCTCATCAACCGCTATTATGTGTAATTATATGTTTTTATTTTTTTATTTTCGGGTTTTTTCTCCGCTGCTGCATGAACGTGAGGCGTTTACGTTGCAGCGTTAGTCATCAATAGTCAAATGTTGCAATTAGTTGTTGTTCTTGTTGAAGGTCTTTCGTGTTAATAGCAATATCTACTGTAATCTGTAGGTACGAGTCGGTTCTTCCATTCGCTGGGTTTCAAAGCGTTATTAACGAACATATTTTAGGTATCCATTGTTTGATAATAACTAGGTCACTGAGAGATAATTTTTTCAATCAACTAACCTTTATAGGCTTATGTAACGAATAATTTGATGTTAGGTATAAATTGATATCGCGGGCGTAACTGACATTCAAAATCGCCAGTCGCTTCAATCGTTGTTTCTGAGAGAACGGTTCATTCAACACAAAATATTCTATTAAAAATTTTTGTTCAAAATGATCTCAGCTACAAAGATAGTTGATGTCAAAATCTTACTTTCTTAAAGAGCATGTTGTTAACTAATTGTGAAAAAATATTCATAAATGTTTGCCAAACCTAGGAACAAGTTTGACAAACTATATAGTTAGGAAGTAAAAGGTCAATTGTTTTAATATTTTTCAAGCGCGGCTCCTCCTTAGGGTCAATTGGTCAATGACCCCCCTAAAATAATCTCATAAAAATACCAATTTTATTAAAAATATCTTTTATCTAAAACTTCACTCTGAAATACTCTCAGCAGTCTGCATTGGCAAAACAAATATAATAGATATAATAACGTCGCGCCTCGCGCTATACACAAGCCCGTGGCTGGGCCGTATTTTAAATTGTCTACATACAGTTCTTATGGCTTATGGACAAATGCATGTAAAATAGAAAAGAGACGGCAGATAGCAATTTCGTGGGCGAGAGTGGGAGTGACCTTTCCGTCGTATACCTGTAGTAGAGTCGACGGCCTCACGTTTAGTTAGTTACCGTCTGCTTGTTCAATGAGAAGGTCATAGACTATTTTGCAGAACTAAAGGATAGAAGAATTGACTTAAAATATAAAAATATTTAAAGTAAGTTTCGTTTTAATAAATTTACAATTTATTATACTATAAATATTCCTATCTATATATCAGTCAATAACCTGTTCATACCATTTTTCCTATATTTTTTAAAAGATTTACTCTAAAAAAAGACAAATTTAATTTTCGGAAAACTAGGGTAAATAGTATTGAGTTTTATCTAAGTCTGTATTTTTTATCTAAAATATAAATGCTAAAAGATCTTTTAAATACTTTAAAAAATCAACAGTTTGAAGTTTTCAAACCAAAATGACCCCCCTGAAGATTGACCCACGAGCCGCCGCTGATATTTTTACGTTTTATGTGATTAAAAATAAGGTTCAGCTGAATTTAACCCTTCACCCCCTCCCTCACCACCAAAAACGTAATTTTCTTGTTTTTATTATTTTAGGTGGGATGCAATTAAGTATCTAATCTTAAAATTTCAAAAAATTCACAGGCGTAGTTGAGGCTTTTACAAAACATGGTAGGGGAGCCCAAGCGTGGATTTTTACAGTTACTCGGGGGGCGTCAGATTATCATATGGGGAGAAACCTGGTACTCTGCAGATTTACCTCTACAATTGGCTCTTAACACAGGGAAGTTCATTAAGGGGCGCAAAAAAAATCTATCCTTAAAAATACATATTCGAAATTGTCAGATTAAGATAAGGTAAGTTAAGTACGTGCAAAAGAGTGTATATTTAAAAAATCTGACGATTTGAGAGGGGCGTAAGAAAATGGGTGAGTCAAAAAGTTCCACAAAAAAAAGCGAATATTTCGCGAAATGAACGCCAGATCGAAAAACTAAAAAATAGGTACGTCTTCAATATTTCTCAAAAACCTATCGAATGTTACTAAACATGACCCCCGACGGAGACGGTGGGGGAAAATTTAAAATTTTAAATACTAACCCCGTGATATTTCGCAAAATGAACATCAGATCGAAAAACTGCAAAAAATACACTTTTAAAATGTTTTGAAAAATCTATCGAATGGTACCAAACACGACCCCCCACGGAGGTGGGGCGGGGGTTACTTTAAAATCTTAAATGGGAGCCCCCATTTTTTTATTGCAGATTTGGATTCTTTACGTAAAAATAAGCAACTTTTATTCGAGACATTTTTTCGAATTATGGATAGATGGCGCTATAATCGGAAAAAACGATTGTTGGAAATGGAAAATTTAATTAAAAAGTGGAAAGTCCACACTAAAATGGAAAATTTTACTTAACCTTTTTTGGTTTTAGGACCTAATAATCACAACCCAATAGGTCCCCATAACGCTCGAGTGA
Organism: Diabrotica virgifera virgifera; assembly: GCF_917563875.1. Classification (NCBI taxonomy): domain Eukaryota; kingdom Metazoa; phylum Arthropoda; class Insecta; order Coleoptera; family Chrysomelidae; genus Diabrotica; species Diabrotica virgifera. The sequence goes on along the minus strand of NC_065450.1, from coordinate 53,464,638 downwards.
CTGCAAATTTATCATACTTTGCTAGGCCGACCAACATTTTTATTTTTTATAGACCCGTATATCGAGTGTACATAACCTTAAAATGCATTTTTATTTTTTTTTTCTGAATAATGCGTATAACTTTTTTTCGATATAACTCGCAGCAAGTCTATTTTTTTTGTATTTGATTAAAAACAATAAGTACTTACTACTAATTTTTTCAGATTTTTTCGTAAGGTGCTCTTTAAAAATTCTAAAAACTTGTTTTTTAGGGGGTTTTGGGGATTTTCCCATTTTGTACACTTTAAAACGGATTAAATTCATTTTTTTACGTTCTATGTGAATAAAAATAACACTCAGCGCAATTTTAACCCTCCACTCCCCGTACCACCAAAAACGTTATTTTTTCGTTTTTAATTTTTTAGGTGGGATGCAATTAATTTAAAAATTTCAAAAAATTCACATGTATATTTGAGGCTTTCACAAAACAGGTGAATGTTTTTTTTTTTTTGAAAAATGCGTATAACTTTTTTTGGAGAGTGTTGGCAATTTTTTTGTATTTTGTGTATTTTATCAAAAACTATACATATTCCTAATTGTTTCCGATTTTCCGTAAGGACCGCCAACTTAAAAAATCCAAAAACTGGTTTTTAGGGGGTTTTTGGAGATTTTTCCCATTTTAGAGACTTCAAAAAAGGGCAAATCAAGGATTTTTTATAGGTTATATAATTATATTATAATTTAAATTATATCAGTCTTGGTACATTCAAAAATGCGAGAAACACGTTCAAACCCCCCAAAACGGTAGGTTTTTTTGGGGGTTTGAATGTGTTTCTCCAATTTTTGAATGTTCCAAAGAACTGAGTTGAATTCTTTAAAATTTTGATTTTAAACTCATCATATTATGTAAAAAAGTAAAAAAAAAATTATTGATTTCAGGTAAAAATCTTATACAGTGATATTTGAAGGTTTTAAAGTACAGATAAGATACAGGTAGGTATATGAGTAGTAGTTGATGAAAAATTCGTGATGTAGCTGATTTTGCTGTTTTAACAGTTTTAAAAATTGAAAAAAATATTTTTTGCCTATCTATAGAATGTTTCTTATACATTTTCGAGAAAAATTGTTCAAATACAAATTGCAGATCAAAAAAGTTCTGTAGTTCCTTTCTCAAGTACAAAATCAAATGGACTATATAAAAGTTCAAATTCCTGTATCAAAATTTTTAAAATTTAGAGATGTTTGTGGGATGGAGTATTGTCATCGAACATAGAAACACCCTGTGCAAGGGGTCTGATTATTTATTCGTTAAGGTAGAACAATTAAAAATAAAATTTGAATAAGAATAATTAATTAAACTGTATCAGCAAAATTCACGGTTTTCTCGTGAATGATTACTTAATTAGATTTCACGATATTGTTCTCAACTTTCACCACGGTACTAATTTATTGATGTTTATGGAATCTCTATATAAATACTCACCTCCGCTGTCAAAATTCCTCGGACTGTTATTCCAACTTGCGGTTCAATTTTCACAGTCACACCTGGTTCAATCACCAATTCAGCGCCAAATTCAACTATGAGGTCATTCCTCAACCAATAAGGACTTTTAGATTTACTAAAAAATATTTTATCATTTACCACAGTCCCGCCAGGATGTTCCGTCAAGGTATCAGTACTTGGTTGTAAGTAAACAAATTTGAAACAAGACAATAAGGCTAAAGGTAGTAACGTCCTTTTGAATTTACACATTTTGGATCAAACGATGAGCACTATCATATCACTAGATTGATTAAAAGTTTGAAAATCGCGTTGTTTTTTGTTTCTATTTACGAAAAATCACAGATTCTTGAACACAAACAATGCCTGCAACGGTGTTATTTCGAAATACCTCGCATTCTTCACCACTGCATCAGTCGTATTAAAATTTGATCCTGTCAGGTACCCAAAAACTTAAATCACAATCGAATTTGATCACAAAAACGTTATATCGACGATTAAAAACCCCTTTTGTGGTGCATTTTCCGTTCGTTTTTGTTGCACTTTAGGGGAGGACGGAAGGTGCGGTTATACTAGTTTTTTACGTTAAAAACTTCTGTCACGTGACGTAATGCAGCCAGGTAACCCCCACTCACCTGTGGGCCAGGTAGAGTGGTAGAACAGGTGTGATTGTGTTTTGTTTCTCCGCTAGATAGCGATATGTACCGGTCAGAGTTCTAGCGATCTGTAGCGAAGTATCGCTGCGTTGCAACTGTTCACCAACGGCGACTTGATTGAAAATTTCTTGACTTCTTCACCGTGCGTTCTTTCTTTGATATAATTTCACTGGCGCATAGGTCCAGTGCATTAATTTGGCGTAGGTGGAAACTAATTAGGAGGTAATTGACGTTAATAGTACCGAGATCAACTACTTACTATAAGCGTTCTGTAAGTTTAGCGAAATATTTTTATATAGATTAGAAAGTTTTATTTGCTCATTATCAAATTCGAGTAATATTATCTCTACTTAACTTGTTTGTTTTATTAGCAACGTTTTTATTTCATATATTGATGATTCAATTCATAAAAATCCATTATCACCTGTATGGAGATAACAGGTACTTGTTTGTCCCAGATAAGTTCTTTTATTTGATTGTTCTGAGAGTGAAAACACAGTTTGGTGTATATATTTTTTAATATAACGTTTCTACATTAGGTTAACAGACTCTGATCTGATCTACAGGGTGTCCAGAAACTCTTCTGATAAACGAAGACCGAAGATTTCTCAGATAATTTTGAGACAATTTAACCCACCTCACCTAGTCCGAAAACGCTTCCTAAGGAAGCTAGAAGAGCTCTTTGAAGATGGCGTCTTGTAATTAGTTTTTTGATACCTCCAGAACGCTTCTATTCGAAAAATGAAAATTGGTACGAATAGGTAATATTTATCTTCCAGAGATAAATCGATTCCATCACTTGCGAATTTCTAGTACTGGACATTAAGCGATAAGCGTCTGTTTTGGGTATGGCAACGGTTATTTTATCGCATAATTTTTTGTCTTTAAGTTTAACTAGCATTTTTGACCCTGAATTATTAAATTGCAAAGTATTCTAGTACTAAAATATGCACTACACAATTGCTATAAGCAGTGCCGGCGCTAGGGTATAAGGCGCCCGCCTGCAAAACTAGCTAAGGCGCCCTTCGGTTTAATTAGGTACCTATATTTAGATATTTTATCTTCTGGCAATGGTACAAAATGTAATTAAGATGAAAATATCTTAAAAACATTATTTTCCTTATTTAAATTTCTACAAAATTATCCATAGGATTTTGAAAATGAGTGTTCGCCACTCACTACGCTTACTGGAGCCGTGAATAAATTAATTCTATTGCATTGCAAAATTTGAAAAAGATAATGGATTTGAGATTATAAATTTTAATGGATTTACTGGTATTGTCGTATTTGCACTTGCACTAAAAATATCTGTATATCAATATTTCCTCGAAAAATTCTATGGAGTTAACACCTTTGTTGTCACCGTGTGTCAAACTTACTTGTAAATTGTCAGTGTTTTCTTAAATCTTTGTTATTTGTCTCGAACACATTGTATAAAAACCTAAAGCTACGTAGGTATTAAGAGCAAACAGTAGCGATCAACAGGTAGCAACAAACGCGTTCCAAGATTGCGGCTCTAATTTTGAATATTTTGTCGAGATTTTTGGCACATATATTCGTAATATAATAAACAATGGCGGTACAGAGTCCAATTTCAGAAATATGTTAGTATGTGGAAATGACTCTATAGCTAAATAAAATATTGAAAAAAGGAGCCAGTACCGCCATTAAGAAAGACAAAAAAACACACTTTCTTCAAATAAACTTTTTTATCCCGTGCCTAGATTTTGTATCACATTGGAACTACTAAAAATCGATTTTTTTATAACAAGAAATCGAACGTCACTGACTTGGCAACATTTCGCGCCTATGTATATAAAAATGATTGTTTTTGATAGTATAAACGTCACTGTCAGTGTCGAATTACCGACGCACTGTTGCGTCACTTTTGAAAGTTCGCAGAACTTTCGCAATCTTGGACCGCGTTTGTTGCTACCTGTTAATCGCTACTGTGTGCTCTTAAAGTGATTTTCTAATAAGTCAAAAAGTTCGTTTAATTACCATAAAGGAGTATCTATAAGGGTATAAAAAACAAAAAACTAGGGTATAAAAACCCTCTCTTCGGCTGTTTTAGGTTGTTCATAAACAAATTGACGCTTCTTTTTTAACTGTAGAACTTCTAATATAGATTTGAATTCTGTTTCTCCATATACCAACATTTTCACTTAATTGTTTTGCAGCCTCCAAAATTTTGTTATAATTTTTATCGTGTCGATATTCAGAAACATAATTTAATTTCTCGATAGATTTCATAAGTAACGAATATTTATAGGTATTTTCCTCTTGAATAGCTTTACTATTGGATTAATTCTATTGAGTAAATGATACCAAATTATTAAACTTCAAATAAAAACCTTTAACTGTAAGACATACACTACTTTCCCAGCGCGTATCTGACGATTACTTTAGATTTAAATTTGATATAACTTGTAATAAAATATTCCAACGTTTTGGGGACGATGAAAAAAAGTTATGTATATATGTCTTGAACTGTTTGCAGAGTCATTTATTGTTAAATTGAATGTGTGCGCAGTACATGGAACAAAAAAAGTCAGAGGATTTTGTGTTACAATTAAATTTTGTAGCCCATTTTTCCTCCTCATATTCGCTCCAATCTCAAATCTTTGCCCACGCATACCTATAGTCAATGGAAATATTCCATTTCTACAATATTTCTGACATTTTTTCGTATCAACCGCGGCCATTGAATCATCAATTTCAATAAATCTTTTTGTTGGAAAGGAACGAAAAAAGAAATTTTCGTTGATCTTCACAATGCCATCAGTGTAAGAAACCAAGCGTATTATATCATTATTGTCATTATTATTCTGTTATACCGACATCTCATGCAACAAACTTAAGTTTGGGAATATGATTCATAACTCGACGATGCGCAGTGGTTCTTGTTTACTAGTGTTACGTTACCATGGAAACGGCCAGTTTGGTAATTATTTACTTTAATTGAATATACGTATTAAAAATTATTTTAAATTTCCTTCCGCCACTGGTAGAAACCACCTGCGCGAAACACTACGTCACACTCCCAAACTTATGTTTGTTATTTCAACCATATTCAAAAAATTAATTTTTCTATGATTTTGTGTAACACCAGCAGAAAAAGACACTCATTTTGGCGCCCCCCAATCAGGGGCGCCCGCCTGCATTGCATCCCTTGCAGGCCCGTTATCGCCGGCCCTGGCTATAAGTCGGTAGGATACCTACACCGTTTTCTCAGGGCCTATTTTACCACTAGGCCACTAGGCCCGTGAGGCACCTGCCTCGGGTCCGCATTTTAGTGGGGCCCGGAAAGATCCCAAAAAAAATTTTTTATTGCAATAACAACATAAATTTTCAAAATTCTTTCATTTTACGAACTGGAAATGATAAAGGATGACTCCACTGTTGATTTTCAAGCGACTCCACCTGTCATAAGTGACATCTCCGTCATCTCCTATAGAAAACGACAATTGTTAATAACTCTTTTCCTAGAATATAGGGGATTGGCCAAAACATTTAAATCTGGAATTTCAACAATATCTTACAAATAATCGACCGAATCAATATATTGATAAAATTAGTGAATGTGTTACACAACTGAATAATAACAAAACCAGACATTTGCAAAATGCAATTTTTTTATACAATGAAAGCTAATGGGGAAAAATCTTCTCGAGTGATTAGTGTACAGTCCTAAATATGTAGCCGTGTTTATTCTTACGCTTGTAAGTAAACTGATTTCCACGAGAATCATTGTTTTTCTTACTCTGGATGTGTATAATGGAACATTGGAAAAACGTTCTTCAACGAATAATAGCAACCATTAAATTTTTGTCCATGAACAGTCTATCCTTCTATGGTTCAACAACCAAATTATTTACAAAAGGAAATGACATACTTATATACAGTGTGTCGCATTTAAGATGAAGACAGCCCTATATTTTGGCTGTCAAAATAAATACAGAGTTGAAGATTTGCAAAGTCATAGGTACAGGTTGAATGTTAACATTAATTATGATACATAGATGAAATTTAAATTTTAAACGCAGCCTACTGCGACTCCACAAACAGGGTAAATTTTCGATATTTTGCTTAGCATTAGAGATATTGGAAAGATTTATTTGAAAAAGATGTTCCAAATATTATTCTAACCCCACATACCAAATTTCATAATTTCATAACAAAATTCGCATTTTTAGTTTTTTTTTTAATTAGGTATTTGTAGTCAGGATTTTGTTTGTGGATTCGCAGTAGGCCGCGATCAAAATTTAAATTTCAGTTGAGAATCTTAAAAAATGTGAACATTCAACCTATATAACTGTGCAAAACTTCCAATCTGTATTTATTTTGATAGCCGAAATATAGAGCTATCTTCATCTTAAATGCGTCACACTGTGTTTTTAAATATAAATTTTATTTATTGTTAATAAAAATTTAAATTTCTGGTGCAACTATATTTCTATTAAATATTTAATTCATTTAAAAAAGTTATTATTATTATTATTATTAAATCATATTTAGGGGCCCAAAAATTGAGTAGTAGTCCAGGAACCAAAGAAAAACATTCATTCTAAGCAAAAAATGTTCTATACATTTTTTTTGACAAAATTAATAGTTTTTGATTTATTCGCTATCGAAAGTGTTAGTTTTATATCTACTCACTTACGATTCACTCAATTTTTGCCTTAGAACAAATTTTATCAAACCAAGTTCTTGGGAATTAAATTATCTACAATTTCATAGTTAATCATTTTTTTCGTATCTCTGATGCTAATCTTTCTATTCTGAAGAAAATGGCATTTTTTACCAAATTGCAAACATTCGTTATTCGCTTTAAACTTCAGTTTTTTAAAAACTAATCATTCTAAGCCAGTCAAACTTCTAGAATCTATTAATAATACATCAATAAAGAAGAATAAATAAGGCCAATGACTAAAAACGCCGCTAACATACATTATTATACTTCAAATTGGTATTCTCCTTTTTTTTTTCAAAAAAATATATTGATTTTTTAACCGTAACTTTTTTATTTTTTATCTTCGAAAGCTCGTTAAAAAAGAATTTTGTAGGTTTTTACAAGATCTATAAGACTATTAATATTAAATCCTTTTAAAATTCTCAGTAACAAAGAGAGGTGGCATTGAAAGGGTTGGCAAAGGTGGTTTTTGCATGATATTACAAGTTTTAATTGTCTATAGCTCATTCAATTTTTGCCGTAAAAAAATTTTTTGAAACCAAGTTCTTGGGAATTAAATAAGCTACAATTTCATATATATAAATATTTTTTCGTATCTCTGATGCTAATCTGTCTATTCTGAAGCAAAGGGCATTTTTTACCAAACTTCAAAAACTCGTTATTCGCTTTTAACTCTATTTTTTTTAAAAACTAATCATTCTAAGCTGATCAAACTTCTAGAACCTATTAACAATACATAAATCAAGAAAACTAAATCAGGTCAATGACAAATTTTAATTGGGGTGGTGATTAGGGGGTTGTTTACGATCACTTTTTTGCTGAAAAAAATAGGGACTCACATTCTTTTCATTATTCACTTAATTTTTTTAGCTAGAGATTTTTTTTATTCCTGAAGATACATATTTTTAAATACTTTAAATTAGTTTCAACAAGTTATCCTCTAAAAATGCATAGTTTTCCCGTCCTTTGACTTTGAAACTACAATATTTAGTATTTGACGAAGAATAGCCAACATATAATAAAGTATAGCTCGATTATTATTGGTCTTAAAGAAAATAAAAAAACCGGTTTTGTTTATTTTTTCAAAAGGTACATTTTTGTTAAGTAAAGTTGTTTTGATATAACGAAAATTTTTTAGTTATTAGCAGAAAACTGATTAAAAATATTGATTTTTTCGATATAAAATTAACACTTTCGAATCTTTCGATAGCGAATAACTACATAGATAACTATTACTTTTATCAAAAAAATGTATAGAACGTTTTTTGCTTATAATGAATGTTTTTACCAACTCTTGCGGTCAAAATATAATAAAAATTTCCAACCCCGAGATGGGGTGGCAACCACCCCCATGGTAAAAGCGCCTTTCGGCATCATATAGATTTTGATCCTTGGACTATTCAGTACTTATTCTCAAATTTTCAAGCAGATCGATCCATTCTGTAAAAATTGCGGGGTTTTGTCCTATTTTAAGCTTCATTACTTGGACTATAGTGCCTCGGGTCTGATTTGAACTAAAATAGGCTCTGCGTTTTCTAGAAAAACAGATTTGAAAATTTTTCGTTTTTTGAATTATAAAAAACATTTCAAAAGCAATCTCTTTAGGAAAACTAAAACTGGTATGGCTTGTTCAACAGTAAATGGTTTGAATTCAATTAGTGCGGTCGTAAATATTATTAAATTTATCTGACCTGGCCCATTGTTAAGACCCACCTGGAGCGATAAGCCACCGATGTAGACAGAGTTGGTCTTTTGCAATTAACACTGACTAGACGGTACTCCCATAATAAAGCCTAAAATAAATTTTACCTGAAACCGGGCCTTTTATACTATTATCGGTTAATCCAGGCTGTTTATAGTGGTAACTAATTGAACTTAACTTATTACCATACCTATCTACTTTTCCTCAAACGTATATTTTTATGGGATACAAATTTTTTAAATACATATATCATTATATCATAAGAAACAATTAATTTTCCTTTTATTTGCGAATTGAATTTACTTCAAGCTTTCAAAAAAATGTTTATGATCCTAATTTTTATGATCAGGGGTAGTTTTTAGGGGTTGAATCAAATTAAAGACTTGTACGTACTTATCAGGTTTTTTATATTTAAATAATACATATTTTTTGTATTTAACATCGAAAATAAAATAACTTTATAATCTCATCCATTTTTTAAAGCTGTAAGAGGTGTACTTAGTTACATTGTAAAAACAACAAAAATTTAACATGTTTAAACATATTGATGTCTATAACTGCTTCCATTTATTAATTTTCAATTTTTTCCTAGGTTTCATTCTTAGGGGTGGTTTTTGGTGGTTAAAAAAATTAAGTGTCAGATTTCTTGTACTTGAAGGAAAGAAATTCTCCTATTACGATCTGAAATAAAAAATTTCATGTTTCTTGACCATATTTTTTAAATACTCTTTGTATGAGGGGTTGTTTTTAAGGTTTGTGAGCTGTAAAATATCAAAATATTAAAGTCATGATTCAAAACAATTAACATTTAACATATTTGAACATAATTATAGCCCATGGATTCATTAGTTTTCAATTTATTGGAGTAAGGGGTAGTTTTCACCCCTTAAAAATAAAAAGCAAACTTTGCGACCAAGTCAGGTTTATAGAGGAGGGTAAAATGAACTTAATTCAAAATTGTCAAGGAGGTGAATGAAGGCAATTAGAATTGCGAGGTTTGGATCCATTTTAATCTTGAATGATTGTACTAATATTATTTATCGTTATTGCTTTTAAAGTTCAAGTCTAAGATCCGCATAGAAAAATTGACCAAATATAATATTTAAGGTTCTTTTACGAATGTGTTAAAGCGTTGCGAAATATCACCATTGTGGAAAGGATTTCCTCGCCAGAATCAAATACTATTGGATTCAATTAAGGAGAGCAGCAATTAAGGACGTCACCCTCTTCCTTGGTAGGTACAAGTTGGCACGGAATTATCTTATCGATATAATACGAGTATGCAATTGCTTAGAGATGTTTGTTATTGCTGTAACCTAGCATTTTGTTGTTTCGCATGTTATGTACTTTTGAAACTATTTACTACGCATTGCAGCAGATGGTAGGGGAGCCCAAGCGGGGATTTTTGCAGTTACTCGAGCGCGTCAGATTATTACATGGGGAGAAACCTTGTACCCTGAAAATGTACCTCTACCATATATTGGCTCTTAATGCAGGGGAATTCGTTAAGGGTAAGCCGAAAAAAAATATATCATTGGAAAAACTCGAAATCGTCAGATTAAGAGAAGGTAAGCGAAGTACATGCAAAACAGTGTATATTTCAAAAATCTGACGATTTGAGCGGGGCGTAAGGAAATGGGTGAGTCCCAAAGTTTCACAGGAAAAAGCGAATATTTCGCGAAATAAATGACAGATCTAAAAATTAAAAAATAATTGCTCAATATTGTTCAAAAATGTATCGAATGATACCAAACACGACTTCTCACGGAGAGGGGTGGGGGGTAAATTTAATATTTTAAATACGAATCCCGCGATATTTCGCGAAATGAGCATCAGATCGAAAAACTGAAAAATGCATTTATTCAATATTTTTGAAAAATCAATCGAATGGCACCAAACATGACCCCCCCACGGAGGTGGGGTGGGGGGTTATTTTAAAATCTTAAATGGGAGCCCCCATTTTTTTATTGTAGATTTATTTGGATTCGGTTGGAAATGGAAAATTAAATTAAAAATGGAAAGTCTCCACTAAAATAGAAAACTGTGCATAAATTTTTTTGGTTTTAGGACCTACTCTTCGCAACCTAATAGGTACCCATAACGCTCGAGTGACTGCACATTTAGCATACTTTGCTCCCCTGCCAAGAGATTTTTCTTCATTGGTCTACCTGGTATTGTCGATCTTCTTGTCCCGTTGCTTTCATCATTTCAGTGATGTTATTAAGACGATTTTTTCTATATTTCTTCGAATTAGATTAGGTGTTAATTAAAAACAATATAAAGTACTTGAAGAAATGGAAATAAAGAGACGAGTCAGGCAAGGCTGCATATACTGTCACCTCTATTATTTAACGCTTATTCTGAAGAGGTAATTCGAGAAACTCTGGAAGATGAAAAAGTCGGCATAAGAGTAAATGGAGACTTAGTTAACAACATCAGATGTGCAGACGATACAATAATAATAGACGATAATTTAGAAGACCTGGAAAGACTCCAGTAAAATAGTAAGGTGTAGTAGGGAGTACGGACTTTTTCTCAATATCAAAAAGACGAAGTTTATGAAAATTAGTAAAAACAACCATAATACTAACAAAATCTTGATAGTAGAGGGCCACAATATGTGTCCCAAGATTATTTTTTCAAAGTTGGCTGATAATATTTCCTAATTTTGGTAATACCTACTTATGTTTCGTATATCTTAAGAAGGCATTTGACACGGTCAAATTAAAGTACGTTATCCATTTATTGTACGTAAGAGGAATGGGATATTAAAGGAATAATTAAAACTAGGAATTAAAACTAGGAATAATTAAAACGATCGAAAATATCTACCAGAACAACAAAATAAAAGTAAAAGTAGATGAAGAACTAACCGACCCAATTGAAGCTGGCAATGGGATAAGACAGGGAGATTCCCTGAGTCCTGTGTTGTTCAACCCGATCATGGACGAAATATAAAAAAGTAAGAACAAAAAAAGGATACCAAATGGGAGAAAAACAACTGAGAATAATCTGCTATGCAGACGACGCAATACTAAGTAATCTCTCAAAGTGAATATGATTTTTACAGCGTATGCTGCACGAATTTAATATAACCGTTAGAAAATTTAACATGATAATTTCCCCAAAAAAGACTAAATGCATGGTTATAACAGCAGATCTAATAAGTTGTAAATTAGAGCTGGAGGGTCAAATAATAGAACAAGTCATGGAGTTTAAATAACTAGGCATCACACTATCTAGCTACGGAAAGCTCGAAACAGAAGTGGAAGATCAGGTGAATAAAGCAAACGGAGCCTCAGGTTGCCTGAATGAAACAATATGGAGAAATAAAAACATCGGAAAAGAAGTGAAAGGCAGAATTTACAAAACAGTCATCAGACCAATAATGACATACTCGGCAGAAACACGACCTGATACGGAAAGGACAAAAAGAATGCTAGAAACAGCAGAGATGAAAACATTGCGAAAAATCGATGGTAAGACGACGTGGGATAGAGCTAGAAGTGCAGATATACGAAGGAGATGCAAGGTGGACAACATTAATAACTGGGTGAAAAGCAGAAGAGTAGAATGGAACGACCACATAAGCCGAATGACAGCAAATAGAGTGGTAAGAACGGCGAGAGACGGTTTCCTAATAGGAAGACGATCAGTGGGAAGACCACGAAAAAGATGTAATGACAACTTACTGGAGGCACATTGAAAAACAGACAGAGTAATATCTATATAAAAAGAAGAAGAAGAAGAAGAACAGATCTGTCAAGACAAGACAACTCTATATGGAAGCCCATAAACAGTAAGAGAAAGCCCATAACAGCATTACCTCCAATACGTAAAAATTCGATACCACCAGGACCATGGGCAAAAAGTGATAAAGAAAAGGCTGACCTCTTTGCCGAGAAGAAGTTTTTACTCCCCTAAATGCCGACCAAATACCAGAAGCGGACCAAATATTAGAAGAACCACTACAGATACAGGACCGAATAAAACCATTTACTCCAAAAGAAATTAAAGATGTAATTGCCACCCTAAACCCAAAGAAGGCACCAGGTGAAGATCTGATAACCGCAAAAATGTTAAAAGAAATACCCAAAAAGGGCATAGTAAAACTACTGCACATATTCAATGCAATACTCAGATGCGACTACTGGTCCAAAGCACTCAAAATTGGACAAATAACTATGATATCAAAGCCTGACAAAAACCCTCTAGATGTCTCATCATATAGGCCTATCAGCTTATTACCAACAATCTCCAAGTTGCTTGAAAGACTTATCCTAAACAGAATAAATGCAGAAATAAATCCACAACATTGGATCCCAGATCATCAGTTCGGATTTCGACAAAGTCATTCAGCAATACAAAAATGCCATCGCATAGACAACGCCATCAATCAGTCACTTCAGACTGTTCGCAGACATCAGTCAGGCTTTTGACCAAATCTGGCATCCAGGCTTGTTATGCAAAACAAAAAGAATTCTCCCAGCAAGTTACTACAACCTACTGAAAGCCTATCTACACGAACGGCAGTTTAAAGTTAATGAAGAAGTACCGGAACACAAGCCTATTCACTCTGGCGTACCACAAGGGAGTATACTAGGGCCATTATTTTATACTTATACCATATACATATGACTTGCTTAAAAACGATAAAACAACCATAGGGACATTTGCAGACGACGCTGCTATTTTTGCCAAGCATGACGATCCTATTGCAGCAACACAAAATCTCCAAGAGCATCTAAACTCACTTGAAATATGGCTGAAGAAGTGGAAGTTTATGAAGGAAGTAGAATATCTTGGCCATGTTATGAGGAATGAACAGAGATATGGCTTGTTGCAACTCATTCTTCAAGGCAAGGTATTTGGAAAGAGAGGACCAGGGAGAAGAAGAATATCTTGGCTTCAAAACCTGAGAAAGTGGTTTAATACATCGACAACCGGACTATTCAGAATAGCAGCAAGCAAAGTTAGGATAGCCATGCTGGTCGCCAACATCCGGAACGGATAGGCACCTTAAGAAGAAGAAGAAACAAAATCATCCCATATAACATTCACTCTCCGCACTGGAACCTGCCCACCGGTAACCATCAATCAAATAAAAATACCTCAAAGTAATCAAGTCAAATACCTAGGGCTACACTTTGACAGTAAACTCAACTGGAAACACCATATAACAAAGAAAAGAATGCAACTTGATCTAAAATCTACAGAAATTTACTGGCTCATCGGAAGAAAATCCCACCTTTCAATAGAAAACAAATTGCTAATATATAAAGCAGTGATAAAGCCAATCTGGACTTATGGTATTGAACTGTGGGGCTGTGTTAGCAAATCCAATACCGTCATTATCCAGAGAGCGCAATCCAAGATACTTCGAGCAATAGTTAATGCACCATGGTATGTATCTAACCAAACTCTACCCACTGATCTAAAAATTCCATATATGTAAACGAAGTCATTCGAGAAAACACCACAATAAACTAGAAGACCATCCTAATTAATTACTTCATCCACTACTGCAACCTGTCCACAATAGAACACTCAGAAGAAGCTGGCCATCCGACCTAAGAGATAACTGAGGAAACATCGCTGGATGTGTACCTCTTCACGTCACCACATTTACAATCAGGGCCGCGTTTAGGTCAATTGACGCCCTAGGCAATTCTCTAGTAGCCGCCCTTCAAACATGTACCTACCATTTTTGTGAAAACAAAATGCAAGCAGATTTTTTTATGTAAATAAGAATGTTAGGTTCGTCAAATAATGTTTGGAAATGTGTTAAAAATATTCTTTATTTTACATCAGGCGTAATGTTACATAGGTATTACTATTATAAAAAGGCGCCATGCATTTTTTTGACAATATTATTATAATAATTAATTTAATGCATGACCAACAAATTGACTTATAGATGTTGGTTTTATATCTGATTGTCAGTGTCAATAAAGGTAGATAATAAAAAAAATGTTTACTCTGTTGGAGTACGAAGGGAACCACGCATTCTCGTTGGAACTTTACCGCTCTGAGCAGACGGGACGTGAATTATAAATTGTAAATTCCCTCATCTTCCTTAGTCTCAGCATCCGTTATGGCTTGCAAATTGTAGAAGCCTCGGAGGTGTTACCAGAGAAGGTTCCCGTTGTTTTCAGTCTGGTAGGATGTAGAATAACATTTTTGGGTGTTGTTTTATGTGCTATTAGATTGAAAACTTAGTTTTTTTCTTCTTATTGTTAGATTTTGTAGCTGCTTTATTTCTGCGTTTTTACTTGCATGCATATATTGTGTTTTAGCTTGATTGATTATAAGGCCACAATTTTGTGCAGCTCGTTCTATTTGATTGAAAGCCTATTATTTTTCTTGTTGACCTTTTTTTCGGAAGCCGTCCGTTATATACTAGTAATACTGCAGCCAATCGGCTTATTGTACATCTTTCATTCCCTCATTATACCCACTCCAGGATTCTGGAACCGTATATCAGCTTTTACAGGTCTAATGGATGACTACCATATATTTTTCGAATCATTTGGTTCTCTCCAAAAAGTATTTGCCGCCTGCGATCTATATAGTACATCGCACTCATGCAAGATATACTTAGTTGACTGTTTCAGGTTCTCTGATGCAGAGTCTGCAGCTCGAGTCTCCATTAAACAATCCTATTGTAGCGAGGTGTCCATTGAATTGAGTGGTGCATGTCCAGTAAGATAGCCTGTTTGACTCGATCTGCGCTGATTCATGCTTGTTTTCTGAAATACTACTACGGCCGACTATGAAGCCTAAGCATTTTGTAGCTGATGTTTTTTAACAAGTGCATCAGCTCTTTTATTGCCGTATATTAGGACACTGTTATGTTCTGCCAGTCTGTCGAGTTCCTCTTAGCATTCCCACACCAGCCTAGAGTCCACATTAGAACTTATGTTATGATGAGTGCCCCATGGCTGCTTGGCTATCTGCGCTTATATTTATCCGCTTCAGTTCAAAAGCCCTCATGCCCTCATGTTGATTTCACTTGCACGCTGCAAGATTGAAAAAATCTGCCTGAAATACAGAGATATATTCTTTTAGTGCACCTGAACCTTCTGCAGTTTTAGACCCCTCTGTAGTGTATCAGGTACATAACTGCAGTCTGTCAAGTGTTTCCTCTGTCCCATTCCTCTTGTGAGCTGATGTCCACTTGGAAAGGTACTTCGGGCCTATATCTGAGTACCATATTGTCAGAAATCATCATCCATTCAGTATCCCTATTTTCATTTATGATATTATTATGTCCTGATGTAACCGTTTAGTTGCTCACGTTTTCTTGCAGTCTATAATTTCCCATCTTCGCCACCCCCTTAATAATTATATGTAAAGGATGCAGATCCAGTAGGGCCTCCATATAGCTGCCGTTTGTCTGCCCCTCATAGCTCCTGTGATTCAGAAGCAAGTAAGTCTTTGCACCTTGTTTAGTTTGAGGATGGCACTTTTTTGCTATATTTTTGTCGACCGTACCATTGATGAATATGTAATTTTTGGTTTTAAGTCCATTTCTAGTTTTAAACTCCACATTTTTCCATGAGTGCGGCTGGCTGATATTACCGTAATTACCGCTCTCTTGGTTATTCGTTCTACTTGCTGATTCGAAATAAGCCGAGTCTAATAATAGCCCGAGATACTTTACTTCTCTCGCCAGATTTAGATGTTTATGATTTCGGCTTAGAGGATTCAATCCCTCTAAATTCCGTCTTCGGGTAAACTCCATTCTAAAGGTTTATGTTAAGTCCATTCTGTAAATATATTTGAAGCCCATTCTGTAAATATATCAGACTGTGCCATCAAATTTGCAGTGGACTTATTATGACCAGATCATCCGCATAGCCTATCATTGCCGAGTCGAGTTATTAGCCAATTTATGATCAGATCCCACAACAGGAGATAAAACTCACCCTGCGGATACCTTCTGGCTACTTGGGCTGACACTGTGTATCCCCCAGTAACGTTGCGTATATTACACGGCTCCTAAGCATGCAGTCTATCCATCTGCAGCTTGTTTCGTCTATTGCTTTGAGACGAATCGCCATTGTTATTTTTCGTATGAGGTGTTGTCGAATGCTCCCTCTTTATCGAGATCGAGAAACGCACCCAACATCACCTCTTTGTTTTCCAGAACGAACTCCACCCTCTGTACTAGATGATGCAGTCACGTTTCTGTAGAGATGCCTGCTCCACATCTGTCAGACTTTTAACCAACACGCCATCCCTAATATACCTGCCGAGCAGTTTTTCTAGTCTTCAGTATGAATGACATCAGACTTATCAGCCTCAGCGATTGTAGCCTTCTCTTGTCTAATTTTGCCAGGTTTAGACATAAAAGCCACCATTGTTAGCCTCCATACTTTTGGTACGTACCCTCATTCTAGGCTAGCCTACAGTATCATAATATAATTTATCTACTCTTTGTCATATGTATAAGTTTAGTTTGTGAAAACTGTCATTATAGATAGCAGTGCGTGAAGGGTTTAAAGTGTGCGTGAAGTAACAATGTATTTTAAATGGGATTTACTTTTTCGCACTGTTTTTTGGCACACTTTCATATAATCAAATATCCTTAACTTTCGCGTTGTCATGGTGATGACATAATGAGCAATAAATTACAACAAAAGTTTTGTGGTTTGAAAGAAGTTAGAATTTTTAAATGTCAAAGTTCTAAAAATTTTAGAATAGAAATGAATTCCAGTGACGAAGAGTTACAGTTTTTCATTTGTTTATCGTAGATAAAATATTGTATGAAACAGTGCGTGAAGTACTTTTTACGAACTTACGCGATGTATATAGCACTCGCTGCTCCGCTTTCGCTCGTGCTCTAAAGATCGCGTGCGTTCGCAAAAAGCATACTTCACGAACTGTTTCATAAATAACTATTTTTGTACAGGTTATTTCCCTTGTGAAGAATAATTGGATAAATCCCGTCCGGACCCGATCATTTATACGGCTCTAATGAGTTTATTGGCCATTTGATTTTGTCCTGGTTCGTAACTTCTTTTGCACTAGCCAATTTTCCCTATAAATATGAGTTATGGAATCCAGCCCAATTTGATGCCATGTGTCTAGTGGTACCACTTTTGTTTGAGACTCAGGAAAGTGCACCCTGAAATGTTCTTTCAGAGTCTCTTCACTATTTATTAGTGTATTCACCTGACTCCTTTTGGAGCGAAGGAATACGTACCCGAGTGTCCTTTGAGAGAACTTTATGGAACCTTGACATTTCTGCAAACTGCAACTTCTCGCAATGCCTTCTCCATGATTCTCTTTTTGCGAAATTAAATTTTCGTCTAACTTCTGTCCTTTGATTTTTAAGAGTGTCATTGAACAATATACATCATTGGTCATAGGGGAGTAGCGCCTGAAGTAGTGTCTTTTTCAGGTCTATGTTAATTCGTTTTGTATCCGGATATTATTTTCTACTTTTAGTTTTTTTATCAATACTATTAGTTGTGTTGTTATATTAAATTCTTTCATTATTTATATTGTTGTAATTCAGGGCTATTTAATAATTCATATAATTTATTGATGAGCTCAGGGATTAAGTGAACTATTACGGTGTTTTAACTACAAAATTAAATCTCCAAAAAAACGTGACAAAAACTTCTAATTGACAAATATAACTGTCAGATCCATTACTAGTCTGACTTACTAACTTACACCTAAATTAAACACTAAATTACACCTATGCTAAGGTGATTCATAATACCGCCCCCTTCTTTCAGGCTGTTAGATCGCCCTGAACATTACCTAAATGAACCAGGTCGGTGGATTCTGCCCTTCATAAGGCCACAGTCTCTCTAGGTGAACAACCTTCGGCTTACTTCGTGGCGTCAGTTGCACCCTATATACAAGGTCGTTTATCTTCTTAATAACCAGGTACGGTCCCTCCCAGGGTCGCTGCAACTTGGAACTTAGACCTTTCCTTCTCGTTGGTTGGTAGAGCTAAACTGCATCACCTTCCTTGAAACTAACAGGTGTGGATTTCTGATCGAACCCAACCTTCATCCGGTCACTGGTGAGTTGTAGCTTGTTTCTGGCGAAATCGTGAACTTTAACCAGCCGATCCTTTAGACCGCTGACATACTCGGGGAGTGTCTCTTGACCCACCTCTCCGTCTGGTAGATTACTATGTAGGAGATCGATGGGAAGCCTCATCTCTCGACCAGTTAACAGCATTGCTGGAGTGTAACCAGTTGCATCATGTTGAGAACTTCGGTATGCTAGCGGAAACAGAGGTACCAGTTTGTCCCAGTCTCTCTGATTTTCGTCTACAAAAAAGGGACAGGTAGTTGTTGATGGTCCGGTTATGTCTTTCTACCATGCCGTCGGATTGAGGATGGAGCAGTGTCGTTCTGGTCTTCTTAATTCCTAACAAAGCCATCATGGTCTTCCAAACTGCTGATTCGAAGTTGCGCCCCTGGTCAGACTGAAGCAGAAGTGGAAAACCATGTCGGGAAACGAGATTCTCAAGCAGGGCTTCACCAACTGTGACTGCTTCTTGGTTGGGTAGTGCAACTACTTTAACGACGTTCTACACCTTCGTTGCGGGGCATGCCTCTCAGAGGAAAGGGGGGGAAACATATGTAAGCGAAAGTTGGTAACAATGCATTTATAGCAGAATACTTAAATCGTATGTTTCAGTATTGAATACTTTATAAAAATAAATTATAATAAATTACGGAATAAATTACGGTATTAATTATAATAAAGGAGGAATAAAGGAAATAAGGAAGATTGCAATAACTATCGGGGTATAACTGTTACGAGTACGCTTAGCAGATTATATGGAAGAATTATAAAAGAACGCATATGCGAAGAATACCGCCCTTTTGAGTCAGAAGAACAAAACGGATTCAGAGCAGGACGATCCACAATAGATAGTATTTTCTGCTTATCCCAAATACTTGAGAAAAGAACACTGAGATCTCGAGAAGTGCATTTACTCTTAGTCGATTTAACAAAAGCATATGACACCGTGCCTGTTGCGAAGTTGTGGAAAGTATTGGAGAAAACCAGTATCAGCGTTACACTAATCGATGCTATTAAAGAGCTTTATAAGAACACAATAGCAAAAGTTAAAATAGGAAAAGAGGTGTCTAATGGTTTTCAGGTAACAAAAGGACTTAAGCAAGGTTGTTATCTCCCATACTGTTCAACATATATATCGATGAAGCACTCAGGCACTGGAAGAAGAAGTGTAAAGGGATGGGGCTATCTATTGGGGATGAAACGTTATATACGTTGCACTATGCAGATGACCAGGTAGTTATTGCCCAAGACAAAGAAGACCTGGAGTATATGGCTAGAAAACTAATGGAAGAGTACAAAAAATGGGGCCTCGAAGTAAATGTCCAAAAAACACAATATCTTTGCGTAGGAGGAGAAAATAATCCAGATGACCTCGACTTAGAAGATGAAACTATTAAGAAATGTGACCAATGTACATATTTGGGGGTAAAACTGACAAAGACAGGACGAAGTGATGAAGCCATAAAAGACAGAATAACCAAAGGAAAACAAGTTATAGGTGCGTTGAATTCAGTATTATGGCAAAAAAATATAAGACCGGAAACGAAAAAACGAATATATAATACCATATTAAAACCAGTAATCGTCTATGGCTCAGAAGTGTGGCAGTTATCACAAAAACTTAAAGGTAACCTATTGGCAGTTGAAATGGATTTTTGGAGGAGAGCAGCGGGAAAGTCTAGATTAGAACATGTGAAAAATGAGGACATCAGGAGACAAATGAAAGTACAAAGATCAATTATAGAAGACATCGAAAAACAACAACTAATATGGTACGGACATGTTAGACGTATGGGGGAAGAAAGACTACCCAAAAAGATATTAGAATGGGTACCACCAGAGAAAAGAAAACGAGGACGACCACCAACAACATGGATCCAAGGAATCTCAAAAGCAATGTCAGCAAGAAATCTATCTGAAGAAGACTGGCAGAATAGACAGGCTTGGCGAACGGGAACCCAAAGGCGTATTACGCTGTGAACGGGATTTATATATATATATATATATATATATATATATATATATATATATATATATATATATTAATTATAATAAATTAAAAATAAATGGTACGGTAAACAATCCTCATTTTTTAATATGTTATTCCTTACAAAAAAACCTTTAATTTAAGCACAAATAATTAAAAATCGTAAATTTGGGTCAAAAGTTATTAACTTTTTAAGAATTCCCATAAGAGCCCATGTTAAAACTTAATTTGACCCTTAATAGTAATTAAACGGCACGGTAAAACAATTTTTAAAAAATCAAGTCTTAGTTTTTTGAAGTAAACTATAACATACTAAAATTTCATGCAAATCCTTAATTCTTTGCCGAAGGTGTAGAACGTCGTTAAGCCATTTGGAAAAATAATCCATAGCAACCATCAAAGATCTGTTTCCTGATGTTGTTACTGGAAATGGTCCTAGAATGTCTACAGCAACTCGTTCCCATCGAGTTCCAGTAATATATTGTTTGAGTTTTCCTCTGTCTTGTTTTAGGTCTCTTCTTGGATGCACACAGGTCACATCGTTTGCACCATTCTTCCACATCTTGCCGACAATTAACCCAATAATACCTCTCACGGACTCTAGCTAGAGTCCTATTTATTCCAAAATGCCCCCCGGAGCGACTGTCGTGGAGTTCTACAAGCACGTCCTTAACACATGACCTTGGGAGAACTTGGGGCACTGTTCTTGTTCCATCTGGACTCTCCCATTTACGAGTGATGACGTTATCTCGCAGACACAATGAGTCGCACTGAAGCCAATAGCCCTTCATTACTTGCCCATATTTTGCAATCTCCTGCCACTGTGGTCTAGCTCCGTTGGTCAGCCAATCCCGGACTATTTTTAGATCTGTATCTTCCTTCTGTTCAGCTTGAAGGTTTTCTAGAACTTCTTCGTCACTTCTATCCTCATGATTCTCAACTGTAGAATCTGGCCCTCTCGTTCTTCTTGGCGCTCGCAGAATCGACAGTTCCTCCGTTTGCATGGTCTTCCCGAGAGACCGTCGGCATTCGCATGACTTCTTCCAGCTCGGTGGCGAATTTCAAAATCATAGGTCTGTAGTTTCTCCAGCCACCGAGCTATCTGGCCTTCAGGTGTCTTGAAATTGAGGAGCCATTGCAAGGCGGATGGTCGGTTCTTATCAAGAATTTTCTCCCATAGAGGAACGAATGGTAGTGTTCTACTGCTTTGACGATTGCCAATAACTCCTTTCTGGTGACACAGTAGTTTCTTTCTGCTCTTCCCAGAGTTTTACTGAAGTATCCTATGACGTGTTCCTCACCCTCTTGCACTTGGGAAAGCACCGCCCCGATGCTATTTTGAGAAACATCTGCATCAAGCACGAAAAGACCCTGTTCTTTCGGATATGCCAGGATTGGAGCCGTAGTCAATTTATGCTTGAGTGTGGTGAAGGCAAGCTGGCACTCTGGTGTCCAGCCAAATGGCAGCTTTCTCTCAGTCAGATTATGGAGAGGTTTGGCAATCTTTCCAAAATCTTTCACGAAGCGACGATAGTAACTGCAAATGCCAAGGAAGCTTCGGATATCGTGTTTGTTTCTTGGTGTGGGCCATTCCTTTACTGCTTTTATTTTTGCCTGATCTGCTGCAATCCCTGAGGATGAAATTACATGTCCAAGGAAACTAACTTTTTCTTGGAAGAGCTCGCACTTCTTGGCATTTACTTGTAGGTGAGCGTTCCTTAGTCTGGTGAAAACTTCTTTCAGATTGGCAAGATGTTACTAACTTACTTACACCTATGCTAAGATGATTCAGAACAATATTAATAATGCTCAATTTATATTGTTCTACACGCTTTCCAAGTCTATGAAGAGAAGTAGGATACAGACGCAAGGCCATGTAGATATAATTTCAGATGAACAACAATTTATACACCTGGAAAATAGTGTATCACTAGAAAACACCAGCCATGAAATTGTATTCGTTAATTTATGACATAGTTAGTAGTTCAACAAATCGCCTATCTATACCTAGGCATAATCAATATGGAAGAATAAAATGGCGTACATGGTATATAAAAGTATATTTTAGTAAATTACATAGAATTTTTACATTTATAAATATATTATTAAAGTAGCCTCAGTGATGCCCTATATTTAACTGAAAAAATAATTAAAGGTACATTTTAAAAGTTATTCTTATTCTATACCTCTTGAAAATTAAAACTAAATGTAAAAAATAACCTGGCGAGGATGAGTTCTAATTTTATTCGTATTTAAAGACTGACAGTGGAATAGATATTAGGTATATTCGTTTATTAGCCATGACAATCAGAACATTGTTGTGGAACGTCCTGATCAAGCGCAGAGAAGAAATGTAAATACACACTCTCTTCTTTACACATTGGAATAGTGCCATTAAACATGTAATGGACATTGGGAGTAAATTATAAATGTATATCTTGAACCGTCTCCATCTCATCCGATGAATTTGTCATATACGTGAATACAGTTTATTCCATGAATTTCCATGATTGTTTTGAATTATCGCGATAACGAATATTTTACTGTGCAACAAGAAGTACGAAAGTAAAATCAACGAATATACAGCTCCTAGAAGAAGTTTTTATATGAAACAGATGGTCATAAGTATGACCAGTAAGATGGTCTAAAACTGGACATCAAAAAGACTAAATTCATAATAGTAACAAAGAAGCTATACACCAATGTGAATTTAACCATAAATAATCAGCCAGTTGAAAAAGTCAAGGCCCCGTCTCACCATCAAATAATTGACAGTTATTTGATCAAACTTGACAGTCAAACTTGACTAGTGACACAAACTATACATACTAACTGTCACTTTGTGTCACTAACTGTCAAGTTTGATCAAATAACTGTCAATTATTTGATGGTGAGACGGGGCCTTTACGTCCTACAAATATTTAGGGGTTTGGTTCACTGATGCTAATGACCAGACAAGAGAAATCAAGAGGCGAATAGAGATAGCGAGACAATCGTTTGTCAAAATGAAAAAGTTCCTATGCAGCCGGGACATAAATATAAAATTAAGAACGAGAATGTTAAGGTGCTATGTTTTCTCCGTTCTGCTGTACGGCATGGAAACTTGGACACTGAAAAAGATAAACATCAAAAACATCGAGGCATTCGAGATGTGGCGCTACAGGAGAATGTGGAAAATACCATGGACAGAAAGAGTAACAAATCAAGATGTTTTGGTGAAGATGGGGAAGGAATGCGAAGTCATAAAAACCATACAAACGAAAAAACTGGAATATCTAGGCCACATAATGAGAGGAGAAAACTACTCTCTGCTAAGACTCATAATCCAAGGAAAAATCTCGGGAAAGAGAAATGTGGGACGTCGCGAGGATTTCCTGGTTGCGAAATTTAAGGGAGTTGTATGGGTGCAGTTCAATACAGTTGTTCAGAGCTGCAGCCAACAAAGTTAAAATTGCTGTGGTGGTAGCCAACCTCCGATAGGAGACGGTACTGCAAGAAGAAGATGGTCACGTTTATAAGCAGGCTTGTTGACGAGGAATGTTGCGGCCGCAGTGCGGGCGGTAGTAGTCCGTAGTCGCTGTCAGGTCTATGCACCTCCATGGCACCTACTCAGTTGGAACGCAAAATACTATGTTAAAACGTTACAGGGCCGTACCTTTCTATCAGAGTATATATTCGTTGGTAAAATGCACTAATAATTATTCCAATAAAAAGGATCTACTGGCAGTTTGACATAATTTAGTACTGATTATAATTTCAAATAGTGTATTTGTGTATTGAAGCCAAAAATTAACGATTCAAAAATTAAGAATAAGAATTCGGAATTTTGTTTTGTTTTTGTTCTACTAACTGAATATTCTACTAAATAAATATACACAATTTCATCACTTACAACCGTATTTTAAAAATTGGGAGAATCATGGAATAAACTGTGGCTCTGAGAGTGGCTTCAATGAAAGTACATAGTACTAAACTCTACTAACATATTTTATTATTGGAAAAACTATACTTTAAAACTTAATAAACTTAAAATTTTTTTGAATATGATTGATTGCCAGATGAACGTCCCATAAAGTATTGTATTATTTTTTCTTGCAATATTCTTATATGTAGGTTTTTTATTACTATTTTGAGAAACAACATTTAGTACTAGTAATATATATTATATAATTATAGTAATATTTAGTTTTTAATAAATATAATCTTTTAACATCGACTTGGGAGTCGCTACAATTCTCATATTATTAACTTGTAAATCATATAAATCGATGTTACCAATTTTAAAAGTGTGCTAGTTTCATCT
The DNA here is from genome assembly GCF_917563875.1 of Diabrotica virgifera virgifera. Lineage (NCBI taxonomy): Eukaryota > Metazoa > Arthropoda > Insecta > Coleoptera > Chrysomelidae > Diabrotica > Diabrotica virgifera. Next base: position 53,439,761 of record NC_065450.1, on the reverse strand, counting down.
ACTAAGCAGAACGTAAGTATTTGCCACATTTTTTCTTAACTAGTCACAATTTTAACCTTTTGCATTCATTCTAACGTTGAAATACTTCGTTCTAGGCACTGAAGATAATCTGATCTAGATCGAAAACGTTTTGCAATCCATTTGGATGGCTTTTAATAGTGACTTTTTATACCATTGTACAAACGAAGTTTTTTACTTCTGTATGATTTTTTTAAAGTCCCTTTTGCCAATATTTCAGGATGATATCACTCACTTAGATTTGTTACATATTATAAACTTAATATACATACTTAATAAACATATATATATATAACATATATAACATACTTAATAAACTTAAAATTTTTTTGAATATGATTGATTGCCAGATGAACGTCCCATAAAGTATTGTATTATTTTTTCTTGCAATATTCTTATATGTAGGTTTTTTATTACTATTTTGAGAAACAACATTTAGTACTAGTAATATATATTATATATAGTAATATTTAGTTTTTAATAAATATAATCTTTTAACATCGACTTGGGAGTCGCTACAATTATCATATTATTAACTTGTAAATCATATAAATCGATGTTACCAATTTTAAAAGTGTGCTAGTTTCATCTACTAAGCAGAACGTAAGTATTTGCCACATTTTTTCTTTAACTAGTCACAATTTTACCTTTTGCATTCATTCTAACGTTGAAATACTTCGTTCTAGGCACTGAAGATAATCTGATCTAGATCGAAAACGTTTTGCAATCCATTTGGATGGCTTTTAATAGTAACTTTTTATACCATTGTACAAACGAAGTTTTTTACTTCTGTATGATTTTTTTAAAGTCCCTTTTGCCAATATTTCAGGATGATATCACTCACTTAGATTTGTTACATATTATAAACTTAATATACATACTTAATAAACATATATATAACATATATAACATACTTAATAAACTTAAATTTTTTTTGAATATGATTGATTGCCAGATGAACGTCCCATAAAGTATTGTATTATTTTTTCTTGCAATATTCTTATATGTAGGTTTTTTATTACTATTTTGAGAAACAACATTTAGTACTAGTAATATATATTACATATAGTAATATTTAGTTTTTAATAAATATAATCTTTTAACATCGACTTGGGAGTCGCTACAATTATCATATTATTAACTTGTAAATCATATAAATCGATGTTACCAATTTTAAAAGTGTGCTAGTTTCATCTACTAAGCAGAACGTAAGTATTTGCCACATTTTTTCTTTAACTAGTCACAATTTTACCTTTTGCATTCATTCTAACGTTGAAATACTTCGTTCTAGGCACTGAAGATAATCTGATCTAGATCGAAAACGTTTTGCAATCCATTTGGATGGCTTTTAATAGTGACTTTTTATACCATTGTACAAACGAAGTTTTTTACTTCTGTATGATTTTTTTAAAGTCCCTTTTGCCAATATTTCAGGATGATATCACTCACTTAGATTTGTTACATATTATAAACTTAATATACATACTTAATAAACATATATATAACATATATAACATACTTAATAAACTTAAAATTTTTTTTGAATATGATTGATTGCCAGATGAACGTCCCATAAAGTATTGTATTATTTTTTCTTGCAATATTCTTATATGTAGGTTTTTTATTACTATTTTGAGAAACAACATTTAGTACTAGTAATATATATTATATAATTATAGTAATATTTAGTTTTTAATAAATATAATCTTTTAACATCGACTTGGGAGTCGCTACAATTATCATATTATTAACTTGTAAATCATATAAATCGATGTTACCAATTTTAAAAGTGTGCTAGTTTCATCTACTAAGCAGAACGTAAGTATTTGCCACATTTTTTCTTTAACTAGTCACAATTTTAACCTTTTGCATTCATTCTAACGTTGAAATACTTCGTTCTAGGCACTGAAGATAATCTGATCTAGATCGAAAACGTTTTGCAATCCATTTGGATGGCTTTAATAGTGACTTTTTATACCATTGTACAAACGAAGTTTTTTACTTCTGTATGATTTTTTTAAAGTCCCTTTTGCCAATATTTCAGGATGATATCACTCACTTAGATTTGTTACATATTATAAACTTAATATACATACTTAATAAACATATATATAACATATATAACATACTTAATAAACTTAAATTTTTTTTGAATATGATTGATTGCCAGATGAACGTCCCATAAAGTATTGTATTATTTTTTCTTGCAATATTCTTATATGTAGGTTTTTTATTACTATTTTGAGAAACAACATTTAGTACTAGTAATATATATTATATATCGTAATATTTAGTTTTTAATAAATATTTAACATCGACTTGGGAGTCGCTACAATTATCATATTATTAACTTGTAAATCATATAAATCGATGTTACCAATTTTAAAAGTGTGCTAGTTTCATCTACTAAGCAGAACGTAAGTATTTGCCACATTTTTTCTTTAACTAGTCACAATTTTACCTTTTGCATTCATTCTAACGTTGAAATACTTCGTTCTAGGCACTGAAGATAATCTGATCTAGATCGAAAACGTTTTGCAATCCATTTGGATGGCTTTTAATAGTGACTTTTTATACCATTGTACAAACGAAGTTTTTTACTTCTGTATGATTTTTTTAAAGTCCCTTTTGCCAATATTTCAGGATGATATCACTCACTTAGATTTGTTACATATTATAAAATGGCAATATGCTATAAACGGACATATCCATTTCATTTCCTATATGTCTATTTATTTAAATACAAAAAATATATAAATTAAGAATTTTACAGTATTCAATGAGAGTTTTGGTTTAAATAATTCAAAACAATATAATATACACAAATCTAATATTTCAACTTATTTCATCGAAACGAAAACAAAATGATGTCCATTGTTATTCAAATAAAAGTGTGTACAATTTTTACGCATGAAAACATGTAAATAATAATAATTATAAGAAGATTTTTTTCTAAGAGACTAAGAAAAGCTAAACATTTTATATACTCACTATCTCTACAAACTAAAAAAATGTAGTATATTATAGAAAAATTCACAATGTAAATATATAATTTCCGCCTAATGCTAAGATACTAAAATAAAAAGGTAGTGAAAAAATAAAATCGCAAAATTAGTTGAAATGCAAATCGAAAACGCAAATTAGTAAAAAACGACGAGATGTTGTAAAATAGAGGTAAAGAGTACAAGGGGAGTAGTAGATGAGCGAGGAATTAGATTCCTCTCCTAGGAGAATTATCCACTTATGACAATAAAAATAAGAGCTTACATTTAGTAAAACTTTAAAATAATTGTGAATGGAGAAGCTTTGAAAATTTTTAAGACTACATACAAAGGTACTAATAGTTATAGAAACTGTTACCTCTTCGCCAATGAAATGTTTATAAATCTCGGGATATGTTTACTGACACGGATTTTCGTAGAGACTCGGATTAATAATTAAACCAAATGTCATCACCACTACAGAATTCAACACAAAAGTTCAAATTTCCTGAGAAAACTAATGGAAGAAACCTTATAATAAATTGAAAAACATGAGAAAAGTTTTATTAAAAGTATGTGTAATGATAGTATTCATATTCCAATAAAATTACTGTTGATAAAGATCCAAATTGCAGATAATTTATATATAATCTGTGTCTATTTATTCGCTAAAAGATATTTTCGTATTATTGTCCTCACTTTCAGTCAAAAAAGGCACTGACAAATTTTATCTACGTTCATGCAAAAATCGAAATTTTATTGAACTATGGTGAAAAAACTAGTTCTTTATTGCACTAGTATACAATTTTTCTGGCAGTCAGATGTTATTCTATAAGAACGGTTTTTGATCATTCAAACACATTCCATATTTAGTGTGCTACTACTACATATTTAGTGTGCTATTTAGAAGGATAATTTGTCAACAGACCCCCTTTAATTGGCATTCCTCAGTTTTTGCCAAAAAAATGGCCAAAAGACAGGTACTTACAAATTATGAAATATTTGCATTTCTCTAACAACGAACAAGCAGAAGCAGGAGATCGCTTGCATAAAATAAGGGAGGTTTTGACACAAATGGAAAAATATGTCACAATTGAGGGGGTTAGAAGTAAAAGGGTGTAAGTGCACTTTTTTAGAATTTTACTCTAAGTAAAGATTCGTATACTTAAATGGTATTAGAACTTGGTGGTAAAACGATTTAAGCATATTTCGCCCTACAGTCGCCATCTATCGCCATTACATTTAGTTCACTGAAAACAATTGCAGTTTGCTTTGGTAGTAAACAGGTTTAACCGTGCGCTTGAACCGTTTTACCACAAAACTATTTTTAGTATTCTGTAAAAACAAATAGTAATAAACGGGTTTAAGTGCGCTTGAACCATTTTACCACAAAACTATTTTTAGTATTATGTAATGTGTAATGCAGGATTAATTTCAAGTAAATAAATATTAGATTCGTGGCTAATTTTGAACACTAATTAAGGATTATGCAACGTACCAGTTGTAGTTACACTGTGGATAATAGCTGGGACAAAAATGATTAGTAATATGTAGTTAGCATCTGCACTTAAACCGTTTTACCAGTAACATTTATAACACCATGTACCGATTCAAGTACATTTTTTTAATAATTGAAAAAAAGGAATGATATAGTAAGAGTAATAATAGACCCTTATATTTTAATCATTTTATAGTACATTGTACACTAGACATATTTTACGTTAATCACCCCTAGAATTTATAAAACTCAAACAACTTTGAAGCTGATTATCTCAGAACTATCAAAACTGCACTTAAACCCTTTTACGTCTGACCCCCTCAATTCTATCAACCTCGTTACTGAACAGAGTATGACATTGTTTAAGGGAAGAGTTCTTTTTAAACAGTACAAAAAAAAACAAACGTCACCGTTTTGGGATGTCATTACATTTTTGAGAAAATCGTTGATATATTTTGACAAAAATAGTTGTGGGCATAAATGAGTTAACATTGATGTTGACGATTCAGTTTGATGTAAATTGTTTCCAACTTTCTTAATGTTAATCTGATCTAATTAACCAAAGACCTGATAGAGTGCCACCTAAACAAAACAGTTTTCGTTTTTGCATGAAAGTAGAGAAAATATTGTATGCAACTCATGTAATAAACTTACTTTTTACACTCGTTGCATAAATAACTATTTTAGAAGTTAGTATCTTACAAATTTACAGTATCACACTTTTTTAATCTATTTTTCCTTACATTCTGAGATTATTTAAGTAATTTGTATTTTTTAAATTCCCGATACTACTTAACTTGAACCATTTTGTACACTACTTGAGCCGATTTGAATATTACTCAAACCATTTTGTATACTACTTGTACCATTTTGTATACTACTTGTACCATTTTGTATACTACTTGTACCATTTTGCACACCTTCTATACTTCCATTTATACTTCCAGTTTGTTGATTTTCTGTACTTCCATTTTGTTGATTTTTGATCAAAAGTTTGCTCTTATCTACAGTAAACTGTATAGGTTTAGCCGCGGGCTTTGTTCTCAAATAATACATGCCAGTCTTAAGACCCTTTTTCCAACCATAAAAATGTATCGAAGATAATACTCCATAACTAGGTTTTTCAACGTGGATATTCAAACTCTGACTTTGATCAATAAAAGCTCCTCTGTCAGCAGCCATGTTGAGGATAACCTTTTGAGAAATCTCCCAAACTGTTTTATAAATAGCTTTCAAATCATCAGGAATAGATGGAATGTTTTGAATTGAACCAAGATTTGCCAATATCTGATTCTTCATTGTGTCGTCCCATAACCCTCGGTCAGTTAAGTCGTTTATCAAATGTTGATTGACCACTTGAAACTCTCCTGATAAAACTCTTCGAGTATAAATATTCGAAGTATATGGTTCAATTGATTCGTTATTGCCCAATATTTGTGCAGTAGATGCAGTTGGCATTGGTGCTAAAAGTAATGAGTTTCTTATACCATATTTGCTAATCTTTTCTTTTAAAACGGCCCAATCCCAAAGATCAGTAGGAGTCACATCCCACATATCGTATTGAAGGATTCCTTTACTAACAGGACTGCCTTCGTACGTTGAGTATGTTCCTTTCTCTTGAGCTACTTCACAGCTAGCTTCTAAAGCACCGTAATAGATGGTTTCAAAAATTTGTTTATTTAGTAAAGTAGCATCTTCGCTATCGAAAGGCATTTTCATGAGGATAAATGCATCTGCTAAACCTTGGATACCAATTCCAATAGGACGATGGCGCATATTAGATGTCTTAGCTTCTGGCACAGGATAATAGTTCACATCAATAATCTTGTCAAGATTTTTGGCAACAACTTTCGTAATTTCTTTGAGTTTTTGGAAATCATAGGTTTTTCTATCAGCACTAACGAACATGTTAACAGCAACTGAAGCTAAATTGCACACAGCTATCTCATCCGGTGAAGTATATTCGACAATTTCTGTGCAAAGATTACTACTTTTTATTACACCAAGGTTCTGTTGATTACTTTTTTTGTTACAAGAGTCTTTGTATAGCATATACGGTGTACCGGTTTCTACCTGAGACACAATTATAGCTTTCCAAACTTCTTGTGCAGGTAATTGCTTAATAAACTTTCCTTCTGCTTCATATTTTTCGTATAACTTTTCAAACTCTTCTCCAAAGCAGTCAGAAAGTCCTGGTGACAAATGAGGACACATTAGTGACCACGTTCCATTTGCTTCCACTCTTTTCATGAACAAGTCAGGTATCCAAAGAGCGAAAAATAAATCTCTAGCTCTCATTTCTTCTTTACCAGTGTTTTTCTTGAGATTCAAGAAGTCTAAAATGTCTGCATGCCACGGTTCAAGGTACACAGCAAACGCTCCAGGACGTTTATTGCCTCCTTGGTCTACATATCTTGCAGTATTATTAAAAACTCTTAGTAAGGGTACTAAACCTTTCGCCTCTCCATGCGTTCCTTTAATATGGGTTCCTTTAGCTCTAGCATTATGAATATTGATTCCTATTCCTCCCGCTGATTTCGAGATATAAGCACAACGAGACAACAATTCGAAAACTCCCTCCATACTGTCATCGGGTAACATAAGTAAGAAACAAGAAGACAGTTGAGATTTCGGAGTAGCAGCAGAAAATAAAGTAGGACTGGCATGGGTAAAATACTTCTCTGATAACAAATTATATGTATTGATAGCAGCTTCGGTATCTTCCCCATGAATTCCAACTGCAACTCTCATAAGCATATGTTGAGGACGTTCAGCTATTTTACCATTGATTTTGAGTAAATAAGATCGCTCCAAAGTTTTTAAACCAAAATAACTGTATGAGAAATCCCGGTCGTAGATGATACAGGAATTCAACCGATCTGCATTCTTCATTACAACATTATAGTGGAACTCTGATATCATGGGCGTACGTTTGTTTGTTCTTGAATCAACCATATGGTGTAAGTCACTGATGACCTCTGGAAAAATAAATCATAGTATTAGTTAATCTACATATTCAATAGATATAGAACAATAAATACAAATTTCGCAAAAAATTTACAATAAATAAATATGTATAGTGAGAATGTATAGGTACAGAAAAATTCAAACAGAGTGGCAGAAAATTCTAAGAAGTTGTTTAGACAGTAAATAATAAAATAAATATAAAAATAAATATATAAATAATATTTGTAAACTTTAACTGATATCACAACAGATTGTTATTGCTGAAATCAAGAAAAATATCCTTAGTATTCAATAATTACATATGACAGACTTCTTGTTTTTCTTTCTTTATATAAGTAATTTTACTTGTTCGTTGACAGGTTGTTGCCTCTATGGAAGATTGTCCAATCGTCCGATCGTGATTTTGTAGACAATTATAGACCAATTTCTATCGTTTCCATATTCAGTAAAATAATAGAAAAAATTCTGAAGCAACGCATAATATCGTACTTTGAAACCAATAACTTTCTTACCAGTTCACAATATGGGTCTAGAAAGGATCGTTCCACAACTCATGCACTCTTAGATGTGATGAGTGGCATAGTGGATGGCCTGGAGAAGCATAACCAAACTGCTGTAACGTTGTGTGATCTTTCAAAGGCCTTCGACTGTATTTCTCATGAAATTTTACTAAAAAAACTGCACTTTTACGGCATCAGAGGTACTCCTCTAGAACTAATTAAATCTTATCTAAGTGATAGATACCAAGCAGTCAGATACGGAAATTGTCTCTCTGAATTTAAGCATGTTAAGCATGGAGTTCCACAAGGTTCTGTTTTGGGCCCTCTATTATTTATTATATATGTTAATGACTTGCCCAATTTTATGGCTCCATGTAAAACAGTACTATTTGCAGATGACACTACTTTTATTTTTTTCTGACAGAAATCATTCTCTTTTAGAAACCAATTCTAGGAACATAAATTCAAATGCTCAATCATGGTTCGCAGCAAATAAACTTAGACTAAATGACACCAAAACTCAAAATTTATTCATTTCAACTAATCCATTCGATCTCAAAGGCAAACTTTCCAGTACTTTATTTTTACTTAGACAACTAAAACTTGTTACAAGTGTTGATACCTTAAGAACAATTTATTTTTCTCTCTTCCATTCGTTTTTAAGCTATGGCGTTATTTTGTGCGGAAACTCTTGCAATGCACTAACAATATTTAAATTGCAAAAAAAGCAATTAGAATAATTGCAAAAGTTGGTTACTTAGAATCTTGCAAACCAGTATTTATTAAATATAAAATAATGCCCTTGCCAACACTATGGCTATACAATGTTCTCGTGGAAACACACAAAACTGCAGATACTTTAGTTAAACAGTCTGACTTGCATAATTACAGCAAAAGAGGTGCAAATAATATCAGAACAGTCAAATATCGTTTGAGTAAATCACAAAAAAACTCAATTGATTTTAACATATATAATGTCCTACCTATAGATTTTAAAAACCTTACAATCAATAAATTTAAAGTCATTCTGAAAAAATATCTACTGAGATTTGCTTTTTACTCTGTTAGTGAATATTTCGATCATTTTAAAGCAGTATCATGGACATGAATATTACTCACTAAGTTTTCCGATGTCATATTTTGTAAATGTGCGTGAATGTATTTATATTTCTATATGTTATATTATGTACACATTATCTCATGTATTTTATATATCAAATTGACCTGCTACAATTCAAAATTTTTTTTTTGTAAACGTAGTCAATAAATTTTTGAATCTTTGAATCTTGTCACTCCATCTCTTGCACAGTCAGTAAATACTTCTTCTACCAATACTCCTCCCAATGCTATTTTAACAACTCTTGTGTCTGCCATTTTACTGATTTGATTGTTCTATTCTTTTTTTCTATTTAGTGTCCCTTAGTTTTCCATTTACATACATATATGTAATGCACATTCACATACATTACATTTTGTTCACTCTTTATTTGTCCAGTGTCTCAGTGTATTTCTTGTATTTTTTCAGAGTAGGTATTCCCATTTTAGGCTAGGCGCCAAATAGAGGTCACTGTGCCCTTTTCAATTCTGATGGACAAACGTAACGGTCTCTTATGGATTTTTGGCTGCTGATTACGAATTTCATTGTTTATAAGGCTCCGGCTCATAAACTAAAATAGATACAAAAAAATGTTTCAAATAAAATTTGTTCCTTAATAAAAAACGAAGAAAAAATCGTTTACTAAACCAAAAAACAATAATTAGAACTCAAGATATTGGAATATTGGTGCACAATGCAAATAGGAAATTGCAAAATAGGTATTTTTCGAAGCTTTATCGATCCTAACTCGGCTTCTACGCAAGCCTTAGGTCTCATTTTAAAGCTTAATTAATAGGCTTCCAAACAAAGTTTGTTAAATTACTTTGTCTTCATTTGTTTGAAAGTTATACCCGTTTCAAACGATCAAAAACACTTGTGAGGTTACACAACTGTATTTTCTACTGACGTTTATAATGTCTAATTTGAAATTCTGTTTACTTTTTTGGAAGAATGTAAACATAATTTAAACGAATGACGTCACGACGCGTTTTGGGCCACCTGTTTTAATTTGAATTTTTAATCATCTTTAGGGGCCAAACGAAAGCCAAACAAAACTTTTTAATCTTTGATACATGTTTTAAATTATGTTCTGTTGTGATTTATAACATTTTTTTCGAATTTAAAATTTTATGCAAGTTCCCTATTTAGTGCTAGATTAACGAGTCATAAATAAGACTTTATATTTACAGCATGCTAAAGATGCCAACGATTAAATCCGTGTTTTATGATTTTCATGTATGACAATGACAAGTAGTCCATGTGGTGAGACCGCTCCCGTCTGAAAAAATTTCTGATTCGGTTTCTTTGTGGATTCCTATTCAAAAATGTCCCCTTTAAACAAATCTGAAGGGTGCCAGGCGGAATTTTTGGGCAGAAATTGTTTAAACAATTTTTTCAAACAAATACAAAATATCAGGTTTTTTTGCTCTGGAACATATATTTTTTAGGTTTTTTTGGGTCATTCTAAACAAGAAAGGTATCTTGTAATTTTTCTCAAAAATTGGTAGCTTTCGAATTGAAGGCGATTTAAAATTTGAAAAATACGCATTTTCGAAGCTTAAAATCTCATATTTAAATTAGTATTTTTGAGGTTGCCAGATACTTAAATTGAAGACTAAACATTCAGCTTCAAGATTCTGAAGAGTGATCGCGTCTAACCTTAATTTATACTGTTGCTTTTTAATTGTTAAATATGCGTGTTTATCCGATTTTTTTGCCGGTGCGGCGCGCTTTATTTCAAAATCTCCTATTCTCCTCCCAAAAATATTTTTTCTAGATTCTTTGGGATATTCTAAATAAAATAAGTTCCTTGACATTTTTCTCAAAAGTTAATAGTTTTAAAGTTATAAGTGATTTAAAATCCGAAAAATACCAAAAAAAAAAACGTATTTTCGAAAAAGAAACTTATTTTATTTAGAATGCCCCAAAGAATCTAGAAAAAATATTTTTCGAAGGAAAATAGGAGGTTTTTGAAATAGAGCGCGCCGCACAGGAAAAAAAAATCGGATGGACAAGCATATTTAACAATTAAAAAACCAACGGTTAAATTAAGGTTACACGCGATCACTCTTCAGAATCTTGAAGCTGAATGTTTACACTTCAATTTAAGTATCTGGCAACCTCATGCGTATTTTCGCATTTTTCAGATTTTAAATGGCCTGTAACTCGAAAACTATCAATTTTAGAGAAAATTTACAAGATACCTTTCTTGTTTAGAATGACCCACAAAAATTAAAAATATATGTCCCAGAGCAAAAAACGTGATCTTTTGTATTTAAAAAAATTGTTTAAACAATTTCTGCCCAAAAATTCCGCCCAGCTCCCTTCAGATTTGTTTAAAGGGGACATTTTTGAATAGGAATCCACAAAGAAACCGAATCAGAAATTTTTCCAGACGGGAGTGGTCTCACCACATGAACTAAAGGCCAGACAACCTGTGGGCAAAAATGTTAGTAAATTTGTAGGTACAAGTTGTAATGGTGTCATGCATTTCATAACAACAACCACAAAGGGTTAAGAACATAAAACATTGCTTTGAAGTAATTCCCACTCTTCCTCCATGTTGGATGATAACTTTTATTTTCTAACAATAATGTATTACTTACATTTAATATAAAAATAATTATTTTATATCTTACACTTACCACTGAACTGTTTCTTGGTCTCCTTATGTAAATTTGACATTGAGATTCTTGCAGCTAAAGTTGCATAATCTGGATGGTCTATTGTCTTCATTGCAGCAGTTTCTGCAGCTAAAGTATCCAACTCTACTGTAGTAACACCAGGATAAAGACCACTGATCACTTTTAGTGTAATAGACACCTAAAATAAATAAATAAATAATAAAGAAAATATATTTTACTGATGGGCATGGAGAAGTTCTCTTTTTATTATTCTTATTATTAAACGCTTTTCTTTAGTTCAATGGTTTGCGTCAAATCTTTAGATGTAATTGACTAACTTTTCTTCAATGCAAGTGAATGAAAATTTGCAGACATATCAGGATACTTCTGTATCCGGATACATTATCCTGATACTTTTTATGTATCCGAAAGCTGTATCCGGATACTTTTTAAGTTTTGTATCTGGTATCCGTATCTGTGATCAAATTTTAAAGTATCCGGCATCCGCATACTTTTTTTGATATTCGGATACTTTTAAATATTTATTGCCCGCTGATAATGCACCTGACGTAGGCACAACACTGCCATTCCTTCATTCCAGATGTGTCTAATATGTTAAATCCCATTTTTCGTACTCGTCACCGTTATAATATATTATTATATAGCTAATGGAGCTTTGTTTTTACCTAATCAGTTATAAATCTTCATAAGTTACGTTGTTTAATTAATTACTTACATTTATTTTTTATATTTTCTATATCTCTCTTTTCAAGAACCCCTTTTTGTACCATGTATAATTAGAAGAAATTATTTTTCGGATTATAATAAAGTACATCTTAATATTTATAATTTTATTTTAGTGTACCTACAAGTACAAATAAGTACACCCCCTAGAAAGTTTAAAATTTGATAACTCGTCTGGTCAGACGCTGGCCAAATTCAATATCAAAAGCTCAGGCAGTAACACATTTAATTTTTACAGGAAAAATCCTGCAAATTCTTGTCTACCGAGTACAGAAGAAAAAGTTTTTTGTTAGCTCATTTGTGATTTGAGTTTTAGTTGAGAAAGACAAAAGTATGCTTCAAAGTATCCTAGGAAGTATCCGAAAAAAATATCCGGATACTTGTATCCGAATACATTTTAAATGAAAGTATTCGTTATTTTTTAAAAAGTATCCGGATACATTTTGAGTATCCGTATCCGGTATCCGGATACTTTTTTTCAGTATCCGACCCAACTCTGAGACATATGCATTCGCGGGAAAAATACACGAATAGTCAATAAAAAAAATTTTTGTCTATTGTTTAAATAAAAAAAAAAAGATTTTATTGGAAAATGCTTAAATTTTCTTGTTTTTTACAATGCAGAAACTTGAAACTTTTATGGATTGTGTAGCTAATGATATTAACTATACATAATTTCACTTTTTACGTTAATTGCTTACGTTATGCTTCATAAATAAACAATGTTTCAAATTTTGAACGCTCATATATTTGTTTATATAGAAATGGACGTTTATTCGTATAAAAATTTCAATACGACACGAAACAAAACTTTAACCAAAGCTCAAATTCAAAAAATTCGTGTTTTTATCGTAGTCTTAGAAAAACCACTGGTAGAGATGTTTTGTGCTACAATTAACATTAGAATTCGTTTTGGCATATTAATTAAACAGTCCAATCGTTTGTGTCAAATATTTGGACGTTAATTTGATTGCCTTTTCTTCAATGCAAATGACTCAAAAATTTGCAGACATATGCATTCGAGAGAACAATGTACGAATAGTCAATAAAATTTTTTTTTATGTTTATTAATTGTTTAAATAAAAAAACGATTTTAACGGAAAGTGCTTTCATTGTGCTAACATGCAAGTGCTAACGTTCTCTTGTTTTTTACAATGAAGAAACTTGAAACTTTTACAGATTGTAGCTAATTATATGAACTATACATAATTTAACTTTTTACGTTAATTGTTTACGTTATGCTTCATAAATAAACAATAGTTTAAAATTTTTTGCCGATTCCGACTATTTTTCATGTTTGTACATCATAATTTTATGTTTTATACATATTTTAATAAGTTTTGTTATTTCCTGATTTCCTAATACATATTTTAATAAGCATGACGATATATTTTACTGTTTGAAAAGTATAAGACTAGAAAGTAAAAAATAAAAAAATATGAAAAAAAATTTTTAAGAAACGCTTTTCTTTGGTTATGAGTGACTAAAATTAAAAATATTATAACAAAATCAACTAAAACGCAAAAAATAAAATGAAAAAATTAACACATTCGTTAAAGAAAAGCGTGGGATGAAAACTGTTTATTCGATGAAGACGCGCCACGCTTTTCTTTGACGATCGTGTTAGATTTTTTCAATACTTTTTTATTTTTTGCTTTTTGGTTGATTTTGTTATATTTTTAATTTTAGTCACTCGTAACCAAAGAAAAAAAAAAGCGTTTCTTAAAAAATTTTTTTCATATTTTTTTATTTATTAATATACATACTCTCTAAACCAATTATTTTCCTTTATTATTTTTATTCTTATAAATATTACAAGGTTTCTTTATTTAGTAGTGCAATGTTTTTAATTCCCTTTTTATTACAATTTGTTGCCTTATTTTTTTAATAATATAGCTCACTTTTCATTCATTATTTACATAAATAGCAAATAGATTAAAACACTCTCCTGTCAACTAATATCTTTATTAATTAGGATTATGTTCAATATGTATATTAGAATTAAAACTTAACTAACATTTTTCTTCTATTTTAGTGATACTTATTCACAGTTCAATTGCTGAACACACCTATTGATGTACCGTGTATGGGATTCTGTCTATAAAAAATGCACCTACAATTGATATTAAAAAAAATTGTTAAATGACAAACACACCTTTAGGTATGCTTCTGCTTCCTGCTAGGATGCCCAACACACCTATAGATACGTATGCTGGGTATGGGTTTTTTATATAAAAAAAAAATGTTGGTACCAACCATAAAATATTTTGTTTTCAGCAATTAACCTGTTAGTCAATAAATAAATAGTGTTACTGTGTTTATAATAAAAAAAGGACATAGTATTTCCTCAAGTTGTAAAAAACCTCAGATTTACACAGACTAACCCTTTTCGTGTACACTATCCACTATGTAGTATTTGTACCATATAAAAAAATGAATTGGAGATGCTCACATTTTTTTTCTCTTATTATTACCATTTTTTATGTATACAAGTTTTTAAATGTTTTCCACATTTTTGTCAGATTATCAGTAGTAATTACACAAGAGCTCTAAAATTATCGATTTGTATCCTAAGTGACACTTTGACAGTTTTAATTTCAAAATGTTAAAGTGTCACGAGGGTAAAAATTTAAATCATGTCAAAGTGTCACGAAAGCAAAACAATTTGGTAATTTTTAAGAGCTCGAGTGTAATCTGGTAAGATTATTTGGACAGGCTATATATTAGTGCATCGAATAGCTTGACATGTAACACTGTTGCCATATCCTCAATTTTTCCATGCTATCACATTACAGTAGAGTTCTGCTAATCCGAAAACCTGCTTAATCCGAAACAGAATTTGGTAATAGATTTAGGGGCCAACCAACTTTTTGTCTTAAAAAACAGTGTTTGATCGTATGTCTCAGATGAAGGTGTACTAGTTATTAAAGGGTTCATTATTTCCTTCTTATTATCATAGGCTCTCAGGGAGCAAGTATTATGTCACGCGATTTTTACCTGCGTTACGTAATACTTGAACAGTCCCTTACTGCGTTCAAAACGAAAGTATTGTACTTAATGATAGGCATATTATTTATGTTATTTTGTATTAACAGGGTGTTTTAAGAAAATCTGTTTAATCCGAAAAATTTAGTAATCCGAAATGGGTTCAGTCCCAATTATTTCGGATTACCGGGACTCTACTGTATATGCATTTAACAAATAGTTTTGAAACACCAATAAAGTAAAGTTTTTCATGTTGTTTTTTAATACAAAAGCTCAAAAGAGGCATTTTAATTATAAAAAAGTAGATAAATAGATAAATAAAACACATGAATGATTATAATAAATGAAAAAATAGTTTTGAAACACCAATAAAGTAAAGTTTTTTAATACAAAAAGCTCAAAAGAGGCATTTCAAATCAAGGTTGATTAAAATTGTTATAAAGAAGATCAACTCATAAAACTTTAATTTATTGGTGTTTTAAAACTATTTTTTAAATGCATTTAACATATGATAAAATTGAGGATATGGCATATGAGTGTTACATGTCAAGCTATTGGGTGGTTGGGTGCACTAATGTACAACCTGTCCACTTATGAATAAAACTGTTTTTTAAATCATTTCAATTAATATTTTATTGATATCTTCACTTGAATAGTTGCTAAACCTGTTCATGGTGTTCTATTTGATAAGTTGTAAAACATTAATTAATGTTCATTTTTGCAAAGCAACAAAGTTCATCTGACGTAATACTTGGTGACGGGAAATTATCGAAAAAAATTGCCACTGTAATTTTTATTCTTGTAGCTTTTTATTGGTCAGAATCTTTATGAATGAAATAATCTCTACTATCTGTCTAAATACACACAACGGGTTAGTATTTGCCAAAATTTGAGGTAATAACCCAGGTGCAGTCGCGCCGTGAGAAAAAATCTCACATTTTATCCTTTTCCATGATAACTTGATGAAAACTTTTTCAACATTGCTTTCCACTCGTAAGTGCCTCGAGGAAAATCGTAGTAATGCGTAGAAATTTTTTTTTAAATATTTGTTTTATATTTTTTATTTTTTTTTTGGTATTTATGGCTTTGGTGAGAACTAATTAGCTTTAAAATTGTTAGAAATATATATTTTTAACATAACAAGTAAATAAAAATATAAAATAGAAATTTGATTTAAATTTGTATTTAAATCTATATTGTGAATTTTTTTTCTACACGCGACTACTTACGTTACAGAAGTGAGCGCAGTGCTTCCGGCTTTATTTTATTTTTAGTCCAATTTTAATAATTTTTGGCAAGCTGTGGACAAAATGACCAACTAAGGTTGCACATACAATTAAATTCTTGCATTTTAGTGATCTTCTCCTTCTAGTTCAATGACTGTTACCGATCGTTGGATATCATGACGGCTATTATATTTGTTGTAGTGGTACGTTTCTAACCAAACACTTCATAGAGACCTAAACATTCAACAAAAGAGCCAACAGACACCATAAAAAAGAATGTGTGTGTACTTTGTATGCACGTAAGAAGTTACACTTCTATTATATGATTTCAACGAAATTAATATACTTTAAACACTTTATTTATATTTTATTTAAATATTAAACTAATTTTAATACTTACTACTTTTCAAAAATTTTTATTAAAACAGTACCAAAAATTAAAAAAATAAAAGAATAAAACACACAAACACATTGAAAAATGCCACAAATGATTTCTGAACAATAATTGTCGGAAAATTTTTTAACTAAATATGTATTTTCTGAAAAAAAATTATATAATAAATATACTTACAATCATAGAATGTATAAAAAAAAAACAAAAAAATAAAAGTTTCTATTGATTTTATTTATTTAATTCTTCGTTAAAATTACAACAATTTCCTGTTAAATGGCGGGATAGTTTTATTACCCCTGTATTCAAAAATGGTCTGAAAAATGATATTGCTAATTATCGTCCCGTAGTATTACTTTCTGCAATACCTAAATTATTTGAACTGTTGTTATATAAACCCTTGTCATGGTATTGTAAAAATATTCTGATCGAACAACAGCATGGTTTTACGCTTACTGCTTTATCAACATTGTATCATTTCTGCCTTTGAAAAGAGGTGCCAAGTTGATTCGATTTACACTGACTTTTCGAAGGCATTTGATACAGTGAACCACGATTTACTCTTACAAAAACTCATTAAAATCGGATTTCCACACTATTTAGTGAATTGGTTGGAAAGTTACCTACAATGCAGGATTCAGTATGTGAAAATAAAAAATTTTACTTCCATTCCTATAAACGCAAGTTCTGGCGTCCCACAGGGGTCACATTTGGGACCCTTACTATTTAATATTTTCATTAACGATGTAGCTTCATGTTTTAAATATTGTAAGTTTTTATTATTTGCTGATGACCTGAAATTATTTATGGAAATTTCTGAATTATCTGACTGTTTCAAGTTACAAGATGATTTAAATTACTTTATTAATTGGGCTACCAATAATGCCATGTCTTTAAATCCACGCAAATGTTTTACAATAACTTTCTCGAGATCAACAAATCCTGTAAATTTTGTTTATAATATTAATTCTGTTCCTTTAGAGAAAATTAGTGAAATCAAGGATCTAGGAGTAATTTTTGACAGTTCTTTGACATTTGTCTCACACTTAAGATCCATTATTAGTAGAGCTTTGAAAACTTTAGGATTTATAACTAGAAACTCTAGAGAATTTTCGGTTTCTACATTCAGGACTTTGTATTTATCTTTAGTACGCAGCATCCTATTGTATGTTTCACCAGTGTGGTCACCTCATTATCGATCACATATTTTATCTTTGGAAGCAGTCCAGAATAGGTTTTTGAGAACTTGTCGGTGGAGATTACATATGCCTCAATTTTCTTCTTATCAGAGAATAAATAATCATTTAAAGTTGTTGTCTATTGAAAAAACTTTAATTATTAATGATCTTTTATTTCTTCATAAAATCTTGGAGGGTAATATAACTTGCCGGATTTGTTGGAGCTAATCAACTTTAAATTAAACACTATAAATATTAGAGATAAACCATTATTCTCAATTAGTTTTCATCATACTAACTACGGATATAATAGTCCTATACGTAGATTTCATAGACTGGGTAATGAAATTAATAAAACTACAGATCTGCTGGGAGTTAGTCAAACCAGGTTTAAGAACCAGCTGAGGGAGTATTTAATGTAATATGTTATTGTGATAAATTTATTTGTTAGGAACCAACTGAGGGAGTATTTATGTAATTTATGTGTTTTATATAATTTAGGTATTCTATGTTTTTTTTTATTTGTGACTTTAGCACTTAGCTATTTAGCCAGATAAAACTTGAGGTATTCTATGTTGGTAATATGTTATTGTGATATATTTACTTGTTAGTAGGTTAGTGTTAAAAATGTCTATATATCTTTATATTGTAAAAAGGAGATTTTCCGTTAAATAAATAAATAAATAAATAAATATTGGGGTTTGAACCCGCTTATGTTTGCGCAGGTAGTATTGGAATTCATTCATCTTGCACTTCTACCCACAGAGACACCTGCATCATGTAGGAAGATCGATGAACTAAACGGTTTAAATTGACAGTTCTGAATTTAAACAAATTATTTTGATTTTTGTACAATATTGAAATATTAAAATACAACAAAACATAGAGTGAGAAAACAATATATTATTTATTTGTTATTATTTAAATGTGTATATAAACATTAACTCGGTCGAGAAAGAGTATTATGATTATTGATGTAGTTGGAAGGTATTCACGTATAGGATAGGTCAAGTAATATTATAAACAACTTTGTAGTGAATCATCGACTTCAAATTAAATATAATGTTATCGGAAAACCTGAGTTTTAATTAATTGGGACCAGAAGGCAGTAACAACACACTATTTAATACATGACTGATCCTGCAGATTAGAGGAGGTCTTCTGAAAGGAGCAGAGATGGCGGCAACAAATTGGAAACGGAGACGGCGAAGATGGACAGGAAACCCAGTGAGCGACAGTGTAAAGACAAAGTGGAAATAAAATGTAAGTAAGAATGTCTATCTTTATTAAAAATGCTTCCCTCGTTTTATATTATTATTGAACATTGAATATTTATCTTTGCTGATTTTTGAATAATTTATGAAGTATCGATTTTTTTTTAAGAATATCTATAAATTTTGAAATATGACGTGATTTTTGAATTGAATATTTTTATAGAAGTTATATATGCTATTCGTGAATTTTTATTGAATTTTGAATTGTTATTAAATTTATTTGAAAAATCTCTATCCGATTTCGATTTTTAGTACGGTTATTTTTAAATATTGTATGGAATATCGAATTTTTTCCAAAAAAAATTCTATCGAATTTTGAGATTTGCACTGATTTTGAATATTTTTATCTAACTTTTGCATAGGCTGTTTTTGAATTTTGAATTGAATTTGTATCGAATATGTATACTATTATTGAATTTTTATTAGCCATTTTGTTTTTATTATTGATATTTATTGATTCTATAGATACATTTTCATCGATTTTGTGTTAAATTTTGTATGAGATGAACCTGAATTAATATTTTTTTGAGTGATAAATGATATTTTTTAATAAATAATGATTAGTGATGACATACGATAAACATTGCTATAAGCAAGATATATATTTTTAACGAACCGACCTGATGCGTCGAGATAAGGAATTTGAAGAAGAACTATATAGATAAGAAGAATAACTAACAATATTATAAGCTAAATATTATGAGGCAACTAGAGACAATAAGAAACCCACTGCTCTTGTCAAATTAGGAAGGTACTAATGATTTATAGAAGCTTGAACGCTTATGAGAGACCCACTCTGTGTTTTGAAGGGTACCTATTTTATTCATGATTATTCGTGAATAAACAACGGCCTCAAAGCAAGGGATTGAGGTTGTGATATTTTTAGAAGAATTTGAACCGCATAAAATACCTATTTCGTGTTTTGAGTTAAATATACCACCTAAATGGTGCGTACAGATCAGGGCGAAAATTTGGGTTAATATTGGCGGAGAACTAAGACATCCGAGTGAAACCTCTTTTATTAAGGTAAAACGAAGGTATCGGAGCTAGTATATGAAGTGACGATTATGATGTTATATGAAATGATATATGAGATAAATGATATATGATTGTTATATGAAATATGTATATGAAGATGAATTATGTACACTGTAGAAGTGTTATTATGTGGAGAAAAATGAAGAAATATATAATTGTAGTACCAGACAAGAAGAATAGAAAAAAAAAAGAGAATTTTTAGTAAAATATGTGGGAAAAATGAAAGAAGACACATAAAAATTGCAAGAAAAGAAGCAAAATTAAGAAGATACTAAGCAAATAAGTAGCTAATCATTGAATATGTCTGAATTAAAGCTGTAAATTTTTTTTTTCTAAAGTAACGTAAATTAAACAAATTATAAATAACTTATTTTTAAAGGTAGATAATGAATTCAGGTTAAATTTTCGCGGAAAATGGAAGTATTTGAATTAAGGATAGACAATATCTTACAATAAGTGTTAGTAGATAGTAAGCAAAGGGACACAAAAAGTGAAGTTCTTAGATAGATTAAATCTTTAGGATAGGTACAAGAGAGTTATTGAAAGTTTTATAGAGACATATTAGAAGTTTTAGATTTTTATTATAGGTACAATATTTTAAAGTTAGTAAGACATATATAAATAAATCAAAAGAAGACTGAAATAGGAATTATTAATAGAGTAAAGGATACATTTTTTTTACTTATTCGAGTAATATTAGCTTAGCTTAGGACTTTTAGTTAGATACGAGATTTTTAGTAGGTAGATTAGATTATTCCCCTGCTTATAGGAGATGCATATAGGCACTAAAAGACTATATTAAAAATCCCGATAGGTTTAGTCACTGTTTTTATGTGGACACTGTTTTGTGAATGGAGAAAAGACTCAAAAAGCAAGACGGAACAGAAAGTGAATTAGTGATAATAATAAACAATTTTTAGGATTAAAAAAAAAACTCTGAAACGTACCATGTTACAGTTAGTTAGGATAGTTAGGAAATTTAATTTTTGAAAATAGTATTAGGTAACCATAAACATTTTTGTAAAAGGGAAAGAGGAGCATCACATTTTAAAAATATGTAATTTTAACAAAACGGGGAGGTATGGTATTATAATATCACCCTGTACAAAAGATGTTTAAAACTCATTCAAAGTCATTAATCCATGTAGTATCTGTTCTTGGATTCAATAACCGCAAGTAACATTGAATTGTCATGTTTTGTTATTATTTAAATGTGTATATAAACATTAACTCGGTCGAGAAAGAGTATTATGATTATTGATGTAGTTGGAAGGTATTCACGTATAGGATAGGTCAAGTAATATTATAAACAACTTATGTAGTGAATCATCGACTTCGAATTAAATATAATGTTATCGGAAAACCTGAGTTTTAATTAATTGGGACCAGAAGGCAGTAACAACACACTATTTAATACTACGCGTTGCACACCTGGTTACGGGGGTCCTGAATTATTGACAGATGATTTTAACACCCAATACGATCCTGTATAACGTTTGAGTGACTAAATATACTGTCATATATAACAATAATTGACTAATATACTGTCGGTGTGCGCATGCGCCAGGGAATGTAAAAATTCACCCTCGTGCCTAAAGAAGTATAACTTCAAAAATTGGAAAGTCACCCTAACCAGTTAATATTACCATTACTGCAGCCACTACACAACAGAAGATTATGGCTAATATATCTTCACTGAAACTGCTGGGTGATGTACCTCATAACGCCATATTAGTATATAATATTATAGTTTATAACAGTCAAACCCACTTATTAGAATACCGGTTATAGGAATATCCTGCTTTAGGGAATAGAAATTTGAGGTCCCAGAACGTTACTATTAGCCACCAATGATCGGTTATTAGAATATCCCGGTTATATAAATACTTCTGCATGGCACAGAAAGGCTATTCCAATAAGCAGGTTTGACTGTTTAAGTTTTGCTTGTTATCAATTCAACTTAAAGAATGTTTAAATCTGATTGTTAATAAATGCTTATGAAAAAAACTTTATAACCAATAAAAGTCATTGTACCAAAACACATATCATGAAGTAATGATATCAGAAACCAATAGTAGTCAGAGAAACAACATAATGGAGAGATTAGGCAAGAACATTGACCTAATTTGAATATTTATATATGAAAGTGTACAATTTTAAAACTGAATACAAAGCATTACACTTATCTGAAAGAGAAGACAATTTCAATTATGATAGACAACGGTTCTTTTTACATTTAGAATGTATAAAATAAATTGCTTAATAGGTAGTCCTAAGCATATCAAAAATAGATCTGAAATGTGCTGGTTTAATCATAAATATAGAAAAATAAAATAACAAGAAAATATACTTACTGGATCCACAAAGTCCATGTTCAATCCATAACACAGCTTTTGTATCCTAGATGTGATTTTATCTACATGTACTCTTTCCCTCCTTCCATCTTAAAAAGGAAATAAAATGAAAAATAAATTCTACAGATATCATCTTAATACCTTACCTCTTTTAACCACATACAGCTTCGTAGGTGTTCTAGGAACTTTACCAACCATTTTAACTTCTTTTCAGGCAAAGTTAACAATAATTTATATTTGTTTTCAAAATTAAATTCGCACTACACTTGTTCTTGTTGCAAAGCGGCTTGCTAAAACGATTTTACCCGCCAAATCTCTAATCTTCTTTTTAACGTACAAATGACATTCTTATTTGCAAGTTCGTAAGCAGCCAGGAAAACCGCATATTATCTTCAAGTGGAAAGAACATGGAAATAAATAATCACAGGCAAACGAAATAATTTATATTGTAAGATAACATTGATCCTTACCAGATATAAAATAGAAATAAAACCTCTATTTTACTCTAAAATAACCTATAATAAGTGCTTGCATGAGTGGTTGTAAATACGCTGTGTCTAGGTACACGCTAACGTGTACGCAAATAAAAAAGTTAGGTACACGCTTAAACGTCATTAAGTCAGTGACGTCATTATTTAGCGTGTACTATGACTGGGTTTTTTGGTACACGCTAATTTGAGCCGCGTGTATGCTGTGGTAAAGTATCTGTAAGTATTGTGAGTGTCAGAGTGTGGTTAGAATTTGTCTAATCGCGTTATGTTTACACATAATCGCCTATGTTTATATTGATTTATAAAGAGTTTCCTTATTTTTTTACTTGTTTAGTGTTTTTTTTTAATTAACTATGGAGTGTGGACAATTATTTAGTTCTTTTAATTAGTTTAACAACATTTTAAAACAGTATGAAAAAGATAAGAGACAAAAATTCGTGATTAAGGCCCTTAATTTAAGGGTAGCAGAAGTAATAAGATAAAATATACGGGGCAATTGGTTAGTGTGATAAAACTCAGTAGATCCGCTAGAGTAATAGATAGCAATAAAAGTTAGTAACAAAATGTTTAGCAAACTTTAAGCTTCATATTACAAAATTACTAAAATTAGTTAGAATGTTACAGCGGAGTTGGATAATATAGTGGCAGACCAAAGTTATGTTTTTTAAATGGAACACCCTATATTTTATTTTATGTTTGAAATCTTCTTAACTTCCACATCACAAAAATATAAAGGTTTATTATGTTATACAGGGTATTTACAAAGTTATAACCAATTTTCTATTAAAATCGTAACAAGTTCAACTCCCTGTATAAATAAAAATAAACACCACAGCAAAAATAAACACCAATATAAACTGGTATAATTATTTTAACAGTATTTTGTATATATCGTGTTAAGTAATATTTATTTTGCTAACCTGAATATAATATACTTTTATATACATGCATATTGTTTTATTACAATTAAGTTTGAAATATCTGAATAGTTTTGCTTCCCTTCCCCTTCCCTTAATAAAAATATTTTTTATCAAACAAACACCAAACATATCAAAATAGCGTGTACCAAAATATAAAGTCACTGCGCACGCTAAATAATGACGTCACTGGCTTAATGAAGTTTAATTCGCGTGTACCTAACTTTTTTAATTGCGTACACGTTAGCGTGTACCTAGACACAGCGTTGTAAATATCAATTGGTGACGGTGATTGTAGGACCATAACATAGAAGAGTGGGACCATAAAGAGAAAAATAGAAGAATGTATTTTGACAATAGTTAGGTTAATTAACAAAAATAGATATTTGGCGGGAATTAGAAGCTTTCTACAGTTTTTATTACCGTTTTATTGATAATATAATTTCAAATTTAGATATTAAAACGTTGAAAAGTATCTTTAAAAATCTCAAGTCTTAAAAATGGTGAAACCGTTGAATAAATTTTATGTTTTAAAAAGAGGTAATATATTTTCTACTTTATTACATTAAATTAAACTAATTTATGTTTCAATTTACAGGAGGCCGAAGAGAAGAGGTCCATATTGATAAAATCACATCACGTATTCAGAAATTATGTTATGGCTTGAATGCCGATTATGTCGATCCAGTAAGTATTGCCAGAAATAATACAACATTTCGCAATAGGTTTATTTCTAGTCTAGCTGACTTTGTTTTATTTTTTGTGCCTTCTTCTTTAAGTGCTGTCTCCCAATCGGAGGTTGGATATCACCATCACTATCTTTACTCTGTCTACCGCTGCTCTGAGGAGTTCTATAGAACTGCGTTTAAACCAGTCCCCTAAATTCTTCAACCATGACACTCTCCTTCTATACTCCTTCCGCCCCCTATCTTTCCCTGTATTATCAGTCTTAGCATTTTATATCACTGTCCCCTCATTACGTGTCCTAGATGTTGTAACTTTATAATTTTTATTGTATTTATTATTTCACATTTGCCCATTTCTCTCAATACTTCCTGTGTCCATGCTATTCTAAGCATCCTTCTGTACATAGCCGGATTTAAGGCAGTGGGGGCCCCTGGGCAGAATTGGTGTGGGGCCCTACCTCCTACCATTAAACAAATTGTTGTTATGACTATGGTATTGTTAAAGTCAGGGTACTTTTCGAGATTTTTTAACTGAAAATTCCTTGATTATGTCGGGCATGTCTAGTTGCTTTAAGGCATTGTGTTCAATGTTCATTATAAAGAGATGGTTCAAACGCTCTTGGCCTATCATAGACCGAAGTCCATTTTTACTTAACTTAAATTTTTAGAATGATCTCTCTCCACTGCAGTTAGTTACCATCAGAACTAAATATAAACGAAGTGCCACTACAATGTTTGGAACCGCATCATTCACATTTTCCTCTTTTAACTGTCGGTACATTTGAAGTTCTTTACTTATATTTGATGAGCCGATTTCCTCTTTAAATGAATTGAAAAATTCTACAAATTGTACTAGTTCGACACCTAGTTTTTTTTATCTAAATCTGCTAGGTATAATTGTCAGTAAGCTTCAGTGAGTGATCTTCACTTTCATTGGGAGTTAAATTTTCCAAATAATGTAAAAATCCAAAATTGGAATGAATGGATTCATATGCCGAAAGCCTATGACTTGAAGAGGAAATAAAGTGATGTATAATAGCTATAAAATTTTGATGTAAGTGCCGCCACTCCTGAATTAAGGCCAATATTTGGATCTTGGAGAATACGACTTGTGCTGTTTGTCCTCTCTAAGATTTCATTCCAAAATATTGCAAATATCCCTGTTTTCAGTAAACACACTCGATTATACAAACCATTTGTATCACTACGAGTTTCAAATTGTTGCCCATAGTCTTTTGAAATTTTGAATAATACTCCTTTAATCTGATTATAACATTTAACTAGTTCTTTTGCGGGAACACTTTTAGACGACCATCTAGTAGTATTTACTCTTTTTTAGGAACAATAATATTTCTGCCATGGTCGGCGTTGCTCTCGCTTAAAGACGTTTTTAAACATTCGATTAATAAGTTGTATCTATATGTAGAGGAAGTGAAAAATACATAGGGTCCATACAGTCCTTCTAAGAAATCAAAGAATTCTATGGCAGCAGGACAACACTTAGCTGCAGCTTTAGCAACTAAATTTAGAGAGTGTGCGACACATGGAATCTACAACACCAAGATATTGTGTTATCTAAATTTTAGCTGAACACCATTGTATTTTCCACTCATAACTGACGCATTGTCGTAGGACTGTCCCCTGCAGCTTTTCAAATCGATATCATCTTCTTGCAAGAATGTCTTAAATATATCTTCTGCTTTATGACCGTAATTTGCCAAAAATACATTTTTAATAGGAGAGAAACCTTTCATATAACGAAATATGACAGTTAATTGATTGACAAAAATCATTCTATGTGAATAATGTGCTGATTTTTTTAAGTTTGGTGCTTTGTGGGGGCCCCGGGCAGCTGCCCACCCTGCCCCCCTTAAATCCGGCCCTGCTTCTGTAGCACCACATTTCAAATATGACTGTGCCATATTACCACAGAACAAAGGAAAGTAAAATCACGGATTTGATTTGCCAAACAGCTTGCCTCATGAGTAACCATTTTATCGTTGTTTTTATTGATAGTGATTTCTACAAGAGCTTCATAGATTTCTTTAATTTGGTAGCTGATTGGATTGCATTAATTCTATTTCCCATCTAGATTCAGACAAATGTTTCAATGTTATGCTAGAAATATGATTTTTCAGTATAACCCAACCATGAATAGACGCTGAGAAAATGTTGTAAATTTTTGTCACTAAGGAAAAGAAAGAAAATGCAAACTGTGAGGCTTTAGCAGCATCGTTCACAACTAAGTTGAGTGAATGACTAGAACATGGGACAAAAATGCTCTAGGATTCATTTTCAAAATTTTGTTTTTTCCCTTTCATGTTTGCTCCTTATCATACCCTTGTCCTCTCACATCTTCCAAAGGTATTCCCAGTTCATTCAGTTCTTGCAAAATAACATAAGTCCCAAGCCAGTGGTTTCCAGTACAGACACAAAGGGTACTGTAATTTCTTAGTTATTTATTAAGAAATTCTTTTACTGAATAATATGGTCTTTCAGATAGGTAGGCATTTGTCATTTTACAGAATTTGGAGAAAGATGTTGCAGATTTAAGAATAGAATAGAATAAAATAGAAAAAGGCTTTATTCTCAGGATTCACAAGTTACAAAAATAAAATTGTCAATAGAGAGAATGGTGTCAATTACAATTTATAAGGGTTGCTGTAACAACCTACACTTAACATAAAAATAATATTAAAATATAATAATAATAATAACAGTGACATTTAGATTTAGATAAGAGCCCTCAGTCTTCTTGCATTTCAGTTTGAAGGTATTCTTCCACTTTGTACTGTTCTAGATGTATGATCAACTGTTGAAAAGACTTTCTATATTTATTTATGTCAGTTTCTATTTTGATGCTGTAAGGCAGTTTATTAAGGGGGGGGGTATGGTTTGACATCAACATATCAAGCACATTTTTGTGAATTTTTTTTGAAGCTATGGTACAATTATTTTATTTTTAAATTAAATAAACATATTAAGTACAATTCAAAGAATATTTAGAAGAAAATTCAATCCAAAATATTGAAAAGTAAGCCATTGGTGACAAATTTTGACAGGCAGCTCACAAAAAGATGGATTTTGCAGTGGACATCAGAACTCGTCACTAGATCATATGAAACAAAAAATTCAAAAAGATTTAATTAGCTTATGAGTTTCACGAGGTCACAACGTCGAGTTTTTTTTATTTTTAATGATTTTTGAATTTTTGGTATCACTCAGAAATCAAAAAAAATTAATTTTTGGTAAAAATTTTGTGAAAATCGACAGATTTATTATTGTTGAACAAAAAATAAGCAAAAAAAGAAAAATATCTCGACGTTGTTACCTCATGAAATGTCTAAAGGAAATCTGTGCAAAATATCAGGTAGATCGGCTGAGTAGTTTTTCAGTTACAATGTCCACCGCATTTGAAAAAGCAGTTTTGAGAAAAATGCGTTTAAAGTTTTGACAACTGCATCTTCATCTTCTTATTTGTCTGCCAAATCGTAAAGTGATGCACATTGGAATATGTTTCTTAAATAGAGGAGTAATCTACAAAAGAGGTAGATGGCAACGTGGCATTAGATAGAAAACAAAATGTTTTAATTTTCGCCTGCATTTTACCCGATTTTCGCGTGGTGCAGCGAACATTGAATGCTGAGTGAGTGAAAAAGGTAAGGTATAAACTGTGCCCTACCTAATGCAAGAATAATATAAGTAAAAACGGTAAAAAATAGTATAAAATACTAAACGGACAAATAAAAGTGAGGTTAACAGCTAACAGATAAGCTTATAAACACTGGCGAACGCTGGTCAAATTTCAAGCGGTGTTGCCGGATTTAAAAAAAATAGAAACACCTGCCGAAAAACAAAAGCAATTTTGGTGCGTGGATAATTGGGCATACCTCCGCGTGGTTGAAACGGGTGTGCCCAGTTAACGCTACGTACAAAATGGCTGAGAACGAGTATAGTGTGGACGAAAAGACAAGAAAAAGAGGAGATGAATCGGAAGATGAGGCAGACGATAGCAGAAGTAAAAAAGTACATCGGTCGCCTGGGAATGATAGGCAACTAGAAAAAATATTGGAGAGCCTAAATATTATCACAATGGAAATAAGGGAACTAAGAGAAGAACAAAAAGAGTACAGAGCGGAAATGAAGGAACTCAGACAAGAAAATGAAAAGCTGAAACAGGAAAACAGAGAAACCCAACAAAAAGTGGAAGAATTGGAAAATAAAATAGACAGAATGGAAAAGGACAAAAGACGAAATAATATAATACTGCAGGGAGTAGATATGGATACCTACGATCAAAACATAACAAAAGATAACGTCCAAGATTTTTTATGCAATGCACTAAAAGTTGAGACAAAAATAAAAAGCGCAAGAAAAATTGGAAGTAAATCCTGCTTGATTGAGCTCGAAAATGCAACGGACAAAGAAGAAATTATGAAAAATAAAGGCAAATTGAGAGACATAAAGGGAAAAGAAATATATATTAATGACGACATGGACAAAAATGAACGGATGATACAGGGTAAAATCAGAACGAAGGCAAAAGAGGCTAAATTGGAAGGAAAAAACGTCAAGGTAGGATTTCAAAAAATAAAAATAAATGAGGAGGTATGGACATGGAATAAACATCAGCAACAACTCTTAAAAATAGAAAACCAAAACAGAAACCAAAAAAACTAAACGACGTAAATGAAACGGTAGCAACAACGGCAATGGACAAGGAGACGATTGGGATTAAAAACAAGAAAATGAAAACTAATTTGGGAACATGGAACGTAAGAGGCACTTATGAAACGGGAAAACTGAAAGAATTAATTAGAGAAACAAAAAGATATGAAATAGATATATTAGCTTTACAAGAAACAAAACAATTAGACACAGAAATAGTAGAAATAGATGATATAGTATTTTTTAAAAGTGGGGGGAATAACAGATTGCTAGGAACAGGCTTTATCATACAGAAAAGATGGAAAACCAGAGTGATGAATTTCAAGCCGATATCAGATAGAATGTGCACAATCAGGTTAAAAGGGAATCAACGAAACATAAGCATAATAAATGTACATGCACCAATAGAAGACGCCACCGAAGAAGACAAAGATGCATACTATGAGCAACTAGAGAGAGAATATGACAGATTACCAGCATTTGATATCAAAATAGTAATGGGAGACTGCAATGCTAAAGTGGGAAAAGAGGATACATATGAAAATATAACAGGAAAATACAGTAAACACGATGTATCAAATGATAATGGTCAACGAATTATAGGTTTTGCCACAGAAAGACAAATGGTAATAAAAAGCACATACCAACGCAGAAAAGATATACATAAAGGAACGTGGATTTCCTCTGACAAAAGGACAATAAATCAAATAGACCACATATTAATAGAGAAGAAGCACGCCCATAATATAATAAATATAAAAAGTATGAGAGGAGCGGAATGTGACTCAGATCACTTTTTGGTAAGAGCAGCCTATAGAATAAATGCTAATATAAAGAAAGACAATCAAAGGGACAAAGAAATCAAAAAACAATTCAACACAGCAATACTAA
Organism: Diabrotica virgifera virgifera; assembly: GCF_917563875.1. Taxonomy (NCBI): domain Eukaryota; kingdom Metazoa; phylum Arthropoda; class Insecta; order Coleoptera; family Chrysomelidae; genus Diabrotica; species Diabrotica virgifera. Next base: position 53,409,234 of record NC_065450.1, on the reverse strand, counting down.
AAGATAATATGACACAGAAGAAGTACGAACAACAAATAACCAGCAGACTAAACGAAGAACCAGAAACACTAGACCCGGAAGAAAAGTGGGAAAGCATAAAAGAAGCACTTTTAAACACCAGTAAAGAAATATTAATTAAAGGTAATAGAAAACAAAAAGCAAAAGAATGGTATGATGAGGAATGTCAAAAAATAGCAGAAGAAATTAGAAAAATAAGAATAAAAAACTTAAGAAATAATAGTGACATTAGCACACAAGAATATAGAGAATTGAAGAGAATTATGAAGAGAACATGCAGAAATAAAAAAAGAAAATACAACGAAGAAAAACTCAAAGTGATAGAGGAAAAATTCCAAAAAAAGGAAATAAGATCCTTTTACCAGGAAACAAGAAAAATGGAAAGGGGATATCAGAAACATAACCCATATATGAAAAATGAGGAAGGAATATTAATAAATGAACCCGGGGAAATAATGAGAAATTGGCAAACTTATTTTACACAACTTTTAAACAAAAACGAAGAAGAAAGGGGAACAATCCAGGAAATTGAAGATGACCATATAGTAATAGAAACACCTACGAGGGAAGAAATAGAAAATGAAATAAGAGGGCTAAAAAACAATAAAAGCCCAGGAATAACGGAAATATCGGCGGAAATGATAAAGGCAGGAGGAAAAAGACTACACAAGGAGATACATAGCCTGATAAAAAGTATATGGGAAACAGAAAGAATGCCAGGAGAATGGACCAGGGCAAGGATATGCCCCATACATAAAAAAGGTGATAAAATGAGATGTGAAAATTATAGAGGTATCGCGTTGCTAGAAGTCGTGTACAAAATATTGACAAACATCTTAAGAAAAAAGCTGAATCAATACACGGAAAAGATATTGGGCGAATATCAGGCAGGATTCAGAAGTAATAGGTCGACGACAGACCAAATATTTGCGTTAAAAGAAATCCAAACTACGTGCTACGAACATAAAATAGCAGTATACGTCCTGTTCGTCGACTTTAAACAGGCCTATGATACGGTAAAGCGGCAACAGATGTACGCACTAATGAAAGAAATGGGCATACCAAGTAAAATCGTCAGGATGGTAAAGATGACTATGGATAACTCCACAAATGAAATAGCATGGAAGGGACATAAATCAAATAATTTTGAAACAAAGGAAGGATTAAGACAAGGAGACCCACTATCAACGACTCTTTTTAATGTAATACTGGAAGGAATAATCAGGAAAAGTAAAATAAGCACACAGGAAACGATTTTTAAAAATGGCCACCAATGTATTGCATTCGCAGATGATCTAACATTATTATCGACAAGTAAGAAAGAGCTAACAAAATTAATGAGCAATATAATAAAACAAGCCAAACCTTTTGGTCTTCTCATAAATAAGGAAAAGACAAAATACATGATAATGGGAGAAACAGATAAAGAAAATGAAGACAATTTCACATTGGAGATAGAAGGAGAAAATGTATGCGCATTTAAAAGAGTTTCAGAATTTACATACCTGGGTGTAAAAGTAGATGAAAAGGGACATGGGGAAGGGGAAATAAAAGCAAGAATAGCAAAAGCAAACAAAAAGTATGGAGCATTGCGTCCATTAATGAAATCCAAAGATGTGTCAAGAAAAACAAAAATAAGAATCTACAAAACAGTTATCAGACCTACAGCTACATATGCATGTGAAACATGGGTGCTTAAAAAATCAGAACTAGACCTTTTAGAAAGATGGGAGAGGAAAATACAACGAGCAATATATGGAGGCGTGAAAATAGACGGTCAATGGAGAAGAAGAAATAATAAGGAACTTGAAGAACTATATAATGAACCAAAAATAACGACGGCAATCAAAGCACAGAGAATCCGATACTTAGGACACATAGAAAGAATGGGAAAGGCGAGAATGCCAAAAATGGTTCTATTACGTAAGCCAATACAAAAAAGAAGAATAGGAAGACCAAGAAGGAGATGGAAGGACAGCGTATATGAAGACTTAAAACAAAGTAATATTGTAAACTGGAAAGAAAAAGCTTTGGACAGAAAACAATGGAAGGAAGTGGTGAAGAAATGTATGGAAAGACTATAATGTTAAGTGTAGTATTAAGTGTTTTATACAAACAAATGTAATATTGTATATATTATAGTAGTATAGGATATAGCATTATATATAAATATGTAATAGTAATTGTAAGGAAAAATTAAATCTTTCAGCCCTAGGCCTTCACGGCCTGTTGAGCTTAATATAAAAAAAAAAAAAATCTACAAAAGAGAAGGCGAACAGTTGTTTAATGTTTCTCACTACGCTCAAGTGTGCTGGCGCGAAGTCGCGGCAAAGCGAGTCGAAGGTAGGGATATTCAACACGCTGTATCTCTGGTAATTTTACTCCAATTATTTTCAAACTTTCAGAGAGTATTCTTGAAAGTATGCACTTTTATTTGAAATAATAAAAAAAAATTAATATTTCAAACCATACCCGCCCCCCTAAAGAATTTAATACAGGCATATTCTGTAGTTTTCTCAGATAGTCTATGTATTGGTACATTATAGTTTATGAGATTGTTTCGTGTATTAGAATTATGGTTTATTATGTGTTTCATGAATTTATGTCTATTTTTAAAAATGAAAAGTAAGCATTCATATATTATGTATGTTCCAGTCATTGTTAGTATGTTTAGTTTTTTGAAATTATCTCTACATGAATCCCTCTATTTCCAGTTAAGTAGAGTTCTGATTGCTCTTTTTTGTAATACAAAAACCTGTTCAGCGTTACTATTCCAAATCGCAAATATATAACTCGTTCATATATTTTCATCCAAGTAATTTGCTGTTATTTTGAAAGAGTAGTTAAGTTGTAGAGGGAGATGGTTGTACAGTTTTTTTGCGGAATATAATATAGATTTCTTTACTAACTCAGAGGACAGGGTCAGTAAACAGACGTCAAAGGTAGAATTTCTTGTGAAATAGTCATAATTCGGTCTTGCTGGAAAGACAGGCAGATGTTTATGAATTAAGCAAACAGTTTCTAAAATATATAAAGAAGGAAGAGTTAAAATCCTGTGATCTTTGAAGTAGCTTCTACAATGTTATTCTTCTGAGGCCAAACAGATATCGTATTGCTATTTTTTGTAATTTGAAAATTACATCGGATTGGGCAACTGTACCAGAACTCAAAAAGGAAGACCATATCGAAGATCTGACTAGAACAAAGAAAAATATGTTATTTTGGAAGATGCTAAATTGAGTTCCTTCGAAACAGATCTTATAGCAGGGCAGGCTGAAGATAATTTCTTCCTTAATAAATCGATATGAAGGGACCATTTGAAGAAATTTTACAGAATCAACGGTGCTGATCTGGCCGTTATTAAGGAGTAAGGGTTGAAGAGCTCCTTTATAAGATAATGCTACTGTTTTATCTATGTCAAACAAGATAAAATTAGAGTCTGACCAGGTTTTTATTGTAAGTAGATTAGAAGAGTTGCAATATTTGAGTTGCTCCAAGTGATACTGGTATCATCAGCAAAAAGAAACATTTTTCCATCGATTTTTAAACTAGTAATGTCATTACCAAAGATAAGGAAAAGTAGAGGACCCAATACTGAACCTTGAGGTACCCCACATACAATGTTTTTGAGACTAGAGTCTGTATCATTTTCTCTAACCAGTTGTTTTCTATCATCCAAGTAAGATTGGAACCAATTCAAAGAAATACCTTGAATTCCGTAGAAATTTAGTTTTTTTATCAAAATGTCGTGTTTACACAATTAAAAGCTTTGGCGTAGTCACAACAAACGGTAGCTGTCTGAAGATTATTGTTCACTGCTTGGTAAACATCACGTAGTATAGAAAACATGGCATTGGTACATGTATTATTTAAAAAGCCTTATTGAACTGATTTTGTGATAAAATGTTTTCAATGAGAAAGAACATCAGTCAGGCTTTTATGAGTCTCTCAATAATTTTGGAAAGTACTGGTAGTAGTGCAATAGGTCTATAATTGCAGGTATTAGATCTTTCATCACCCTTATGAAGAGGAATAATGATGGCTGTCTTTAGGCACTCTGGAAATTTACCTTTCTCAAAAGAATCATTAATTAGTGAGATGAGGACTCCCAACACATTTTGTGGGAGATTTGAAAAAAATTTATTGATAGATCATCTAGATTTGCTTTTGGCTACCATGTTCGCTATCGTAACTTTATTGACAGCAGCTCTGAATAACGATGTAAAATTTTTAAATTGTTTTAAATTCAAAAAATCTAAATATAAATTTTATTTTTTCCACAATTATTAGGTTAGTATTACCTTGAAAGTGGTTAATGGCCTATACCCAGGAGTTACTACTGCAGAATTAGATGCACTGGCTGCAGAAACTGCTGCTACCCTCAGCGAAGACCATCCTGATTATGCTACTCTAGCAGCTAGGATCGCTATATCTAATCTTCAGAAAGAAACGAAAAAATTATTTAGTGGTAAGTTATAATGAAATAATTTACATTGATATTTTATAAAAATTTCATTCTTATAAAGTATTGCTGATAAAATAATTGATAATGTTGGGTAGGGTTTTCTAAAACCAGAATAAAAAGGAAAATTTTGAATATCAGTTACGCTCGCAAAATCAATTTATATAAAATTTGTAACAAGTCGACAGTAAAAATTCAATATCTTTTGATCAGAGTCTCCTATTGACAAAAATCAAAATGGGTTTTTATTGTGAGTAGTGTAGCTTTCGTGTGCGATTTTTGCATTTTGCCACAAATGAAGTCTGTTTCTATAAAACTGTTAAATAAATAAATGTTGCACGATTTTTGTCATTTTTTACTATTCCGATGAGCTCAATAAAATTTATTACTTTCATTGACCTTCAAAATCTTCAAAACCTATAACATGAAATTTTGTTTCTTTTTTGGCATCAAATATGAGGTACCTATTTGAAATATGCCTAAAAAACTAAATTCAGCGTTTTTTCACATTAAACTAAACTTTCACATTACAATCTAAAACATTTAAAACTGCTTCTTTTTGATTGCACATAAGCACAGTATTTAAAATTACACAACTTCAGTTACAAATTCCATTCATTGCCTTCTGCATGGAACATTTCCTGTGTCGTGAGATCATTCTGTAATGTGAAAGTTTAAATTCAACGTTTTTTAGACATACTTCAAATTACTCTAACTTTACTTTAGATATACATACTTCAATATTTTTTGCCAAAACTTAAAATCGAAATTTCATGATATAGGTTTTGAAGATTATACAATGAAAATTTCATAGGAACCGGCCAATGGAAGTGGTAAATTTCATTGATCTCACAAGAGATTTATTTATTGAAGTTATACTTCTTTAGGCGCGATTGAGATTGAGGGTGAATTTATATTGATCTGCGCGCATGCGCATACCGACAGTTTGGTATTAGTCTTTATACGGGCTCTGATTGGGTGTTGAAATGATCTGTCAATAATTGTTCAATATGGAGGTTATCAGTAAACACAAATGTTGTATAATATATTAGTTTTTATTGTTGTGAGGACAGAAATAAAATCAAATTTATAATTATAGTGACTTTTTAAATAGTTTTAAAAAGCCACAGGTACGTAATTCTAAATGTTTCAGTTCTATTCCAATAAAAAATATCTTCATACCTATTTGGAAAATGTAAAAAAATAATGTACTTACCTAGTTCTTGCTATGCTATACCCCTAGTAGGCAATGCTTTAATTTACATAATCTGATTACGAACAAACTTTCCACAAATTTTCATCTAATGTATCGTTTTCTTACTCTATATATTGTTGTATTTTAATTCGACAAAAATCAAACTAATAAAAATTCATATAAACAAAATGTCAAAAAGTTGTTCAGTTTGTGTATATTCCCACATGACGTATACGCGAAGGTGGTGCAGTTTGAAATCGCTTCGACTCTCGTACGGCGGGATACACGAGCCCAATGCAAGTTATATCATTTTTTTATTTTTTTTTATAGATTTTATGATTGTAAGTATATTATTATATAATTTTTTTCAGAAAATACGTATTTGATTAAAATTTTTGGCAACAATTATTGTTCAGAAATCATTTGTGGCATTTTTCAATGTGTTTGTGTGTGTTTTATTCTTTTATTTTTTTTAATTTTTGGTATTTTAATAAAAATTTTTGGAAAGTAGTAGAGAAACTGTTTAAAGTATATTGATTTCGTTGAAATCATATAATAGAAGTATAACTTCTTACGTGCGTACAAAGTACACACATTCTTTTTTTATTTATTTAACAGCTTTATAGAAAGAGATTTCATTTGCAGCGAAATGCAAAAACTGCACACGAAAGCTGCACTATTCAACTTCAAAACGCATTTTGATTTTTGGAAATATAACACTCAGGTCAAAAGATCAAATTTTTACCGTTGAGTTAATACAAATTTTATTTAAATTAAAAAAATTATGGCTTGCAAATTATGGGTTGCGTTATGGCTTGCAAATTGTAGAAGCCTCGGAGGTGTTACCAGAGAAGGTTCCCATTGTTTTCAGTCTGATAGGATGTAGAATAACATTTTTGGATGTTGTTTTATGTGCTATTAGTTTGAAAACTTAATTTTTTGATAGCAGTTGCCGCTAGGGCATCCCTGCCATTTCGTTCGTTGCAATCTGTGACTGCACGCCGGGGTTTGTTCTAGTTGGGTCAGAGAGAGCAGCATATGTGCCTCCTGATGAGAGACTAGTAAGTTTAGAAACCGGTAGAGGTGCTTGCTGCACTCTCTGATTGAACTGGAATAATGATGCGGCGGTAGTTTCGTGTTGCAACGAAATTGAAAATGGTTATTCATTTTTGATTTACATGTTTACTCCAATTGGAGTACGAAGGGAACCATTCTCGTTGGAACTTTACCGCGCTGAGCAGATGGGACGTGAATTATAAATTGTAAAATTCTCTCATCTTCCTTAGTCTCAGCATCCATTATGCCTTGCAAATTGTAGAAGCCTCGGAGGTGTTACCAGAGAAGGTCCCATTGTTTCCAGTCTGATAGGATGTAGAATAACATTTTTGGATGTTGTTTTATGTGCTATTAGTTTGAAAACTTAGTTTTTTGATAGCAGTTGCCGCTAGGGCATCCCTGCCATTTCGTTCGTTGCAATCCGTGACTGCACGCCGGGGTTTGTCCTAGTTGGGTCAGAGAGAGCAGCATATGTGCCTCCCGATGAGAGACTAATAAGTTTTGAAACCGGTAGAGGTGCTTGCTGTACTCTCTGATTGACCTGGAATAATGATGCGGCTGTAGTTTCGTGTTGCAACGAAATTGAAAATGGTTATTCATTTTTGATTTATTTAAATTATTGATTTCCCGCGCGTAACTGACATTCAAAATTGCCGGACTGTTGTTTCTGAGAGAACTGTTGATTCTACATAAAAAGTGCTAATAGACATTTCAATTCAAAATTATCACAGCTACATTTTTTGTTTGACCATATTTTTCTACAGCCTACAGATTCTTGGCAAATCAATATTTTCCATTTCGGCCCCTACCAGGGGAGTTTTAGGGCGAGTTTAGCCCGAGGGTAGAAGTGGCAAACTTTTTATTTTTCATCTTTTTTGGGGTCCCACTATTGACATTCTCAGCAAAATTCAGCCGAGAAAAAGAATCATAAGAACAAGTAGGTATTACTCTTAGAGGTTCATACTATCATTACATATTATATATTATTATTATGTATTGTCACTGCATAACGTGGATTGTGTGTATGTTAAATTTAGTTTTATTGTAATGTACTTACTACAGTTTTATGCTGTCACACTTTCATTGAATTCATTTAATTTTATTTTTTGTTTTTTTTACTGTTTTACTGGACTTTACTACTACTACTTTTACTTCTATTTATTGTTTATATATATGTATATTTTTTATGAAATTGGGGAAACCCGTAAATAAATAAAATAAAATCATTACCTAAGTAACATTTAGAGTAAGAATTGACTAATTTTCCGACTGAGAACGGTTCGATTTTTAAATAAAAATGTTAAACCCGAGGTTTCTCTCGATCGAAAAACCACAATAATAACGTTTGATAATAAAATCTCTTCTGAATAGACAATAACGTTTTAACTTGTGGATGTTAACGGGAAGGCAAAACTCAGCGAAATTGATAAAAATCCTGTTGTAATAGCTTCTCCTTAATATCTAATAAGTCACTTTTATGCCCATGCCATGTTATTTCTCCAAGAAAATATGTTCTTTATTTTACTGATATAATCACTAACTTTTATTAAATTTTACTATTTATTACAGATGTAATAGATGACCTTTACAATGTATTCGACGAAAACCTAGGAGAAAAATCACCAATAATTTCAGAAGAACTTCACAAAATAATAGCAGAAAATTCAGAACGTCTAAATTCATGTATGATATACGATAGGGATTTTTCCTATGATTATTTCGCTTTCAAAGAACTGGAAAAATCATATCTATTAAGAATAAACGGCAAAGTTGTGGAGAGACCACAACATATGTTAATGAGAGTAGCTGTAGGTATTCATAAGGAAAACATTGATGATGCAATCACAACTTACAACCTATTGTCCGAAAGATTTTATATCCACTCTACAAATACTCTACTGTTAGCTTCTACACCCAAACCTCAACTATGTTCTAGCATTGTCATGATGATGCCAGATGATAGCATAGAAGGAATCTTTAACTGCATCAGACTTTGTGGATTGGTTTCCAAATACACCGGTACTGTAGGTCTAAACATTCAGAATATAAGAGCTAAAGGTACTTATATAGCGGGTACTAATGGTGTCTCAAATGGTTTAGTTCCTATGTTACGAGTTTTTAATAACATGGCATGCTACGTAGATCAACTTAGCACCAATAAACCTTCTGAGATAGCTGTGTATATTGAACCTTGGCATGCTGATATTCTCGAATTTTTGAACCTAAGTAAACCCGGTGGTAAAGAAGAAGTGAGAACAAGAGATTTATCATATGCTTTGTGGGTACCAGATTTGTTTATGAAAAGGGTAGAATCTAACGGGAAATGGTCTCTAATGTGCCCCCATCAATCTCCAGGTCTTACTGATTCTTATGGAGATAAATTTGAACAGTTATACGAAAAATATGAGAAAGAGGGGAAATATATAAAACAAATACAAGCTCAAGAATTGTGGAGGGCGATTATTGTTCTTCAAGCAGAGACAGGTGGCCCGGTTATGATGTACAAGGATGTATGCAACAGAAAAAGTAATCAAAAACACATAGGAACAATTAGGGTACGTAATATTCGGTTTTTCTTTTTTCCCCAAAAATTTTGTTTTCATAGTGTTAAATAAGCTTCCTGTTTGTCCCATTCTCTCGTTTATTTCCATGTCTTATTTACTATTTGATTCAATTATTATTCCTAGGTATTTAAAATGTTCCGCTTGCTCTAGTTGTTTCCCGTCTAAATAGGGAATTTGCATAAAATTTTAAATTCGAAAAAAATGTTATAAATCACAACAGAACATAATTTAAAACATGTATCAAAGATAAAAAAAGTTTTGTTTGGCTTTCGTTTGGCCCCTAAGGACGATTAAAAATTCAAATTATACCAGCCAGCCCAAAACGCGTCGTGACGTCATCCGTTTATATGTTTACATTCTTCCAACAAAGTAAACAGAATTTTAAATTAGACGTTATAAACGTCAGTAGAAAATACAGTTATGTGACGTTACAAGTGTTTTTGATCGTTTGAACTATTCATAGAAAACTTGTACTTTTACAAAATTGTTTTATTTTCCGTAGTAAACTTTCCTTCAATAACTATATCAAACTCCCAATCTCAACAAACTGGTATATATTATTACAATGACATACAATAAATGTTAATAGAATATAAATATTTTCCTTTATTCCGCGACGAGGTATACCCAAGTTGGTGGAGGCCAATAAACTAAAGAAGAAGAAGAAGAATATACCTAATTATAACCATAAAAGGAACCATATAGTTATGGAGACCTACACAGAGGAGAGGAATCGAGATAGGACGACCTTGAAATTTTTGTACACGATTTTGCCTGTTTGCTTGGTTTCTCGCTAGGGCGGCGGTGGCGTAGAGATAGATGCTAGTTTTGCATTGGAGTGAATGTGAAAATTTCGAAAATAATTAATTATTCGTAGTTAATATAAGATTACTGGTTTTGGTGTTTAATATTATTTAAATATGAGTGCCAAGAAAGCTTACACTAAAAGAAATTGCTTCGTACCGGGATTTATATCGAGTTATCGTTCCGATAAAAAATTCAAAAGGGAACTTAACGAAGTATATAAAGACTTTTTATAAAGATTTGTCTTTATGTTATTTATAACGTTTATGGATTATACCTATTCGTTTGTATGTTATTTCCTTCGGTGTAAATAAAATTTGTGTATTACCTATTATTGGTTTTTATTTTAACCTGAAAATTATAGTGATAATAGTAGGAGGATCTTGAAAGTTTTTCTGTCGAAACAATGCATTTTTTGAGACAAAATATTTCACAAAAATTAACATTAAGTTTATAAAAGTCAGACTGTCGTCTGTGGTTAATTTACATATATTTTTATTAACTAAATTTAAACATCTGATAGGTAAGCTTTCAGAATATAGATAAATGAAGTGTTCAAAAGAAAAAGCATTTTAAATTTTGATAAAAAAAATAATTTAAAAAAAATTGATCAATAAACTTCAAATTATTTAAATAACTTTTTAAACTTTTTAAAAACAATTACGTACAGTTAAGTTCAATTTTTTCAACTAACAAACTTTTTGATATCAGTTACAAAGATATTAACAAATTAATTTGCAGTTGAAATACCATTGGTATATAAATGTGGCAGTTAGATAATGTGACAAAATATTTCAGCTTCAAAATAAGCTGTCCTACATATTAAAGTAATGACAAATTTAAATTTGATGTCACATCTCCATCTACAGTGGTATAAAAAGAATACACTTTTTACCACACGTCGATATGTTATAAGGTTAAAATAATCTATTTTTGGCATAAAACATATTCAGCTACAATCCACCAATGAATTAATGTCTAATTACTCTAAAAACAATAATAAAATGAGTTAAATAATAAATAAGTCCATAAGAGCTAATGTATTTGTAGCACCTATTCGAACACTTGCGCCTCTAGCGGCGATTGCTGAAAGTTGAATTAGAGGTTGAAAAGTTAGCCCACAAATGATGCATTGCGTTTCCACTCCTTCTTACAGGTCTCCATACATATAGTTAAACTATGTGACGTCACGGGTCGTTTGAACTATTTTAAAATACAGAAGACTTTAAATTTGTACTCTTAAGTTATTATGACTTTTTGAAGAGTAAAATTTTGGAAATCTCATTTTTATACAAAACTGAACATTTTATGTAATAAAAAAATGTGCAAGTTCCCTATTATGATTGTTTTTGTTTTCTCTTAATTTATTTTCACATTTATGTTTGATAGTTCTTCTTCTAGGATTTCAAGATTGTTCTGTAGTCTTCTCTGTTTTCTGCTATCAATACCATGTCCTCTGCAAATAGTAGCTCCGATAGTTGAGTCTGTTTCATTTGCCAGTACCCTAATGATAGTTTCCTCATTCTTCTCTTGTCTTTCTTTATTGCTTAATTCAGTACCACTGAGAATAGCAGCAGACTCACCACGCATCCCTGTTTGGTGCCTTGTCTTGTAGTAAATTCTCTGGATTCCTCGTTAATGGTTCTTACTATATTTGTAGGTATTATTTTTGTACATATCCTTTATTACTTCTATTATGTTCCTGTCAACTCCTCTTTTAGTGTCTTCCATACATCCTTTCTTAGGATTCTGTCAAACGCCTTTTCAGGTCGATGAAGCTTATATGTATCTCTATATTCTTATTGATTACCTTCTGACTTACTTGTCTTATTGTGAATATTAGGTCTTGCATGCTTCTGTCCTTCCTGAATCTACACTGTGTATCTTCCATAGTTGTTTCTATTCGTGTTTTTATTCTTGTCTATATTATTCTTGCAAATACCTTCCCAGGGATACTTGATATGGTGATACCTCGGTAATTATTACAGTTTCTCTTGTCTTCTTTTTGTGTATTGGTAATATTGTCCGTACCATTTCCAACTATCGAATGTGAAAAATTGGGTTTTTCAGATTCGATACGTTGTCCTCGCGTTATACGTGATACATATTGTGGCAAATTCTCGTTATTGTAGCTTGATTAGGAGCGCGGGAAATATGCTGTTTAAACCATCGAATTAAAACATTTTTTCTCAACAGTTATTCAATTATAATCTGTAAACTGTCGAAAATGCTAAACTGCTAAGAAGAATAAAATGCACGTGTTTACAATTTGTGCGAATTTTGTTTCAGTATCGCTTCCCAGAAATTCTTGTGAGGCAGTTTATAATTTCATTTTAACGGATTTTCAATATTTGATTATACATTATTCGCTATTATACATTCGCTACTTTGAATCATCGGACCGAAACAAATCTCTGATTAATACAAAAAGCAAAGTAACAAATGTGATTTTTTGGAAAGAAAAAAATGATACGCAGTTCAAATTTGTTATCAATCTAACAAGGATTAAACATTACATACAAAAAACATAAAAATTTTCCCATTTGTCAATGCGCTGATTTAGGAGTCTCTAAAAAAGAGTTATTTTGCTCTCCTGAAAAGTACCACTTTTCACATTCGATAGTTGGAAATGACAGGGACGATATAACGTCTTTCTTCCAGTGCTTTGATATCTCTATTTATGATATCATTCATTAGTTCTTTCATGCTGTCCATTCCCTCTATTCCCATGAATTTTATCATTTCCGGGGTGATATCGCTGGTACCTATGATTAATGTGATTCCTAGTACATTTCCAGTGAAAATAATAACTCTTTGATAAGTATTGGCGATTACAATTTTTTTTATATGCATGTCCGCGAAGATTATAACTCCCAAAATATTTATATTGAAAAGATTTAGTTTATAATAATAGATGCCGATGAAAACAATTATTTCCCTTTCTGTTTCTGTTTCTGCCGACGAAAACAATTATTTCTGAGAACTTTTTACTAATTATAATTTTCGTGGACCCACAAACAGAAATTGTTTTTTTCCGATACTCCTTAAAAAATAATTTTTTTCGCTAACACTTTATTAGGGATTATAATTTTCACAATCATATAATCGAAAATAATATTTTTCGCGGCGTTCATTGAAAGTTCTACTCTTAACGGCATTTTTCGGAGTTATACTTTTCGTAGGCGGCGGCGATATGATCCCCCAAAACTATGTATTTGAATATTTAAAATTATAATTAAAATAATCTTTTTAGGGTGGAAGTTACAGTGGTGAAGTAGTTGCATATACATCAGATGAAGAAATAGTAGCATGTCCCCAAGCTTCTATCGCTGTAAATATGTTTGTCAGTCCCGACAGAAAGAGTTTCGACTTCCAAAAGCTTAAAGAAGTTACCAAAGTTGTAACCAAGAATCTAGACAAAATCATTGATGTTAGCTTCTATCCTGTGCCTGAAGAAAAGAAGTCAAACTTAAACCATAGAGCCATTGGCATAGGTGTTCAAGGTTTGGCTGATACTTTCATATTGATGCGTATGCCCTGTGATAGTGAAGAGGCGCGAAAATTAAATAAGCAGATATTCGAAACTTTATATTATGGAGCTCTAGAGGCAAGTTCTAATTTGGCAGAGTTGAATGGACCTTACCCAATGTACGAGGGCAGTCCTGTCAGCAAAGGTACGTTTATTAGCTTATCTGTATCTTGCTAAAATAAAAAAAAGCCTGGTGTTAGACAAGGATACGATAATTCAAAGATATATGCTCTTTATCTGGTCTCACCGTCAGAGTGGGGATCTTCCACAGGTTTTTTTATCATGTCTTTGCCTTCAATCACTAATCTCTCCATATCTTCCTTTGTTGTGGCTGTGTCCAAAATACCTCAATATACACTGCGCGTCAGAGAAAACGGGCACCCCACAAAATGGGTCATTTTTGATGTCTCGAATTTCCTAAACCTGTTGTCCGATTTAAGTGATTTTTTTAATATGTTGTAGCCTTATTCTTTAACAATATCGCTGTAATAATATTGTTGCTAGACAGGTAAATTGCAGTGGCGGTTTCTCCATAAGTGCACATGTGCACGTGAACCCCCTAAATTATTTTCAAACAAACATTCATATGTAAAATTTATCATTATATAACTAACATTTTAATCTAACTATACAGTAAATTAAATCACAAACCACAAATCCAAGGAGTTTATAAGTAATAGGTAATATTAATATAATTATTAGGTAAAGTATAAGTATATAGGTATATAAGTATTAGGTAAAATATAATTATTTTTATTCTATTTCGACCAGGAAACTTCACGGATGCAAGAACCTTTCGTTCACCGCTCACACAGTGGCTCCTATACCAGTAACTTATCATCGGGCAAAATACAACTCACCACACACCCCGCTTCCCGCTATAGCCCACAAGTTTAGATGTCCACAAGAGCACAAATTGACTGTGATCTTACAGTGATCTTATGGTATTTTTAACGTGCACGGCGGATATGTACATTTAAATTTTTCTTTTGTGAAGTTCGAATTTCGGAACAATATTAAAAATGGAGGGACTTATGGATGTGAATGTTAGCGTGGAATATTTAACATCATAAATTTTTGTTCTTTATATATAGAAGAAAAATTAAAAATATCTAAACCAAATTTCTTAAGTACGAATGTACCAAAGTGCAAAGGTCGGGATTATAAATGATCATTTAACATGGAGATTTGTGAAAAAACTTACTGATTGTGTAGGTGCTACTATCAATACTTTTTACCGCTTTCCGTGTTTCCTACATATTTGGAGAAGAAGAATCATAAAGAACAAAATAGAAGATCCGATTTTCCGGGGCAGTCCACTTAGTAAATTTTTGATTGAAAATAATTTAAAAGATGATTTTTCTAAAATAATTGGAATTCTTTAATTACTTGTTACGAGGTCAGCGACAACTGCAGAAACACACTGTTTCTGTGCATTGAAACGTATCAAAACCAAAACTTTCCTTAAAATGGCTATGGGTTAGGATTGACTAACAGCAGTCACAATGTTTTCAATAAAAAAAAAATGATTCAAGAAATTTAAAATTTTACTGAATTGGTTATTGAAGAATTTATCTAAAAAAATAACAGGCGACTTGACTTTCGTTACAAAACTTGCTTGTAACATTTAAACATTAAATTATAATTTTAAGTCAATACAATAAATTATTTATCATAATTATTAAAAAGGTCCTTTGATTTTTACAATTTGACGACACTCAAAAAATTTTATCTAGGCAAATAGGGCCTCAAGGGTTTTTTATATCTTAATATTATGTGTGCACCCCCAATACTTTACACCAGGCGCCGCCACTGGTAAATTGTCATTGTATAACGGGTGTACCAATCAAACTGTTTTTTTCAAAAACTTCGGAACACCCTGTGGAATATTCTAGCATTTATAAAATACTAAAATTAAAACCCAACTATAGCCTCACGTTTTCTTAATATTCTGTTTTTTGATTCATTCGCTTATATTGAATAATAAAACATTTAGGTACTTTAACAAGTAGCCATGTTCTTCGTCAGTACAGGTTGTTTCTAAATAAGTGCGACAAACTTTAAGAGGTAATTCTGTATGAAAAAATAATGACCGTTTGCTTTATAAACATATGTACTTAAATGCTTCTTTTTCGAGATACGGGATGTTGAATGTTTTCTTACAAGCTGATGATTTATTTATTGTTTTAAAACCGGTTGAGATATGCAAATGAAATTTAGTAGGTTTTAAGAGATAGTTATTGCACATTTTTGACATGCAATTAAGAATTTTATATTCACCATTGTATATATATATATGACGTATGCACGCCAATGGTGAATATAAGATTCTTCATTGTACGTCAAAAAATGCGCAATAATTACCTCCTCAAACCTACCAAATTGCATTTGAATATCTCAACCGGTTTTAGAGCAATAGATAAATCGTAAGTTTGTATCAACGGTCAAGTGTTCAACATCCCGTATTAGTATGGTATAGTTAGACCCAAACCCAGACATCCAAAGTGAAAGTTATCCTCCAACACCAAATTGTTCTATATGGTCCACATAATATTCAGAAAAAAGTCACACCATTTTGAGCGTCGGGTTTGGGGGGGAGAGGGGGGAGAAATCTGCAAATTCGTAGTTTTTTAAGTTTTTCGCCAATATTTCTAAAACTATGCGGTTTAGCATGAACAACCCTCTATACAAAATTGTTCTACATTAAATTTGAAATAAAAAAGGCCCTATCCATAATCTTTCTAAAATGAATGGTTCCAATGTTACGGAGTAACATTGTATAATTGGTCCAAAAAAAGGCCTAACCCAGACATACAAAGTAAAAGTTTTCCTTCAACACCAAATTGTTCTATATGGTCCACATATTGTTCAGTAAAAAGTTACACCATTTTGAGCGTCCGGTTTGGGGGGAGATGGGTGAGAAGTCAGTAAATTAGTAGTTTTTTTACGTTTTTCGTCAATATTTCTAAAACTATGCTTTAGCGTAAGGAATATTCTATAGAAAAATGTTTTACATAAAATTTAAAACAAAAAAGGTTCTATACATAATTGTTATAAAATCAACGGTTCCAGAGTTACGGAGGGTGAAAAGTGAAGTTTTTCGATACTTTTTATATTTACCGATTTCTCCCCCCTCTCCCCCCCAAACCCGACGCTCAAAATAGTGTGACTTTTTTCTGAACATTACGTGGACTATATAGAACAATTTGGTGTTGGAGGATAACTTTCAGTTTGGATGTCTGGGTTTTTGGTATAGTTATATCATAAATACTGCCCAAAAAATATAAAAAGTATCGAAAACCTCGACTTTTCACCCTCCGTAACTCTGGAACCGTTGATTTTATAACAATTATGTATCGAATATTTTTTGTTTCAAATTTCATGTAGAACATTTCTGTATATAACATTGTTTACGCTAAAGCATAGTTTTAGAAATATTGACGAAAAACTTAAAAAACTACTAATTTACCGGCTTCTCTCCCATCTCCCTCCCAAACCGGACGCTCAAAATGGTGTAACTTTTTACTGAACAATATGTGGACCATATAGAACATTTTGGTGTTGGAGGAAAACTTTTAGTTTGGATGTTTGGGTTAGGCCTTTTTTTGGACCAGTTATACTATACCACCTCCGTAACATTGGAACCATTCATTTTAGAAAGATTATGCATAGGGCCTTTTTTATTTCAAATTTAATGTAGAACAATTTTGTATAGAGGGTTGTTCATGCTAAACCGCATAGTTTTAGAAATATTGGCGAAAAACTTAAAAAACTACGAATTTACCGATTTCTCCCCCCTCTCCCCACCAAACCCGACGCTCAAAATGGTGTGACTTTTTTCTGGACATTGTGTGGACCATATAGAACAATTTGATGTTGAAGGATAACTTTCACTTTGGATGTCTGGGTTATGCCATCTTTTGGATCAACTATACTATACTATATCTCGGAAACGAAGCATTTGCGGACATATGTTTACAGAGGAAACGGTCATTATTTTTTCATGCAGAATTATCCCTTAAAGTTTGTCAAATTTATTTAGAAACACTCTGTATTGATGAAGAACATGGCTAGTTGTTAAAGTACCTAACTTTTTTATTATCGAATGAATCAAGAAACGGAATATTAAGAAAACCTGAGGCTATAGTTGGGTTTTAGTTTCAGTATTTTATAAATTCCAGAGTATTCCACAGGGTGTGTTGAACTTTGAGAAAAAACACAGTTCGATTGGTACACCCGGTATACAATGGCAACTTACCTGTCTAGCAACAATATTATTACAGCTATATTGTTAAAGAATAAGGCTATAACATATTAAAAAAGTCACTTAAATCGGACAACAGGTTTAGGAAATTCGAGAAATAAAAAATGATCCATTTTTTGGGGTGCCCGTTTTCTATGACGCAGTGTATTTTGGTCGATGATTGTGGTAAGCCTAATGTTGGTGTTGACTTCTGTTAATATTGAGATATTAATGCGGTGTGCTGCTCACAGTACATGTACCTTTTTAGGATTCACCCACATTTCATTTGCCATTATATTATGAGTCGGACTTCTTGATGGTCTGCAGCATAGGTAGCGATAGGAAAGATAACCGCTCGTACCAGGCGCGGTTTCATATTCCTGGTTATGGCCGTAATTTTCCAGATATTAGTAAGTTTGACTGTTGCTGATCTGGCCATTGAAAAGTGTCGACATATTTCCACCTCGCATTCACCATGGTTTGCGATAACAGAACTTAAGTAATTGAAACGGCTTATTGTACCACTTCATATCCTGCTACCTTGCTTATTCCCAACTGGTTATTTCTAGTTTGATCAATGATCATCACCTTGGTCTATGTGTACAGTGGGGTCCTACAGCTTGGCCCGCTTCCCGCACTTCATACGCCATATATTCCTATTAAAGCATTCACCTTCTTCTAAATCTCAGGAACTCATTGCTTTACAAATGTTTTGTTTCTATGTCATCTTTGGTCTTCCTTTTTTCCTTTTACTTCTTGGCATATCTTCTAGGGCAATCGTTCTTAGGACATTCAACAAAATAAATCTAGTACAATACACGGGAGATGAAGGAATAAACTGGTTATGGAAAATATACAGAGATGCCTGAGAAAAGCAACAAATCCCAAAAGACTGACAAAGTTACCTCATAGTGCTAATATACAAAAGAGAGAACACGTCGAAAATTATAGAGCAATATGTTTCATCATATACATGTTTTAAAATATACACGAAAATGGTAGAGAAGAGGCTAAGACAAGAGGTAGAAAAAGAACTGAGAGAAGAACAAGCAGCGTTTAGACCAAAAAGACAGACAAACGATAACATTTAGGTACATCATTAGAAAGAAGTATTGACTCAGGGGGAAAGCTCATTCTGTCATTCATAGATCTAAGAGCAGCGTTTGACTCTATAGAAAGAAAAATTATATGGCAATGCTTGCAGAAATTGAAGGTACCAATTATACTGATAAAAATAATTGAAAGTATATTCTTTTTCTTCTTAAGGTGTCGAGACCGCTTGTCGATCGTTCGCTGTCATGTTGCCCAGCATATTAACAATCATTGTCTTATTTACAGCCGCACGAAATAGTTCAGGGCTAGTTTTCCCAAACCATTGGCGTAAGTTTTTAAGCCAAGAAGTTGTACAGCGGCCCACACTTCTTTTTTCCATTATTCTACCTTGCATGACAAGGTGAAGTATGTCATATTTTTCTGAGTGACGAATTATATGACCAAAGTATTCCAATTTAGCATTTTAACAGTAAAATAAAATACTAACTTCATCATTTTAACAGTGTTCACTACTTCACAACTTAAAGTATAAAAAAGTATATACAGAGTAGTAAAAGTATATTATATATAGTAGGAGAAAGATGTGAATAATTCAATTGAGAAAGAGGTAGAGAAATTATAAATGAAAATACACATCGTGAAAAGTAAAATAATGGTCATCGGCGAAAAGGAAAAACTGAAATAAATATAAAATGCAAAAATATCGACTGGAAATAGTTAGCGCATATTGGAAGTATAGTTAACAATGATGGAAACATAGACATCGATGTAACAAACACAACAAAAAATCGAACAAACTGTACTACGCACTACCGCTAGTTCTGAGGAAAAAGAATTGTCCCAAGAAACAAAAATAAACATATAATACGATTGTGATACCGACGATACTATATGAGCGAAAATTGTAGATTTTGTTTTTTACTATTCTGTTATACTGTAGTTTTCTTTTATGTTTAATAAATATTTTTATTATCTTTTAGGTGTTCTTCAATATGATTTGTGGGACGTAAAACCATCCGATCTATGGGATTGGCAATCACTTAAAGAAACAATCGCTAAAACTGGTGTGCGTAATTCCTTATTAATTGCACAGATGTCGACACCGATTCTATCCAGGTTGTTTGCAAATAGCGAATCCACCGACCTCTACAGATCTTTTCTATACACCAGACGAGTCTCCTCAGGAGAGTTTCCTGTAGTCAATCCTTATTTACTGAGAGATTTAACAGAAAAAGATATATGGGATGACAAGGTGAAAGAATCAATTGTCAGTAACGCGGGATCCATTCAGAACATCCCAGAAATCCCGGATGCTTTGAAACAGATATATAAAACTACTTGGGAAGTATCACAGAAGGTTGTTTTGAACATGGCCATCGATAGAGGAGCGTTCATCGACCAAAGTCAAAGTTTAAATATACATATGATGAATCCAAACTACGGAAGCCTAAGTTCAATGCATTTCTATGGATGGAATAGCGGACTTAAAACTGGACTTAATAAGTTAAGAACCAAGTCTGCTCCTAAAGTTTATACCAAATTGGGCGACAAACAAAAAATTGAGGTTGTATCCAAAGAAGACGATTTAGAAGAAATGAAGAGGAAACAGCGGGAAGAGGAAGAAAAGAATATGGCTAGTTTGGTATGTTCTCTACAAAATCGTGAAGCTTGTGACATGTGCGGAGCTTGAGTTAATTTATGTTCTTAAGTTTTATTAGTATTTTATTTATATCAGCAAGATTATCTTGATTTATACATATCTGATAGAATTGTAAGTTTTTCTTTTATTATTTTTATTTTTTGAAATGTTTGTATTTAGGATATAAGATTTTCAATGTAAATATATAAATTTTTTATCCTTTATTTATCCTTGTTTTTCTCGTGCCTAATCATAGAGCTAGATTAATCAAATAAATGATACACATATATTTCTAAAATATGAATACTTTAAACTAGCTCTCGAAAACAAAGGTTGAAAACAGAAAAGCACAAGAAATAGAGAACTAAGTAACTGCAGAAATAAATAATGATAATGAACTGACTATTTCAGTATAAGAAAGGAAAATAAAATATTACAAAAGTTGATCAGGATATCTGCGAAATCACCTACAAATCATGCACATATTTGAAGAATACGAAAGAGTTGTCTTACTCCTCAACCTAAGCTGAATTTTTCTTTTTTCTGTTTTGTGTAGTCCTATATGATGTAGCGTACTCATAAATGTGTTTGATTAGTGACATATACTTGTAATCTATTCGGCATTTCTTTAGTGCTTCCAGTCATGTTTTAACTCTACAGATTCAAAAGCCTCGTAATCGACAAATGCAAGGACCAGTGGCATGTTTTACATGTTGCATTTTTCAGTTAATATATTAATGGTATGCTATGGTGTCGTATCTTGCCATGAAGCCTACCTGTTCTTTTGGCTGATAGAAACCAAGTTTGAGTGTTAGTCTCTTCGTTAAGATTTTCATAAAGAGTTTGTACATATGTGTCAAGAGACTGGGATTATCACTGCATTTTCCAGTCTTGGAATTGTACCCTCATGTAAGCATTTATTAAATAGTTCGCTTATTTCCTTTTCCTTTAAAGCTGCTCTTATTTCTGACACTAATGGGTAAAATGAGTTCAGATCCCTGATTTATGAGAGTCCATACTCGTGTCGGGAAATAGTCTTGTATTCTTTCGCTGGTGTAGAGGTTTATAAATCTATTTTCAAAATGTCTATTGTTGCCTTTCAGCTTATACATTTCTTTTTTAAACGAAGTAAAAGACAGACGTACTCTCAATCATTTATTGTAACTTCCGACGACCGATTTCGCTCTCTTAAACTTGAAGATGCAGAGCATCTTCAGGTCAACGTTTACAAGTCACTAAATGCTACAAATAAAAACCAGAGTTAGAACAATGTCTGGTTGTAAAAGATGCTAAAGATCCATAAGATCAAGCCAATATTGAACAACATACATAAAAGTAGTGAAGATAGCAGACAAATACATATGCATGTAAAAACGGGGACGGTAACAAACGTCCCCCAAGCTCACAAACACAGGCATATGTATGCCGTCTATAATCATGCAATTATAACGTGTCGTACTTACATTCGGATACAAGGAGCTACTACCTCAGTATTCATTAACATGATATTTCTGCTTAAGTTATGCTAACGGGATATGGTGGAATAGACGGAGAATATGTTGCAAAGGTAAACAAGTTTATGGGATTTGGGAATTCTTGAGGGTGAAGAGATAGTTGGTGAAAGACAACCAACAAATCTGTGCCTGTTATTTTGTTTGTGAAGTAAACTACAGTGAATGTCATATATACCTATAATTTTTTTAAATGTGATGGTTTTAAAGATTTTTATTTCTATTGAAAGATTTTTGTTTTTATTTGAAAAGACTTCTATTTATTAGTGTATGCGTTAGTGTAAGACTGACAACGTTTGGATCAAAACGGGTCGATATGTAATATGGATCTTAGATGTGGACGTGCAGCTGTAACCTAAATTGTTAGGTTAGGGTCAGTACTCCTTTATGTTTTAATGAGAGGAGTAGTGGTCGTATAAGGGATGACAAATCGGAAAGCTTAAAAATTGTAGCTAAAAGATTAAATTAGCAGTCATATAATAAAACAGTAATAAATGTGAATTGATAGACAACAATGTAGGTACATGAAACTGAGATATAAATTAAAGGGTGGAGAATTAGAGTAGAACAGAAAAGAAAGGAATTAAAATATAGTTAAAAGTAATTGATTGTAAATTGAGACTATGTTTTAATGATATAAACAGTGAAGAAATATATATTTCTTCACTGCTTGTATCATTAAAACAGTCTCAATTTACAATCAATTACTTTTAACTGAATTTTAATTCCTTTCTTTTCTGTTCTACTCTAATTCTCCACCCTTTAATTTATATCTCAGTTTCATGTACCTACTTTGTTGTCTATCAATTCACATTTATTACTGTTTTATTATATGACTGTTAATTTAATATTTTAGCTACAATTTTTAAGCTTTCCGATTTGTCATCCCTTATACGACCACTACTCCTTTCATTAAAACATCAAGGAGTACTGACCCATGACTGACTCTAACAATTTACATTACAGCTGCACATCCACATCTAACATCCATATTAAATATCGACCCGTTTTGATCCAAACGTTGTCAGTCTTACACTAACACATACACTAATAAATAGAAGTCTTTTAATAAATATAAATAAAAACAAAAATCTTTTAATAAATAGAAATAAAAATCTTTAAAACCATCACATTTTAAAAAATTGTATATATGACATTCACTGTAGTCTACTTCACAAACAAAATAACATGCACATATTTGTTGGTTGTCTTTCACCAACTATCTCTTCATACTCAAGAATTCCCAAATCCCATAAACTTGTTTACCTTTGCAACATTCTCCGTCTATTCCACCATACCCCGTTATCATAACTTTAGCAGAAATATCATGTTAATGAATACTGAGGTAGTATAGCTCCTTGTATCCGAATCATTTAGTGACTTGTAACCGTTGACCTGAAGATGCTCTGCATACTTTAGAGAGCGAAACCGGTCGTCGGAAGTTACAATAAATGATTGAGAGTACGCCTGTCTTTTACTTCATTTAAAATGAACTCTCACATGCAACCCATTCAACATTTCTTTTTACTTTGTGAGATTTATCTTTAAACCTTTGTTCTCGTCTACCGCTTGAGTAATTACATTACTATTATATCTTCATAGATCTTTTCTAATTTCTGCTGAGATTCTCTTATTTAGTTTTCTATATTATTCTTTGTTTTCCTTCTCTTTCTCGCTTAGGTTTCGTCGTATTTTCATAAGAGCTTTTGTATCTTGGCTAATATTTTCACTTCTAATGTCATTTTTATTGCAAAATTTGAGTTATGCCTTTTTAACCGAGTCCGTTATTAATTTATTGTGATCGTGCATGGATACTTAGCTTAGAGGTGACAAAAGATTACATATCCATTCTATCTGTGTCGCTGTTTGGAATTCGGGAAAATGGTCTTCTGATTGGTGTAGGTTTCATTTGTATTCCACTACACAAAAAAGGAGACAATATCAGATGTGCAAAATCCTTTGGTCCATTTTAGTATGAGACGGATGCACCAGGTGACACTTATCTGTACTAGTCCAATACATACGGCAACGGAAGTTCTCAAGCCAATTCCCAGCAGAGAGTGATTATATAAGGATACGTTTTGTCACCTCACTTATTCAATATATATGTCACACATATCACAAACATGGCTTTAGAACTATGGGCCAATAGAGTAACGGTGGCTGGTAGAACACTTTGAGATTTGTTGTTGACACTACACATATGAACAAGAAGCCAAAGCGAAAGGCCAGACGCGATAATTGACGGCGCCGTAAGAGCAGTAAGCGCTGTAAAAAGCATGGCCAGACGGGGATGTAAATTACGACGCGTGTCGCGAGATGTAAATACAACGTTTTGGTCGTTGTTGTGGCGAGATAAGCTACAAATTTGGACCACATCCATTCGTTTTCGACACGACGCCAAAGATGGGCCTGTTCGATGTTGTTGCGCGATATTTTACAGCTCAGTCTGGCCATCCACTACTCTCACCATGGGATCCATTTTCGCGCTTCATTTTACGGCTCTTGCGACTCCGTATTTTTAGAGCAGTAAGCGCTGTAAAATGAAGCGGCAGTAGCCGTCGTAAAAAATCATGGCCAGACGGGGATGTAAATTACGGCGTTTGTCGCGAGATGTAAATACAGTGTTTTGGTCGTTGTTGTGCTAGATGAGTTACAAATTTGGACCCAGGTCCATTCGATTGTGACACTACGCCGAAGATGGACGCGTTCGATGTTGCTGAGCAATATTTTACAGCTCAGTCTAGGACATCCACTACTCTCACCTTGGGACCCATTTGCGCGCTTCATTTTACGGCGCCGTAAATTATCGCGTGTCTGGCCTTACGCTTTGGCCACACGGGCGATTTTTTACGGCGCCCATTGGTTTGACTACCTCCTCCACCAATTTTAGATGAAATGATTTCATCTAAAATTGGTGGAGGAGGTAGTCAAACCAATGGGCGCCGTAAATTATCGCGCCGTAAAAAATCGCCAATGTGGCCAAAGCCTTAAGCGAAATGCTACATCTCCTGCGAAGAGTTGAGTTGGATATCATTAAAGTTCACGCAGAAATATCAGATAGTAGACAGCGTGCACCATCAACTATCTCGGATCTAGTATAACTCACGATGACAACTGAGAAGCAAAAGTTTTTTCTCAGGAGGGTTAACATTTTAAGGTGCTGGACTCACTATAACTTGAGTATTTGTTGCAGTCGTTGTATTTCTACAAGGAGTAGTAGCAGTACATATTAGTAGACATTTTCATTGTCCGGTTTATGTTATGTCGGGTATGATTTCAGTCAACCACAATCAGGGCCGCCGAGAGGGCGGTACAGCCGGTACATTTTACCGGGGCCCGGCGATGTAAGGGGCCCGGCGTCGACCAGACCAAAGACGTAATCTTTTCCGTTTTTTTTGCTTTTCACTTTATGCCCATAATGCGTTTAATTAATACTCGGCTATATTTATTATTATGACCTTTAACCGATTTGGTTTAAAATTTTAACAGCAATAAATTATAGGAGTGAAGTACTACAGTGCAGTCAGATAAAACTATGGTATAGATATGGAGATTAAAAATATATCAGGGCTTCTAGAAGATTTACAAAAAATCAGAAGAATCTATGTTGAAGAATCTAAATTAGTTACCAGCAATTATGGAATAAATCGCAAATAAAACGGCGACGCTTAAAAAATGAAGAAAAACGGCGCAAAAAGCCTGTGATATTTTTGATGATATGCCTGGGCCTAGTAGTGATGCGACTGATAATTTTGATCCCGACGCAATATTTCGCTGGAATATACTATTTAATATTGTCACATATAATAAGCAATTTAAGCAGAAGATTTAATGCTGAAAATAAAATTCATTCGTTATTTAAAATTTTATGGATTTTCTATTTTATGGATATTATATTTTATGGAGATAAGGATGAAGATAATATTAAAAAAAATTGATATATGTATTGCGCGAGTTTTATAAAGAAGAAATCAGTTAAGAATTAATAGATGAAATTTTTTATTTGAGAGCGATATACACGGATAATATTGGTGAATCTCAAGTTTCTTCAATAGATTTGCTTAATAAAATTAAACATCTCAAATTTGAATCGTTATTGCGTTAAGAATATTTTGCACATTACCGGTGACAGTCGCAGAAGCAGAAAGATCCTTTAATTTTCTCTTTCGCATAAAAGGTATATATATATTTCGCATATGCTATGAGGTAATGATAGCTACAATAAAACAGGATCGGTTAGCTGCCTATCAACTTTGTGAATTGAGAATGGTTTGGCAAAATCATGCCATTTTTCGAAAATTAGAGACATTTTTGCCGATCAGAAAACCCGAAAAAACCTGTATTTTAAATATTTTCACTATTATAAATAATCAAAATTTAATAAAATTTATATTTGAAATGTTTCTTATTATTTAATATTAATAATTTTATTTCTATAAAAATTAAACAATTTTTTTCGCTCTTCACTTTTTGCCGGGGGCCCGCCCTCAGTTTTTACCGGGGCACGCTCATCCCTCTCGGCGGCCCTGACCATAATGCAATATTTTCTTGCCTATATTAATCTTGCAAATGACTAGTAATATAAAGTTTTTTTACTTAAAATACGTTAACACCGCTGCCACCATATTTAGTTTGTAAAATAACAAAAAAATTCTTCAAAACCACTTTACTACTGAACTACAAAAATATAATTATTTTAATAGATTTTTTTTCATTTCTGCAATTACGGAATAGGTCAAAAAAATATTTTTATAAACATCATATAAAACTATACAAAGCATTATTATTTGATTTACAATAATTATTTAACTTTACTTATATTTCTTTGGAACCTCAAACATAGTACCATGACCAGGAACAATAAAATCAGCCATTTTCAAAATTTTCATTCTGTTTTCTCTCTGCAAACTTTCAGAATCGCTTCCTGCTGACAACCAAATATACTCGTTATCAAGATCATCAAATTTCTCAAACAGATCTCCTGTGACAGCTAGCACTCCTTTGTCAGTTTCTACAATTACGGAGACATCTTGTAATGTATGTCCTGGTGTTGGAATTACTTTGATCTTATCATTAATTTTGTAGTGTTCACCATTCCTAAAGTCTGGATCTGTGTGATATTTATCTTTGTGAGAAATCGAGAAACCTACTATATGGATAGCGTTTTTAAACAGATAATTACACCCTGTATGATCTGAATGACCATGAGTTGATACTACGTAGTTTATGTCAGAGCAACTAATATTTTCTTCTTTTAAAGCATTCAACAATTTATCTCCGTCCCATGGAGTCATCGTATCAACGATAACATTGTGGGGACCTTTGATTAAAACACAAGAACAATTTGCATAGTAGTCTCCACCTTCTAGTTTGGAGTATCCGTCAAAAAGTACTTTCACGTCTTGCATATCCATTTTTTATTGTTTATACCTTTTAAATCTTTCGAGTACTGCGAATCAAATAATGTTTTCGTCTGTTACAATTGGATATCCATGTTCCTAAAAAATAAAAGAGAACCAGTATAATGACGTATATCATGTAACGGTTTACTACGTGTATTAATAAAAACGTGCGAGTTATCTTTCTTGTTTTTTAGATTATTAAAAACTATATAGGTTGCACGGATAGGGGAATAACTTTCAGATATGGGTGGTACCGAGGAGATGAAATACTCATGGTGGACTAAAACTAGTGCATGAGAATGGGAAGTAGCATTTTCATTACTGTGTTAAGATGGAGAAGAACTATTCGGAACAGCTTAATGCAGGCACTTTTAGGAAACAATTAACATATTAGGTTGATACGGCTAAAACACCGCGATGGGGAAGGCAACAGGAAACCAATCAACGAGAGGACCTGGTCGACAAGAGACAGTTGCATTCATAACGGAGACCATCAGATGGTATCATCGCCTAGACCCTAGACCAGGGGTGGGCAAAAGCCGGCCCGCGGGCCGGATCCGGTCCTTTTGCTTACTTAATCCGGCCCGTTGTTGACAAATCCCGCAAGCAAATTTTGTCTCTTTTCTCCGCCAAAAACATTAGCGTATGCAAAAATACGTACGCGGTGTCGTCTTCCGGCCCGGGAGACATTTTGAAAATTTCATTTTGGCCCGCCTTTAAAAGAATTTGCCCACCCCTGCCCTAGACCCTAGTATCATACTCTTCATTTTCGTGAACGCTCGCATTTAACATAATGCATTCTATTTTACCTGGCGATCGATAATATGGTACGAGCAATACTGGAGCGAGGGTCGGAGCCTCGTTGTGAGCGCTCACTCAGGCATGTACATGGTGTTTGTATAGTGGTCTACAAGTTATGATGTTCGTTGGAATGATTTTTCATAATCGAACTGTTCCCGTTTAAATCGAATGCACTTTGAATTAATATCAATATATTGATGGTATCTTAGAACCTTTAGAACCTGTTGTCCTTCCATTTACCACTGCTGGAGGCCCTGATTTGCGTTACACGCAGGACATGTTAGGCCACATACTGCACCAAAAGTAAGAGGTTGGTTTCAT
Source organism: Diabrotica virgifera virgifera (assembly GCF_917563875.1). Lineage (NCBI taxonomy): Eukaryota > Metazoa > Arthropoda > Insecta > Coleoptera > Chrysomelidae > Diabrotica > Diabrotica virgifera. Next base: position 53,380,633 of record NC_065450.1, on the reverse strand, counting down.
AATGAGGATATTACACTTTTATCGTGGCCGCTACAAGCGCCAGATCTTAATCCCATTGAGTATGTATGGGCTATGCTTCAGAGACGCGTTGCTCCTCATTTGCACAATGTTCATACCAGACAAGATCTTCAAGATATTCTTTTACAGAAATGAATCCTGTTGCCTTAAAACGAAATTGACAATTTAATTTTAACCATGCGAAGGCTTACTAGACCTTCCTCCCTTACACATCATAGTGAAGGGTGAGGCAAGAATGGGGTTACATAGACTGCAGGGAAAATCAAAGTAAAATTGCAATGGGCAAAGGACACTGAAGCATCAAGGATATATGCAGGGATCCGGTATGGGAGATGACAATAGACCATTCAGTCCTCAAATATAAAATGGAAATACCTTTCCAGGTGGAAATATACTCCAGGGAGGTATGGGGAAGTCCTGGCAGACATCCGAAGTAGGTGAGCCACACCAACACAGATGGTTCCAAGACAGAAGATGGGTTGGGATCAGGAGTACATAGTGAAGATAGGGACTATACCGCTTCCATCCCATTAGGAGAATATACCTGTGTTTCAGGCAAAGGCATATGCAATCCTGCACTGTTCAAGGATAAACAGATTAAAGACTTATACTAATAAGAGAATCAATATCTGTTAAGACAGCCAAGCGGCCTTGAGGGCTTTAAAGAACCCAAGGATAACCTCAAGGCTTGCATGGGAATACCGTGAAGAACTTGACACCCTGGCGGAACATAACGAGGTAAAACTCATATGGGTGCCTGGACATCAAGGGATCGCTGGCAATGAGAAAGCTGACGAACGATCAGATACCGATTAAGAGGCTGGATACGAAGACAACACAAAGAATACTAGGGAAAAATTCCCACACGAAGGCATGGGAAGAGATTTATACCTCAGACATGCGCGAAAAGAGCTGAAGAACTACGCAAAATGAACAGGAACCAGCTCAAAATCATTACTGGTTTCCTAACTGGACATTTTCCAGTAAAAGGACACCTACATACGATAGGACTATACAATGGAGATCTCAGTTGCAGACTATGCAATAGAGAGACCGAGACAGTCAGACATAAATATATTGTGTGATTACGAGGCTCTGGACGGCAAGAGACAAGCACTATATGGAGACTGCAGATTAAGTTCGAAAGTATATGGCACTAACCCAATGGATCTTCACAGGCTAGTGAAGGGCACTACTATAATGGATTGGGTGCCATGAGAACAAATGGAAGAAAGCACAAGCCAAAAGGCTGTAGTGCGACTGGGGTGCATGCACGGACGGCTTCCAGAAGGAAAAAAACATGCGAAGGCGGTATCAAGCTGTAATTAATGCTGTTAGAGTAAAACCCACATTATTAAACACATTTTTGTTGTTAGATTTTTATGTTTTACATTGAATTTGATGTTAAAAATTTCTATTAAATTAGCGCACTTCTTAACTTTTGTTTGATTATTTTATCATCGAGATATGACACTGCAATTAAGATCGATTCGTTCTACAATTTTTTTAAAATTCAATCATAATTGATGAATATAATGAGAAAAAAAATTGTGTTCCTGATACATTTTTGATGTGTTTATTTAGGGATTATTATTATTAGTGATGACTAATATTGTTTTCCGAAAGAAATTTGAGCTAACAAAATTATCATGCCCGAAGCAAACCCTCTCTTAAAACGTAAGCAAGCACTGCAACCCCACCTGAACCTATCTCTCTTAACGTAACTGGTAACGTGGTCAAACGTAGCAGATGTATGAGCTAACCCAATTAGGATATGAGTTCTGCAATAAGCAAACAGTTGAACCCGTCGTCGTCGAATTCGTTGTCTTGGCAACCCCCGCCATCGGGCATTTTTAGCTTCTTAGACAAAGGCAGACCCGTACAAGAGAGCTAACTCATCTTTAATAAGGCGATCAATTATGAAGCGAACAGAACTTCTGTGCACAACTTTCCACTGTGTGTAATTATATTTTTCTAATTACGTTTTCCATTTCTTTCACATCAGATTTATTTTAGATATATCAGGTATTTTTCCAGTTCAATTTGGAGGAAAGTTCGAATGGAAACAGAGCTGTGTTATCAGATTAAAATAATAAAAAAAACTCGTTAGTAAATGAAACGTTTTAAGTTTTAAAATATACGAAGTAAATTATAAAAACGATACATCAAATAAGTTTACAATTACCACATTTTGTATTTTACATTTGCATCCTAAAGTATAATCAAATGTATAGAAGGTTCACAAATATAGTGTCTTCATTATCTTAATGGCCTCTTAAAAATGATGGTAAAGTAATAAAAATAATCCTCATATAAATCTTCTAGTGTTGTTGAAAATTTGTAAGTTATCAGGACTGACTTAATTCCCAACTAAACAAATCTGGAAACTTTGAAATGTTTTAAAGTCTAAGAATTTCAATTACCTACCTAAAATTTATCATCTTATAAAATCTGCGGTATGTATAAAGGACAATTAGTGCCCACATTACCTAAACAATCTTCTTAATAAACTCAATGCAGATGACACTGGAATTAAGTTTGGTAACTGGTAGAAGAAGTTTGTGGAAATATTTGCGGTGCATATGATTTAGGTTTCAGAAAATAAACAAAAGATAGACAATAATTATGGAATCCCCTCGTCTACGCATATGCCGGACAGAATATTTAACGAAAATACTACAGTACCGCAGAGAGAATAAATAAATTATTTATGTAGATGAGACGTGGTTAGACACACACGACACTCCATCAAAAGGTTGGTTTGAGAACAGTGAACACTGTGCAACAAAACGCGTAACGATACTCAACGCCGGATCAGTAGTGGGTTCAAAACTGTCTGTCTTTATCTGCCAAAAACTTTTGTGAATCTTGCGTCGATTATCAGCAAAACATATAATTAAATAAAGCTCCTGGTAAGAGCTATGGGTACAAAGATGCAGAGATGTGTATGTTGACGTTGAATACACACTCTAAGAACTGTTTTGGTTTAAAACAAGAATAGAGTGGTGGAGAGATGGAGCTCGAGTTGAACATCGAAGACCAAGTGGCTAATAGCAATTTGGCAATGGAACGTAGTATGCCCCTACAGCAAATGCGTACAAAGAAGAAGTGGAATTATTTTACAGTGTTATACAAGAGGCACTAAAAAGCGGAAACCAGATACGATAGAAATCTAAGAAGTAACGATAGTCCTAAGTGATCTCAATGCAAATATGGGAAAGGGACAAAGTGGAAAGTGTATTAGTCTAAGAAGATACGATATAAGGTCGATCGGGACCGATCTTATGATATGTAATTTAGCATGTTAACAATTACAAAAAACAAGGGGTGCTTGATGTAATTTTGTTCCGACTATAATTAATTATTGAAACATAAATTTTTTTTATAAATTATCTAGCAGGTATTATTTCAGATTTTTTGAATCATTCTAAACAAAAAAGGTCTTTTGTAATTGTTCTCTTAAGTTCATCGTTTTCGAGTTATAAACAATTTCAAATTGAAAAAAGAACGAAAGATGACGATTTTCAAGGCTCAAGATTCTTGAGTCAAGAACATAAGTAAAAAATATCGTATTTGAAATTACGAAGTATCTAAATTTAAGTTCAAACCTTATTCTAAATTCTATCCGTTCTTAATAAATATTTTGGACTTATTTCATTTTGAAATACTGTTTTTTTCTTGTTATTGCGATCGTCTGCAACCTTCCTCATTAACAATTAAAAAAATATATTGTAGAATAACTTGAATAACACATTGCAAAAATAATTCTTATCGGGACCTGATAGAACAAGGTTTGAAGTTGAATATTCGAAAATTCAATCGCAACAGAGGGTGCTAAAAATTTCAAAGATGGACGACAACGCTAGGAAAACAATTCATTTTGTCATTTGAATTCACAGTTCTAAACCGTTAAATTAAAATCATTTACAGGAGTGTTTTGCCAAAGTAACCACTAAGTTTTGCAACTAAGACATCTTATAACTTAAAGACGACTCAAAATTATGTTTAATCTGTATGCATTCATTAAAGTTTTATGCTAACTACTGATTTGTTTTTGCCTTTTTTTCATAAAAAATCTGGCCCCCGATAATCACACAGCGTTCTAAAAATTATTAATCTATCTTAGGATTTCTAATTTTGTTTTTAATTTAATTAATAGGTGTACTACAGTTTATTTTACACCGACAGATAACAATTTTTAATTAAATAAAAACTGGAATCTAAGTAGGTGAATTTATTTTATAATAATGGTGTTCTGGAAATTACGAAGTGGTCGGGATATTTTTCATAACAATGTACATTGTATGTACAGAATATATACTACATTTTATTCATTTATTTAATTTTGCAGTCGCTTAAACATTAAAAAAATACTACGTTTAATACAAACGTTAAATTAACAAAATGTGTGATTTGGCATTGGTTAATTTAGGTCATTACGTAGAGTATAATAGGAATGAATACTGAGGAACACTGCAATAGTTTTTTTAAGTCGAAATTATTGTTAATTACAACATAAACTGACCGCAAATATGTACACAAGTTAATGGCAAAGTCAATGTTTTCCTTGAGTTGATGCTTTTCAAATTAGCCACCAGGCGTCGCCCACTTTGCGGTTCCTCGCCAATAGGTACATTTAGTGTTGCCCAAAATCGGTCTTGGTCTTGTTCTTGCGTTTTTGCAAGACCAAGACCAAGACCGCCTAATTTGAGCAAGACCAAGACTTACCGTGCAAGATTTGAGCAAGAACAAGACTAAGCCTGCAATACTCTTGCGTCTTGCAGTTAGAACTGAGGGTCGTTTTAGAGAGTATATTAGTTCTGGTATATTCTTACATAATCTATGAGAGGCAAAAAAATTTGAAAAATTTTACTTATGCGCATTACGAACAGTACCACAAACATACATAGCGAATCAAAATATCTATTAAAATAACACTTAACACGTACTCATCATTATTACAATGCAAAAATAAAATATTTTTACATTCTTTCACATCTTCGCTTTGAAATTAATTGTCCAGGTTTTGAGAATAGCCGGTCTTTATTCATAATATTCTTGCGTTACGACCTTGTGATGCCGACAATAATGTCGTTAAAAATATGTAGCTGATAACAAATAATATACATATTACATCTTATCGGTATATAGAATAGTAAGACTATTAAGGTAAGGTAGCCAATTAAGGCCACCTTAACGTTTAAATATCTGTAATATTTTATTCAGGAACAATATGGGGAAAAACTCTTGTATACGTATTGACTAACATTTAAGCTATCGAATTTCAGGATAAAATACTTACTAAATAAATAAAGAAATATAAAATTTTAACATTGAATAAATCTGGAATATTTGGCCTTATACTGGTAGCTTAATAAGGCCAGTTTCATTTTTTACGCAAATTGAAGTGGATAATAAATTTTAAACCTAAGAATTAAAGAACAAATAAAAAATTTAGTGAAACTTTTATTCATATTAAAAACAAAAATTTGTCAATACATTAAGCACACATATCGCACATTTACACACATCTAGGACAATTGGCTTTATTCGGACACTGTCTACTTTTTTTATTTAACATAAAAAAATAATAGAAAGCAATATAGAGAAAAACCAGTTCCAGTTCCTTAAAAAGTATTAATTTACTATCGCTTTACAAAGAAAAAATAATTGGCTTATATTCAGTAAGTAGCATTTCAGTAATTTTATAACTTACCTAAAATTTATAAACGAACTTCCGCACCGTAACAAACACGTGTCTAGTCTACTTGGCGCTGCTATTAGATACTACCGACTGAATGGCTTAGACGATTTTGACTGAGAAAGACATTTACGGTGACCTCTAATATAATATCTATATTTAAGAAAATATTTGCAATTGGCCTAATTAAGACACTGGCCTTATTTGGCGACACTACCTTATGTATATTTTTTCTGTTGATTGTGCAATGACCTCATTCAGTTATTAGACAAAAGTTGCTGAAAGAATGCGGCTAATACTTAAAAGTATTAATAACGAGATACTGTCTACTGAGGCATTGAACAAAGAAATATTATTTACAGTGAAATGTATGCAAGACAAAAGCACATTTATAGCAGTTTTTTTCTGTAGTTAAATTAAATTGGTCATTTGTTTTATCAATCGACTGTTCTTTTGTTACTCTTTGTGTTTGGTGATATGTATACACTATACACTACTTCAAGAAATGGAGTAGTGGAATATTCTAGCTCAGAGGTTCTCAATCTGTGGTACATGTACCACTGATATTATTAATTATTGGCGGTGGTACACAAAACACAGAAAAAATTAAAATAGTAGTACTTAGTAAGTATTGATAATACAATTTAAAAATATAGGTGGTACCAAAAATAATAAAAATAATCTAGCTTATAAATATTAAAATTATCCATCTATAGCCTCATGTTTTCTTAACATTTTGTTTTTCGATTCATTCGCTTATATGTTGGAGAATAAAAAGTTAGGTACATACTTTTTTAGCTAGCCATGTTTTTCATCAATACAGGGTGTTTTTAAAAAATAAGTATGGCAAACTTTAAGGGGTAATTACTTTGCACGAAAAAGTAATGACAGTTTGCTTTTAAACGTATGTTCGCAAATGTTTCGTTTCCGAAATAGGGGATGTTAAAATTGTTCTTACAAACTGACGATTTATTTATTGCTCTAAAACCGGTTGAGATATGCGAATGAAATTTGGTAGGTTTTAAGAGGTAGTTATTACGCATTTTTGACATACAATTGAGATTTTAAATTCACCAATGGCGCGCATACCTACGTGTAACCGGTTTGTTTAGAATTACCCCTTAAAATTTGCCATACTTATTTCAAAACAGCATATATTGATTAAAACATGGCTAGTTAGTATAATACCTAACTTTGTTGTTATCCAAGCGAATGAATAAAAAACAGAATGTTAAGAAAATACCAGGCTGTAGTAGGGTTTTAATTTCAGTATTTTATAAAGGCTAGAATATTCCACAGGATGATGCGAACTTTGAGAGAAAAACACAGTTTGATTGGTACACTCATTGGTACCGGTACGGTATCCGGTACCTATAGGTACAACGACAATTTATCTTCTAGCAACAATATTATTACAGCAATATTGTTAACGAATAAATAATTCAATCTTAAAATTTAACTAGTCTGTTACGTTGTTCTAAGATATGTAATAGGCTAATGGGCAACTGCGAGACTTGCAAGACTCTTGCTGCAAGACCAAGACCTGGAGCGCAATATCAAGACTAAGACCAGGTGTATAGTTGCAAGACCAAGACTGTCTAAGTCTCCTCTTGGTCTTGCATTTGGGCAACACTAGGTACATTGTAATTTCAAAAATTATATCTTTTAATTGTGTTTTAAGTCTTGAAAATCGTCATCTTTTTAAGAGAAACAATATAAAAGACCTTTTTTGTTTAGAATGATCCAAAAATTCTAAAATACCTGCCCGGGTCGATTTATTTTTAATTTATAAAAAGTCGTATTTTAATTATTAATTAATTATAGTCAGAACAAAATTAGATCGGGCACCCCTTGTTTTTCATAATTGCTAACATACTAAATTACATATCCAGTAAACAGATCGGTCCCGATCGTCCTTATATCGGGTCCTGTTCTATATAGGAAACAATGGTCTGGGAAATCGCAATTAGAGAGGGGATCGTCTATTACAATTTTGCCAAAAAAATAAAATTGGGTCCTCTGAAAAATGCAACCCAATGTAACTTTCCAATGGACTAATTGCGGTTTAATTTCATAAAGATTATGTGAATGTTAGGAGTAATTTCGTAAACAAAATTTTAGAAAATCTCCTACAATTTTCTTCATTTACTTATATGTTGCGTATTTTCCCTTTTTTTTTTATTATACCTCACCTCATTTCGCCTATTCTTATATTCTTTTTAAAGACTAGGATCAGTGTAAATGAACATAAACATTTATTCACATTTTTTATACACCCGCCGATATTATTTCTAGTGAGCGAATAAAATATCACGTACACCCTATAGCCAGAAGAAGAAAACGTAAGGAGGGGTTCGAATTGATCAGACAGGGTAATGTAGCATAAACCTCGCCGCAGGCCGGGATGATTTTTAATGTGGTGGAATTATTATTTCTTCTGGAAGTTATTTAAAAGGCGGAAGAGGTGGAATCTTTCGATAATGCACCACTGGCAATTTTATGATGACAGTGACTAATAATACCAGGGACGGGATTGTTGAAATTTTTATTTTGCTTTTATACGAAATCTTGGTTTTCATTTATATATGTTACAGTTCAAGTTGATTCTCAGTTAGAGTTTCCAACTGAAACGAGCAGTAAAAGTTGATTTTAAAAATTTAAATCAACTTTTACTAGTTGGAGTTTACTCTTCCTGGATCGATTCAGTAAATGTTGATTATACGAGAATCTCAAGTGCATTTTTGATGAGTGTGCGTTTCTTTGTTTTGACCGTTTCAACTACTTATTAGTATAGTCTGTAACGTCGCCCCCGTTAGGTAAATTATTCTGATTCGATTTTTTGCACAAACTTACTCAAAGAAATACATCCGTATAACAATCCTTATAACAAATACACAGGGTGTCACGCGGTACCGCGGTCGAAAAATTGTTTAACCAATTTTTGTTAACCAAATTCACAAAAATAATTTTTATCTACTCTATCTCATATTATGTAAAGCAGCGGTTCTCAATCTGTGGTACATGTACCACTTGTGGTATTACATATCACTATTTGCGGTGGTACACAAAACACACAAAAACTTAAAATAGTAGTACATAGTAAGTCTTGATTATACAATCTAAAAATATAAAAATATAATAAAAGAAACTTTAGATGGTACATGACTCAAAAAGATTGAGAGCCGCTGATGTAAAGGTTTTATTGTGTGAAAATTGTAAATATAGATAACAGTACATGAAGGGTTTAAAGTGTGTCTGAAGTAACAATGTATTTTAAATCGGTTTTACTTTTTCGCACACTTTCATATAATTAAACATCCTTAACTTTCGCCTTCGGGAGGAAATCATACACGCCCTTGCAACGGCAACTGAAATGCTCACAAAACAGCGACCACGGAAGCAAAGATGGATGACAGAGGAAATATTGGATTTAATGGACGTCAACTAAAAAACAAATCTGTAGGAAAAGATGAAATACCAGCTGAGCTATTGAAGTTAATCAACGAGGAAAACTTAGACCTTCTTCTTGGACTATTTAATAATGTTTACAATACAGGGACTATCCTTAAAATATGGCTTGAATCAGTCTTCATACCACTGCCTTAAAAGAAGAATGCCAAATTATGCCAGGACTTCCGCCTTATAAGTCTATTAAATAACATTCTGACGCTTTTCTTGCGTATCATACAGAACAGAATATATTATAAAAAATGTGATGAGGTCACCGGTCCAGAACAATTTGGCTTCAGTTGTGAAGCACAAGACCTTGATAGAAAGATTGAACGACATCGGAGTCGACAAAAGAGATTCTAAAATTATAGAGGCTATTTATTGGAATCAGACAGCAATCATAAAGACCAATGGTAATACGTCAAGGCCAATTGAAATACAACGAGGTGTTAGACAGGGTTGTGCGCTATCACCCATACTTTTAACGTCTACTCTGAGGTAATATTTGCGAACTCTTTATCGCACTCTTCAGAAGGAATCAGGATGAACGGGCAGAGAGTAAATAACATCCGGTATGCAGATGACATAGTATTAATGACTAAATCGGACCATAGTCTGCAGATACTGTTGGATAGGGTTACTGAGAGTTGTGAAAAAATGGGGATGAAGATTAATACTGCGAAAACCAAAGTTATAAGAATATCAAGGAACAAAATTTACCTCTTCCAATAAATATGTAGAACACCAACAGCTTGAATACGTAAGCCAGTACAAATATATTGGTTGCTGGTTCAACAATCAACTTGATTATAAACAAGAAGTCAAGAGCGAGAATAGAGGTAGCCCGACAGGGGTTTATCAAAATGAAAAGCTTATTTTGTAACAGTAGCATTAATATCAGCCTTAGATGTCGTTTTCTGCATTGCTATGTGTGGTCAATACTTTTGTATGGAACGGAGGCCACAACACAACACTGATGAACAAGTTGAAGCCTTTGAACTCTGGCTTTATAGAAGAGACTTGAAAATACCTTGGACAACCCACACCACCAACGAATATGTTCTGAGGAGAATAGGTACAGATAGGGAACTGCTAAAAATCATTAAAGTCAGAAAAGTTAGCTACCTGGGACACATAATGAGAAACAAAAAGTACCGCCTCACGCAACTGATCATCCAGGGTAAGATTGAAGGAAAACGGGGTCCCGGTAGGCGCAAGATTTCATGGCTTACAAATATCAGAGACTGGATCGGCCTTGATTCAACATCTTTGTTTAGAGCCGCATTGGACAGAGACAGATTTGCCAGTGTAGTCGCTAACCTCCACTAAAGGAGAAAGCACCACAAGAAGAAGAACTTTCGCCTTGTCATGGTGATGACATGTGAGCAATAAATTACAAAAAAAGTTTTTACAGTTTTGTGGTTTGACAGAAGTTTGAATCTTTAAATGCCAAAATGGTGCAATGGTGCATCTCACTCGCACTCACATTGATAGCTGCGTCAATACGGTCCTAGCACTCATTGTTAATAATTAAAAATAACCGCTTAGTAATACATTAATAACAAAAATTTCTTCAGTATCTTGTGGGGGGGTCGTTAAAATTCGTATGACAGTAATGACACATGACTTTTGCATATTGTATAACCTACCTAATTACTAAATCTGTAAAGTTTTGATTTATTTTGTATGAATATAATTGCGAAACACTACAGAATTTTACTTTTTGATATAAATTTTATTAATAATAAGATAAATTTTGTACAATATTTTTAATAATTAAAGTAAATAAATTTTAATTTCACTCAAATAAATAATCGATTGCTGCCATTGACCACTTACATTCAATCTCGGTTAATTTGATTAATAATCGCGGCAGGTAAAGTAACATTCTTCTTTCAATACAACAAAGTGTTACTTTACTGCCGAAAATAAGGGCAAATGAGTACAATAATGGAGGATTTTAGTGACGTTTGGCGATAAACAATGATTTTAAACAAATTCGCTAAAATAATTTTTTCACTTCGTACAATTTTTTTTAGATCCTTTGGGCTTTTTTCTCTAAAATTGACTGTTGTCGAGTTATTAGCGACTTAAATTTTGAAAAACGCCAAAATAACCATTTTTAAGGTTTAATAACTCGGTTAAAGATAATAATTGTGAAAGTCGAGCGAGCGGCCGTGGAGTAACGGCATAGTAGCTGGCCTCATACGCCAGTGTACGTGGGTTCGAGCCCTGCCAAAGACAAACCATTTTCATTTCCAATAATGACACGAGCCGTCTCACCGTGCCTCGGAGAGCACGTTAAGCCGTCGGTCCCCCTGGGCTAGTGTACATCGACACTAGTTACTTGAAACAGGGTTAAAGATGTAATTGGCGCCGGAACTGTCCGAAAGGCAAAAATGCCATACGATATTATATATTATGAAAGTCAGAAACTAAAAAAAAATCAAAGATTAAATACCTACCCTACCTCTATAAGATCCTGAAGAAATTATTGTCATTATTTCATTAATAAGATATTATTTTTAATTATCAACAATGAGCGCTAAACGTGTATTGAGGCGGCCGTTAATGTGAGTGCGAGTGAGATTCACCATTGGACGGCCGGAATGGTGCATCTCTTTAGCACTCACCATTGACGGCCGCCTAATACGCACTTAGCGCTCATTGTTAATAATTAAAGATAAAGCTTAGTAATAAAATAGTTATTAAGCCTTGAAAATGGCTATTTTCGCATTTTTCAAATTTTAAATCGCGTATAACTCGACAACAATCAATTTTAGAGAAAAATCACAAAATACCTTTTTTGCTCAGAATAACCCAAATGATCTAAAAAAATATTGTTCGAAGTGAAAAAATTATTTTTGTGAATTTGTCTAAAAAAATTGTTTAAACAATTTATCGATCAAGGTACTGCCTGGCACCCAGTAGATTTGTTATAAGGACCTCTTTTTGAGTAAGTTTGTGCAAAAAATTCGAATCGGAGTAATTTACCTAACGGGGGCGACGATACAGCCTAGACTAATTTGAACATTTTCAGTAACATTTAATTTCTAGAATCGGCTGTTTGTATGAATCAGAATCAACTTTTACTAAATGGCATTGGGAAGAGTATACTTTTCCTAGTTGGAGTCTACTTTTACTAGTAAATGTTGAATATAAATCTTCATTTTATATTTATAATCAACTTTTACTGAAACCAGCCGTTAGAGTTGACTCCAACTAGTTGGAGTCAACTCCAACTGGATAATCAACTTGAACTGTAACATATACACTAAGCGTCAAAATTAACGCACCACCTTAAAAATGGGACATTTTTGATGTCTCGTATTTTATAAACCTGTTGTCCGATTTTAGTGATTTTTTTAGTATGTTACAGCTTTATTCTTCAAGAATATCGATGTAATAATATTGTTGCTAAACAGGTACATAAGTGTCATTGTATACCATGTGAAAAAATGATAGTGTGTTTTTTCCACAAAGTTCGGAACACCCTGTAACATTTTTAACTATTTATAATGGGAAATAAGCCACAATATTAGTATATTGTGGCTTATTTCCCATATTAGTATAAAAATTATATATATTCCATAATATTAGTATATAAATAAAAGTCTTCTACTTTAAAATGTATCATATTATGTATCTGATTTGCCGATATAAACGAGTCAAATTAAATAAATTATTAGAAGAATTTTTTTACTAAGCAACAACATTTTTGTTTATGTTAATAGTATTTTGTATTTTGACAACGGCACCCGATTTGGGCGTCGAAACGTTAATAAAAATCATTTTTTAATAATATTGTGGCTTATTTCCCATTATAAATAGTTAAAATTGTAAAAATACCACAAGAAAATAGCTTCAGAACAACCCTGTAACATATTCTAACGAATATAAAATATTGAAATTAAAACTAAACTGTAGCCTTAGGCTTTCTTAACATTTTGCTTTTCGATTCATTAGCTTATGTTGCGTAATACAAAAGTTAGGTACTTTAACCCTCTTCTTGGCAATGTAACAAATTTGTAACATTTTAATTTTAGGTCCTAGTTGAGTTCTAGGTAACTTGAGGTATATTTTGTTAGTCATATTAGTCTAGGCGCCAGAGGGGTCACCGTGTCTTTTTTAATTCTGATGGACAAACTCAACGGTTTCTTATGGATTTTTGGCTGCTGATTATGAATTTCGAGGGTGGATTTCAATCCGAGTGGTCAAAAAATTGATATAAACAATTTAATTGTTTATAAGGCTCTGGCTCATAAACTAAAAGAGGTAAAAAAGAATAGTTCAAATAAAATTTGTTCGTTAATAAAAAAACGAAGAAAAAACCGTTTACTAAACTTAAATCCAACAGTTAGAACTCAAGATATTGTAAAATTAGTGCACAATGCAAATTGCAAAATAAGTATTTTTCGAAGCTTTATCGATCGTAACTCAGCTTCTGCGCACGAAAATGAGCCTTAGAAGGTCTCATTTTAAAGTTTTGTTAATAGGCTTCCAAACAAAGTTTGTTAAATGATTTTATCTTCATTTGTTTTAAAGTTATACCCGTATGAAGTTATAATTTTCTTATAAAAATTGTACATTAATTTCTTTATAAGGGTTTCAAGTAAATTTAAGCTGTAAACATTTATAGTTTAATTAATAATAATGATAGAAAAATTCAAAAGGAACATTTTCAGCGTTTTAAAATGTTCGTAAGTTTATTTTTGGTCAAGATATCGATATTGTAATGGCGCGCTATGAGGCGCAAAATCGGCTCACAGTCAAGTATGTAAGTATTTTTCGACGCTTTATCGATCATAATTCGGCTTCTACGCATGCAAATGAGCAAATATGTGATATCCATATAAAAATGGATCGAGTTCTTTTACAGCATCATCATTGCATATAAAACGAGCATTTATGTTGTGGCGGCATACACACAATTGACGTGCCTTGATGATGTTGCAAAAGAACTAGATCCACTTTATATGTGGTTAGTCCACATCATATAGATAATTAGACTGAAGCTCCAGAAAGTTTTAGTTTTACTGCCTACAAGAACAGACTTAGGCCATCCGCACACACAGCTACTAAAAAGAAACCAGTTGGTAACTTAAGTTACCAATCAGTTACTTAGTAGTCACTGCCCATGTATTTTAATGAGTGTCCGCACACAGCGCTACTAGTTAGCAGCCGGTACATAATGCGGGAGTGATCAGTTGACAGCGAACTGGACATGCAGGTCGCTTGGGGACTAGTTTCCACCCTTTTGTGATATTTTACTAAAGTTTAACACGCGAAATTGGCGAAAGAGTCGTTTAATATAAAATTAGTGCAAGAAGTGGAAAACATCCGTGCCTATATAAACTTAATAAACTAGTTTTGATGGGAAATAAGCCACAATTTTACTAAAAAAATGATTTTATTAACGTTTCGACGTCCAAATCGGATGCCGTTGTCAAAATATAAAAAATATTAATGAATTAAACAAAAACGTTGCTTAGTAAAAAATTCTTCTAATAATTTATTTAATCTGACTCCTTTATATCGGCAATTCAGACATATATACATTTTACATTTTAAAGTAGAAGACTTTAAAATGATATTGCCAATATTTATGAGTTGCGTTCCTGGGACGACTTTACCAAAAGATAGATCCGTCACAAAAAATCATAACATGTGATTTGTCTTTAAAAATACAACTATGTACATGCAACGGTGACACTAAATAATAACAACAATATCATTTTAAAGACTTCTACTTTAAAAAGTATAATTCATGTCTGAATTGCCGACATAAATGAGTCAGATTAAATAAATTATTAGAAGAATTTTTTACTAAGCAACAACATTTTTGTTTAATTCAGTAATATTTTTTGTATTTTGACAACGGCATCCGATTTGGACGTAGAAACGTTAATAAAATCATTTTTTAGTAAAATTGTGGCTTATTTCCCATCAAAAACTAGCTACAAAACTAATTACAAAAATTCTACAAGAAAGTAGCTTCAGAACAACATATATAAAATTAAACTCCGCCTAACAAACCTACTCAGTACAAAGTACAGTCAAGAAGTGACTCGTTTTATTAATTTTCAGTAGCGTACTGTGCGAGCCATAGTTGATAACCAGTTGATAATTCAAGTTACCAACTAATTTAGTTTCTTTTTAGTAGCTGTATGTGCGAAAGGCCTTAGTACCACCATGTAACTGTCAAAATTGCTCTAAGAACTTATGCAGATGTAAAAAAGCTGAGATTCTCTGTATATCTCGATGCAGATGCATGAAAGATAATGTTTGTAAAAATAGTATTAATAAATAATATTAACTTAATTTTAGTTATATTTCTGAAATATCAGTTTTTTTCTCATTTAGTACAAAAAATAGAAGACAAAGTAAATAGAATGAAAGGTGATACGAGGTACAGTATGATGATTTAAATATAGGAATTATATGATACAATTTTATTAGGATCTTCAAAAATGAAAAATGAAGATAACCTATATACATAGAAATTATAGTTTGCATCGAGAAGTTGGCACGTGAACCTTCACGCGGTGCAAGGTCCCTATACCATAGGTTGTATGTATGGAGACCTACACAGAGGAGAGGAATCGAGATAGGACGACCTTGAAATTTTTGTACACGATTTTGCCTGTTTGCTTGGTTTCTCGCTAGGGCGGCGGTGGCGTAGAGATAGATGCTAGTTTTGCATTGGAGTGAATGTGAAAATTTCGAAAATAATTAATTATTCGTAGTTAATATAAGATTACTGGTTTTGGTGGTTAATATTATTTAAATATGAGTGCCAAGAAAGCTTACACTAAAAGAACTTGCTTCGTACCGGGATTTATATCGAGTTATCGTTCCGATAAAAAATTCAAAAGGGAACTTAATGAAGTTAATAAAGACTTTTTATAAATATTTGTCTTTATATGTTATTTATAACGTTCATGGATTATACCTATTCGTTTGTATGTTATTTCCTTCGGTGTAAATAAAATTTGTGCCTATTATTGGTTTTTATTTTAACCTGAAAATTATAGTGATAATAGTAGGAGGATCTTGGAAAGTTTTTCTGTCGAAACAATGCATTTTTTGAGACAAAATATTTCACAAAAATTAACATTCATTTTTATAAAAGTCAGACTATCGTCTGCGTAGTTTATAGACATATATTTTTATTAACTAAATTTAAACATCTGATAGGTAAGCTTTCAGAATATAGATAAATGATAGTATTCAAAAGAAAAAGCAGTTTACATTTTGATAAAAAGAATAATTAAAAAAAAATTGATCAATAAACTTCAAATTATTTAAATAACTTTTTAAACTTTTTAAAAACAATTACGTACAGTTAAGTCAATTTTTTCAACTAACAAACTTTTTGATATCAGTTACAGATATTAAAAAATTAATTTGCAGTTGAAATACCATTGGTATATAAATGTGGCAGTTAGATAATGTGACAAAATATTTTCGCTTCAAAATAAGCTGTCCTACATATTAAAGTAATGACAAATTTAAATTTGATGTCACATCTCCATCTACAATGGTATATAAAGAATACACTTTTTGCCACACGTCGATATGTTATAAGGTTAAAATAATTTATTTTTGGCATAAAACATATTCAGCTACAATCCACCAATAAATTAATGTCTAATTACGCTAAAAACAAAAATAAAATGAGTTAAATATTAAATAAGTCCATAAGAGCTAATGTATTTGTAGCACCTATTCGAACACTTGCGCCTCTAGCGGCGATTGCTGAAAGTTGAATTAGAGGTTGAAAAGTTAGCCCACAAACGATGCATTGCGTTTCCACTCCTTCTTACAGGTCTCCATAGTTGTATGGTAACTTTGACATTGACAAATGAAATATTGTCATCGTGACGTCACCCAGACGATCAATTTTACGAATTGTTTGTAAACATAATAGGATACGTGGTTTGGAGGCTATATTTTGTTATTAAATATCGTTAGTGTTTTAATTTGTGTTTATATCTTGAGATATAATGTATCTATAGATATCATTAAGTGTTTTTAGTATAATAACTTACACCCAAAACTCTTTTACAAGTGTTAAGATACATTTTAATGTGGTTGTATTAAGTACCTACTTACTTACTGGATTTTCTTTCTGCTGTATTGTATAGTAAAAGACATTCTTGTATAGAGACATTACAGTTCTGTAATGTCTCTTGCGGTTCTTCACATTAAGTTTACATCATCTGTGTATGTTACAATCTGCTTAGACTTATTGAACAATATATCTAATTAAGTCTATAGATAATAGATCTATTATATGTAATTGTTTCATATAAAATTATAACCAATATTGCAGCCATCTGAAGATCGTTTGAATAAACAATTATAAACTAAATGAATATATAAAACGGGGAAAATTCCCTTTATTGCACTGAAATTGTATTTTTTTATAATTTACTGTTAATGTAAAACTTCACAGGTACCTATTGAATGGAATCATAATGTTTTAATAGTTTTAGATATTATAATCCAGTACCTAACGTAATCAGATGCTCTTATGTTAAACTTAAGGGAAAAACTACTAATTTTGATACATAAATCTTTAGTTGAATCTCTTTTTCACCATGGTTTACATGTTAGGAGGAATTTATAATAATATACTACATGCATTATCCCCAATTCAAAATTATTATATACCTACTCAAAATCATTTAAAAAAGTAAATTGTATTCAACTCATTATTAATATACCTAGGATATTTGAAAGATTTAGTCCCATATATACACAAGAAATAATCTCCTTCTGCTTTAATTAAGTAGTAATGCTATTCTACTGCATATATTTAATTGCAATTATATTCTATGATTTTTGTAACTCTACAGGTATCTACCACATTTTTTAAAGAATATATGAAATAAATAGTCATTAAAAATCCAAACGTATTTTTTTTAAATATACACATTTTCAATACATTCCTACTTTCCGAGTTCATTTCAATGAGTGAAGTGAATGAATTTGAATGCAGCATTCTGGGTGACGTCACTCCCGCCATTAGATTCTCGACGCTGATTGGTGGAAAGTTACCATGCAACCTGTCTATTTATGAACCTTGCACGCGGTGAGCCAATCTCGCGCTATTAAAATATCGATAACTTAGCCAAAAATAAACATACGAACATTTTCTTAAGCTCAAAATGTTCCTTTTGAGTTCTTCTATCATTATTGCTAATTAAAGTATAAATGTTTATAGCTCAAATTTACTTGAAACCCTTATAAACAAATTAATGTACAATTTTTTTAAGAAAATTTTAACTTCAAACGCATATAACTTTAAAACTAATGAAGACAAATTAATTTAATAAACTTTGTTTGGAAGCATATTCATTAATATTTAAAATAAGACCTTCTAAGTCTCATTTGGGTGCGTAGAAGCCGAGTTACGATCGATAAATACTTATTTTGCAATTTGCATTGTGCACTAATTTTACAATATCTTGAGTTCTAATTGTTGGATTTAAGTTTAGTAAACGTTTTTTCTTCGTTTTTTAATAACGAACAAATTTTATTTTAATTATTATTTTATATCTCTTTTAGTTTATGAGCCAGAGCCTTATAAACAATTTATAAACAATTAAATTGTTTATAACAATTTTTTGACCACTCGGATCGAATTCCACCATCGAAATTCGTAATCAGCAGCCAAAAATCCATAAGAAACCGTTGAGTTTGTCCATCAGAATTGAAAAGGACACGGTGACCTCTATTTGGCGCCTAGACTATATTTTGTACTAATAATATGAAACTATCCCTAAATGGCAATAGTTAGCTTATATTTTTATTATTACCGATTTCTGAGCATTTCTAATTGATGCCATCTGTCATCTGTTGGATATATTTGATAAATTTTTGAGAAGGTCCTAGACTGCTTTTAGTAACTTTTAATTTTGTGTAAGAAATAGTGTTTTTTTAATTTTGGTGATTGTTTTATATTATGCAATTATCCTATAATAGTCCGTTCTTTAACGGTAAAATATTGCAAAACCTCTAAATTTTAAAGAACCGCTTGGACTGACATGACATTTGGCATACACATAGCTAACAAGTCAAAGAAAAAAAGTGATATTGTGCCGATATGTGCTTTTACCCTGGGGGTGGTTGTCACCCCCTCTTGTGGGTGAAAAAATATTCGTCCAAAGAAAGTCAGGAAATGGACAAACTGGCTAATTTTAAGTAACTTTTGTTCTATAGAGTTTTTTCACTAAGTCAATACTTTTCGAGTTATTTGGCAGTGAATATGTTCATTTTTTCAACAAAATAACCACGCTTTTAGACGGTTTCTCGCAAATAACTTAAATAGTAAGTATTTTGTCGAAAAAACATTCTTAGCAAAAATATAGCCTGTAAAATTTAAAAAAAATGGTGTATATATCACGTCTCTACACATAGTAGAAGCAGAGTTGTAGCTAATGAAAAATAGGTTCATATTCGTCAAATTCCAAATGGAATACTTTAACGTGAAATAACCAAAAATGAAGCACATTTCGGGGAAAACTCATTACAACTTATTTAAAGTGTTTAAAAAAAACTTCATTTTTGTTTTATAAAAAAAGTTTCTAGCATCAAAATTAAACAAGTTACGCTCAAAATAAAGTTAGTCCCTTTTGGTTTTGGTAAAAAAATCGAGAAAATCAGCCCCTAATTAGTATCTTAAATGAACTTAATCGTTACGACTTCACAAGTTTCTTGATTCGTGTATATATTGTTTATATGATCTGTAAGTTTCATCGGTTCAAAGTCCTTATTATTGAAAGGGCTGTAGTTAAAAGGGGTTGCACGAGTCACTGATCACGAATGTATGCAAATTTAGAAACACCAAATCTTAATTAATTTTTTCTAACAGAAAAACAAAAATAGATGATATTCAGAAAAGCAAATCTGATTTTTTTGTTATTCGAGATTTTTAGTATCTCCAACAATTTTTAAGTTACTTAGAAAAAAAGCATATTTTTCAAAATTTAAATTTTTAAAAATTTTATTTTGAAACCAAATTTTTTTTAAAAATAAGCACTTTGAATCGATGAAACTTACAGATCATATAAACAAAACATAAGTAAAATAATTTGTGGAGCGGTAACGATTAATTTCATTTAAGTTGCTAATTAGGGGGTGGTCTTCCCGATTTTTTTTTTGCAAAAACAAAAGGGACCAACTTTATTTTGAGCGTAACTTGCTTAAATTTAATGCTAGAAACTTTTTGTAAAAACAGAAATAAAGTTTTTTTTAAACACTTTACAAAAGTTATAATAGGTTTTCCCCAAAAAGTGCTTAATTTTTTGGATATTTCACGTCGAAATAATCTATTTGAAATTTGGTAAATATGAATCTATTTTTCATTGGCTACGAGTATAACTCTGGTTCTACGAGATCCAGAGACCTAACGCGTACACCATTTTTTTTACTTTTTTATAGGTTATATTTTTGCTAAGAATGTTTTTTTCGACAAAATACTTACGTTTTGAGTTATTTGCGAAAAACCGTCTAAAAAGTGATTATTTTGTTGAAAAATGAACATATTCACTTGCAAATAACTCGAAAAGTGTTGACTTGGCGAAAAAGCTCTATAGAACAAAAGTTACTTAAAATTAGTCAGTTTGCCCATTTCCGGACTTAGTTTGGACATATATTTTTTCACCCTTAAGAGGGGGTGAAAGTCACCCCCAGGGCAAAAGCACACATCGGCACAATATCACTTTTTTTCTTTAACATGTAAGCTATACGTATGCCAAATTTCATGTCAATCCAAGTGGTTTTTTGTTTATTGAATTATAAAAAATCGTCGCATATTTAGAAATGTAACAAATTTGTAATAAATTAACATTTTGTACTTAGCAATAAATTAAAGGTAAAATTTCTATTTAATGAATTTAGAAGGGCATTAATAGAAAGAAAATACAATTTTCACATTTTTATTTTGGCTTGCCAAGTTAAGGGTTAACAACTACTAACGTTCTTCATCAAGACAGGGTGTTTCTAAATAAGTGGGACAAACTTTAAGGGGTGCATGAAAAATAAAGACCGTTTGATTTATAAACATATATGTCCGCAAATGCTTCGTTTCCGAGATACGGGATGTTGAATTTTTTCTTACAAACTGATGATTTATTTACTGCTCTAACACCGGTTGAGATATGCAAATGAAATTTGGTAGGCTTTAAGAGGTTAGATTTTAAGGACATTGAAAACTGGACAAAGAAATGGCGCATAAAAATCAATGAATCAAAATTACAACATATCATATTTACAAAATGTCGCAAAATATCGCCTAATATAGAAATAAATAACAAAGCAATTCCACAAGCCGAAAGCGTTAAATACCTTGGAATGCACCTGGACAAAGCTTTGACATGGAGAACCCATAAATGGAAAAAGCGCCAACAGTTAAACTTAAAATTTGTAAGCATTATTGGATACTGGGCAGAACATCGAAGTTGTCTATACGTAACAAACTGTAAGTATACAATGCAATACTCAAACCAGTCTGGACCTATGATGGGATCCAGCTATGGGGTACAGTAGCAAAATCCAACATATCCATAATGGAAAGATTACAATCTAAAGTGTTACGCTCTATAACAAACGCCCCATGGTTCGTGTCAAACAAAGACATTTATTGTGACCTAGAAGTACCTACGATTAGTGAAGTGATAGTTCAGTGCAGTGTTCCGTACATAAAACGCTTAGAAAGCCATCCAAATGCCCTGGCAATAAACTTGCTTGATAATAGTCAACAAACTCACAGACTAAAACGTAAACATCCACTGGATCTTATTTATAAATAAGTTTCATAACTCACCGTAATTGTGTTCATATTTTAGATATATGTATTGTTTGTAAATGCGAAATGAATGTTTGTATGTAGCATATTATCGGAATGTCATGTTAGTTCCATACTAGAGGTCCAGTCATTGGACTGATCTCTCTAACGTCAATTTTTTTTACTTCAAACCCCAAAGACGCTTATTGTTAGAATTTTTATAACTAACAGATTGCTGAATAAACGTTTCAAAAAAAAAATTCGGCACATGCTGTTTGATTTTTCTATGCCGTCAGCTGTTTTGTTTATACACATCACAAAGGAAAACATAAACAACACTTGTTTTCTTCTTTCGATTGTCTGTGATTTTTCTCGCCTAAGTTTGTCTTTTATTTCATTATGCCTGCGTTATCGATTGGATTTCGCGACCTAACAGTGGAGAGCTGGCCAGCACAGCGCCCTTTCAAACAATTAACCCTGCCAATAATAGAGGATCATATTTGCCCCCCGACTTTCTATGAAATATTAGATATCACTGGCATTTCTTGTTTCTTTGACGTTGAAAATTACCACCCGAACGTTGGACATTAATGGTTGTTGAATCGTAACTTCTGCTCGATTTCATATAAGAGATATTTTTCTTCTTTTCGGATTTCTATTACTTATACACGTACATTTTCATTAATGTCATAAAATAATATCGATACTCCATGATAGTCCATTTACTCACGGTGTTTGCTCCGGATTTTAACCCGGCACCTGCCACGTGGCTTTGCAAGGCGTCAACTGCCACGTGGGGTCCTCACAGCACCCCTTAAAAATTTTCTGTGGTCTACTTGTTTATAAAAAAATAATGTGTTGAGGTACACAAGTATATGACAAAACATATTTTATTAACTTATTAGCTACTAATATATTATAAAAGTTAAAAAATAAAATTAAAAAGGTGTTATAAGCAAATTAGCAAATACCAACCCATAATAAATGAAGTGAAGTAAATTATCTAAAAAAATAAGATTTATTGAGTATTGAGACTATATTAATAATTTAAATCAGTTATTACAATAAAAAGATGTAAATATGAACTGTTTATCAAAAACACAAAAAAAATTTAAAACTTAAACTGGCAGATAATGACACCCCGATTCGACTTTAGAGCTCCAAGTTCAAAATAACACTAAATAACCACTTCAAACGCAAACAGCTCTATTGCATATGCATATGCTATATAAACGCATATGCTATATAATATTATAGAACGCTACTATGACGCACAGCACGGTTATCAAACTGCTACCAGCACCCCACGTGGCAGGTGCCGATTTAAAGAACTGATTGGTTTGACATGAAATTTGGCATACGCTTAGCCAACATGTCAAAAGAAAAAAAAGTGATATTGAAAAGTGAAAGTGAGTTTCACACCTTCTCGGAGGTGAAAGAACTGACTAATTTTAAGCAACTTTGTTCTATAGAGTTTATTCACCAAGTCAATACTTTACGAGTGAATATGTTCATTTTTCAAATACACTGGGGTGCAGAATTAACCGGACACTTTAAAAATGGGTCATTTTTGATGTTTCAAATTTCCTGAACCAGCTGTCCGATTTAAGTGATTTTTTTAATATATTATAGCCTTATTTAACAATATCGCTGTAATAGTATTGTTGCTAAACAGTTAAATTTTCATTGTATACAGGGTGTACCAATCAAACTGTGTTTTTTCTCAAAGTTCGCATCACCCTGTGGAATATCCTAGCATTTATAAAATACTGAAATTAAAATCCACCTATAACCTCATGTTTTCTCAACATTTTGTTTTTTGATTCATTCGCTTATCGTCCATCTTTTAATCCCGATTTATTTCCTTGCGAATTTCACATATTTGAACCACTCAAAAAGGCGTTAAAAAGTAATCATTTCAGTTGGACGAAGAAGTATCAAATGCCGTAAAAGAATTCTTCAAGCAACTACACTCAGGTGCAAAAAATCGATCCACTTAAAAATTTGGTCATTTTTGATGTCTAGAATTTCCTAAACCTGTTGTCCGATTTAGGTGATTTTTTACCATGTTCTAGCGTTATTCATTATCAATATCGCTGTAATAATATTGTTGCTAGACAAGTAAACTGTCATTGTATAGCGGGTGTATGAATTAAACTGTGTTTTTTTCTTAAAATTCGCATCACCCTGTGGAATATTCTAGCATTTATAAAATAGTGAAATTAAAATCCAACTATAGCCTCATGTTTTCTCAACATCTTGTTTTTTGATTCATTCGCTTATTTTGGATAATAAAAAAGTTAGGTACTTAACAACTAGCCATGTTTTTCATCAATACAGGGTGTTTTTAAATAAGTATGGCAAACTTTAAGGTGTAATTCTGCATAAAAAATAATGACAGTTTGCTTTATAAACGGCAATAAGCAAATGCTTCGTTTCCGAGATAGGGGGTGTTGAAATTTTTCTTACAAACTGACGATTTATTTATTGCTTTAAAACCGGTTGAGATATGCAAATGCAATTTGCTGGGTTTTAAGACGTAGTTATTGTACATTTTTTTCACATACAAGTAAGAATTTAATATTCACCATTGGCCCGCATACGGGTAATATGAGCCATCATATTACCCGTATGCGCGCCAATGGTGAATATTAAATTCCTACTTGTACACCTGGTTCCAAAAAAAACTGATACGACTCTTGAAGCGTATTTTGTAGAAAATTGAGCAGTGTATTTTGAAGGATAAATACTTAATATTTACATACTGTCAATGTCACTGCCAAATCTTAAAATTTGTCAGATAGCTTATTCTGTTCCACGGTTATTAGATTTTATTATTAATCTTTATTATTAATACTTTCTCCGCAACTGAGAGTATCTTATCAACTGTATTGTTTTTAAACAATAGATGATAAAATAAAAATATTGACAGTTCAAAAATGTGAACATTATTGCATTGTGTGTGGCCTAAGTTTGGGCTGAAAACTGAAATGTATTACATTTTTACAAAATTTTGGAATATGTTTAATTACGTAGACCAATTTTAACAGTTGTTTTCAATACAGATTTCAATCCTCTACAAATAGTTTCTAATGTCTTTTGATGTCAAATAATTAGGGAAGCTGGAATTTAACAGTTTAGAATTTTACATTGAGTTAATGCAAAATTGTGACGCATGTCAAAATTCTCAATGTATTTTAATTGTATTCATTTTCTTCGAATCCTGAGAAAACTAATAAATATTTTTGAAAAATTTAAACTCAGAATGAAAGACTACATTATTACCGAGGGCTGAAAGTCCCTGAAAACTTCTATAATATTTATTTTAATAAGTTACAGGGCTGAATTGAATATTAATTTGTTTTGTTGTATAATCCACGTTTACAATAATTATGTGATCTATTTGATGTAAAAACTATCATTTAGATAGTTAATATAAAAGTTAAGATAGATTTAAAATAATATAAACATTTAGACCTTAATAATTAGTACAATTTATGAATTAATATAATATGTAATCAGTTGTTTGTTGTTTGTTTATTTTATTATTTGTGTGTCATAATAAATATAATGTCAGATCAATCAAATACACTGCTCAACATGATCAAATCTTACTAAGAGTCGTATCAGTTTTTTTAGGAACCGGCTGTACGTAAAAAAATGTACAATAACTACGTCTTAAAACCCAGCAAATTGCATTTGCATATCTCAACCGGTTATAAAGCAATAAATATAATCGTCAGTTTGTATGAAAAATTTTAACCCCCCTATCTCATAAACGAAGCATTTGCGGACATATGTTTAGAAAGCAAACTGTCATTATTTTTTCATGTTCACCCCTTGAAGTTTGCCATACTTATTTAAAAACACCCTGTATTGATGAAAAACATATCTAATTGTTAAAGTACCTAACTTTCTTACGGTCCAACATAAGCGAATAAATCAAAAAACAGAATGTTGAGAAAACGCGAGGCTATAGTTGAGTTTTAATTTAAGTATTCTATAAATGCTAGAATATTCCACAGGGTGATGCGAAGTTTGAGAAAACACAGTTTCATTGGTACACCCGGTATACAATGAACATTTACCTGTTTAGCAACAATATTATTACAGCGATATTATTAAAGAATAAGGTTGTAACATATTAAAAAATCACTTAAATCAGGACAACAGGTTTAGAAAATTTGAGACATCAAAAATGACTCATTTTTAACGTGTCCGGTTAATTTTGCACCCCAGTGTAACTCAAAAAGTAAGTATTTTGTTGAAAAAAAGATTCTTACCAAAAATATAACCTGTAAAAAAGTGAAAAAAAAATGGTGCTGTATTAGGTCTCTAGACCTAGTTGGAGCTAATGAATAATAGGTTCATATTAGTCAAATTCCAAATCGAATATTTTTGGTATCACTAATAATTTTTAAGTTATTTTGAAAAGAAGCATTTTTTTCAAAATTTAATTTTTTAAATATTTTACTTTAAAACCAAATTTTAAAACTAAGCACTTTAAACCGTTGAAACTTACAGATCATAAACACAACAATAAAGCAACTTATGAAGCGGTAGTGATTAATTTTATTTAAGTTGCTAATTACGGGGTGATTTTCCCGTTTCTTTGCCGAAACAAAAAGGACCGTCTTTATTTTGAGCGTAACTTGGTTACATTTGATGCTAGAAACTAAAAAAATAGAGATAAATATATTTTTTAAACACTTTAAAAAACGTTGTAATTAGTTTTCTCCAAAAAGTCCTTTATTTTTTGGGCATTTCACGATGGAATGCAGAATTTGGAATATTTCGAATTTTTATATATGGAATATTTGACGTTGAATATTTGAAATTTGACGAATATGGACCTATTTTTAATTAGTTATGTATAACCATGCTTTTACTAGGTCTAGAGAAAATTTTACACAATTCTGCACATTTTTTTTCACTTTTTACGGGCTATATTTTTGTTAAGAATGTTTTTTTTCGATAAAATACTTACTTTTTGAGTTATTTGCGAAAAACCGTCTAAAAACATGGGTCTTTTGTTGAACATAATATTCACTCGCAAATAACTCGAAAATTATTGACTTGGTGAAAAAACTCTATAGAACAAAAGTTGCTTAAAATTAGTCAGTTTATCGAATTCCGGACTTATTTTGAACGTATATTTTTTCACCCCCTAGGAGGTGAAACTCACCCCCTGAGCAAAAGCACACATCGGCACAATATCACTTTTTTTCTTTGACATGTTAGCTATGTTTATGCCAAATTTCATGTAAATCCAGACGGTTCTTTAAGAGGATGAGTACGTATTTTCGGCTGCAATGCTATTCAAATGGGGATTCATTTTTTTCGAATCCTGAGAAAACTAATAAGTATTTTTGAAAAATTTAAACGCAGAATAAAAGATTACGTTATTAGCGAGGGCCGAAAGTCCCTGAAAACTTCTATAATGTTTATTTAATAAGTTACAGGGGTGAAAAACTAAGAGAAAATTTAGTGTTATTTTTAATTTCAAATATCTCATTCAAAATAAACTTTTTATTTATTCTAAGGGACTTTCGGCCCTCGGTAATAATTTAGCCTTTAATTCTGCGTTAAGATTTTTCAAAAATATTTATTGGTTTTTTCAGGATTCAAAAAAAATGAACACAATGTCCGTGGTAATATTTTCCAAATCTATCTTTGTCATACAACGCACTCAGTCGAACAGAATATTGTCAGCATAATAATTATCTGACAATCAGTGACAATTTTAAATATTTGACATGAATTGGAAATATTTTGAGTTGTTGATTAAATAATATTGATATATTAGGGCCGGTTGTTCGAACGATAATCAACATTGATCACTATCAAATATTTAGGGCCGGTTGTTCAAACGCTAATCAAGAAGTTGATTATAATCAATCATTTATTGTAATCAATTTTCTTAATGGGAATCAAATCGCGACATGAAAAATACATGTAAAACACTAATCAGTTATTGATTGTAGGTAAAACAGTAATTAAAATATAGCCGCAGCTCTTAAATTATTAAAAATTGCTTATTATTATTATTGATTTGTAACTAAAAACAAGAAATTAACATCAGAAAGAGTATAATTATGTTTTATTTTAAATTAAAACCAAAATAATAAAATAAATCAGTCAACATAACCTCAAAATGCGACATCTGTCAGAAGTACGCTTAATCAAATATAATTGTAATTAAATATTTGATAATGATCAGTTTTGATTAGCGTTCGAACAACCGGCCCTTAATTACTGTTACAACTGTCAATGTCAACTTTGGTTGGGTTGCTGAAAACATAGTTAATTATAATTATGAGATTAGTCAGTCAATTAACATAACAATTATTAACATAATTGATTAACTAATTTCATAATTGTCATCAATAATTATGTTTTCGTCAACCCAACCAAAGTTGACATTGACAGTTGTAACAGTAATTAAGGGCCGGTTGTTCGAACGCTAATCAAAACTGATCATTATCAAATATTTAATTACAATTATATTTGATTAAGCGTACTTCTGACAGATGTCGCATTTTGAGGTTATGTTGACTGATTTATTTTATTATTTTGGTTTTAATTTAAAATAAAACATAATTATACTCTTTCTGATGTTAATTTCTTGTTTTTAGTTACAAATCAATAATAATAATAAGCAATTTTTAATAATTTAAGAGCTGCGGCTATATTTTAATTACTGTTTTACCTACAATCAATAACTGATTAGTGTTTTACATGTATTTTTCATGTCGCGATTTGATTCCCATTAAGAAAATTGATTACAATAAATGATTGATTATAATCAACTTCTTGATTAGCGTTTGAACAACCGGCCCTAAATATTTGATAGTGATCAATGTTGATTATCGTTCGAACAACCGGCCCTAATATATCAATATTATTTAATCAACAACTCAAAATATTTCCAATTCATGTCAAATATTTAAAATTGTCACTGATTGTCAGATAATTATTATGCTGACAATATTCTGTTCGACTGAGTGCGTTGTATGACAAAGATAGATTTGGAAAATATTACCACGGACATTGTGTTCATTTTTTTTGAATCCTGAAAAAACCAATAAATATTTTTGAAAAATCTTAACGCAGAATTAAAGGCTAAATTATTACCGAGGGCCGAAAGTCCCTTAGAATAAATAAAAAGTTTATTTTGAATGAGATATTTGAAATTAAAAATAACACTAAATTTTCTCTTAGTTTTTCACCCCTGTAACTTATTAAATAAACATTATAGAAGTTTTCAGGGACTTTCGGCCCTCGCTAATAACGTAATCTTTTATTCTGCGTTTAAATTTTTCAAAAATACTTATTAGTTTTCTCAGGATTCGAAAAAAATGAATCCCCATTTGAATAGCATTGCAGCCGAAAATACGTACTCATCCTCTTAAAGAACCGTCTGGATTTACATGAAATTTGGCATAAACATAGCTAACATGTCAAAGAAAAAAAGTGATATTGTGCCGATGTGTGCTTTTGCTCAGGGGGTGAGTTTCACCTCCTAGGGGGTGAAAAAATATACGTTCAAAATAAGTCCGGAATTCGATAAACTGACTAATTTTAAGCAACTTTTGTTCTATAGAGTTTTTTCACCAAGTCAATAATTTTCGAGTTATTTGCGAGTGAATATTATGTTCAACAAAAGACCCATGTTTTTAGACGGTTTTTCGCAAATAACTCAAAAAGTAAGTATTTTATCGAAAAAAAACATTCTTAACAAAAATATAGCCCGTAAAAAGTGAAAAAAAATGTGCAGAATTGTGTAAAATTTTCTCTAGACCTAGTAAAAGCATGGTTATACATAACTAATTAAAAATAGGTCCATATTCGTCAAATTTCAAATATTCAACGTCAAATATTCCATATATAAAAATTCGAAATATTCCAAATTCTGCATTCCATCGTGAAATGCCCAAAAAATAAAGGACTTTTTGGAGAAAACTAATTACAACGTTTTTTAAAGTGTTTAAAAAATATATTTATCTCTATTTTTTTAGTTTCTAGCATCAAATGTAACCAAGTTACGCTCAAAATAAAGACGGTCCTTTTTGTTTCGGCAAAGAAACGGGAAAATCACCCCGTAATTAGCAACTTAAATAAAATTAATCACTACCGCTTCATAAGTTGCTTTATTGTTGTGTTTATGATCTGTAAGTTTCAACGGTTTAAAGTGCTTAGTTTTAAAATTTGGTTTTAAAGTAAAATATTTAAAAAATTAAATTTTGAAAAAAATGCTTCTTTTCAAAATAACTTAAAAATTATTAGTGATACCAAAAATATTCGATTTGGAATTTGACTAATATGAACCTATTATTCATTAGCTCCAACTAGGTCTAGAGACCTAATACAGCACCATTTTTTTTTCACTTTTTTACAGGTTATATTTTTGGTAAGAATCTTTTTTTCAACAAAATACTTACTTTTTGAGTTACACTGGGGTGCAAAATTAACCGGACACGTTAAAAATGAGTCATTTTTGATGTCTCAAATTTTCTAAACCTGTTGTCCTGATTTAAGTGATTTTTTAATATGTTACAACCTTATTCTTTAATAATATCGCTGTAATAATATTGTTGCTAAACAGGTAAATGTTCATTGTATACCGGGTGTACCAATGAAACTGTGTTTTCTCAAACTTCGCATCACCCTGTGGAATATTCTAGCATTTATAGAATACTTAAATTAAAACTCAACTATAGCCTCGCGTTTTCTCAACATTCTGTTTTTTGATTTATTCGCTTATGTTGGACCGTAAGAAAGTTAGGTACTTTAACAATTAGATATGTTTTTCATCAATACAGGGTGTTTTTAAATAAGTATGGCAAACTTCAAGGGGTGAACATGAAAAAATAATGACAGTTTGCTTTCTAAACATATGTCCGCAAATGCTTCGTTTATGAGATAGGGGGGTTAAAATTTTTCATACAAACTGACGATTATATTTATTGCTTTATAACCGGTTGAGATATGCAAATGCAATTTGCTGGGTTTTAAGACGTAGTTATTGTACATTTTTTTACGTACAGCCGGTTCCTAAAAAAACTGATACGACTCTTAGTAAGATTTGATCATGTTGAGCAGTGTATTTGATTGATCTGACATTATATTTATTATGACACACAAATAATAAAATAAACAAACAACAAACAACTGATTACATATTATATTAATTCATAAATTGTACTAATTATTAAGGTCTAAATGTTTATATTATTTTAAATCTATCTTAACTTTTATATTAACTATCTAAATGATAGTTTTTACATCAAATAGATCACATAATTATTGTAAACGTGGATTATACAACAAAACAAATTAATATTCAATTCAGCCCTGTAACTTATTAAAATAAATATTATAGAAGTTTTCAGGGACTTTCAGCCCTCGGTAATAATGTAGTCTTTCATTCTGAGTTTAAATTTTTCAAAAATATTTATTAGTTTTCTCAGGATTCGAAGAAAATGAATACAATTAAAATACATTGAGAATTTTGACATGCGTCACAATTTTGCATTAACTCAATGTAAAATTCTAAACTGTTAAATTCCAGCTTCCCTAATTATTTGACATCAAAAGACATTAGAAACTATTTGTAGAGGATTGAAATCTGTATTGAAAACAACTGTTAAAATTGGTCTACGTAATTAAACATATTCCAAAATTTTGTAAAAATGTAATACATTTCAGTTTTCAGCCCAAACTTAGGCCACACACAATGCAATAATGTTCACATTTTTGAACTGTCAATATTTTTATTTTATCATCTATTGTTTAAAAACAATACAGTTGATAAGATACTCTCAGTTGCGGAGAAAGTATTAATAATAAAGATTAATAATAAAATCTAATAACCGTGGAACAGAATAAGCTATCTGACAAATTTTAAGATTTGGCAGTGACATTGACAGTATGTAAATATTAAGTATTTATCCTTAAATTATTAAAAATTGCTTATTATTATTATTGATTTGTAACTAAAAACAAGAAATTAACATCAGAAAGAGTATAATTATGTTTTATTTTAAATTAAAACCAAAATAATAAAATAAATCAGTCAACATAACCTCAAAATGCGACATCTGTCAGAAGTACGCTTAATCAAATATAATTGTAATTAAATATTTGATAATGATCAGTTTTGATTAGCGTTCGAACAACCGGCCCTTAATTACTGTTACAACTGTCAATGTCAACTTTGGTTGGGTTGCTGAAAACATAGTTAATTATAATTATGAGATTAGTCAGTCAATTAACATAACAATTATTAACATAATTGATTAACTAATTTCATAATTGTCATCAATAATTATGTTTTCGTCAACCCAACCAAAGTTGACATTGACAGTAATTAAGTATTTGATAGTGATCATTGCTGATTAGCGTTCGAACAATCGGCCCATATAGTGTATTTGATAAATAATTGATTTAAGACGTGAACTTTATAAAAAGTTATTTATTGTGTATTATTTATGGAAGATAGAAGCAGACAATACATCAAGATATATTCTGTGATCCAAGTATTTTGTTGTTAAAGATTGTAAGCGTTCCATAGTAATAATATATTATTAAAAAGTCACTTTAACACTTTTCCTCTTTTCTCGATCGAGTATTAGTTTTTGTTGTAGGTACATAATATAAATTATTAGGTACAATCACTGAATACATAGTTAGTGAAAAAATTATCACATTTATTAACTGAATTAATAATTTGCAATTATACAAGAAATAACAGTTATCCAAGAACATTCAAAAGCCATCTCTTTAAGTTAGTTATGACATTGTCAAGTAGAATGACATTCTAGTAATATTTACATATCCATTGTGAATTTTACTACACGTAATTTGTCATGTAAAGACAGAAAAGGTAGGGATAGCCGTAAAATATTTGCGAATTATGTACATATGGCCTTAAAATTTGGAGCAAAAACCGTGATTCAATGTACTACTTTTAAATTGAAAATTAACTATTCTAATAATTTACATACAATAATTTCCTACAAATTTCGACTTCCACATTGGATGTCGTTGTCAAAATACAAAATATTAATAAATTAAACAAAAATGTTGTTGCTTAGTAAAAAATTCTTCTAATAATTTAATTTAATCTGACTCATTTATATCGGCAATTCAGACAAATATTATACATTTTAAAGTAGAAGACTTTAAAATGATATTGCCAATATTTAAATTAATCATATTGCCATTAAATTAAATTATTAGAATAATTTTTTACTAAGCAACAACATTTTTGTTTAATTTATTAACATTTTGTATTTTGACAACGACGTCCGATGTAGAAGTCGAAACGTTAATAAAATTATTTTTTCAAGGTACACTGAGGCTTATTTCTCAATTAGAATAGTTAATTACAAACATGGCACAAAAAAGTAGCTTCAGAACAACATTTTAAATTGAACTCCAATAATTATTCCAAATTATAGTAAATTATAATAAAGAAAATGATAATACGACAGTAAAAAATTAAGGTAATACCGTTGATTGATAAATATACAGGTACTATATATGTATCTATCAGCTAAGGACAGAGTTAGCAACCTATGCATTCTCTGAAGAACCACTAAAAAGTAGTGAAATCGTCGAGAAGAATGCTGGTTGCGCTCTCTGATTTAAGCAAAAATTAAGACAGTTTTTGCTTCACATTGCAACTGAATAAAAATGGTATACATTTTTATTTTATATTAGTATTACTCCTTTGAGTAAACTAGGTCAATTTTCCGTTGGAATTTACCACGCTGAACACACGGGGTCGTGAATTGCAAGTTTTAAAATTCCCTCTTGTCTTCTTCGCTTCAGCATCCATCTGGCTTGCAATTTTTAGAAGCCATGGAGGTGTTATCAGGAAAATGGTCCAATAAGTTTTCAATTAAATATCTTTTAAAAATATTTTTATTACGATAATCACTCTGACTTTTAATGATGAAATTATTCGTATGACTAAATAATGATCGGGATTATTATTATAAATAATAATAAAAATAACTTGGGAGTTTAGAGGCATTAAAGAAGTTTATGCGTATGTTTGTTTTATGTAAACTTTATTATTAATTTTAACATAATTTTAAATATTTTTGTAATTAATATAAAAATAATTAGTAATGTACAAGATTGGCTACTTCTGTAATAAAATAATCATAGCTTTTGGAACATAGATAGTTATTGATGATAGAAATGGGATAGGAGTTATCAGTGAGAATGGACTTCCATAGATTCTAGATGCAGATTCTTTTCTGTACCAGGTAGTACCGAATTGGATAGAGAAAAACGATTTAAAGTTAGCAGTAGACAAGATAGAAATAATAATCTTGAGGGGACCAAGAAAAAGAGATGATACAGTTTTCAGATATCAAGGCTCCGAAATAAGACCCCAACGGTCAGTAAAGTATTTAGGCATAACTATGGACGACAGATTGACATTTGGACAACATGTGATAGAAGCATGTCGAAAGGCGGAGGAGAGGACCACAACGCTGAATAAACTAATGCCAAATATAGGGGGCCCGGATCCCAGAAGAGGCTAGTGATGTTACAATCAATACTATCCATAATATTATACGGGGCTCCACTATGGCATGAGGTCCTCCGGATGAAAAATTATAAAGACATGCTTCTGAGGGCTCAAAGGAAACCCCTGATCAGGGTGTGCAGAGCGTACAGGAATGTATCAACCATTGCCTTACAGGTGGTGGCTGGTTCTGTGCCGGTGCACATCCTGGCCAGGGAGAGAGTCCAAATGTACCGAAGGGACATGAAGGAGAATCATTTTTGTGCCTTCGATTGTTCCGCCCACTCCGAAGAGCGCACAAACCAATCGAGGCCCTGGTCTACCTACCTTTCGGCATACGACCTGTAGCTAGCCAATATCTAGACAAAGCACTGCCAAGCGAACCCATCCCATCACCGCACTCCAAAAATCCGCGGTGAAAGAAGAGTCCCCTATTCCTATCATCGTCCAGTATTAGTTGTTCCCCCATTCGTTGATCCATTGTGTCAGTTCTTTGTCTGTAATGTCTATGTTCGTGGGGGGGGGGGGTATGTTATGTGTTTGCGTGTGAGTTTGTCTGGCTGTTAGTCGTTGTGGTAGTGTACAGTCGTTGATTATGTGGTATTGGTCCTCGTGTACGTTGCAGTGTGTGCAGTTTCCGTTTGTTTCTCGTAGGTTGAATCTGTTGTAGTATTCTTGTATGTGTCCGTGTCCTGTAAGTAGTTGTGTGGCTTTCCATGTGAATTTAGGGTCTGTCAGTTTCACATGTTGTATAATGTTGTGTGTTTTTCTCCCTATTGTTGTGGAGTCCCAGTCTTGCTGCCACTTTGCCAACTTTGTGTTCAATTTGGCGTCTTTTATGTCCTGTTTTGTTGTTATTGTTAGTGTATTCTGCGGGTTTGTGTGTGCTTCGTTTGCTAGTTTGTGTGCCGTTTTGTGTCCTAGGTTGTTTTTATCTGTTTTTGTGATGTCGTATAGTATGTTGTGCTTAGCTATTGTTTCTAGATTCTTTTTTATTTTGGTAATTGTTTTGCTTCTGCTGTTTCCGTTTTTTAGTTGTTGTAGTACTATTTGTGAGTCAGTGTAGAATGTTATTGTCTTGTTCTTGTGTTCTCGTATATTTTGTGTGATTGTTTCTGTATTTATGTATAGTGCTAGGGTTTCCAGGTCGTTTATGTTTCCTGTTGTGTTTATTTTATATTTGGCTCTAATATACCTGTGTGGTGTTTCTATGTTTGTACCTATTGTTTTGCTTGTCGTTCCGTCTGTAGTTTTGATGCTTGCGTCTCCGTAGGCTTTTATGTCCGGTATATTTGTGTTGTGTTGCGGTTTTATTGTTCTTGATGTTGGGTGTGGCGTGTCGATTGTTTTAGTTTTTAGTTCGTCCATTTCGTTTTTGTAGTCTGTGTATGTTTTGTATGTGGCTAAGGCATCTACGCTCAACGGAGTTGTTCCGGCCAGTACGTGTAGGGCCGCTGTTGGGGCGGTGTTGTATGCCCTTGTGATTGCTCGCAGGAATGGTCTCTCTGCGGCAGCCAATTGTTTAGCGATTCTGGTGTCAGTCGCTCTCTTTCCCCAGATCTCTGCCCCGTAAAGGAGCATGGGTTTAATCGCGTTCTCGTAGATTGCCTTTAGCGTCTGTGGTTTTCGTCCCCAGTCTTTACCTGCTATTATGAACAGTTTGTGTCCAATGTCGGCTGCCTTTTGCCTGTTCATTTTGACATGTTCCAACCATTGAAGGCTCGTGTCTCTGGTCAGCCCTAAATATTTTAGGTGTGCTGACGGTGTTATTAACTCGTTGTTAATTCTGACTCGAGGAGCCCTGGTTGGCCTATGTGGGATGAACAAAGCTTCGGTCTTACTGCTGTTGTATTGCAGTTTGTGAGACCTAGCCCATTTTTCACATGCTGTCCATATTTTTAACCATTTGTTTTCTATTTGGTTTAATGAGTTGCCGGTTAGCAGTATGATTTGGTCATCGGCGAACGCCTGTATTATGTCAAAGTCTGTTGTGGTCTCTGTTTGCTCGATGGCGTCGAACCAGGATTCCATCAGTAGGATCCATAGTATGGGACCCAGGCTCGACCCCTGCGGGCATCCTTTTTCCGTTTTGTCTTGTATGTGTTCTGTCGTGATTGTTCTGTTTTCCAGGAAGTTTGTGCATAATGTTTGTATGTTGTGTGGTGTTTGGGCGTTGTGTAAACTGTTTTTTATGGTGGGTATCCATGCTGAGTTAAAGGCGTTTTGTAGGTCTAGTGTAATTATTAGTGTATGCAGTTTGTGTTGTTTGTTGTAATTTATTTTTCCTACTATTTGTGTTATTGCGTCTATGGTTGAGTGTCCTTGTCGGAATCCGAATTGGTCTTTGTTTAGTTTGTTATTTGTTTCTAAGTAGTGTGTTAGTCTTTTAGCAGTCATTTTGTCTAAGATTTTCCCCAGGGTGGGAAGAAGACAGATTGGCCTTTTGCCTCCGTCCTTTTTGGGAAGCCATACCATGTCAGCCCTCTTCCAGCACTCCGGGAACTCTCCCGTTTGTAGACATTCGTTATACATGTTTGTTAGTATCTCTGGCTTTATGTCGTGTATAAGCTCCACTATTTCCTTATTTAGACCGTCTGTCGTTGTAGCTTTTTTGTTCTTCATGTCTTGTATTGTTTGTTTTATTTCGTCTTGTGTGAATTCCTTATCGTTGTTCGTGTTTTGGTGGTACTGTTTTGTTCTAAGTGTTTTGTGTGTGTCGTCGTCCGCTTCTGTAGGGTCTTGTGGGAAGTACTTTTTGTGTAAGTATTTTATTGTGTCTTCCCTGTCTACTGTGTAGGTACCGTCTGCTCTTTTGATGGTGTTGAGTGTGTTGCTGTCGTTGTCTTTTTTCCTTATGATTTTGTACCCTACGTTCCACGGGTTGTATGGGTCGTGATTTGTCAGGTATTGCCTTATTGCGGTTCTTTTCGCCTGCTTTATGGCGTCTTTGTTGCGTCTTCTGCCTTCCGTGTATGCTATTTCGTCCCTTCTTTTGTTGATCGGGTCCGTTTCTTTTTGATATTTTCTTCTTTTTTTGTTAATTTCTTTTTTGAGCCTTTCTAATTCGTCAGTCCACCAAACTTGGTTTGGTTTTCTGTTTTTGTTTGTTCTTCTGGTTGCTTCCTTGGTTATTTGTATCATGTCCTGCTGCATCCTTTGCGCTTTTTGGCTTGTGTTACCTGTCAAATCCCAAACCTTTGTCGTTGTCAGTGTATTCAGTTTTGTTTTGTTGATGTGTGCAATGTTTAACTTGTTTCTTGTCATGTTTTTTATGTTTTGTGTGTGTTTGGTTGTGTTGAATGTAATGTACTGGTGGTCGCTGAGAGTTTCTTCCTCTTGGACCATCCAGTCATTTATTGTCGTGTTTTTTGTGAGTGTTAGGTCTATCCAGCTCCTCCCTCTTCTGGTGAGAAAAGTTGGTGGACTGTTGTGTTTGTTGTTTATGTATATGTGATTTTGAGTTGTCCAGTCTATTATGTCCTGTCCCCGGTTGTCATTTATGCTCCCACCCCAGCAGGTGTGTTTAGCGTTCATGTCACCGGTGACGATTGTGTTGTTTGTGTCGTTTTCTATGTGTGTCTTGTGTTTGTCTAGCACCTTGTTTTTGTCTCCTCCGGGTGAATCGTATATGTTTACGATTGTGTATATTGTGTTTTCCATTTGTAGGTGTATTGTCGTGGAGTTTTCGTCGGTTCTGTTTGTTATCAGTGTGACTTGTTTCGTTAGTTTTTTGTCTATTAGTATTGGTGCTTTCGTTTTCTTGTCCAGCCCTACGGCGATGTAGTCTGTGTTTTGCCAGATGTTATGGCCTGGTTCTTGTATGAGGGCTATGTCTATTTTGTCAGTGTTCATTTTGTGTATTATTTTGTCCGTTGCCTCTAAGCCTCTTCCTGCATTAAACTGGATAAAAGAGGCCATGTCGTAGCTGTGTTGTGTGTGTTTTGTTTGGTTTATTGTTTTGTCTTGTTTTGTTGTTTTGTCTTGTCTTGTGTTGTGTCTTGTCTCGTTAGTTGTAGTTTGTCTGTTGTCTTGCCTCGTCCATTTTTTTCTTCTGTATCGGGCAGTTTGTATCCCTTGCCATGTGCGCCCGGGGCTGCAGGCCCATAATCTGGCAATTAGCGCAGTTGTACGTCGTGCTTGAGCATGTCGTACCCTCATGTTTGCCCGCGCATTTATAACAGATGGGGTTTTGGGCAGCGAAGGGACAACGGGGCGATAGGTTCAGGGCCATTGGAGAAAGCTAGAAGTTTATAGACGTGGCAGAGGGAATGGGAAGCCGAAGTCGGAAAGGCCGCCTGGACGAGATCCCTGATTCCGGATGTAGTGAGGTGGTACGGATGTTGACATCGGGAAGTCAACCACTACTTTACAGTTTTTAACAGGGCATGGATCGTTTCGACACTATACCCACTGTATTGGGAAAACTAGGGACGATCTTTGTCCCGAGTGAGGGGTGGTGGGATCTCCAGCTGGGCCTGGGATCTCCCCTAGGCGAGCCCCATAGACAGCAAACGAGACTTTGGGCTGATCGTTGTCTTCGTCACAAAGAACTAATTGTTGCGCCGGCCAACTAATCCATGGAATGCACGCTAAAACTGGCAGAGGGGAGCTATGAGTAAGGTCGACGGGCCAAATATGCTCGCTAAGAGCGGCCCCAGACCCGTCGGCTGGAGAAAAGAGCTGGGTAGGTTTAGTCGGTAGGCGGCCCGTGATACAGATAGGACGGACCGAATCCGACACACCTAGGACACCTTCCCAGACGGCCTTGCGAAGAATCCTACCTCCCAAAAAAGGAAGTACCGAGTTCTGTGTGCGAATGATTTGCATACCTAGTCAAAGCGTACTAAGACATATTCTCTTGGTAAAAGATAATCATCTAAGCACAAAGAAGAAAAAGAGGCGGCTGCAAGCTGGATGACCACTTATATTTATTTTTCTTAAAATGTGTTTGTGTTATGGCCG
The DNA here is from genome assembly GCF_917563875.1 of Diabrotica virgifera virgifera. NCBI lineage: Eukaryota > Metazoa > Arthropoda > Insecta > Coleoptera > Chrysomelidae > Diabrotica > Diabrotica virgifera. The sequence goes on along the minus strand of NC_065450.1, from coordinate 53,341,165 downwards.
GGGGTGAATTGAGTAGCCCAGAAGCTAGAGACTCAGACTTTTACCTAGCTTATTCCCCCTATCCGTAAAATGGCGCCCGACTCCTGGAGGAACCTTCCGACCCACCTTGAAATCATAGCAGTAGCCAGCCATACCGAAGACGCCGACAGTGAATCTAACTGGAGTTACTCTTGCGAGACGTCTAACTCCTGCGAAACCAGACGTTGCTAACTCCTGCGAAACCAGACGTCTTGTCAGACTTCGCCAAAGTCGGAAGCCTTCCAGAAGCCAACGATGCGATCACTTAAAAACCGTGGGTATCTCTATGTCTTACTGCATTGGATCAGGAACGTCTTCCTTGCTTCGGTTCTCACCAGTTCTTTGTTAGTTTGCTTTATCTCTTGAGTAATACCGTATAGTTTGGGCCTTTGCTTTTCTTTGCTCTCCATTCAAAAATACGTAGCTGAAATCCTCAAAAAATTTTCTTTTCGTGGAATTTGGTCTATACTTATCAAAATTTTTGTGATACAATCCTCCTGTGTTCTTTGTATTTGGCTAGTAACCAGCAGGATCAGACGGCTAGTAACCAGCAGGATCTAAAACTATTTCCTTGATGTTAATCATGTGAGATCCTGTATAATTAACACAAATTCCCTTAACTTTACAACAAATTTTTTCTTGTCCGCCAGGAAGAGTGTACAGTGTGCATAAAATATGTATAGTTTTTGTGCCCACCAGATAGGAACTCTGAAATATATCTACCATCCAACTCATCACTGTAAAGTCGCCTGTACATTCAAATGTAGCAAGATACGGCAATCCATACTTGGAGACATAAATAATTGAATCTGTGCCACAGTACAGACGCCTTTCACCAACATCTAAATAAGAATGAAGTCTCAGACGGGCTAGATCTGTTAGGTATGACGCGAGAACATTACACATATGCACCCTCATTCACAGGAACCACCGTATTAATGTGGAGAGAGGGATTTACCATCAATGCAGAGCTTTCTCTAGGATTTGTAATGATGGTGGTTTCAGCAAGATTTTCACGCTGAGCAAACTTGCCCAGAATGAGTTGAGCATTAGCTTAGCCAACGAAAGCAGGTCTGGATTCTCTGTTGTTTAGAAAAATACTAATCTTACATCTTCCCCCTGGAAAAACTCTTTGATGTATCGGTAACCTAGGGGCCATCCTGAAGCTTGCTGCTTGACTGACGAATTTGTTAATCATATCAGAGAACAGACCTTTTTGAGTGTTCGACAACTGAATGGTATCATACGACCATGTCTCATAAGTCTCCAACTCCAAATATTTCAAAATGTATTGCACTCACCAGAGTACGTCTGAGCACTAGGAATATCTGGAACAGAATGGAAAAAACACCTTTGAATTTTTAAACCTTAAAATTTGACTTAAAGAATTGTAAAATTTGTAAAAATGGATTCAATAAAAATTCAAACAAAATTAGATGCTGTTACTTTTCTTGAGGACATTCACAGATTGTTTTGAATAAAGCAATCACATATAACTCGACAAATGGCGCTTTATACAGATATTAGATGGACAACTGCCTTGCTCAAGCCGATATGTGACACTGTTTATGTTCGGTGCATAGTTGATTTCTGTTAACCATATAATGACGCTAGTGTCATCTAACGACAAATACTTAAACCACAGACGTAACACTTTTTGGGGTCGACCACAAAATCGCAATTGTCATCAATACGTCTAACTTCACGCGCAACTTTTGATACGAGAATTATAAAAAAATATGCATTGAAATCCAGATCCCGTAATTTTTGAGCATTATAAAGTGAGTACAAAGACATGTATATATTTTTTTTGTAATTCCACCTTCAATTTTCCGTGCACTTCTCGTATACTATTACCAATAAGGTAGAGTTGTTGCTATTTTGGTCCACGCCATACTTTTTGAAATATGATTTTGTAACTGTTAGTGCAAAAGTGCAGTAACACCCTTTTTATTCTTTTTTTGAGATGTGACCAACGAACTGTCAACACGGATGGAATAGGTATGAAGAAAATTAATGCTGCCAACACACAAGAGAGAGGTCCTGAGAGAGACAGAAAAGAATCAGGTAAAATTTGACAGGCCGTGTAATTTGAGTTGCCAATATCAACTTAAATCGGGGAAATGGACCTCATATTTTTTTAACTTTATTAACTTAACTTAATTTTTAAATACTGCCTATCAGCCCTGATACCAAGTTAAAAAATATGAGGTCCATTTCCCCGATTTAATTTGATATTGGGACCGTGCAAGTTCGGCAAAGCGACCCCTATTTCTTCGCTCTGCAACTTTATTCGCACTTTTAATTATATTGGCCAATTATATTAGTCCTGGTTACTGGATAATTGTCAAGGCCATAGTCCAAAAAAAATAATAAGAAGAGAAAATAAGATTCAGGTTATGTTATGAAAACGTGAAAAATTGTATGTAGTAAATAAAATTAGTTATTAAAATGCAGTACTGCACTCAAAATACAATTAATTAAATTACCTTTATATAATAATTGCATATCATATCAATATTGTGGAGCAATATATAATTTTTCTGCTTCAATGACAGAAGGTATGAAATATACGTCAATTTGACAATTTCAATTGACAATATGAATTATTTAATATAGTTGCAATATTTCTCCGCGACTCGCGCACGTTCGTTTCTCGTTTCCCTTTCCAAGTACTTGCACACCGCGAATAGGCAACTTAAATTACACGGCCTGTCAAATTTTACCTGATCCTGTTCTGTCTCTCTCAGGACCTCTCTCTTGTATGTTGGCGTCAATCTCGCTTCACTATTAATTTTAATGGGACATTCCGTCCGTATTGACAGTTCATTGGTTGTGACACTGTTTGAACGGAGATGCGATTATAATTTGAAATGAATGAGTCCTTTAGGATATTCAAAAATTGGACGAAACACCTTTCAACCCTCAAAAAACCATGTTTTTTTTAAAAATCGCAGAAATCCGTAAAACCATGATTTTTTTTGGAAATTCCTGCAAGAAGCTGGACAGGAAGACCAATAATTATTGATATAATCGAAAATAAAATCATGAGGAGCTAGATCATATAAGCACAAATTAAAGATATTAAAGACAGTTGCATCAAATTAATGAGATAAAGTAAAAAACTCCAGCTATACCATTGCAGTTAAAGAAGGATTAGTAGAAACCAGTGAAAATATAGGATTTATTAAAAGTTATAAAGAAATTAGAATTAAAAGCAGCCTTACAATATAATTATATGGAATAAATAAATAATCCTGACTGCCATATTAACAAATTACAGAATGAAGAAAATAATTGTAAAAGTATCATGTATTGAAGGTCAGTTGCCACTGACACTATAAAATACCAAAGAAATTATTAAGCAACAAAATATAAACATATTTTATGTAGATATAAAATGAATAACTTGAACATTATACAGTAAGGTGCAAATGAAAAGAATAAATTCGTTATTTCGTAAGCCAGCTACTTTAAAGAAAAATCCTGAAACAGGTCGATTTTTATTTTTAAATTATGATTTTTGACGTAAATATATCATACTAGTGACGTCATCTATCTGGGCGTGGTGACGTAATCGATAATTTTTTAACGAGAATAGGCGTCGCGTGCTAGCTCATTTGAAAAGCTATTTAATTCTCTATTCAGTAATATAAATATTAACCTAATTATTTATACAGGGTGTCCAACAATTTTTTAACTAAATTAATTAACACAAAAGGAAGAATGTACCTATGTAATTTATTTAATTCAAAATGAATTATACTGCTGTCAAAAACAGAAAAAAATGTTTATTTCACAAATAAACATCGCTTTCGTTTAAATTCAATGTTCAAGCTGCCAGCCATCTTAGTCTAGGCGCCAAATAGAGGTCACCGTGTCCTTTTCAATTCTGATGGACAAACTCAACGGTTTCTTATGGATTTTTGGCTGCTGATTACGAATTTCGAGGGTGGAATTCGATCCGAATGGTCAAAAAATTGTTATAAACAATTTAATTGTTTATAAGTCTCTGGCTCATAAACTAAACGAGATAAAAAGAATGTTTTAAATAAAATTTGTTCGTTAATAAAAAACGAAGAAAACAACGTTTACTAAAATGAGTGCACAATGCAAAGTTCAAATTTCAAAATAAGTATTTTTCGAAGCTTTATCGATCGTAACTCGGCTTCTACGCAGGCAAATGAGCCTTAGAAGGTCTCATTTTAAAGTTTACTAAATATGCTTTTAAACAAAGTTTGCTAAATTACTTTGTCTTCATTTGTTTTAAAGTTATATCCGATTGAATTTAAAATTTTCTTAAAAAAATTGTACATTAATTTGTTTATAAGGGTTTCAAGCAAATTTAAGCTATAAACATTTATACTTTAATTAATAATAATGATAGAAGAACTCAAAAGGAACATTTTGAGCTTAAGAAAATGTTCGCATGTTTATTTTTGGTCAAGATATCGATATTTTAATAGCGCGCTCTGAGGCGCGAGATTGGCTCACCGCGTAAAGGTTCACGCGCTAACTTCTCGATGCAAATTATAATATGTGTGTATAGTGTATATATACGTTATGTTCATTTTTCATTTTTGAAGATCCTAATAAAATTTTATCATATAATTCTTATAGTTAAATCATCATACTGTACCTCGTATCACCTTTCATTCTATTTACTTTGTCTTCTATTTTTTGTACTAAATGAGATTTAAAAACTAATATTTCAGAAATATAACTAAAAAGTAAGTTGATATTATTTATTAATACTATTTTTACAAACATTATCTTTCATGCATCTGCATCGAGATATACAGAGGATCTCAGCTTTTTTACTTCTGCATAAGTTCTTAGAGCAATTTTTACAGTTACATGGTGGTACTAAGTCTGTTCTTATAGGCAGTAAAACTAAAACTTTCTGGGGCCTCAGAGTCTAATTATCTATATGATATCCATATAAAGTGGATCTAGTTCTTTTGCAACATCATCAAGGCACGTCAATTATTGTGTGTATGCCGCCACAACATAAATGCTCGTATTATATGCAATGATGATGCTGTAAAAGAACTCAATTCATTTTTATATAGATATTACATATTGGCTCATTTGCTTGCGTAGAAGCCGAGTTACGATCGATAAAGCGTCGAAAAATACTGACATACTTGACTGTGAGCCGATTTTGCGCCTCATAGCGCGACATTAAAATATCGATATCTTGACCAAAAATAAACTAACGAACATTTTAAAAAGCTCAAAATATTCCTTTTGAGTTTTTCTATCATTATTGTTAATTAAAGTATAAATGTTTACAGCTCAAATTTACTTGAAATCCTTATAAACAAATTAATGTACAATTTTTTTAAGAAAATTATAATTTCAAACTGGTATAACTTTAAAACAAATGAAGATAAAGTAATTTAACAAACTTTGTTTGGAAGCCTATTAATGAAGCTTTAAAATAAGACCTACTGGGGCTCATTTGCATGCGTAGAAACTGAGTTACGATCGATAAAGCTTCGAAAAATACTTATTTTGCAATTTGCATTGTGCACCAATTTTACAATATCTTGAGTTCTAACTGTTGGATTTAAGTTTAGTAAACGTTTTTTTCTTCGTTTTTTATTAACGAAAAAATTCTATTTGAAACATTTATTTTTATCTCTTTTAGTTTATGAGCCAGAGCCTTATAAACAATTTATAAACAATTAAATTGTTTATAACAATTTTGGACCACTCGGATCGAAATCCACCCTCGAAATTCGTAATCAGCAGCCAAAAATCCATAAGAAACCGTTGAGTTTGTCCATCAGAATTGAAAAGGACACGGTGACCCCTCTGGCGCCTAGACTATCTGGTACAAACCTTAGTACAAATGTGCACATAGAAAAGTTGCAGACCTTTGAAGTTACAAAATAAAAATCAATTTTTTCCAATATGTATATCGAAAACTGTTAGAGATTTTGTATTGAAAATTGACACGTGCTCTTCTTACGGTAGGAACAACAAAAATAATAACAGTGAAATTTGTGCCCCATAAAACTTTTATGGGGGTTTTGTTCCCTTAAACCCCCCATCCCGAAGGTTTGCGAACGTTCCAATTAAATTAATATTGTGTTGTGGTATCATTAGTCAAACACAATGATTTTAAACCTTTTTTTGCCTCTTAGTACTTTTTCAATAAGCCAGTTTTTATCGAGATATTTTTAACATTTTTAAAATCCACCACATATTTGTAAATGGTCAAGTAAGATTAGAGACCTGGTAATAATTTGAAAATTTATTTATAATTATTTACATTTTGTTAGGTAGTCAGCAATTTTGAAACATTAAAAAAATCATCGAAAAAGTACTAAGAGGCAAAAAAGTTATAAAAACATTGTGTTTAACTAATGGCACCACAATAATAATTTAATTAGAACATACACAAACATTTTGTGGAATGTAAGGAAATAAAACCCGCAAAAAATTTCTATGGGGTTTAGAAATTTCACTGTTATTTTTTTTAAAGATGTTTCTGCCATAAGAAACGTTTTCATTTTGAAACTTCAAAGGCTTGTAACTTTTTTATGTGTATATTTGTACTAAGGTAAGTTAGGTTCAGTCGAACTATTTTTGGTCCCAGAATATGGGATATAATTTATGATCTACTTTTTTGTTACACCCTGTATAAATAAGTAAACAAATCAGTTTTCTTACAACTAATCTTAATTCATTAATTCTAAATTAAATAAGGATAAATCACAACAGGGTGACTCCATTCAAATTAATAAGAAGGGGTTGCACCCTCTGTATTAAAAAAGGGTTGCCATACTCATATCTAAAAAATAGGGTTCAACCCTTTTAAAAAACCTCTTCCTGGAGCATGTCCGATTACAGAGTATATTTTTACATCCCCTCTACAAACTCCAACTTCGAATACTGTGAAAGACTCTGCGTAGAAAGATGGTTTTCGGTCCTTCGGATCACCAAGGGATTTTACATATGCTCCACCCCTTTTAAAATGAATATTGGAGAAGCTTTCAAGGAAGCTGATCAGTTTTGAATCTGCTTTCAGAGAATATGTTGCTGTGACAGCATGATTTTTTAAACAATTTCAAAAAATGTTGACGTGCCTTTTATAAAAGTGATATACATAGTTCTGTTTTCTATTGGATTAATGGATTGAAATAGTGTAATATTAAATAAGGTAAGATTATACTGGCATAATTTTTATTTCTAAAAGGTAGAATAGAAAATCTTTTATGGTAAGACAATTATTTGAAAAATATATAATGTGGTATTTAAATTTTCCTATCTAGCTGAGGTAACACAGACAGTCACACTATATTACATTTTTATAGTTTTTTAATTTATAAACAAAATTTGGGAAGTATTAAGACAAGGAGTTTAATAGGACTGCTATCACTATCAATCTTCCGTTTTGTACTATTGTCAACATACGATTAAAAAGTTTCAATGAATTGTAGGAAATTTGACAGGAATAATACATTTTAGGAGTCTATCCCATGTCAATGAAAGGGATAATAAGGTACTAAGATACTAAGATAGATTACAGATTAGAATGTTAAACGATTGGGTATAAATCAACGTACAGCAGATTTTATTATACCAAATAATTTAAAACTGGCAAGATTGATGCTACTAGTAATTGTTATAGATCGCAGTTCTCATTCTAGAGATGATTTTGCCATGATCTCAAAATTTAAACAAACTAAAACAATTTTCTGCTCACATCGCATAAGTGTTATAGTAAAATTTTAACAGTTATTCAACCTTTAAACTATATGAACGTCAAATCAGCAGTTGAACTATTTCTGCAATTAAGTACTAATAAACTAATATTCAATAAATTACATGTAAAATGCATTATCCTCTTCTTCTAAGGGCATTGTCTTGTGTCCCAGCTTTGGCAATTACTATAAGAGTCGTTTTGTCTTCTACCATATGCAAAAGTTGATCAGAACTTCATGTGTTAGTCTATTCTCTACTATTTTGAATAGAAATAAATACCATGGCGATATAAAACTAAAGGTTTACTATAATGTGATAATCCATCAGAAAAAACTTTCCTCACATATAGTCGTCTTCATATATAAGAACTACAGAACTCATTTTTTAGCTTTTTTTTTTGGATATTATTAGATTCATTTTTTGTAAATGATTGAAATTTTTAATTATTTGATCATTATTGTCATTGGTATGGTGGAAAACCAATACCATAGTTTGGTTATTAGATGCTTCCAGAACTCTTAACTGAAAATGCTATCAAGATGAAATAAATATAAAAATTGGACATCTTTGAACAAATGACAATTCAAATTATTGCGTAACATCAAACAAAACTGTTAAGTAATTAGAAGTATGATTAAACAAATCGAGGTTCCATTTAATACAAACATATAAGAAAAAGCTGTATTCACTGTTGCATTATATTATATAATTAAACCTCATTATCAAGTAATTTCTGCTATGCTATACTAGGACCATCAAACTAGGTGATTCATAATCATTAATTACTGATAAAATAGACAATAAAATATATATCACTCACCTACATCCCACCACTTTGGCCAGTATACAGTCCAGTGCAAGAAGAATATGACCAACCCATCAATAATCAGGAGAAACAACAAGATACATGAATTGAATAAATACAATGAAAGCTGATAGGAGGACGAAAAAAAACAATGCACAGAATGATATGGTTGGATGATCTGGAAGATGACCTGAAAACTATGAATGCAAGACAATGAAGGATAATGGTATAAGAGGCGTCTGAATGAAAGAACATAGCCAGACAGGCGAAAGCTCATCAATGTTTATGATGACAAAAGGGGGAGAAGAACATCCCACCACTCCACCTAAATTTTCTAACCAAACAATGTTTCAACAAAGTGTAAAAAAAATTTAAAACTCACTTATACAGTAGACTCGCGATTATCCGAGGTAATTGGGACCATGACTACCTCGGATACGGAAAAACTCGGTTAACACTGAGGTTGGTTATATTGGTAGAAAAACACGTAAATAATCATAACTGTGGATATTTTAATCACAAAATTAATACAGTACTATAAAAGATAAAAACATTTACCTTATCAATATTACTGTTTAAAAAAGTCTTTGATTTTGCATAAGCTTTATTCCTCTTTTTGATTTTGAATCGGCGATGTTGCGTCAAGGTTGAAAATTGTAACTCACCTGTTATTACTTTTGCCTCGGTTAACCGAGGGGCTCGGATGACCGAGACTCGGATAATCGCGAGTCTACTGTACTAATGAACTTGTTATTTACATGAAATTACAGGAATTACACCTAAGTAATAAAAATCTTTTGATACAGAGTTTCCAGTATACCCATATAGAATTTATCAACCACCATGTCAAACTATGTTAAGTTTAAGGCCTTCTCTACATTTAGAGATATTTATAAACTTACACTGAGTGCATTATGAGTCATATAGGACCAATATTGAATCTTTGATAAAGTGTGTTTCGACACAGTCAATCGTTAGTGTAATAAGAGGTCTATTTGCCTCAACGCAGCAAAGGTGTTAATCACATCATATGTTGTTTATTAAAGTTATCTTCATTTTAGAATACTTATCAAGATTTCAGTTGTTTCTCTATGTTGTTCATTACATTTTCTTCATACAGAGAAATAAACATCTTCATACCATAGAAATATAGTTCGTTTATTGATATAATTGAAGCAATATAAACAGAAGCAAAAACAATAACCAGACACAATATGCATTGCTACTCAAATACCCATCACTTTCAGTTTGCTCGTCTATTTAAATTTTTTCCATTTCTGACCTCTTGTAAACAGATTTCTAAAATTCATTTTACTTTACTGAAACCTTTGGATACCTAGTCGATCAGTATGTATTGCCAGTTCCGACATACATATGGAACTGAAACATGGGATTTTAACAACAGTGTAGTCACTAACATCAAGTTTCCCAGAGAGCTATGGAACAGAGAATGCTCAACATTAAGCTCAGTGATCACAAATCAATGAACTGTTAACACGGATGGAATGGGCATGAAGCGAATTTAATGCGGCCAGGATGAGAGAGCAATAGCCAGGGAAAAAGGGAAGATAGTCGCCATCTTTCGTAAACAAACAAATTGATAGTGATAGTCAGGGTTGCCAGATTGGGGTATTTTCCTACAATTTTGGAGTAATTTAAAAGCATCTTAGGGGATTCTTTCTAAGCAGAAATGGTTGGAGGATTTTTTGGGGGGAGAGTTATGGAAGATTTTAAGGAGTCATAAGAAATTAAATTTGCGAATGTACATAGAACTGTATATTATACTCTCAGATAATCGAAGAAGATAGGACCTATGAATTATTTCCAGGGCCCTCTGTTGATAAGTAGTATAATTTTTGTTTACTGTTCTCTACATTTGACTACTAATTTATTAACATGCGGAAAACATTTTAATTTGGGGGATTTGAGCTTAATTTGAGGGAATTACAGTTTCTAAGTGGGGGATTTATAAAGTCACATCTGGCAACTCTGGTGGTAGTTGTAGATTGTAGGAATATCCAACAAATGAAGAAGTCAAATTTTCCCTGGCAAGCTGTCTCTCTCTAGGCCTCTCTCTTGTATGTTGGCCGCAATCTCACTTCACTATTTGAATGGAACGGGGCCATTCCATCCATGTTGACAGTTCATTGTAGCAAATCAAATGAACAGATAAGAAGACGATCAAAAGTAACAGATGTGATCCAGAAGATTGCCATGTTAAAATGGAACTGGGCAGGACACGATCAAAAGTAACAGATGTGATCCAGAAGATTGAAATGGAACTGGGCAGGATACATAGGAAGAATAGGAGACAACCATTGGATGAAATGAATTCTCAAATGGCAGCCAAGAGCAAGCAAAAGAAGGAAAGGCAGACCTCAAACAAGATGGACTGATTGTGATCAAGTGAATGGCTCGCCACAAATGGATGCAAAAAACTGCAAACAGAAATGAATGGACACACCTAAGGTAGGCTTACATTCGACAATGAATGGAATAGCTGTTGATGATGATACCTCTGGTCTGTGGATATTCTACACAGAGCTTGATTATTCATTTAATGAGACTCTAAACTTGAAATTAATATTAGTCTTTTTTGTTTGTTCCGCATTTGATATCAGAGTTACACCTAGCATTTCTGTCTAGTCAATTGTATATTTTATAAAATTATTACAGTGATGTCTGTTAATTGATAGACGGAATTCTGATTTTTGTTTCAGATCCATATTATGCTATTACCAATTCTATATCAAATTTAATAATTCTACACTATTTGATATACCTGCAGCCGGTTTATTTTTGCAAAAAATTAAAATTTTACATAACTGTTGCCTTACATACCTTCAGTTTGTCTCCTTTTATTAATTTAACCCTCTTATCTATGATTAATTTCAGCAAAAAACCAATTGCGTTGAATGATACTGTTTTGTTTGCTTCACCCTCACTTTATTTTACAGAAAAATTTGTAGGTTATGTTTGTTTGGTTTGCGCTTTGCGCGCTCAATTTCCACTGCGCAGGTCACTGAATGAATAAATTTAAAATTGGGCATTTTAAACCATTTCATTATTAAATTAATATTAATTTAACGGAAGTGTGATTTTCCTTTTTTTATGTTTTAAGAAACATGTTTAAAATGTGCCAGCCTATGTACTTATTGTATTATTTTACTATGTAATTATAATTATGTATTATTTTAATTCCTCTCAGCCTGTCATTTGGGTTGCCCAACTATAAGTAACAGAAAAGGGAAATATGTTACAGAACGGAAACAATCGTTTCTTTTTCTATATTCTATAGTTTGTTTTATTAACAAAAATGATAAAAAAGTCTTTTATCAGTTCCCAAATTGGAAATTTTAATCTCAATGTTTAAAAAGCGTGTGTCACAAGAATGGGGTAGCTTTTAAGCTTTTTTAATCTAACATAGATGAGTCTTTTTTAACCCACCCCTTTTTCACCCTTTTAACAGCAGATGTACAGCAATACTATAAAAACTGCGCTATGAGTCCTTTCATGTGCAGATTTGCTAAAAGTCTCTTTATATTGAAAACTGATTTTTCCGAACAAATAAAAACACTGAAAAATTGGTAGATACCGAGTAGGAAAGAAATGATGGGATGGACATCTGTACCTACTTATAACATTCTACAATCATGAAATAAGTACCTATGTATAGGTAATAGTAAGACACGTTTTACCTACATACGTTTTAAACATTTTATTTATTAATTTTAAATGCAGTTTAAAAGATTGCAAACGCATATAGGTCTGGATCCAGCGTATGAAAAAAAAGTTGATTAATAACAAGCTGAAAATTTGTTAATAGCTTAAGGGCCGGTTGTTCGAATGCTAATCAACAATGATCATTATCAAATATTTAATTACTGTCACCAACTGTCAATGTCCACTTTGATTAGGTTGCTGAAATCATAATTATTGATTACAATTATGAAATTACTTCATATTCAATCAATTATGTTAACAATTGTTATGTTAATTGATTAACCAATCTCATAATTATAATAAATTATGTTTTTAGCAACCCAATAAAAGTTGACATTGACAGTTGGTGAGAATAATTAAATAATTGATAGTGATCATTGTTGATTAGCGTTTGAACAACCGGCCCTTAGTGTGTCTAGTCCAGGGCCGGATTTAAGGGAGGGCAGGCTGGGCAGCTGCCCGGGGCCCCCACATTTCGGGGCCCTCACAAAGTCCCAAACATAAGAGATTAATTTAAACAGATATTGGTAGGAGATACAGGAACAATGTATGACAAGTATAAAATGAAGGAGCGAAGGAGTGATAATATTGCATTGTTCATGGTTGTTTTGACCTTCTACCGGGTGGATGTATTGCTTCGTTTGTAAATTCTTATGAAGTGATGAGAAGAGAATTTTGTGATAGGAAACATGTGGATGCAGATAGTAGGCTTATGGATCACGAAATGTCTAAAGCACACGAAAGAATTGGGCGTATTGATACTGAAGTAGCAAAACAGACCGAAGAAATAAAGAATTATTGGAAAATGGTAACTCAAGGACTAATTTTAGAGTTATAAAGTTTATTTGTGAACGAGATTTAGCATTTCGCAGCGAAAAGGAGTTGTCGAGTTCATCACAAAATGAAAATTATTTGAAAATACTCCAGTTATTAGCTGAATATGATCAATTTTTGATGCACCATATTTTAATAAATATTCAAATCCTCGAAGCGGACATGTCAACTATCTTTCATCAACCATATGTGAGGAAATTGTACATCTGATGGGCCAAAACGTATTAAATGAAGTAGTTTCAAGGATTAAGAAGTCAAAATATTATTCAGTTCATACAAATCAATTAACTGTGACATTTCGTTACATAGAAGGTTTCACTCCTGTTGAAAGGTTTACCATATTTTTGCCAAATCGCCGTCATAAAGCAGAAGATATATTTAATTATCTAATGAAATTTTTGCAAGAACATGATATCGATCTGAAAAACTGCAGGAGACCGTTCTACGTTAATGCGTCAGATATCAATGGAAAATACAATGGTGTTCAGGCTGAAATTATAGAACAAAAAGGTACATATCCATACGTGGGTGCTCCGTGCTCGGTGTAGCTGCTTAAATGGATACGGCATGCGCTCCCCTACATATAAATAGCAAACCGGTTAAATCACTGGTTGGCGATCACCAACGTATCTACTATGTGGAGCTGCTACACCGAGCACGGAGCACCCACGTATGGATACGTACCTTAACATCTTGGAGTTGTGGATTCCTTGTGTCGCCCACTCTCTAAATTTAGTTTCAAAAGCTGCAACTGAGTGTTATCATGCATTAGCATAGCACCGCATTCTTTAATTTCTTAGAAGAACTAGCTTATATATATTTTTCACTTCCTCTACATATAGATCCAACTTAACAGAATTTTTTAAAGCTGCGTCTTAAAGCGACATCAATACAGACCGTGCAAAAGATATTAATGTTCCTAAAAGAGCAAATACTACTAGATGGTCATCGAGGTAATGCCGCAAAAGAACTAGTTAAAGGTTATATTCAGATTAAAGGAGCAATATCCAAAATTTCGGAAGACTATGAGCAACAATCTAAAACTCATTGCAAATGGTTTGTTGTACCTATAATCGAATGTGTTTACTGGAAACAGAGAGGATATCAGGGAGGACAAACAGCACAAGTCGTATTCTTCAAGATCCAAATATTGACCTTAATTCAGGAGTGGCAGCACTTAGATCACTTATACAAATTTTACAGTCAAGATGTGACAATTTCGAAAGATATGAGAACATCGGGGAAGTTTAGAACTCAAAATTTTATCGGTATTATAGATTACGTCTAAGTCAGAGGCTTTCTGCATAGGATTCCATCCATTCCAATTTTGGATTTTTACATCATTTTGGAAAATTGGAAAATTTAACTCTGACTGAAATTGAAGCTCACTCACTAAAGCTTACCAACATTTATAGCAATGATTTAGATGAAAACTTATGTGTCCATCTGGTACAGTTTGTAAGATTCTTTAATTCATTTAAAGAGGAAATCAGCTCATCAAATATAAGCAAAGAATTTCAAATGTACCAACTGCTAAAAAAAAAAAGAATATGAATGATGCTTTTCCAAATGTTGAGGTGACACTTTGTTAATATTTAGGTCTGATGCTAACTAACTGCAGTGGTTAGAGATCATTCTTAAAATTTAAGTTAATTAAAAATCGACTTCGGTTTATGATGGGCCAAGAGTGTTAGACTCATCTCTCTACAATGAGCATTGGCCACGATGTCTAAAAGCAACTTATGTCCCACATAATCAAGAAATTTTTAATTAAAATATCTCGAAAAGTTCCCGGACTTTAACCATACATCTTATTATTATTTTTAGTATTTTACTGTAACAAGTTACAGCTCTTGTACTTTTTATTATTTAAAATTATATTTATAAAAGTAGATCAATATTTTTTTAATGGTAGGAGGTAGGGCCCCCACACCAATTCTGCCCAGGGGCCCCCACAGGCTTAAATCCGGCTCTGGTCTAGTCGGACAAACTTTGATATATGGGAACACTGGAAAAGGGGAAGTTTTAATTGTGGAACAGATTAAAAATTTGGAACGGCCAGACCACGAAAACGGCACATGTATTTTGTCCGGCAGAACAGACTTAAACTCTTCAAACAGAGATTAAACTCTCGTGCAAAAATCAGACTGCTATTTTTCACCAAATGGGAGTTTTAATGAGTGGAACATGTAGAATATGTCAAATGCCAGGAATGCTGACAGGTGATAAATAGCATGAGAGTTTAATAGCTGATTTTTGCATGAGAGTTTAATCTCTGTTCGGAGAGTTTAAGTCTGTTCTGTCGGACAAAATAAATGTGCCGTTTTCGTGGTGTGACCGTTCCAAATTTTTAACCTGTTCCACAATTAAAACTCGCCCTGTTCCAGTGTTCCCATATATCAAAGTTTATCCGACTAGACACCCTTAAGCTATTAACAAATTTTCAGCTTGCTGTTAATCAACTTTTTTTTCATATGTGATGTATGCAAATAGGTAGTATTCGGAACGCACTCAAGTTGGTAATATTGTAAGAGTGACGTGACAGTGACAAGGACAGTGAAGCGGAAATAAAACCATTCTGAATCTAGACACGATAAATACAAGTTGTTTCATTATAAGCTATCCTCCAAAGTTAACCTAGGAACCCTACCACGTGTTACATTATAACATTACATGGTGCCGAAACCGTAACCAAACCGAAGAAAAACAGATATAAGTGCAATGGAATTCAAGGCAGCTATAAATTCGATGCAAATGTCAGGTAACGTGTATGAAAATTGGCAATTCTTCATACAAAGATTCAAAAACTATTTACAAGCTACAGAATTAACAAAGAAACCTGAAATAACCCAGTGTGCACAGCTATTACAGTTAATAGGGGACGAAGGGTTCAAAATATATAACACGTTTAAGTTCTCAACAGAAGAAAAAGACAAGTTAGAACTGTTAATAAAAAAATTTGAAGCACATTTCAAGCCAAAAAGCAACGTGTCAAATGCAAGGTATTGCCTGTTCACCAGAAAACAAGAAGAAGGTGAGTCAGTAGACAAATTTATAACAGATATTATAAACAAGGCAAAAAATTGTGAGCTAGAGAATTTGGAGGACAGTCTGATTAAGACTTGCATAACTTGTGGGGTAGCAGATGAAACGATGAGACAGAGACTATTAGAAGAAGATGAGATGAGCTTGGAAAAAGCAATCAATCTGTGTAAAAGTATAGAAAGTTCGAAAATCCAGTCTGAAAAAATGAAGTCAGAGGAGGTGCACTACATAAAGAAAAGAAACTTCAATAAGAAATATGTAAATAGAGAACAGTGGGAAGACAGAAGAGTGAATCCAACTCATTCAAAGTCCCAAGACGGCCAGTTCAATGGTAAATCTGGAAGCAGTTCAGGGTGCAGTAGGTGCGGAATGGAGCACAGAGGCCAACCATGCAAAGCATATAAAGCTAAGTGTAATTTATGTAATAAAATAGGGCATTATGCAAAAAAATGTTTTCAAAAACAAATTAAGTATGTAGATGTAGATGATTCAGAATCAGATGATTTGTTTATAGGCTTGGTAAATACTAAAAATAGCAGTTTTGATGATGATTTCATGATAAATTTTGAAGTTAACAAGCGTAAATTAAGCTGCAGATTAGATACAGGGGCAATGGCAAACGTAATATCAATAAATAAGTTAAATTCTCTAGAAGTTAATGTTGAACTACAGAAAACAAACTGCAGGTTAACGACATTTTCGGATGAAACACTTAGGGTCATTGGAAAATGTAGTTTAGAATGCAAGTATAAAGATAACATGTACAACATAATGTTTTATGTGGTAGAAATTAATTCACCAACGGTATTAGGTCTTCCTACATGTAAAGCTTTAAATATTTTAAAAAGAATCAATACTATAGAAAAAATTGAAAATAATTTGAATTCTAGAGAAGTTACATTTAAAAATGATTACTCTGATGTGAAAAAAATATTTAAAGAAGGTATAGGCTGCTTGGATGAGCCATACAAAATCATGCTAAATGAAACTGCACAACCAGTTATACATCCTCCAAGAAAGATTCCACTACAATTAAAGGAGAAACTAAAACTTGAATTAGCTGAAATGGAGAAAAATGGAATAATTGAGAAGGTTGATGAACCTACAGATTGGGTCAACTCGATAGTCTTGGTAAGAAAACCAAAAAGTAATTCCATAAGAGTTTGTATAGATCCTAGAGACTTGAATAAAGCTATCAAAAGAGAGCACTTTCAACTCACTACGATTGATGAAATAGCTGCAAATTTAAAAGGTAACGTTTATTTCAGCCAGCTTGATGCCTCAAAAGCATTTTGGAGCATAAAGCTTGATGATGAAAGTAGTAAATTATCTACTTTTAACACTTGCTATGGTAGATATAAATTTTTAAGACTGCCTTATGGCATTAGTTCAGCAAGTGAGGTGTTTCACAAAAGATTCAGTAAAATATTTAATATGGAGGGTGTAGAAACATATATTGATGATTTAATTGTTTATGGCTCATGAAAACAACAACATGATAAATGTTTATATCAAGTTTTAGAAAGAGCTAGGATAAATAATGTCAAATTTAATTATGAAAAATGTAGTTTTGGTGTAAAAAATGTAAAATTTTTAGGATTTAAGTACAATAAAGATGGTCAAAGTGTTGATAGTGATAAAATTAAAGCCATTCAAGATATGAAAAAGCCAGAAAATAAAAACGACATACAGAGATTATTAGGAATGATAACGTATTTGTCTAAACACATAAAAAATTTGTCAGACTTAACCGCACCTCTTAGGGAATTAATTAAAGAAAATGTAGAATGGCATTGGTCACATAAACATGATGAATGTTTTAGTAAAATTAAGGAAATAATTTCAAAAAGCCCAGTATTAAGACATTTTGATATAAATGAAAAGTGTTTAATATCGGTTGACTGTTCAAAAGACTCAATAGGAGCTGTACTCTTACAAAAAGGTCAACCAGTAGCTTACATATCAAAGGCTTTAACTTTAACACAACAAAATTATGCACAAATTGAAAAATAACTTCTTGGAGTTCTGGTGGCATGTGAGAAATTTCATAATTATATATATGCTTCCAAGTTTGATATAGAAACTGATCACAAACCATTGATATCCATAGTAAAGAAACCCTTAATGAATGCGCCACCACGACTTCAAAGAATGTTATTTAAATTGCAGAGGTATGACTATAATCTGATGTATAAAAAAGGTAAAGAACTATATATAGCTGATACGCTATCGAGATGTTGTTCGGAATTGCCTGTAATAAAGAATGATTTAGATATTGAACTAGAATCACAAATTTGTTTAGTAAGATTAAACATTAATGTTTCAAACAATCAACTGCAAAAAATCAAAGAAGAGACTAGCAAAGACAAAACTTTAATTGATCTAAAGACTTTCATAAAAAAAGGTTGGCCAAAAGAATTAAATAATGTACATAAAGATTTAAAAGCATTTTTTAAGATTAAAGATGAAATAACTTTCTTTGATAGTTTGTTGATGAGGAATAGTCAAATTATAATTCCTCGTGTAATGAGAAAAGAAATGTTAAAAAGAATTCACTATGGCCATCAAGGAATAAATAAATGTAAAATGTTAGCTAGACAATCATTATATTGGCCTTCCATGACAGTTGACATTGAGAATGAAGTTAAAGGTTGTCCAATTTGCCCACAATTTGAAAATGCAAAGAGAGAACCTTTGACTCCACACAATATCCCAGAACTCCCCTGGGAGGAAGTTGGCTCTGATATATTTTACATAGGTCAAAAAAGTTATTTAATGGTGGTAGATTATTACAGTAAATATCCAGAAATTTGTCTGTTGAACGATACAACCAGTTCAACTATAATTACACATTTAAAATCGATATTTGCTCGTCATGGAATACCAAAAATATTTTACTCTGATGGTGGACCACAATACACAGCCAATGAATTTGTTAAATTTTGTCAAGAATGGGAATTTAAAAGCATAAAGTCAAGCCCAGAAAATCATAGATCTAATGGTCTAAGTGAAAGATATATTCAAACCTACAAAAAAGCGCTAAGAAAATCTCTTAGAGATGGTAAAGATACATATTTAACATTGCTACAACTTAGAAATACACCAATTGATTCAAATTTACCATCACCATCTCAACTTTTAATGTCACGAGTACTTAGAACTCAGATTCCCACCACTGACAAAATTCTAAAACCAAAATTATGTAATGCTAAAATAGTAATCAGCGATTTTCAGAAAAGACAAAACAATCAAAAAGCTTATTATGATAGAGGGACAATAAATTTAAAAACGCTTAAAAATAATGAAAAAGTTTATATTAAAGATAAAAACAAATTGAGAGAAGGTCTTATCACACATAAATTAAGAGATAAAACCTACTCGATTAAATTAAGAGATTCTGGGTCAGAAATTGCAAGAAATAGACAATTTTTAGTTCGCATTCCTGCAACTTCTGACGATGAACATTCAGATAACGAATCTGAAACTAGTGAGTCACAAAATTTTGAAAGTGTCTCTGATAACCATTCTGATCATCACTCTCCAATAAACTTACCTCCACAAACCTCTTCAGGTCGAATTGTTAAAAAACCTGATAGACTAGATTTATAAGTAATTTTATTATAAAATAAAAGGGGGTAAAGGGTGAATGAAACAATTGTGGAAATTTATAAATGTTTATTTAAAGATTTGTTAAAGAAAGTTATGTTTATTTTGTCATTATAAAAAGAGGGGGATGTGATGTATGCAAATAGGTAGTATTCGGAACGCACTCAAGTTGGTAATATTGTAAGAGTGACGTGACAGGGACAAGGACAGTGAAGCGGAAATAAAACCATTCTGAATCTAGACACGATAGATACAAGTTGTTTCATTATAACCTATCCTCCAAAGTTAACCTAGGAACCCTACCACGTGTTACATTATAACATTACACGCGGGATCCAGACCTAACAGCTTGACTTGAAACATGTCGGTATTTGTATAATAAGGATACAAAATAATAAACTATCAAATATGAAATATGTATCTATCTGTTAACTTTCTACTTCTTCAGCACCCTTCTTCTTAAAGTGCCTACCCGTTCCGGATGTTGGCGATCATCATGACTATCTTGACTTTGTTTACCGCAGCGTGGAACAGTTCAGTGTTCAGTGGTAGTCGTATTATACCACGTTCGTACCTAAATATTGAAGATTTGAAGCCAGGAAATGCGTCTTCTTCCCGGTCCTCTTTTACCATTTACCTTCCCTTGGAATATCAGTTGGAGAAGGCCGTAACATTCTTGATTTCTCATTACATGTCCTAGCTATTCTAATTTTTTAGTTTTGATGGTCATGAGAATTTCACACTCTTTCCCCATTCTACGCCTACGCAGGACTTCCACATTAGTAATTTGGTCAACCCAGAATATACGTAAGATGCGCCTATAACACCAAACACCACATTTCGAAAGTTTCGAGCCGATTCATAGACGCAACAGTTAGTGTCCACGCTTTCATTCCGTAGAGCAGAACTGTGAATATGTAGCATTTCAACAGACGGTATTTTGTTTTTAATGATATTTCTCGACTGTTGAAAATAGGTCTCATTCTAACGTGTGCTGGCTTTTGCTTTTATTATTCGCTGTTTAATTTCTGTTGAGTGGTCCCATTGGCTATTTAAATTGGTGCTCTGATATGTATATTGCTCGAGTCTTTCGATATTCTAAAGCATTCTTCAGCATTAATTTTTATTACCTAGTTACCTACATAGGGTAATAGAGACCAGACGAATATTCGAATACGATGTAAATGTAACTATTGTTTTGTTTCTTCTTCCTCTTATCATCGTTGCGCTTTATTATTTATTATTTAATTACACATCTCATAAAGCTATCTGTGTTTCCGTTTAGGTACTCAAGTTACCTCCTATCTACTCATATGTATTCTCCATGACAATTTGCCGATATTATTTGTCGATTTTATGCGTAAGTAACATTTGATTTGCTGATAAGGCAGTCCATTGACTAAACTTTCGGAGCCACCAATATTTCTTCTTATCCATTCCTCTATTTCCCTCTATCTTTCCGTTGACTATCAACTGCAGTATCCAGTGTCTCATTGTCCCAAGTAGCCAAAATTAAATTACTAGCCTTCAATAATAAGAGGAAGCTTACTGGACTGAGTGAGCTGAAACTATTTGGGGAGGAACTAGAAAGAACCAGTGATGTTAAGTACATATTTATAGCCCAGTCGGGATACCATTTGACCTTGCATTAGGAGCTGCCCCAAATTTTATTTTTCTAATCTTTGGGGGGGTCAATAGTAGTATAAATTTAAAATCTCGACTGAATTTGACCGTTGCGTTAGCCGCCATCTTGATTTTAAACGAGAACCGTTTTTGCTCAATATCTCCGCCATTTTCAACTTTTCGACAAAAAATATATAGACTGTAATTGTTGCAAATGTGATTTTCTATAATTTCGTATATTATAATTTTTTTCGTGCGGTCCATATTTTCCGAGTTATGGGGAAAAACAGTGACATTTAAAGCATAATTATTGATTTATTGAATTATCTCGTTTATTATTACATTTACAACAAATTTGAACCTATATAAAAATGAAGAGAATTAAATTTTGTACAATTTTGATCTCTTTCATTTTTTTGATAAAATCAATATTTAAGGTAGTACGTATGCGGTAAATGCGCGAGCGTAAGACCCGATTGATTTTAAAACAATTGTTTTTGTTCAATATCTTCCCCATTTTCAACTTTTCGACAAAAAGTGTGAGGACTGAAATTGTTGCAATTACGATTTACTACAATTTTTCGAGAGAACCAGTGGCGGGTCTAAGGGGGATGGGAAAATTCCCCCCAACGGGGTCCAAAATTAAAAAAGAAATTGTTGAAATATTAAAATATGTTAGCTGACATGAAACTTAATTATGTACAGACAAATTCAACCAATAAAACCGGCTAGTTAATAAAATGAAGTGAACTTAATGCATATAAGTTATTATTTATGTCTTTTATGTACTTAGTTTGGTTGGTGTTTCATTGGAAGTTTCAAAAATTGTATAAAATATAATTCTCTTTATTTTTGTTTATGTACAATTATGTCGTAAAATTAATAATAAATGAGACAATTCAATAATTATGCTTCCCCTCCGCTTCCACTATTTTCCTCCTTAACTCGGAGAATATTGATCGCATAAAAAAATTGTGGAAAAGAAATTGTAGGAAATTGCGTTTCCAACAATTTTAGTTCCTATCGTTTTTGTCGAAAAGTTGAAAATAGCGGAGATATTAAGCAACAACGGTTCTCCTTTAAAATAAATATGGCGGCTAATGCAACCGCGGAATTCAGTCGAGATTTTAAATTTATACTACTATTGATCTCCCCTAAAGGATAGAATTATAAAATTTGGGGCAGCTCGGAAAAAAGATTCAATTCAGTAATTATGCTCCCCCCACCACTTTTTACTATTTTCCCACTTAACTCGGAAAATATCAAGCGCATGAAAAAAATTGGTAAAAGGAAATTGTAGGAAATCATATCTTGAACAATTTGAAAATGGCGTAGATACTGAACAAAAACAATTGCTACAAAATCAATCAGGTCTTACGCTCGCGCCATTATCGCATACATACCTACTACCTTAAATATTACCTTTAGCAAAAAAATGAAAGAAACTAAAATTATGTAGAATGCAATTCTCTCTATTTTTGTATAGGAACATTTTTATCGTAAAACTAACAATAAACGAGATAATTCAATAATTATGCTCTATTTATATATAACTGTCACTATTTTCCGCTATAACTCGGAAAATATCGATGGTACGAAAAAATTGTAAAAATAGAAATGATAGAATATTACATTTTCAACAATTTTGGTTGTTATACTTTTTGTCAAAAAGTTGAAAATGGCGGAGATATTGAGCAAAAACGGTTCTCGTTTAAAATCAAGATGGCGGCTAACACAATGGCGAAATTCAGTCGAGATTTTAAATTCACTACTATTGACCCCCCCTAAAGATTAAAAAAATAAAATTTGGGGCAGCTCTTAATGCAAGGTTAGGCCTGTTATTCGTCTAACCCGACTGGACTATTAGGGGTAACTTTGGATTTTAAACTCAATTGGAGCACTCATATTAACAATATAACCAACAGGGCTACGCAACTCTTTTGGAACTACATACGAGTTGTACCTATTTAAGTAAAACCTGGAGGATGAAACCAAAGGTAATCTGTTGGTGATTATTGGTTGTTGGTATCAAATTAGTGATAGGTACTACCGACAGTTATTGATGGTTCAGTACTTTGGTGGAAACAGACGGCTTTCCAATTTTGTGCTATCCCTCTCACCACCCTACAAAGACAAGCGCTTATAAATAAATATAACAGGAGCCTTGAATAGTAAAGTGATGACATCGTTAGAGGCTATCATAGGTCTCTCTCACCTGGACGTATATACTTCGGCGGTAGTCTTTATGGCCATCCTGAGATTTAAAGCAAACAATACTTCGAGGCCGAATTATGTATTTAATAGCTACATAAATACTATTGGGACTATACTTGAGGAATCCATCTTTCTGATGAACTCAGATATAATAACACCAGAACTAATATTCACTGAGAAATATGGTTCACTGATGGATCTAAAACTGACCTTGGTACTAGATCACGAGTCTGTGGGTAGACATGTAATTCTAATAAATCTTACATTCTAGATTAGTATACAACTGTGTTCCAGACTGAAGGTTTTGCTTTGGTAGCCTGCATTGACAAAATCATGAATAGAAACCCCAAAGCAAAGAAAATAGACATTTATACAAACAACCAAACAGCTATTCTTGCAGTAAAGAACCCTCTCACCAAATCAAAATTGGTAAGAAACTGCAAAGATCTCCTCAATAACCTGGCAAAAGACAATAAAGTGTCTTTAATATGGGTGCCAGGTCATGAAGGGGTGCATGAGAACGAACGAGCAGATATGTTAGCGAAACAAGGCTTGAAAGAAACTTTTGAAGGCCCAGAACCTTTCTGTTGCATCACTAAAGATGCTATGAAAAAACAGGTTCAGAAATGGCTGATAAAGAATCATCAAAATAAATGGAGAACGATTCAAGGGCAAATGCAGACTAAAAAAAATAATAAAGAATATTGATAAAAAACTCTCGAACAGTTTGATGAACCTCAATAAACGAGAGATCAAACCTCTCACTGAAATGGTGACTGACATTACCGTTTAAGAAATCACCTATACAAACTAGGTAAGGCGAATGAACCATGGTGCAGAAAGTAGGAAATGGAAGAAGAGACTGACATACACATACTATGCCATCGCAGTGTGCTAGGTGATGTAAGACAGGACTTCACTGGTCAAATGAGTTTTGAACCAGAAGAGATCCTAAAACTACCAATAAGAAAACTGTTGGCCTTCGCTGAGGCCACAGGACTTATTAAAGTTTAAGGAGAAGAACAGCATTTGGTACAAAGGTCTTATGACCAAGTGCCAGAGACTAACGAGTCTCGCCTGAGTTAAGAAGAAGAAGAAGAGCACACAACCCTGTCTGACACCTCGTATTTCAATTGGCTTTGACGTGTTACAATTGGTCTTTATGATTGCTGTCTGATTCCAATAAATTTGGCTTCTATAATTTAAGAATCTCTTTTGTTGATTCCGATGTCCTTTATTGATCTTTCTATCAAGGTCCTGTGCTGCACCCTGTCGAACTTATTTTCAAAATCTATGAAACAAATAGAAGGGTCCGCTTGTTGATCTTTGCACCTTTGTGCCAGAGTTTGAAAACAGAGTATTGCTTCTCGTGTCTCCATGCTTTTCCTGAATCCCAATTGTTCTTTACCGGTGACCTCTTCACATCTTCTACATATCCTGTTCTGTATGATTCGTAAGGAAAGCTTCAAAATGCTATTTAGTAGGCTTATAATTCACATTTATTCACATTAATTCACATTTATATATTTATATAAAACATTCATGTTGAATTATACTACTTTTCTACTTATAAATCCAGAAAAGTCTAATCAAAAATCCATGTTGAAACCGGAAAACAAGGGAAAACCTTCGGTATTTTTTTACGAAAGCTCATACAGTATTCAACGTGGAGGATCATCATCATCAGTGGCGTTACAGCTCTTTGTGAGCCAAAGTCTTCTTCAGAACAATCCTCCATTCACCCCTGTCTCTGGCAACTCTTCTCCATGCTCTAATTCCAATAGATTTCAAATCATTTTCTAGGTTGTCTTGGTACTTAAGTCTCGGTCTTCCTCTTGCTCGTTGTCCTATCGGCCCTCTTCGATCAAAAACTTTTCTGACTATGGCATCTTCCTCTCGCCTAATTACATGACCTATCCATCTAAGGCGTGCTACCTTAATGAATTGTACAACGTCAGGTTCTCCAAAATTTCTATACAACTCAAAGTTGTAACGCCTGCGCCATAAAACTTGTTCTTTTATGCCTCCATATATTCGTCTTAAAATTTTTCGCTCAAAACGTTTCGAGAAGTTCTTGGTCATTCTGAGTAAGTGACCAAGTTTCTGAGCCATATGTTAGCACTGGTCTTATTAGTGTTTTGTAGACAGTCAATTTAATTTTTATAGGTATTTTTGAGGCCATCTGTCTTCTTAAGCCATAGTAGCACTTATTGGCGAGCACTATTCTTCTTTTCATTTCTTCACTGACATTGTTATCTTTAGTTAGCAGCGAGCCTAAGTATATGAAGGTGTCGACACCTTCTAGTTCTAGCTCGTCAATTATTATTCTTGTAGGTGTCGGGTTGTTTGACCTAGTGCAACACATATATTTGGTCTTTTGAACATTTATATTTAGCCTCATTCTCTGTGCAGATGATCTTAACGACCGAAATGCTTCAGTCAGAGATTCTTTAGATCTACCTATGATGTCTAAGTCATCTGCGTATCCGACAATTTGTACTGATTTGTTAAAGATAGTACCATTCGTATTAATTTGGGACTCTCGAATTATTTTTTCTAATGCCAGGTTAAATAAGAGACACGATAGTCCATCACCCTGTCTTAGTCCATTTTTGCAATGGAAGGGTCTTGAGAAGTCGTTCTGGATCTTTACCACGCTTTCTGCTCCTGTGAGCGTAAGTTCAGTTAATTGGACAAGATGAAGCGGTATTTTAAATTCTACCATAGCAAGTAGAAGTTTACCTCTATTAACTGAGTCGTATGCGACTTTGAAGTCCACGAATATGTGGTGGGTGTCGACGCCGAACTCTAGGGTTTTTTCAAGGATCTGCCTCACTGTAAATATCTGGTCCGTTGTTGATTTATTAGGACGGAAACCGCACTGATATCCTCCTACTAATTCTTCAGCGTAGGGGAGAAGTCTTTTGTACAATACGTTGGACTGTTGGACAACACTTTATATGCCATATTGAGTAGAGTGATGACTCCCTTTTTGTGTAGAGGACACAGTATACCCAACTTCCAGTCTGTGGGTGTTTCTTTCTGTTGCCAAATTGCAGTTATCAGTTTATGCATGTGTTTCAAGAGGGTGTCGCCGCCGTTTTTGAAGAGTTCAGATGGGAGATTATCCGAACCGGGGGCTTTGTTATTTTTAAGTGTTAAGATGGCTTCTCTAATTTCTTCTTCGGTGAGGAGTGGCTGCCGATCATCTTCATTAATTTGAAGCATGGGATCCTCCATCTCGCCATCTTCATAATTGCCATTAAGCAGTTCTTCAAAATGTTGCGCCCATCTGTTTAGTATCTGTTCCTTGTTACTAATTATAGAGCCGTCCCTATCTTTACAGGCTATTATTCTGGGTTTGAAGTCTTTTCTGCAGCTATTTATCTGTTGGTAGAATTTTCGTATGTCTTTTCCATTGTGGTAGTTAACAATTTCGTTTAGAGCGTGTTCGTGTTGTTCTTTCTTTTTTCTTCTGAACATTCTCTTTCCTTCCCTTCTAAGATTTTCATAATCTTCGAGAGTTGATCTCGTTCTGCGCTGCTGAAGTCTCTTATATGCTTCATTTTTTTGTTGGTTAATATGTCTACACTCTTCGTCGAACCGATCCCCATTTTTACTGGTCTTGATGGGTTTTAATACAGTGTCAGCCGCTGTGTGCATGGCTTCTTTACATTTAGTCCAATGCTCTTCTATACTTAAATTTACACCGATGTTTGGTAATGTTTCGTATAAGATTTTCATGTAATTAGCTCTAGCAGTTTCAGATTTTAGCACCTCAGTATTATATTTTGTAGATTTTGTGCCTTTTTTGCGTTAGATATGCGTGCTCTGAGCTTTGATTTTATAAGGTAGTGGTCGGAGTCTATATTAGCACCTCTACATGCTCTTACTTCCAGTACATCAGAGAAATGTCGACTATCTATAAGTACGTGGTCAATTTGATTCTTGGTCTGGCCGTCTGGTGATTGCCACGTGGCTTCTTGGATGTTTTTGTGTGGAAAGCACGTACTTACTACCACCATTCCTAACGATGCCGCGAGTTCAATCAGCCGTAAACCATTTTGGTTACTGACCATATGGAGACTATGTTCGCCAATAGTTGGTCTGTAGATTGTGTCTTGGCCAACTTTAGCATTAAGATCGCCGATAATAATTTTTATGTCATTGTCCTGACATTTCCTATAAGTGCTTTCCACTTTCTCATAAAATAGGTATTTCTCCTCGTCTTCTTTGTCTTCAGTTGGAGCATGAACATTGATAATGCTGTAGTTAAAGAACCTGCCCCTTATTCGCAATCTACATATTCTTGGGCTTATTGGGTCGAAAGCTATGACCGTTGATTTTACACGTTTGTTTAGTATGAACCCTACGCCAAAAGTGTGATTGCTTTCATGTCCGCTGTAGTAGAGAGCGTAGTCCTTTTTCTTCAGGCTGCCTCTTCCTGTCCACCTAACTTCTTGTAGTGCTATGATGTCTGCTGAGTATCCATTTAGCGTTTTTAATAGACATCTTAGCTTGCCTGCGCTATAAAGCGTACGAACGTTCCAAGTAAATAATCCAATATCATTAGCCTTATTTCGTTTGCCAAGTCGTCGACAAAAAGACCGTCCAGCTGATTGTTGTGAATTATCCGTAACGTAGAAATTTTTTACGGGAGGGGGGTGTTAACCCACTGCCCAACCCCCTTTTCGGAGGACCATTTCTCCCTTCCTCGTCAGCCCTGACCCCACCTTCCACTGGGGTTGGTTACCCAGTCTCCAGCAGGGTTGCTCAGGTTTACCGGGCTTCACTCGTGTGATCCGGATCACACTTCTCGGAGGTGAGGATAGGAATTGAGTAGGAGAGGCTAGAGGTGTTAACAGGAAGCAACACCTTGTATTGCGCATCACTACTCCTTTGAACCCCTTTTGTACGATTCGTAAGGAAAGCTTCAAAATGCTATTTAGTAGGCTTATAATTCACATTTATTCACATTAATTCATATTTATATATTTATATAAAACATTCATGTTGAATTATACGACTTTTCTACTTATAAATCCAGAAAAGTCTAATCAAAAATCCATCTTGAAACCGGAAAACAAAGGAAAACCTTCGGTATTTTTTTTACCAAAGCTCATACAGTATTCAACGTGGAGGATATTCCACTTTAATGCCAACACCACATCCCTTGGAATTGGAATATGTATGGGACAGAGAGGGACTGAAGGTTTTACAAAAATTACAATGTCACCGAGATTAGTTAATATGTTCATACTTTTGCAATAATATTATATAATCTTAGCTTGGCTTTTTATGTATTTTTCTTATCTTAATAACTTCATATTTGGATTTTTATTTTTAATGAATATATACTATCGGTTTACAACGTTCTCCGTCTTCCGATACAAGTTCGCCATTCCTCTCTGTCCGTATTGATCTACTTGCAGACCTCTTTCATCCATGGCTTTGTTTATTCCTTCCTGCCAACTTTTCCTTGTTCTACCTCTTCTTATTCTACCTTGCGGTTTCCAGTTGTGTACTTGTTTTGGGATTCTGTCTTCATGCATTCTTTGTACGTGACCAAACCATCCTAGTTGTATTTCGTTGATTTCGTCATTTATTGTATGTGTGACCTTCATTATTTCTCGTATCCGTTCATTGGTGACATGTTCTCTTCTTGATCTTCCTGCAGCTCTTCTCCAGAAATCCATTTCGGCCACCTCTAACATTTGTTTTGATTTTTCCTTCATATACCATACTTCGCAGCTGTATGTTATAATGCTTTTCACTACGGCGTTATATATCTTTTTCTTATTTTGGTTGTTTATCTGCTTGTCCCAGAGTACTGAGTTTAGAAGCGTAATTGCTTTCCTGCCCTGAGCATTTGGTTCTTTAATGGCTCCGTCCAGTGTTCCATCATTCGTGATTTTCATATCCAGGTATTTATATTCGTTATATTTACTGATTGTTTCTCCTCCGTCTAGTATCAAGTCCTGCTGCGTTCCACCGATATTCATATATTTGGTTTTTCCTATGTTGATCTCTAGTCCCCATTTCCTGTATTTCTCTATTAGCTTTCTTGTCACGTAAAAAATATCAACGTAGTCCTGTGCTATTAGTATTTGGTCGTCTGCGAAACAAAGAGTATATAGAATGTGGTCATTCAATGGGAGTCCCATGTTCTTGTATTTCCATTTCCAATTTTTCAGAGCTTGTTCCAAATATATTTTAAAAAGTGTTGGAGAGAGGCAGCATTCTTGTTTGAGCTCTTTATTTGTCAAAACCCTTCGGTGAGTTTGTTTCCTTGTTTAATTTTCGTGGTCGGGTTGTTATAATATTTTTTAATTATTTTTACGATTTCTATGTTTATATTTGTATTCTCCATTGCCTCCCATAACTTTACCAAAGACACACTGTCGTATACCTTTTTCAGATCAATATATACAAAATGAATCTCTTAGTTGACAGCTGTTTTCTTCATGAACTGTGTTATTGCAAATAGATGATCAATTGTAGATCTTCCGGCTCTAAATCCTGCTTGTTCTTCTGCCTAAAGGAGGTTTTTAATGAATACCATTCCTAAATCTGTCTTGGGTGAATATAAAACCTATTTGGTTACTGACGATATTTAATTCTCTATCTGCTATTGGTACACATATAAATCTGGTAGTTAAGATAACATGTCTTGGGGTAATATAGAAGGGTAGAATTACTTTGAATGCGAATTCCATTTTGAACTTCTTTATTATTGATGTTTGAACAAATCTGTTAAGTACTTCAAACAAATGAAAAGGAAGGCTGTACAAAAAGGAACTGGAGAAAAACACTAAGTCAAAAGCAAACATTAGCAAAGAGGATCTCTAAGCTATCAAAGCTCCAAAAGAAAATGAGTCCATAATAATATACCAGCTGACAAGGGCAATTCAACCATAATTATGGACAAAAACCAATATGAGAAGAAAATTTAAGAATTGGTCGCAAATGGACCTTACGGCGAAACGAAACTAACAAAGAATCTAACGAAATCATTGGAAAACAAAATATATAAAACACTGCTCAAAAAGGAACACGTGACACACTACCAAAGAAGAACATTAACACCATGCTACAATAGGACACCACACCTATACCGAGTCCCAAAAATTTACAAAGAAAATCTATCCCTCAGATCAATTTGCAGCAGCATGGGTTCTTCTTGCAGCAGACTTCTTCCTAGACATAATACAACCTCTAGTACCAAGTACAAGAACATTAACTAAAAATCACAACAATTCAAGCAAAAACTAGCAGAAATACCTTACAATTACATAATATAGAACAGTTTTGATATCACTAGCCTTTTTACCAATGTGTCATAGGAGAAACCCTTGAAAATAATAAAAGTCAAATTATAGGCTATTGATTATGTATTTTGGAAAGGAATTACAACGTTAACGGGGTTTTATTGTTTCATATGGTCAATGGACCTCTATATATGAAAAAACCGTGGAGTGCTACCATTTAAGGGGGTGTGTTTTTGAGAAAGAGGTGAATTAGTCCCTAGGCACAGGACGAATTAGGGTGAGTTCTATGCATTTTTGGTGCAAACACGTCTACAGGAAAATTATTCCAGGTGAAATTTACTATCAAAATATCATATTTTAGAGTCAAAAATATTTTTTTTTACAAAAATATACTCAAAAGAAAAGCAAGAAAAAAACATGAAAGACAGCAATTCTGTTTTTTGCCCCATAACTTTTTACCACGGAAATATAGGTATAGGTATTACTTCACAGAAAAATAACTTCCATCCTTCCTCTTTAAAATAACGTTTGGTGGAAGTCCCCATGACTTACAGTTTCCAAAATATGATTTTTAAAAATTCGCACTCACAGGGATTTTGGAACATTTTCCTTGTTACTTCGCAAACATTGTTCTGTAACTTTTTTCTACGCAGCTTTAAGTATATCCAATGGTACATGTAATAGGAAGAGAATACAATTACCTTTAAAATGGTCTACTGTTCAACGTTTATGGCTATTTTTAAGCAAGATATTATTTTTCAAAATTGTATACTTTTAATGATTTTTGATATATTTTACGATTATTTTTAAATTTCTCATTATAACTTTTTTTATTGTATATTTAGGTATATAGATTGTGCAATAAAAAAGAAAGCGTCTTTTCTTTGCTTTAAAATGGTGTATAGCAAAAAATTCTAGGTCTATTTTTAAACAAGATATGCTGTTTCAAACTGTGACATATACTCATGCAATAGGACCCAATAAGTTGGAACCATATGGAAAACTTTTTTATTATTAACTTTATGAAAAAAGTTATTCTTTATAAAATGCTCTGCATAGTCTAAAACCTAAAATGCAATGATCAGATATAAAATTTTATCAAAAGTGTACGAGACATGTTAAAAAATATGTATTTCGCTCAAGAGTAAAGTACCTTTATATTTCACAATATCGAAAAGTGTTATTAAGAAAAGTTATTTGAAATTAAAAATTATGTTATGATATGCAATTATATTGTTCTAATTGAAAAAAGTAAAATTTTTTAAAATTTTTCTCAAATTTCGGACATCTTTAGATATCATACGTATATCTTTTTTAAAAATAGTCCTAGAATTTTTTGCAATACACCTTTTTAAAGTAAAGAAAATATGCTTTTTTTTTCATTTGACAATGTATATACCTAAATGTACAAGAAAAAAAGTATACTGAAAATTTTTAAAAATACAGTGGAACCCCGATAAGTCGGCCCCCAATAACCCGGAAGTCCGGCTAACCCGTACCGATTTTCATCAGATAAACATTTTGATTTTCAGTACATTTGTATTTTGACAACGACACCCGATTTGGGCGTCGAAACGTTAATAAAATTATTTTTCAATTTAATTGTTGCTTATTTCCCATCAAAATAGTTAATTATCAGATAAATAAACATTTCAACAATAGAAATGTATGTAATATAATATTTCAGAGATAATTTGTATTTGTGTAATTTGAACTAGGTATACCAGTGTTTCCCAAACTTTTATGTCTGGCGACCCACCTTCTAATGTTTTTTCATATTCGCGACCCATCAAAATAAAGAACACGGTCATTGTACGCTATTCAGCTACTATAAGAGCTACGGCGCGACCCATCTGAAATCCGCCCGCGACCCACCGGTTGGGAAACGCTGAGGTATACGATAGTAAAAATGACTCATGGCAGATGCCGGCAGAAACAACAGGCACCTGTCTGTAGTATTCCTTTACATATTTATTTCAAACTGTCTTAGCATTGTTTAAAAAAGACTAAAAGACTATTAAAAAAATTCTTTTAAACAATGGCCTTTAGTTTTCACTGTTCTTAAATAACATAACATCGTTCCGATTGTGGTGACTGCATTGTGTGTAGTACAGTCTTGTATTGTTCGCTTCCGTTTGCTTACGTTTGTGTTTGCGTGTTTTTAGTAATTTAGATGTGTATAGGTATTGTGCATATTTATATATATTTCATGTTATTTCAATTCTAACGGAGTTTATCTGTTAGTATACCGTATTTTATTAATTTTTACCATATTCTCCGGCTAACCCGGATTTTCGATAACCCGGATCGGCCGCGATCCCGATTAATCCGAGTTATCGAGGTTCCACTGTAATCATAAATAATATCAAAAATCATTAAAAGTATAAAACCTTGAAAAAGCATAACTTACTTAAAAATAGTCGTACAGTCTTATACAATAGACCATTTTAAAGGTAATTGACTTCTCTTTCTACTAAGTGTACATTGCATATACCTAAAAATGCGTAGAAAAAAGTTACAGTTACAGAACAATGTTTGCAAAATAATGGGGAAAATGGCCCAAAAATGCTGTGAGCTGCGAAATTTGAAAAATACTATTTCGGAAACTGTTAATCCTAGAGAATTCTACCAAACGTCGTTTTAAAGAGAAAGGATGGAAGTTATTTTTCGCTGAAGCAATGCCTATACCTATATCCCTGTGGAAAAAAGTTATGGGGCAAAAAACAAAATTGCTTTCTTTCATGTTTTTTTCTTGCTTTTCTTTTGAGTATATTTTTGTAAACAAAAATATTTTGGACTTTAGAATGTGATATTTCGATAGTAAATTTAACCTGGAACAATTTTACTGTAGACGTGTTTGTACTAAAAGTGCATAGAATTCACCCTAATTCACCCTGTGCCTAGGGACTAATTCACCCCTTTCTCAAAAAAGCACCCATTTAAATGGTAGCACTCCGCGGTTTTTTCACATATAGAGGTCCATTGACCATATGAGATAATAAAATCCCGTAATCCTTTTAGCTCTCTTATTTTGAACATAATCAATAGCCTATTAGAGAGGGGCGATACATTGACAACAAAAACCAAACTGAATGGATCAGCTATAGTATATACTAACACTGATCACAGATAATACTTATTTTAAACTTAACACATTCACGGATACGTTTCACATGTATACACGTCTTCTTATGGAGTACCTAAGTGACTTCATATTATGCAGTCGTGTCCGTGAATGTGTTAATAATGATTTCTATAAGCAAAATATTTCGGATTATCCATGGGTTCATCCTTCTCTCATCTTATTAGCAGATACATGATACATTCATGGATAATTTGGAACAAAATATTCTAAACAAACAAGACAGACAACTCAGAGTATGGTTGAGAATATGTAGATGATGTGTAATCCATTTAGCTACGTTGAACCAGAAGCATTGTACAAATTCCTGATGACCGTCAAATTTTTTGAAAAGGTATAATCTTTAAAGACTTTTATTTATATACTCTTTTAACACAAGTTTTAAACAATCTTTTTTGAAAATGATTTCCAGGTCAAATTTTTAGTTAATAATGTAATTGTCATTACAATCAATTGTGTCATAATTCCATATAAATACAATATTAAACTGAGACATGCTACAAGAAAAGAGTTTCAGAAGTAGGTGATGTTTTATACTTCACGTAGGCCTTTCATTTTTCCCTACATTTCTCTTCTAGTTCTTTTTTAAATTCTCGAGTGCATTTGTTATCTTCTTTGATTACCTACTATGACTCTTCGTTATCCTAAAGCTTCGATTGCTGCTTCCTCAATATTGTTTTATTAGATATACTTCATTACTAAAAACAAATCATTTTAGCATGAAATCAAAAGCATTTTAGCATATTTTGATAGTATGAGTAAAAACTAGACAAAATATGAAATAAGTAATTGAACATAAAGGGCAACTTTGTGCCAAAAATCTGGAAGGGTAAAGCAAAATCGTGGTTGCACTTCACTTCTTTCAGCGATACATTTTTTCCTAATAATTTTACAAAATAATAGAATATTTAGTCCATTTAATACGACAAAATGACTACTACAAGGCTGCTCCACATCTCCTACACCGTTCAAAATATTCCTGGAAAAAACCCTAAAACCCTGGAAAAAAGGGCGAAGGAATGGGCATACCAGTAAGAAACGAATACCTATATACCCTAGTACCTTTCCGACTAAGACACTGGTGTCTGACACCTGTGTCCGCCACCGGAAGCAAAGCATTGTTTTTCAAAATAAAAGGACTATCCGAGAAACTTGAAACAATAGGAAATAAATTCAACATTTCAACAACATTCAAAACAACCAACACATTGAGATCTATTCTGTCTAAAACTAAACCTAACAATGAACAAGAAAGGACAAAAAATTGTATTTATAAAATACCTTGTGAATGCGAACGGCGAACAGTTTTATATAGGTGAAACATCAAGACCATTAAACGTTAAAATAAGTGAACATCAATCTTATATTAAAAATAGAGAATTTGATAGATCTCAAATATGTCAACACGCATGGGATAATGCACATCGAGTTCAGTGGAGAAATTCAAGTATAGTCCTAAAAGAAACAGATAGTAAAAAGAGAAAAATCAAAGAAGCGGCTCTAATTATGCTAAACGAAACCAATTGTGTCGCAAATTCCTCGGTGGAATGCATTAGAATGTGGATACCCATACTGAAAAAGGAAGTCAATAGAAAGAAAATACCACAATTAGTAAGTCAATAGTCGAGTTAGTACATATTTTATATTTTAGTATTACTTATATGTCCATGTATTATTGATATTATTTATAATTTAAACAAAATTATAGTAAAGTCAGAGTTTGGTATTAATTTTGAGAGTAAATTAAATGTAAGACCAAATATTTACGATGTCGGGATAGTATCACGAGGTTTTTCCTGGTTTTCCCTAGTGATTTACTATGAGATCTCTAACGCGAGAATTTTAATGTCACCGTTGCATGTGGTTGTCTTTTTAAAGAGAGATCACACGCTATGATTTTTTTGTGACGGATATTCTTGAGTTGGGGTTGATTTCATGTAATCGAATGAACTATCTTTCAGTAAAGTCGTCCCAGGAACGCAACTCATAAATATTGGCAATATCATTTTAAAGTCTTCTACTTTAAAATGTATCATATGTATCTGAATTGCCGATATAAATGAGTCAAATTAAATAAATTATTAGAAGAATTTTTTTACTAAGCAACAACATTTTTGTTTATGTTAGTAGTATTTTGTATTTTGACAACGGCACCCGATTTGGGCGTCGAAACGTTAATAAAAATCATTTTTTAATAATATTGTGGCTTATTTCCCATTATAAATAGTTAACATTGTTTCAAATGAACTACTACATAGTACAGACGAGCCACTTTGAGTGTCTGGCTGATTTTAGTGGCTTAACAGTGCTTTGCTACAATTGAACACCGGTGGCGGACACCGGTGTCAGACACCAGTGTCTTAGTCTGAAAGGGTACTAAATCTTGCTGACGACCAAATAGTGATCGCACAAGACGAAGAGGACCTCAGCATTATGATGAGAAAACTGGAACAGGAATATACAAAGAATGGAGTGGAAATAAACCTAAGGAAAACTTAATACCTACCAATTGTGAATACAGAAATAAAACAGTATAGACATGGTCAACAAATCAAAGAAACAGATAAGTACAAATATTTAGGTTTCACAAAAAGGAACAACTGAAGAAGATATAAAGAATAGACTAGGACAAACAAGAGACTCCATCCGGAAATTGAACTCTTTTTTTTCTCTGATTCTGCCATGGTTTAGAACTAGAACCTTTAGCTACGTAATTGTATAACTTATCACTAACTCAGGTGTAATGTGTAGTGTGTGTGTTGAGTAAGTGTCTTGTTACTTTGCAAAGTCGACGTCATTGTCTTTGCAAAGAGACGCTAATTGTATCCGAACGTCTGCGGTCCCTCCGGTGAGTACCAATCCCACAAGGACAGAAACTATTTTCACTAATTAATTTATAATAAATGAAAAAATTCCTGACCCTGGTGGGATTCGAACTCACTACCATTCGGAACTTTCGATCCAAAGGTTAGGCGCTCTTACCACTGAGCCACAGTGGGGGTTAAATTGAACTCAGTACTGTGAGATGAGAATATCAGTATAAAAACCAAACCAGAATATATATGACCATGACAAGAAGTATCCTGACTTATGGGTGTGAAAATTGGATAATAACTAAGAAATCCAAAAACAAAATAAGAGCAACAGAGAAGGAATTCCTAAGGTTAACAGATATACGCTGTGAGCTCGTACGTAGAGGGGATATTTACAAATTCGCGAGCGCCAGTAGTGACAAGTCTGTAAACCTTTATCGGAAATTTGACATAAATGTCAAAGTGATTAATTTAAAATTAAAATTAAAAACACTAATTATA
The DNA here is from genome assembly GCF_917563875.1 of Diabrotica virgifera virgifera. Classification (NCBI taxonomy): domain Eukaryota; kingdom Metazoa; phylum Arthropoda; class Insecta; order Coleoptera; family Chrysomelidae; genus Diabrotica; species Diabrotica virgifera. Next base: position 53,303,857 of record NC_065450.1, on the reverse strand, counting down.
AAAAATATTAGTTGGTCAAAGCTGTGGTATATATTTTTACCTTAAATATACTTACGTTTTAAATACTGAATTTAAGTTTTTTTAATGTTCCGTAATATGTAAATATAAATTAATCTATTAATCTTGGCGCCATCTACACGACAATTGTGAAAGTATCCGAAGTAAGAAATTCATATTTTATCAATAGAACGTCAAAATGATTAGCAAAATCTTAAAAAAATCGATTACAATTTAATTAGTTTTTTGCGTTGTAAATGTTAAGCGATAACAATTAAATAATAAATTTAAAAATTACTGGTGAAAGTTGAATTAGTAATCCGCCAGGAGCGACACCAGCGAAGCTCAGAGCGTATACTATTCGCGTATACGTATTCTGTCATGTGTCACATAATATTAATATATCTACATCATACGTCTTCGGTTTGTATCATTGGTAATACCAATAACGTAAGACGTAGATATATTAATATTATGTGACACATGACAGAAGCTCGAAACATATGACTGTGAATGAAAAGCCATATTCTTTCATTTTTCCGACTGTAATAAATAACGATATGAAGAAAAAATGGGAATGAATTCAGATATCATAGACTACATAGAACAGAAGAGACTAACCTGGTACGGACATGTCAGAAGAGCAGAACAGAATCGTTGGATAAATAGAATAACAGAGTGGAGCCCGACATGATGAAGTAGGAGAGGCAGACCCAGAAGATCTTTCAAAGATGAAGTGGACGAAGCAATGGAAAGAAGAAATCTACAGGAAGGTGACTGGCAAAACAGAAAGAACTGAAGAGAATGGTTGAGTGAAGGAATAGAGTGAACACTGTAAAAATCCTTAGTATATAAACGCAAACGGTATATACAAGAAGCGTTCTGGAGGTACTTAGTCTTATAACTTTGAAAATGATCTGCTGAAAAATTCAACAAAAGTGACATTCCTCCTTTTTTCCCTGTACCCTTCATTAAAAAAAACGAATTACAAAACGTCATCTTCAAAAAGCTCTAGCTCTCTTAGGAAGCATTTTAGGACTAGGTGAATTGAGTTAAATTGTCTTAAAATTATCTGAGGAATCTCTGGTTTTCGTTTGTTAGGAGAGTTCTGGACACCTATATACGTAAAATAATTAGTACCTGTATTTATAAAATCAATTTTGGAAAAAATTGATTCATGGTTTTTTTTTATTGTTAGTTTCTATAATATAAGTGTTATTCGAACTAACTATAGCGGCTAGTTTATATCTTTCCCGATTTACATTTGCTACTAATACGGTCCTGGTTGAAAACTGCAGACCGGTGCTTGTGCTTGATCCAGATTTCAGCCAAATATAAGCCATAAGTCAGAAATGCTCTAGGAGCTTTCGACAGGCCATCACAGGCGAGGAAATATAGTTTTACTGCGGCATTATGCTTTGTCATTTGTTTTCATACATCTTTTGAAAATCTAAATTCGGATAGGTATATCGACGAAAATTGTAAATTTTTAGATATAACGTGAAAATACTGTACTTTATAGCATTCGATGTTTTAGTCTAATAGTTTACTCTGTGAATTGCATTAAATGCGTTTTAGAAAAAAAGAATGTAACTAGTAATCAAAGGAACGATGTTTATGAATACTTATGAACAGTGCTGTTTTTGTAACAATATAGGTTCCGGTACGCAATGTTCCGGGGGACAAAATCCTAGTTTACATGTTTTATTGCGTAATTTTCCAAATAAATGCATAATTTTGCAAATTTTCCAGATTTTACAAGAAAAATCAATAAATTTGAAAACATACAGTTCATAAAACTATCCAAAGCTTGGAGAAGTTTTTATCGTAAGTATCTTCTCTGTCTCTTTCCTTACTGTTTGTGTCAACGAACTGTCAACACTGGTGGAATGGCCATAAAACGAAGTTAATGGCGTCAGGATGAGATAGAAGATAATCAGGTAAAGGAGGGAAGATAATCGGACAGTGCTAGCAGTCAGGTACGTTGTAGTTGTAGCAAATTTTACCTGACAATTCTCTGTCTCTCTCATGTCTCTCTAGAAGTGCTAGAACCTCTCTCTTGTATGTTGGCGCCTATCTCGCTTCACTGTTGGAATGGTACGAGGCCATTCCATCAGTGTTGACAGTTCATTGGTTTGTGTCCAATGCTGAATTCCGTCCTCGAAGCAGCCACGAATATTCAAGTATTTCGAGGGTTCAAAGCGAGTAAGAGGTGGGCCATTTAACTTCACAAACATTAATGAAGAACAGTTTTTGTGAGTTTGGAACCTCTGCCATCAGTGATGATCAGGTTCATTTGGAAAATATTGGAATTGTCTTTAAGACTATATTTTTAAAGGTAGCAAATTTTCTGGGTAGGAATTGTTCTCACAGTTTCCCCCCAAAGGACATCGCACACATCTTATGGAAAATATAATGTCACTCAAATTCAATAAAATTTATACCAATAGATTCGTTTTAAATTAACGATCAAATCTTATCATTGCGCCAACTCTCTATTTTCAAAAATAAGAGCAGAAATTGATATAAATAAATCTGAAATCAAATGGGTAGGTACATAAGTTAGAGAGAGAAAAAATATTTTAAACTCCCCAGATTTTCGGTACTCCATAAATCAGCGGATTAGTTTCACTAATCCGCTTAGGCCCAGCGGGATTTAAGCTGTTATGAATAGCACTCAGAGCAATAATGATTGTAAACTCACATTTTATGGACTCCAAAAATGTGATTTCGATAAACTTTAATTGCAATTTGCGCCGTAATTAATCATAATTAAGAGTTGGCGCAATGATAAGAATTGATCGTTATATTAAAACGAATCTAATCGTATAAATTTTATTGAATTTGAGTGACATTTTATTTTCCATAAGATGTGTGCGATGTCCTTTGTACAATATTGTCAAAACCTACTCTCTGAAGGATTTAATTGCCTGTCGTTTATTCACTTGTAGGCGAACTGCGAGCGTTTCAATGTCTTTTCCCCAAAAGTATTGTCTTCAATGTTTTTGGGTCAAGTGATTTTGTCAACCATGCGGGCAGAATTGGCCAATATTATATCTTCCTCATTGAGCATCCTCTTTTCGATATATTGAGCAAGGTAGTCATAAAACAAGTAGACTCAAGTTGGAACTCAAGTAGACATGGAAGATGAAATGGGTATGATCTACGTAGAAGAGAATGGAGTAGAAGCTCCAACCATAGAGGAAGTTTTCGAAGCCATTAAGGCCCAGAAAAACAATAAAGCTCCGGGAGTTGATGAAATACCAGCAGAACTATATAAGGTAGGTGGCGACCACCTAGCAAGTCACATCCACGCGCTCATCAGAGACGTATGGCAAGAAGAGAAAATACCCGACGACTGGAAGAAAAGTATAGTATGCCCGATCTATAAAAAAGGAGACAAACTCCAGTGCAAAAACTACCGTGGAATCTCTCTACTATGTACAGCATATAAAGTCCTCACGTATATTATAAACCAGCGGCTCCAACCACTAGCAGAAAATATTATTGGAGAGTATCAGACGGGCTTCCGACGGGGAAGATCGACACTGGATCAAATATTCACAGTAAAACAGATCTTGAGCAAAGCATGGGAACACGATATTGATGTTCACAACGTGTTTGTAGACTTCAAACAGGCATACGACTCAGTCAAAAGGAACAAACTATACTATATATTGGCTGAATTGGCAATACCACACAAGTTAATAAGACTCATTAAAGCCACAATGGATGAAACTCAGGCATGTGTACGAATACAAAACCACCGGACAGACTTTTTTAACATTTCGCAGGGACTAAAACAGGGAGATGGGCTGGCCCCAACATTGTTTAACCTGGCACTGGAGTATGCGGTTAGGCAAATGCAAACTGGACGAAGAAATCTACTGATCAACCGAACGGTTCAACTGGCCGCTTATGCTGATGATATTAATATTATGAGTAGAACATCAACAGGAGCACAGGAAACATATGCAGAGTTAAAAACACAAACAAAAATGCTAGGTCTGGAAATTAACACAGAAAAAACAAAAATAATGACTCAGACGAGAAGAAATATAGTCCCAGAAAACATTATACATGAAGATGACATTGAAACGGTTGAAAAGTTTACATACCTGGGAGTAGAAATATATGCCGACGGATCAGAAGATGGAGAAATAAGGAAGAGAATAACGCAGGCAAACAGAGCTTATTTTGCCCTCTCCCATATATTTCGGTCAAAAAGTGTCCACCGAAATACAAAGATGAGAATCTATAAAACCTTAATTCGACCAATAACATGCTATGGCAGTGAAGTCTGGGTGCTGAAAGAAACATCCAAAAACAAACTCGACACATTCGAAAGGAAAGTACTTAGGAGAATACTAGGACCTGTGAGGGAAAACGGAATCTTCAGAAGTCGATACAACAACGAGCTTTATCAACTTTATAAGGAAACGCCCCTGTCAGACTTCATTAGATTACAAAGATTGCAATGGGCCGGACATGTGATAAGAATGGGAGAGGATAGGCTACCAAAACGAGCACTGAATGCTAGAATGCAAGGAAAGAGACCGGTTGGGAAGCCACGAAAGCGCTGGGAAGACACAGTAAACAGCGACGCACAAGCCCTTTTAGGAGTCCGTGTATGGAGAAGAGCAGCCACAGACAGGCAAGGGTGGAGGCAAAAAATAAAGGAGGCCAAGGCTCAATTTGGGCTGTAGTGCCGTAGAAGAAGAAGAAGTCATAAAACACAACAACATTGAGTTTTCTTTAGGTTTCAAATACAGTTCGGTTCCCCTAAAAATTTTATTCTTGACAGCTGTCTCAGCTTGCGCATAAAACATTCCAGGACAGTCTTTGCGAGAAACAAACGTGTTCATCAAAATCTGAAGTTTCTTGTTAGCTCGAAATAGGCCAACGTCTCGATGTTAAAAGTTCCTCATTAACGTCAGACAGTTTTTGCAGTGCCTCGCACATCAGTCCCAAATCCAAAACAAAACACGTTGATGTTAGCTTCCTGTGCAGGCCTTCGTATTTGCATCTTTCCAAAGGATCTCGCGTCTGGTCTACTTTGGCTGCTACAAAATGGTTGGCTAAAATCTCATAATTTTCCCAAACGGTCGAAACTGCGCGAAAACTTAATGCGACCCACCGCATGTCCAACACTCTACCGATTTTTAACAGTTGTTCACCAAGTTCATCGACACACACGTGCAGCTCCCGGCTGTTCTTGGGCGAGGCGTGATACAGTACATAAAGTTTGTCTATGAATCCCTTGAACCGGCTTATATTTGCCATTTTCTTTACCACGTCATTCATACACAACTCAAGCCTATGATTACAGCAATGCCAAATAACAACAGATGGAAACTTCTCTTTCAACAATGCACCAACTCCACACTTTCCTCCAAGTATCATCGCTGCTCCATCACATGCGTAAGCAAAAAGTCTATTTTTTAAAACTTGTATAGTTGCCAAGTAGACACATTTGCTAGTTCTACATCGCTTCAATCGCATAATGGCTCACCCAAAAGTTACGAAATATTTTGTTATTTTTTTTTGTCCCAAGAGGTACCGGTACGGCGTACCGGCGCGTACCGTCACAAAAACAGCACTGCTTATGAATATTTTCTCTTGTTTTCTCCCTTCCCATTTCTTTTTTCTACCTATCAAAATGCCTTTCTTGCCGTACCTCTTACACTGGCTGATTATATTATGTCCTCTGTGTTGTTCTCAATCTGTTGGCTCTGCGAATTTATATTGATATTGATCTGCGAATGCCCCTTGTAAAATATCTTCTTTTCTCATAGTTTCATAATATATACTCAACAACACTTATATAAAATCATCTGTTATTTTTTTATATAGAACCAAATCAACATACCTGCGAGCAGACGCGGATACAGGGGGGTCAACGGGTCCATGGACCCCCCTATTGTATTTAGTCTATAAGTATTTTTTTATTATTTATTATTTTTTCTGTTAACTCTAAACTTTAAGCCATTAGTACAACACTAAATTACACGGTAACCGCTTCCAAAGAATTGAAAGAAGCCATAAAATCTAATAAAACACCCTTCTCTGAAAATAATCTGCAGGCGCATTTGTTTGGGTACCGGTGGAACCATAAACAACGGAAATATTTTTCTCAATTCAAAGAATAACAAAAATGATATTTTAAAATGCAAATACATTACACTGGGTATAAACCTTATCTCATGAAAAGTCACGTTTCAAATTTGCGATACAATAAAGATATAAAAATTTGTATTTTACTAGATAATCCATGCGTACCTACCCATTGATGGTAGAAAGGTTAATCTTTATGGTAAAGAACGACCAGTGAGATTAATAGTCGTGAATTGTCTACCAATCCTTTTGATATCGTAGGTATCTGGGATTATATTAGTGTATTTTATCCTCACGAGTAAGTGTGAGTCGTATGGCTAAATCTGAAATTTGAGGTAAGTCTGCCCCCCCCCTATTATAAATTTCTACATTCGCGCCTGCGTGCGAGCTATTAAAGCCATTGAAAATATTCTTCTTCTTTCTCTATATAAGCAATTCTGCTTGTTTATTGGCGGATTGGCCATTAAAGTTGGTTGGATGAAAATTAAAGGATTTTTTTACCGATCGTAATTCCTCGCCAGAACATCTTCCCCTTCCTCTTTTATATTTATGAACAAATCTGGCAGTTTCCTTTCTTGCTTGCCTTCCTCGTCCTCTAAGTACACGAATTCGTTAATCATCTGATTTTACATATCCTACTTTCGTTTGAAAATAGCACACTTTTCCAATTTCCAATGTTCCAGTTTTGGTGTTGAAGACACCAATTTACGTGATCAATCTTGTGCTGCCTGGTTAACTCGGGATTCCCTAACTTCCTCCTGCTATGTAGTCCTTGGGCACGACAACTCTTCTTATCGTTTCAAGTAAAATATTTAGGTACTCCTATAAATTGCGAAAGCTGCAGCTTTCAAGTACAAAGTGATTCCATAAAAGTTTGGTTGAGTGTATATTTTCATACTATCCTACATTACTACATGAATCTAGATATACGAGTACTCATATACTTAAATTTGTTATTAAATGGGAAAATTTTTCTGTATTATTTTTAACCATTCTCTCCATTGTTAAAACATTTTCACTGCGGCTAGTTATAAATGTAGTGTGGTCTCTGGTACGGCTGTTTCATGCCTGTGCTGATCAATCCGGTTGCCGGAGTCAGTCGATGTAGTACTATGACGTATAAATACGGTTCGCGCAGTGTATCAATACAGTGTATTCAGGACTGTATTTGCAATTTTGTAGAAGTAACTGTTAATTTGTTGCTGTTAGATTATTGAAAATTAATAATTGGTCCACGTAACAGACCTTTTTCAACAGTTTCAAAATTTTGTGTTTTGAAGATTTTTCCCACTCTTATTAGGAGTGGCAAAACCGGATATAATATATATTGGAACCTTCTCTGGTTACACCTCCGAGGCTTCTACAATTTTCAAGCCATAACGGATGCTGACACTTAGGAAGACGAGGAAATTTTACAATTTACAATTCACGTTGGGAATGGTTCCCTTCGTACTCCAATCAGAGTAAATATGTAAATAAAAAATGAATAACCATTTTCAATTTCGTTGCAACACGAAACTACAGCCGCATCATATTCTAGTTCAATCAGAGAGTACTGCAAGCACCTCTACCGGTTTCGAAACTTATTAGTCTCTCATCAGGAAGCACATATGCTGCTCTCTCTGATCCAACCAAAACAAACCCCGACGTGCAGTCACGGATTGCAACGAACGAAATGGCATAGATGCCCTAGCGGCAACTGCTAGCAAAAGACTAAAACCTTTTCACTGCGGGACCCGGACATATACATAAAATAATTTCGTGTCCGTACAACGGGAACCGGCTAAATACGCATAAGGTTTTTCGGCATTTGCTGCGGCAACCGTATGAATCAGATATTGTTTACGTATTGTAAGTTGCCTATAGAAAAGAGTTAGGCATAATATATCAAAATTTAAAATACATTTAAAAATTTTATACTTTACTGCGGGAGCCGTACAAATCCGCACCTTTGTACACAGGCACGCACTCTGGAGGATTTACTTGTAAAATCTTAGGATTCCGATTCGCCGTATTTATATGTAGGATTTATATTATATGTAGGATAGTGTTTATCAGCTTATTTCATTTTAGTTTAAGAAGTCAATTGTGTGAATTTGATAAATAATCTAATAAAAATAATATGTAAGAGTAAATAGTCTGAGATTTTGGGCTGCATTTTCAAGATTTTGTGTGTCTGTGTAGCATTTACCATAAAAATAATTGCAAATGAGGGCCGAAAATTGTAGAACATTTCGTTCGTTGCAATCCGTGATGGCACGCGGGGGTTTGTTTTGGTTTTTGGGACTAATAAGTTTCGAAACCGGTAGAGGTGCTTGCAGCACTCTCTGATTGAACTAGAATATGATGCGGCTGTAGTTTCGTGTTGCAACGAAATTGAAAATGGTTATTCATTTTTTTTTTATTGAAAATTATTCATTTTTTTTGTTAAATATCTATTGTATTTATTTATCTGTGTCTTTGGCAGATAAAAAGCATTTTTTTGCATACAAGCTTTTTATTTAGGACTGGAATCTTCCACTATTGTGTAGAAGAAAATATAATATTAAATAGCTTCAGTTTTCCGACTTGAAACATCATGCGATGTTGCTAGATTTACCATTTTTCTAATATCATTAAACACTTTGGTTTTTTAAATGCAACACTCTGTATATTGTATTAATCCTTAATTCAATACGAGCTCAATCATATGTAACACTTTGTCTTTTATCTAATCACGAAGCTCTTAAATAAATAAAACATTTCAGGGCCAAATAGTTTTGATGATTTTGAAATTGATTAATAAAACTAACAATTATTTTATGTGGTTTTAAAAGCTCCACAATAAAGATGATTTTTAATGAAAAACATCGAATTGCTGTGTTAATGATGAGGGGCTTGGGAGATAGAAAAAAATCATATAGTGAAGAAGCCAACTTGTGAAATATCTTCTTTCTTATAATTTTCATACTATCCTACATAACAACATGAATCCGTGTGATTTAAAACTACTGTTAATTGGGAAAATTTTTCTGTATTATTTTTAACCATTCCAGCCATTGTTAAATATCTATTGTATTAATTTATCTGTGTCTTTGGCAGATAAAAAGCATTTTTTTTGCATATAAGCTTTTTATTCAGGACTGGAATCTTCCACTATTGTGTCGAAGAAAATATATTAAATAGCTTCAGTTTTCCGACTTTCCCGACTTTTCCGGAATCCCATTCGAATCTGTCGCTTAAACAAAGAGTAGCAAACAAAACGTAAAGACGGACTCGACGGACGGACTGTCATTGTAGGAATGCAATAGCAAATCAAGATTGGATTTCAACCCCTGCCCCTGCTAGGGGTTGAAGTCGCTAGTCTAATCTCGACCTAGCACTCGACTGACCCCCTCGACCCCAGGATTTACCTCGCGATCAGTGGCGTTACGAAATATGATGCGCTGAATATTCTAAATTCATAGCTTAACCGACCAGATCATGAAGTTTTACAAGATAATACAATTAACGGAAATTTAAAGGTAAGATGGTATATTTTGACAATATTCATCATCATCAACCCGTACTCGTCCACCGCTGGACATAGGTCTCCCTCAGCTCTTTCCATCTTTCTCTGTTTTGTGCGGCTTGCATCCAGTTGCTGACAATACGCTTCAGATCGTCAGCCCATCTAATTGGTGGTCGTCCTCTGCTCCGTAGTGCTTCTTCTCGTGGCCTCCACTCGACAATACGTTTTGTCCATCGGTTTTCTGACAATCTGGCGACGTGTCCTGTCCAGTTCCACTTAAGCGACGCGATTCTTTCGACGGCGTCCGTTGTTTTATGTTTTTGTTTTATTTTGACGATTTTGACAATATTGGCAATCTGTAAATGTGGATAAGACGTTGGTTTCCGAAAGCTACATTGAATTTTTTCCTATTAGTTTATTAATCAAATATAATAAACATAAGAAAACATATATGTAAGAAATAAAATAGAAATGAAAGTCAATGGAATAATAACAGAACCTATAGAAGCAAACACAGGAATCAGGCAAGGAGATTCACTAAGTCCTCTACTGTTTAACATAATTTTGGACGGAATAATAAAACAAGTGAAGAAAAAAAGAGGGTACAAAATGGGCGATAGAGAGATAAAAATACTATGTTACGCTGATGACACCGTGTTAGTAGCAGAGTGCGAAGACGACCTACAAAGATTACTGCACGAATTCAACTTTAACGCAAAAGAAATGAATATGAAAATATCAGCCCAAAAAACAAAAAGCTTAGTAACAGCCAAAGGACCAATAATGTGCAAATTGAAGTTAAACAATCAAATTATACAAGTAATGACTTTCAAAAACCTGAGAATTAATCTCTCAGCCGACAACAATATCGATGAAGAGGTAAAAGACCAAATAATTAAAGTCAGTAGAACGGCCGGCTGCCTAAACGACACAATTTTGAAAAACAAACACCTAAGAAAGGAAACAAAGGCCCGAATAAATAAGTCAATTATTAGGCCAGTTATGACTTACACGGCCGAAACAAGACCAGATACAAGCAAAACACAAAGACATCTGGAGACCAACGAAATGAAGATCTTAAGAAGGATTGCTGGAAAAGGACTACAGGACAAGGTAAGAAGTGAGGAAATCAGACGCATATGTGCGGTAGACAATATAAATACCTGGGTAAAGAACAGAAAATAAGATTGGAATCTACACATAAGCAGGATATCTGAATCACGGATAGTAAGAATATCCAGGGTCAAGTCACCGTTAGGCAGAAGGACGCCCAAGGAAAATATGGAATGACAATTTAGGGACAGAATGAAAGGCACCGTTGAAGAAAAACAGGCAGTACTGCTTATATAAAAGAAAAAGGAAAAGAAGAAGAAGAATCAAATATAAAAACAGCATGCTTCCGTCTTGTTTGAATTTGGTTGCAGTCTCTATTTTCTAAAATACCTTTCAAGTGTTTCAAGATCCTCTTCCTTAGGCTCCATGTAGGGATTTTCCCTCCGCAGTCTTCATTTGGTCTTCTCATCTTGCTCATCTTGTTGCTCTTGGTCTTCCTTTCCATTTAGGTACTACCAATAGTTTCATAATCTCCGATTTTCTGGCTATATGGCCGAAGTAATCGTAGGCATGCTTGGTTTACTTTTTTTAATAGGCTTTCTTTTGTATGAAGATCTTCCAGAATTGATAGGTTGGTTTCTGTTATGTTAAGTACACGCCTAGAATTCTTCCGTAGACCTACATTTTAGAGGATTGGATCTTGCTTCTATCGAGTTTTTTGGAAGTATATGTTTTAGCTGCGTATCTGGCAATGGGAAAAATAGGGGCATTGATCAACTTTGAGACTTACTTTTGCTGCACAAGAAAGGAGACAAACACAAACTCGAAAATTACAGACCAATAAGCCTGTTACCATATACATACAAACTGTCTACCAAAATAATTACCAACATAACATCAAATAAATTCGATAGTTACCAGCCTGTTGAACAAGCTAGATTCCACAAAGGCTATTACCATAGAACACCTACAGACAATAAAGATACTTATTGAAAAGTGTAACGAATGAACCTCTTCATTTGGCATTTGTGGATTACATTAAGGCCTTCGATTCCATAGAAATTTGGGCCGTATTAGACGGAATGAATAACGAAAGGATTGATTCCAGATATAGAATATTCCAAGAATTACGCAAATGAAATGAAACTGGGCAGGCCAGTTCTTCTTCTTACAGTTCCTTCTCCTATCGGAGGTTGGCTATCATCACAGCTATCCGTACCTTATTGGCGGCTGCTCTGAAAAGATCTACTGAGCTGCAACTATGCCACTCTCTCCACTCAAGTTTCTCAGCCAGGAAATTCTTCTTCTACCTATGGATATTTTCCCCTTAATTGTGCTCGGCATTATGAGTCGTAATATCTCATATTTCGCACTTCTAGTAATGTGGTCCAAATATTCCAGCTTTCTTGTTTTGATGTTCTTTATTACCTCGCAATCTTTTGTAGCCTTTTAAGCACCTCTGCATTCGTAGCTCGTTGGATCCATGGTATTTTCAAAATCCTTCTCTAGCACCACATCTCAAATGCTTCTAACTTCCTTGTGTTGTCTACTTTCGGTGTTCAGCTTTCCATTCCATACAACAAAGTCGAGAACACGTAGCATCTTAAGGCTCTTATTCTCAGCTCAAGAGGAACGTCTCGATTTACAAACCTTTTTATTCATTTTTATGAACGCCTTTCTTGCGATTTCGATGCGTGTCCTGATTTCTCTACCGTGGTCGTTGTTTTCTGTTACCCAGGTTGCCAGATATTTGTAGCTTTTTACTCTTTCTACTTGTTTTCCCTCGATATCTAGCCTTCCTACTGTATGTTGCTTAGAAATAATCATGAACTTGGTTTTCTTAACGTTCATTTGTAGTCCATATTTTATACTGACTAGATGTAATCTATTTACTAATCGTTGCAGTGCTTCTAGACTGCCTGCAAAAATAGCGGTGTCGTCTGCGAATCTTATGTTACTCAAGATTTTTCCGTTTATTGATATACCCTGTTCTTTCTCTGATATTGCTTCCTTAAAAATAGCTTCGCTGTACAGATTGAATAACAATGGAGACAATACGCAACCCTGTCTAACACCTCTTTTAATTTCTATGGTTTAAGTTTCGACATTTTCGATTTTAACCTTTGCTTTTTGATTCCAGTACAGAACCGTATATCTCGACTGTGGCAGGACACGTGGAACGACAAAACAACGACAGTTGGACGAGAAACATTGTACATTGCAGAAACATAGTCGTACTTGAGCAGGGGTTCCCAAACTTTTTTGTACCACGCCCCCTTTTGTTGAAATGAAAGCTTCTCCCCCCCCCCCCATTACAATAAATTGTATGGGCCTAAATAGGAACAAAACAAAAACAAATAAGTATTAGCTTGAAAACAAAACATTTATTTATACAACAATATCAGTTTCCATAAAATACAAAAATGATTAATAAATGATAAAAGAAAAATAGATTAGGTTGGTTAGTGAGATGGATGTGCCTGCATTTTATTTACTAGTATGCCTACTAGTGGCCGAGTTTTAGTAAGTGCACAAGTCATTAGAAACATCAAGTTTATTCCGATACTTTGTTTTAATTGCCACAAGCTTTAAAAATCGCACAAATAGTTACTTGAAAAAGGCAAATATAAATGAAGAGCTTCCCGTGATACACTAAGATACACTTTGAAATATTTTAACCAAAATGAAGGTTTGTCCATTATAACAAAGTATTTGGCAGATAAATCATGCAAAAAATCATTTGGATTTATTTGCAAAGCATCTTCTTGAAGTGATTCAGGCAGGGAGTCTATGTTGACATTGAATGGATCAGTTGACATTCTGTAAATAAAATTGTCACAAGTGTTTGGGAAGTATTTCTGGAACTCTTCAATTAGGCTATCCAAATGGTTTGATATGTGGATTTTCAAACTTGATCCTTCATAAATGCCCTTGAAGCATGTTTCTTCTGAGATTAGCTCTACTTTAGGGAATTTTGAATAATTTCAGGGGTTTGCTGATATTTTATGCCTCAGAAGTCGAGTAAATAAGCCTCCATCACAATGAGTAACTACTAAGTATATTTGAGTCTCCACCCTGCAGTCTTAGGTTAAGGCTGTTCAACGAGTTAAAGATGTCTGGACAAATAAGCCAATATTACTTGGGTATAATGTTTTTTGAAGGCCATGTTTAGCTCATTTTGCTTTTGATGTTCCAAAGTGATTACTTCATCTCAAAGGTCAAATAATCTTTCCCAAATGTGTCCTTTTGAGAGCCATCGTACTTCTGTATGCAGTAGTAGTGTTTTGTGATTACTTTCTAAATCTTCACAAAGAGTTTTAAACAGTCGAGTATTCAACGCACTGTTTTTTTATGTACTTCACTACTTTAATACACAACTTTAAGTCAGCCATAAGTTCATTTGGAAGGGCTAATGTTACTGCCAAGGCTTGTCGATGTAAAAAACAATGAATCCCAATCACATCAGCATTTTGCTCTATTACTAATTGCAAATAGTCTAAGCGAATATCAAGCATTGAAGGAGCGCCATCTGTACATAAACTGGTCAGTTTTTGTCACGAGAGTTCATGTTTGTCAAAAAACTCTCACACTGCTTTCATAACATTAATAGCTTTTGTCGTGGTCTCCAGTCTCCAACTCTGTAGAAAAGAGTAGCTGGTCTTTCATTCTTTCGTTTTGAATATACCGACTTGATATACTTATACCGAAGAACTGATAACGTTGTGCTATGTCAGTACTCTCGTCTAGATGAAAAGCAAAAAATGGCGATTATTTTACTGCATCAACTACCTGGTTTTGTATGTCTTCAGCCATATCATCAATGCAGCATTTCACAGTGTTGTCAAAAAGAGGTATTTAAGATAACTTTTGCTTACTCTGAGAGTAGAGGAAGGCCACAAAAACTATGGCTAGATGACATCAAAGCAAAAGTGGGGAGAAACTGGCACCAAGTAGCACAAAACAAAGAAGAGTGGAGAACTCATGGGGAGGCCTTTGTCCAGGAGTGGATGCAAACTGTCTGAAGAAGAAAACTAAATAAATAAAAGAAGAAGATAAATAATTTGTTTATTTTTATTCAATAATTTATAGAATGTGTATAGAATTTCGTTTCGGTATATTATTTCTGTTCTCCGCCTATGTCTAGCGAGTGAAGCGTGGACTCCATCGTCGTCCGATGCCGCACAATGACGTGTCCGAATCAAAGCGAACTTCCAATTCGACAAATTGAAAAATACTCATTAGTTGGATGTTTCACACTCACCTTTTTCTTTCTTGTACCCCTGATCCGCCCGATCCGCCCGATCCACCGTCGAGCCTCTTCAGTCGGAAATTAAAGAAAGACTAAATATCTGGAATTTTTGCCATTACAATTTTCCTTTTAACAAAGGCAAAAGGAAACTTTTGAATCGGTTGTCGATTCCTTAGTAATTACCACCAATTTAAGTCCTGGAAATTGAAGTTGGACCTTAAAAACCTTAGGGAGAAATATACACTGAGGCTAAATTTAGAGAAGCCTATAGAATTTTTAATATCTTACCGTAAAAGATATCATCATCATCATCATCCAGCCCTTTGCGTTCACTGCTGGACATGGGCCTCCCTCATTTTTGTCCATTGTGCTCTATTTTGAGCACTTTGCATCCAATTTCTTGACATTTTCTTGAGATCGTCAGTCCAACGAGTATGTGATCTTCCTCTACTTCTTTTGTCTAATCTCGGCCTCCACTCAAGTAATCTCTTCGTCTACCTCCCATCACTGATTTGGGCGACGTGTCCGGCCCAGTTCCATTTCAGGGTGGCAATTCGGCAAATTACATCGGTAACTCCTGTTCTTTGTCTTAAGTCTTCGTCTCTAACTCGGTCACGAAGCAATATACTCAGCATTGACCTTTCCATTTTCCTCTGAGCTATTTGCAGCATTTTAGAAGTTGTAGCTGTCAATGTCAAAGTTTCGGCACCATAAGTCATCAGAGGCAACACGCATTGGTCAAATGTTTTACGTTTTAAAGAAATTGGTATATCGCTTTTAAAGATGTCTTTGAGTTTTCCATAGACGGCCCATGGTGGGTTTATTCTTCTTCGTAGTTCGCATGTTTGGTTGTCTCTTCTGATCTTTATTTCGTGTTCAAGGTATATGTATTTTTCCACTAGCTCTAATTCGTTGTCTCCAATATGGATAGTTCCGCTAGGTACTAGGCTTGTCATGAATTTTGTTTTGGAAATGTTTATTTTAAGACCTACACTGGCACACACTAACTGAAGTTCATGTAGCATTGTACATATCTCCTTGAGGTTGTCAGAGAAAAAGTTATATCGTCTGCGAATTTCAAATTTGTTAATCTTCTACCGTCAATATTCAGGCCTCGCTTGTCCCAGTTTTTTACAAGCATATTCTAGTACTGCGGTAAACAGTTTAGGCGATAAGGTATCGCCCTGTCGGACTCCTCTGCCGATTGGGATATGGTCCGTGTTTTATGAAGTTTCACCGACATAGTTGCGTTCTTGTATGTATTGTAAATTAACCTTGTGTATCGGTAGTCAATGCGGCATGCTTGTAGTGCTTCCAGAATTTTGTCAAAATTCTGAATTTGACAACATTCTTGACCGTCAAAGAAAAAATCCGAATAAATATACAAAATGTCCCAGGAAGTTGGGACTACACTCCTATAGTACTAGTAAAAAAGATCCACAATTGCATTTTGTATGTTTTTTAAAATCTATCAGTGTATAGTGATTTTAATGTAGAGCAGCGGTTCCCAACCATTTTTAGCTTGAGGCACACTAACTTAAAAAACTGGTTCAGCCACGGCACACTTGGGAAAATAATCTCTATAATGATAGTGAGTATAATCAAATTTCGCGGCACACCTACAGGGACCTCAGGGCAAACCAGTGTGCCGCGGCACACTGGTTGGGAACCTCTGATGTAGAGGAAGTAAACAATAATAAAAATAATAAAAACTGTTCTTTCCATGTTTTTACATGATCGTGTCACCATAAAATCAAAATTTTGATATATGGCATAAAATGATATAGGCTTGGATTCCGCGCACCAAAAAAAGTTTATTAATAGCAAGCTGAAACTTTGTTAATAGCTTAATGGTGTCTAGTCGGACAAACTTTGATGTACAGAAACACTGGAACAGGGGAAGGTTTAATAATTGTGGAACGTGTCATCCTGACAAGTTTATGGTTGTGAAAACCAGCAGGTTGTTTTTAAGTTTATTCAATAGCAAACTTTATATAATGTATAATATATGAAAACATGTTTGTCCGACGGTATGTTGGGCAAGTCCGACACGTAGAACATGTCAAATGGCAGGAATTATGTTTGTGGTAAATAATAGCAGTCTGATTGTTGCATGACAGTTTAATGAAAGGGTAACAAATTAATTGGAAGTTCTGTCCGACAAAATACATGGGACGTTTTCGTAGTCTGACGTTCCAAATTTTTAACCTGTTCCTCAATTAACTTCCCCTGTTCCAGTGTTCCCATACATCAAAGTTTGTCCGACTAGACACCTTTAAACTATTAACAAATTTTTAGCTTGCTATTAATAAACTTTTTTTGGTACGCGGGATCCAGGCCTTATACTTTATCTTGTTTACTAGCAACAGATTTTTTGAATTTTTTATTGCATTTACGATAAGCATCACGTTTATTCTGATAAATTCAGATCACTATTCATTGGTTTTTTCAAATCGTGTTAGTATGACTTCCGGAAATAATGCAGAAGTTGTGACATTACACGAAGATGGTCGCAGTATACGATATATTGCAAAAAATTTGAAAATTGCCAAAAATACGGTTCATTATGCTTTCCATTCTGACGAAGTATCGTCAGAATGGAAATTACACTAGAACACCTCATCGAGCTAAATCTCATCCTGTTAGTTCACCCTAACTAAGGGCTCAAACAAGGAGATGAGCTGGCTCAGACTCTGTTTAATATAAATATGGAATAAGTTATAAAAATGTCTGTAAACCCAAAAAATAATTGTTTAATAGGTCTAAGCAGATTGCTCAGAAAAAACTGGAGAAAAAAATGCCAAAAAATCGAAATTCTGCAAAGTAAATACGACGACTTCAACGTGCATAAGAAGGTAAGAGAAATTACAGGCAAATGTAAAAACAGAAGAACAAGTAAACTTGTTAATGACAATGGAGAGATAATTGTGGACAAAGAGAGTATCAATAATACCTGGAAAAATTACATACGAAATTTATTTTTTGATGGGAGGGAGAACCAGTCCCCAATACCTACGGAAACAGGACCACCTATACTAGCGGCAGAAATAAGAGCAGCCATAATATCACTAAAAGAAGGTAGAGCTCCAGGACCAGACGGAGTACAATCTGAATTTCTTAAACTTCTTGATGATGAATCTTTACGAATACTATGTAAAATCTTCAATAATATCTATGACACAGGCAATATCCCAAAAGATTGGCTAGTTTCAGAATTTATTACCTTACCAAAGAAACAGGGAGCAAAAAAGTGCGGAGAATATAGGCTAATAAGTCTAATGAGCCATACATTAAAACTTTTTCTTAAAATTATACATCGTAGAATATACAAGCTATGCGAAGAGAGAATACAAGACACACAGTTTGGATTCATGAAAGGCGTAGATACAAAAGATGCACTGTTTAGTCTACAGGTTTTATTTCAAAGATGCAGAGATATGACTTGCGATATTTACACCTGCTTTGTGGACTACCAAAAAGCATTTGATACAGTTCAACACCAAAAAATGATGGATGTTCTAACACAAGCCCAAATGGATGATAAAGACCGACGTATAATACAAAATTTATACTGGAACCAATCAGCCACAATAAAAACGAATCTTGGAGGTGAACCAACGGAAGCGATCCAGATTCTACGAGGCGTTAGACAGGGTTGTATTCTTTCACCTATATTATTTAACCTATATTCAGAGGAAATATTTAGTGAAGCCTTGGAAAATTGCGAACATGGAATACTTCTAAATGGAGAACGCCTAAACAACATCCGCTATGTAGACGACACCGTTATTTTTGCAGACAGTTTGAACAGTTTACAGCAACTAATAAACAAAGTAAATGAAGTAAGTGAAAGATTTGGACTTTAAGTAAATATATCAAAAACTAAAATTATAATCATCAGCAAAAATAAAATTAGTGACGCCCAACTACTTATCAATAATACACCAGTGGACCGAGTAAAACAGTATAACTATCTTGAAACCAAGGCCGACGATAACGGGCCTGCAAGGGATGCACTGCAGGCGGGCGCCCCTATTTAGGTGTGCCAAAATGAGCTTTTTTTCTGCTGGTGCTATACAAAATACTAATTTAAAAGAAACCGAAGGGCGCCTATGCTAGTTTTGCAGGCGGGCGCCTTATACCCTAGCGCCGGTACTGCTTGAAACAATAGTAAAAGAACAATGTGATCACTCACAAGAAATAAAATGTAGAATAGAGAAGGCTAGGAGTGCATTCAATAACATGGCCAAACTCTTTAAAAGCCACAACCTTAATCTGGAGATAAAAATAAGGCTCCTACGATGTTATATCTTCTCAATATTGTACTACGGAGTTGAATCCTGGACACTCACTGAAGCAGTGGAGAAAAAACTTAAAGCCTTCGAGATGTGGCTATACAGGCGAATCCTAAGGGTATCATGGACGGACAAGATAACCAACGAGACCGTATTACAAAGAGTGGGCAAAGAAAGAGAGGTGCTGTATACCATTAAAAGGAGAAAGTTATAATATCTCGGACACATAATGAGAAACGGCACTAAATACAGATTACTGAAGGTAATCCTTCAAGGTAAAGTATTAGGAAAGCGAGGAATTGGGAGAAGAAGAATATCATGGTTAAAGAACCTGAGAAAATGATTCTCCACAACAACAACTAATCTATTTAAAGCATCAGTTAATAAAATAATTATAGCCAGAATGATCGCCAATATTCGAAACGAATAGCCACTAAAAGAAGAAGAAGCAGATTGTATGTATGCAGATGATGTAAACTTGATGGAACGAACCGCAAGAGACATCACAGAACTTTATGTGGAGCTTGAAGAAAATGCAAAAGAAATAGGGCGAGACTTAACGTAGATAAAACTAACGCCTTAATACAAGTAAGGAAACAAGAATACTTGCAAAATTTGACAACAGATCAACAGACGACCCAAATATTGAATTAGTAAAACAACTTAATACAGCAAATAATAATCTTTGCTAACAAAGCATACTTCTCTCTGTCGCTGGATTCAAAGACATCCATCAAGAAGTAGAATTCAAAATACAGTGGAACTTGGTTATAGCGTCATTGAAGAGTCCAGTAAAAAATGACGCTATATCATAGTGACGTTATAAAAGAGGTAGAAAAAAATGAAATTTTAATCAGGCAAAATTTTATTACAGCATTATTTGCACTATTTTATTACAGCAGAAAATTTGACTCTTTATGATGGCACTGACAAATAGTAAGAAATCATAAACTGCCAAGCTCACATAACTGTACACAAAGGGATAATGGGCCTTTCTCACATTCTTGGAAGGAGCAATGTCGCAAAGCTGGAAACGTATTGCACTTTATTCTTCATAAAATGAAAAAACAACAACCTACTGTAAAATTTTATGACGCTATAGACGAGGGTTACTTTATTTTTACCGCTAAAACCGAGTTTTTAATAATGTTATCGAATAGTTTTTGGCCGGACCTATTAAAAATTGACGTTACAACCGAGGTGACGTAACTACCGAGGCCGTAATATCCAAGTTCCACTGTATATAAAAGTATCATACGACCAATAGCAACATATGACGTAGATACATGGATCATGACGGAAAAGATGATAAACCTTGTTGAACAGGTTGCATATGCCAGTTCATATTAAATGAAATGAAATAAACTATAGATTTACTCACAATCACTTTTATTTACCCCAGATGACCGGTTTCGCTTTCTACAATATGAAAAGCATCATCAGGTCTCATGAGATACATCATTTAGGTTTACTGTACCGAGACCTGGTGATGCTTTGCATATTGTAGAAAGCGAAATCGGTCATCTGGGGTAAATAAAAGTGTTTAGTGGTAAGTTATAAGTGGTTATCAGTAAACACTACAAGAAACACAAGAAGAATTTAAATAAATTGTAAATCCGTCTAAGAAGCGTAAGAGATGAAAGAGATATTTCAAAATTTACTTATACTAGTTGTGGTGGAAGCACCGTAAAATGCCAAATTCTTGTAAAACCGCAGTCTTGATAAATATGTTCAAAACAGACAAAATAGATAACCTTATTATTAATAGAAGAATCGACTTAATCGAATCAGGTCCCAAAATATATGCTAAAATAATCAATAAGCGACGACAAATTATCAAAGTTCTGCTAGGGGAAGAACAATGTGAATTTAGAAAAGGGAGATCGTGCAATGACAATATATTTGCAATTAAACAATAGATTGGAAAGAGGCGTGAATATAACTGTGAAAGAGATAATATATAGATTTTACAAATTTCGAGAATGCGTGCGATACAGCGGTGAATAGAGCTTTATGGAAGATCTTAAAAAACGAGTACACAAAAAACATAACAATTAAGTCACTTTTGTCTAACTTCCAGTCATAACGTTTTAACCGCAAATGACATCAAAACCGCAACTAAATATTCGACCATTTTTCAATATGCGTCGATTGATATAACACACGTACTATTTCTGCAACTATAATTTGGCACTTCTGGTTACAACTTTTTAACCGGTACTGATATAAAAACCGGAAGTACATTAAATTTGTTCTCGTCTTTCTAATAGGGCAGTCAATGAGGGTATTTGGCTCCGAATTCCATCCTACTACATAGATTTACTTGATATTTTCACAGTAAGTAGGAAATAGCTCAAGAAACAAAGTCTACCCTATGCCGATGTACGCTTTTATCTTGGGGGTGGTTCCCACCCCTTTTCGGGGCTGAAAAATGTTTTGGTTAAAATAGCCACGGAAAAAGTAGAGAACCTCATTTTAAGCAAAATCTGTTCTATAATTATTTTGTGAAAACTCAATACTTTTTGAGTTATTCGTGGTTGAAAATTGGCCATTTTCATTGAAACATTACACCTTTTCGGACGGATTTTTGCGAATACCTTAAAAACTATGCATCTAACAAAAAAACTATATAAAATATTTCTGAAGGTTATAAAAAAACAAAAAGATTCGTTTCTTCATAAATCTTCTAGTTAAAATACAAAGAGGGATATGGTAGATGGTAGGTAAGAAGAGTTTGTTTTTTTTGCTGCATGCTCAAATCGGTGTATTCAACTTGAAATAAGAGAGAAACTGTCGATTTTAGGTGTATAATGATACTAATAACTTTTGTAGTGCTTGAAAAGACCTTTAAAATGAGCAATATTAAATGTGATTACATTCAAACTAAGCGAGATATTCTGCAAAAAAGTTTATGACTAACGTATTTTAAGAAGAAATGAGAAGTATATTTAACCCCTCATCCATCAGAATTTAAATACATCGTTTTCCTTCTACAATACTTTTTATTATAGTGTGATTTATATGTTCAAAAAGTTGGACTGGATTAAAATGAATGGTTTTTGAAAAAAATAAGATCAAATTATAGAGCGCATTTTTAAATTTTCCTAAAAATCTTCTTTTTCCTCCATGTAAATCGAAAAAGATAAGAGGATACGAAAAACAGATACCACACAAAAATGTAGGGCTTTTTCAGATAAAAATTTCCTTTTTATTTTTCATTACTGTATCTCTTATCATTTTCAGGTTACATGGAGAAAAAGAAGATTTTTAAGAAAATTTAAAAATGCGCTCTATAATTTGATCTTTTTTTTTCAAAAACCATTCACTTTAAACCCGTCCAACTTTTTAAACATAGAAATAACACTATAATAAAAGATATTGTGGAAGGAAAACGATGCATTTACATTTTGGTGGGTGGGGGTTAAAATTACTTCTCATTTTTTCTTAAAATACATTAGTTATCAATTTTGTTTGCAGCATATCTCGCTTAATTTTAATGTAATCGACCTTTAATATAGCTCATTTTCAAGGTCTTTTCAAGCACTACAAAAAGTATTAGTAGCATTATACACCTAAAATCGACCGTCTCTCTGTTATTTCAAGTTGAATACACCAATTTGAGAATGTACCAAAAAACAAACTATTTTCACCTACCATATCTCTTTTTGTATTATAACTAGAAGATTTTTATGAAGGCAAGTGTCTCTTTGTTTTTTTATAACCTAGAAAAATGTTTAATATAGTTTTTTTAGTTAGATGCATAGTTTTTCAAGTACAGTGGAACCCTGTTAACTCGGATTAATCGGGACCGCGGCTGATCCGGGTTATCGAAAATCCGGGTTAGTCGGAGAAAATGGTAAAAATTAATAAAATATGGTATGCTTACAGATAAACTCCGTTATAATTGTTACACAGACACTGGTAAACCACGTTCGCATTCCACACAAAACCACACATACAAAGCGTCGTCAAGAGTCTCATTCTAAGCTTTATTAGCTTTGCACCGATTGTCCAAACTGTCTTTTGTTATCATTTTGAAAAAAAAAAAATTCTTCGATTTTAGTTCTATTTTCCTTCCAATCCGATACTGTAGATGTCATATAATCCGACATCATATAATGCTGCAAGATTCGCCTTTATCAATTCTACTTAATGCTTCTAGTCTCTTTTCCATTGTCACTACATTTTTACGTTTTGTTGCCCTTATAGACAAAAACACGCAAACACAAAATCTGAATAGATTTACGAACGATTACAGAACGGAAGCGAACAATACGACTTTACTACACGCAATACCGTCTCTGATGTTATGTTATTTAATAACAGTGATGACTATGACCATTGTTAAAAAAAAGAATTTTAATAGTCTTTTCTAAACAATGCTAAGACAGTTTCAAATAAATAAAGGATACTACAGGTGCCTGTTGTTTTCGATAACACGACAATGAATGTGGTGTGCCATGAGTCATTTTTACTATGGTATATGTAGTTCAAATTACACGAATACCCATTATCTCTCAAATATTATATTCATTCATTTTTATTGTTGAAATGTTTGTCTGATAAAAATCGGTCCGGGTTAGCCGGAGTTCCGGGTTATCGGGGGCCGACTTATCGGGGTTCCACTGTATTTGCAAAAAAATTTTCAACCACGAATATCTCAAAAAGTATTCAGTTTTCAAAAAAAAATTATAGAACAGTTTTTGCTTAGAATTAGGTTCTCTAGCGAATACCGTGGTAATTTTAACCAAAAAATTTTCCACCCCTAAGAAGGGGTTCGAACCACCCCCAAGATAAAAGCACACATCGGCATAGGATAGACATTGAATAAGGAGATAAGTAGAGGCTAGGCCCAAAATTTCATTAAAATCCATGCAGTAGGATATAATTTGGAGGTAATATCCTATTCTTGCTTCCATTGACTGGCGTACCCGTGTTGAGCTGCCCCCCCCACTTGCAAAAATTAAAAAACAAATAGCTCTGATTTATGAACTATTTATGAGCTTCCATATTCCGCAAATTAAAAATTTTGAGCTCGTTCCACTGAGCAGGAATTTAATATTTTAGTGGGGGGGGGGTTGACTCAGTCCCCCCACTACTGAAAAATAGGGATATTGAATCGATTTTTGCGGCAGAATTACGAGCTATTTATGAGCTCTTGAAATTGTATAGTTGAGCTCATCCCCTTCACCCCCAAACAACCCTTTAATTGATTTTACTTAAGAGATTCATGCTGAAAAAAATTAAAATATTTAGTATCACGGATATTATTCCAATAGCTTATATATTCTAAGAATAAACTCTTAAATCATGCGCATTTCGATTACTGAGCTACAACCCCTTCGCAAGAAAACCACCCCATTTTCCAGGCTTAAGAGGGAGTTTGTACTTAAAATGCATTAAATTAATTATTTGGCGACTAAATATCGTTTAATAATTTATGAGCTCCCAAAATACGCCCATTATGTCATTAAATTGCAATTTCCTTTGTATAGTGCAGTCACCGAAGGTAAATATCAACTATTACCTTCAATTTCGGTGAACCTTCATCGAGTTTCACGAAAATTGGTGAGTGGTTAGAGGATACCCCAAGAATCAAAGGTGACATGGTGCCACCTTGCGCCTTTATCCTGGGGGGTGGATACCACCCCTTCTCGGGGGTGAAATTTTTTTTATTAAAAATAACTCCACAAATCGATAGACGGACAAAGTATAAGCAGAATTTGTTATATAAAGTTATTAAAATAAAGCAATACTTTTTGAGTTATTAAAGATCAAAGGTTTTAATTACTTATTCGTGAAAGAAATGCATATTTTAAAGCGGTTTTTCGTAAATCACTGAAAAACTGTAAGTTTTTACAAAAAAGTTAATAGAAGTTTAATTCGTATAGCTTATATTCTAAGAATAAACTCTTCAATCACGCGCATTTTGGTTATTGAGCTACAACTCCTTCGCAAGAAAACCACCCTATCTTCCCGGCTTAAGAGAGAATTTTACTTAAAACGAATTAAATTAATTATTTGGCGATTACATATCGTTTAATAATTTATGAGCTCGCAAAATACACGCATTTCAATTATTGAATTGCAATTTTCTTTTTATAGTGCAGTCACTGAAGGTAAAAATCAAAGATGACCTTCGATTTCGGTGAACCTCCATTCATTTTCACGAAAATTGGTGAGTGTATAGAGGATACCTCAACAAACAAAAGTAACATGGTACCAACTTGCAGTTTTAGCCTGGGGTAAATATCACCCCTTCTCGGAGGTGAAAATTACTTTATTAAAAATAACCCCACAAATCGATAGAGGGACAAATTTTAAGCAAAATTTGTTATATAATGTTATTAAAATAAATCAATACTTTTTGAGTTATTAAAGATCAAATATTTTAATTTTTGTGAAAAAAAATTCAAGTTTTATATTAAAGCTATTTTTCATTAATAATCACTCATAAATGTATATTTCACGAAAAATTAAAATTTTTGATCTTTAATAACTCAAAAAGTATTGATTTATTTTAATAACTTTATATAACAAATTCTGCTTATAATTTGTCCTTCTATCGATTTGTGGAGTTATTTTTAATAAAATAATTTTCACCCCCGAGAAGGGGTGGTAACCACCCTCAGGGTAAAGGCGCAAGGTGGCACCATGTCACCTTTGTTTGTTGGGCTATCCTCTAACCGCTAACCACTCACCAATTTTCGTGAAAATCGATGAAGGTTCACCGAAATTGAAGGTAATAGTTGATTTTTACCTTCAGTGACTGCACTATACAAAATAAATTGCAATTTAATGACCTAATGGCGCGTATTTTGGGAGCTAATAAATTATTAAACGATATTTAGTCGCCAAATAATTAATTTAATGCATTTTAAGTACAAACTCTCTCTTAAGCCTGGAAAATGGGGTGGGAGAACTTTTCAGCTGTGCATTTATTTGAAATAATTTTCAGATTTAATAAGTTTGCAACAAACAGCTTGCATTGAAACTAATGTAGAAAAGATAACATATTAATTACCATTTTGTACTATTATTATATATTTTAAATTCCTCAGCTTTCTTTCTACAAAACTGAATATGTCTAAAAACTTCATTAGCATTCAAAATATAAATTCCTAACTTTTAAAATATTCTCAGTAACAATTTACAATACTGCTATGTTCAAAATATACCGATAATAACATCAAAACAATACACGATGAATTTATATTTTTTATATTTACTGTACAAGGAAAGCTTTAAGTCTACAGTGACCAAAAAACAATTAGATATATATTATTAGTTTTCATTTCCATATTAGTCCATGTGTGAGGATTTCTTTGCAGATTCCTGTTCAATAATGTCCCCTTTAAACAAATCAGAATGGTGCCGGGCGACAATTTTTTTAAACAAATTGAAAATTACCCTTTTGCCTCGAAAAATGTATTTTTAGGTTTCTTGAATGATTTTAAACAAAAAAAGGTCTCTTGTCATATTTTTGAAAAGTTGATAGTTTTCGAGCTATAGGTACGCATTTTCGATGCTTGAAAACTCTTAAGTTTCGGTAAAATGATAGTTCTTTTTTGTATAAGATGACCCAAAAACATATTTTCGGGGACAAAAAAGGTGATGTTTTGAATTTGTTAAACAATTTCTGCCCAAAAGTTTCGCCCGGCACCCTTCTGATTTGTTTATAGGGTATATTTCTTAACAAGAATCCGCAAAGAAACCGAAACAGAACAACCAGACACAAGCAGCATTAAATCCGTACCCCGGAAGTGTCATAGGTTTTTGAAACTGACCCTCAGGGAAACTAATTGGTGACCCCTGGCCTAGACTACCTGTTTTTTTCTTGAGTTCTGAAAATACCCCTCTCCCTTCTATTGTAGAATGAACGACTGCATCTAGATCTACATCAGCAGAGGCCAACAATAGTTTTGATCCTCGATTCGCAAATTCCCCTGTCAGCTCAGATAATATTTTACTCATTGCTCTAAGGCCAAATTGAATAGCAAAGGTGATAAGGGGTCTCCTTGTCTAAGTCTAATTCCCAGTTTTTTTTTCTAATATTTGTGGGATCGTACCTACATATTTGATTTATTGGTGATCTTCCTGTACGAAAGCCGCATTGGTAGTCGCCTAGAATACCTTTCGAATACGGAGTGAGCTTCTTTAACAAGATAATTCATCGAATTTTATACGCTTTGCTAATAAGATATATGCCGATATAGCTTCGAAATTGATTTTTTTCTCCTTATAAATGGATATTATATTGCTTCCAATCCATTCCTTTGGCATTTTCTATTGTTGCTATACTCTCAAAATAATATCATAGAATTTTTTATATAAAGCGTTTCTTCCTTTTTTTATTATTTCTCCATTTATATGCCATCATTTCCTGGAACTTTGTGATCTTTAAGAGATGCTATCGCATTTTACTTCTTGAAGTTGTTGCTGGTATTTCCTCATCTGCATAATGGAACGTAATAATAATATTTGCTTTCTCCATATCACTTTCAATATTTAGTAAATTCCGAAAGTATTCCTTCCGTTCGACGATTTCCGTTTCTATAAGGTAAATACATCATTCATAAAAAACTGTTATTATTATTATATTCTACATCATCGCAAACTTTAGCCCTTGTATATGTTATGCAACGTTTACATGTTTTCACAATGTTATTTTCAATCCACCCCAAGCAGACCTTCTTCGCAGTTCTGCGACGACGGGATAAGACCACAATACTGAGTAAATAAACCTGAAGTTATTCGATTTTATAGCATAAACGTTTTTATTCAGAATTTCCAACTCCCCCTCGAATTCATTTGAAACCGATCAAAAGAAGAGTAAAAGCATTTGAATTAAATAAGCGAAGCGAAATAAAATACAATTCTGAGCTTTTTAGCAAAGGGGAGCTGTTTAAATATTAGTTGACATGTTTTTAGAATCGATAGAACTGTGGGAGGGTTATTGTGTGCATATTTATACACACAAATACAAAATAAGAAATAAACTATGGACATTATGCATATCTAAAGTTTAATACTTTTTGATGAAAAGTCAAGTAAAGTTCGTGTATTCTTCTGGCTTAGGTCTAGCGTTATGGTTTTCGGATCAAATTACAGGAGATTAATAAAATAATTTGTTACAAAAGTAAGACAAATGGACAGCATTTTGAGAAAAGATGGAATCAAACAGTAAAGAGAATCAGAAACTGTTGTATGGAGTTTTAAAATCATTGAGAAAAGAAAAAAATCAAGACATAGAAAACATAAACAATAAAACTAGCGAAATTCTCACAGAAGAAAATGAAATAATGAACATATGGAGAGAATATTTCCAACAAATGCTATAAAATCGAAGAAAACAACGTGTTAAACCAAAGAATAGATGATAGTGTAGATCCTAACCATAAATGAACTGCAGGAAGCTATTGCACAAAGCACAAATGAAAAACGGAAAAGCACCAGGGTACGACAGAATTACCGGCGAAATGGTGAAAAAAATGGAGAGATGAACAGATACCAATGGACTAACAGAGGGCTCAGATAGTAACGATTTATGAAAAGGGTGATAGAACGGATTGCAACAACTACAGAGGAATAATACTCTTAAGCACTGCCATGAAAATATACAAAAAAATACCGAACAAAAGAATAACCAGAAAAATTGATAGCACACTCGAATCACAAAGCGGATTCAGAAAAAGCAGAAGATCATGA
Source organism: Diabrotica virgifera virgifera (assembly GCF_917563875.1). Lineage (NCBI taxonomy): Eukaryota > Metazoa > Arthropoda > Insecta > Coleoptera > Chrysomelidae > Diabrotica > Diabrotica virgifera. The sequence continues at coordinate 53,274,951 of NC_065450.1, read as the reverse complement.
TCATGATCATATCGTCGGTATACTGCGAAAACCAGGTAAATGACAAATTTTAAAATATTGAGTTAAGTATACCAAAATTCTCAGCTTTTTACGCTCTACATACAGGTAGAACCCAGTAAATGATACGACTTACCATTCAGCAGATAATTTGTGTGATAAACAAATAAGTTACACATAACCAACTTTTCATTTTCAAGTAAAACAATATATCGCTACTTACTTCCAAAAATTAAAGTTCTGTTGTAACTAAACCCAAGTAAGCGCACATATATTATTTTGCCGGACAACAATATATTTCTACTGCTGTATACCATATTCAGTAAAAAGGTGATAAATGTCTTTAATACATTTTACATGTATATTTTATTAAAATTTCTCATTCATATCGACTGGTAAAATCGATAGTATCGACTATGTTTCTTTGAATGTTCAAGAGGTACAGGTATGTGAGAAGTTTTTTTGTAAGACACTTTGTATATCAGCGTAGTTAATGCAAGATGTAATAAAAATTGATATTCTATGTTGTTATACAGATACGGGCAAACGGGGCAAGCATATACTGTCAAATAAAACAAGCAATGAAAACCGAAAAATTGTGAAGGGTCATATTGAGTCTTTTCCAACCATGGTCCCACATTATATTCGCCAAAGTTCGAAGCGTAGATATTTGGAAAAAAATTTGAGTATAAGGAAAATGTATCAACTTTCTTTATATAAATGCTTGTCAGCTGAAGAAACCGGAAGGTATTAGCGAAATTACATACCTACCGAAGAATATTTTCTAACGACTATAATTTAAGCTTTTTTATCCTAAATAAAATCAATGTTTAGTTTGTAATAAATAATATTTATTAGCCCTATCATATTATGATATGGCTAATACAACTAGAAACAGTTTAGAAACAGACAGCATCAAAAAAAGAAGTATGGAATCTCGAAGAACGAAATGATAAGAAACTCTCTAATCAACAACGGAATTTTGTTTCAATCACCTTCGATCTACAGGGTATACTACAGATTCCAGATTAACTGGGCAATTCATATATTCTTCCCGAAAATTATGGGTCTACAATTTGTGTGTAAATGAAGCTGCATCACCAAATGTAGCTTACCGTTTTGCCTGGTCAGAAATTAACGGTAGACGAAGAAGTTCTGAAATAGAAAGCATTATAATCAACTACTTATCAAAATGTGTCCCAGAATATGTAAGCAAGTGAAATAAGTGTAGTCTCTTATACCTGCGGAGGACAGTATCGTAACATACATTTTTAGAGTCGGGACATTCTTGTATGGAAGTTGACTCTATACATAGCAGCATCTAAAGCGCTAGAAATCAGGTCTATCTATGGTATGCCAGATTACTTGTCTGTTTTTTCAAAATGCAAGGGAAACTAAAAATGTCAAGGTCAGTGATAAAAAAGTATGTATAGAACCGTACAAGTGTAAAGATTTTAAATAAGTACTACGACTTTTATGATTTAAAAAAATTGTCACACACTCTAATTAAAAACCGAACAAAAGACCAAAACGGCGAAAACATAATGTGGTTAAAGATAAAAAGATGAGATTCGTGAAAGAAGGGATAAACAGAATCCATTTCAATTATGACGCGTCACCAAGCTTTATTTCCTTATTGATACTGCACGGCAGTCAACAAGAAAAAAGCAAGCTGGGATATTATATAACTTTATGATAGAACTTAGCCAACTAGTATAGCAAAAAACAGCGATTTTTTTACAGCTATTTGATAAGGGAGTGATACCGGAGGAATATAACAGGTGGTGTCGTATTTTACGATGCCAATGGCATCTTGTCAGATCCTGCTTTCAGTGACTAATCTGACGAGTAATATGCATAGTAGGTAATATTATTTTCTTGTATCTATAACACGTTCAAAATTAATTTGTTTTTTTCTATAAAACTGCCTATCATTTATGTAAATAATATCCACATAACTACAAACAGCTCTGAAGAGAATGTTCAGGGAAAACCAGTTAAATGTTATAATTATCGACTAATCCCTTAAAAACATTGCTATTAACTAGTTAGAGCCTCGTATTCCGATCAGAAAACTACAAAATATTATATTTGGTTTATTATAATTGTTATAAATGTGTTATTTTAAGGGTAACTGATTAATTTAGATTTACAGGTAAAACCAGGTAAGTGACCGCATCTTCATCTTAAATTTAGGTTTAATCAGCTAGGTGTCTTAACTTTTTCAAACTAATGATAGAATATCATTTCTGATATATGCATCTTTCACTGGAATACCGAATATCAAACACAAGTGGTCCTCTTAATTCAAAATAAAGCACTAAACTTTAAAAACGTTTTTTCTCGGCTTTGGTATTTCGGCATTTACGTGGTTTTCGCAGTATACCGACGATATATTTACCATCAAACAAATAATAGAAAAATACCAGCAACAGGTAAAAAGATGTATATGGCGTACATAGACCTTAAAAATGCTTTTGACACGGTACCAAAGCAAAAATTATGGAAAATATTAGAGAAGAGACGTATTAGTAACAAAATAATAAGGGTAGTTACCAAAAAATTTACAACGACAATATGAACTATGTCATCAGTCAAAAGAGAACAGCAAAACCATATTAAATTATGTACTACAAATGAGGGTCTGAGGCAAGGAGGAGGATTAAGTCCAACATTATTTATAATTTACATAAGTAAGATAATTAAAGAATGTAATGAAAAACTGTAAAAGTGAAAGAAATGCATGTGGTTTATAGAAATTTAAGACGAGTAGACATTTCAGAAGAATTCGCTGACGACGTCGTCTTATTGGCCGAAAATGAGAAACAACTACAAAGAAATATGGAAATATGGCATGAAATATGTACTAAAAAATATGAAGTGACAATAAAAATAAAACAAAAGTTATGGTCACGGGAGAAAATAAAGATGAAGAAAAAATAGACATAAAAAGGGAAAAAGTAAATATAAAACAAGCACGAATATTCCAATACTTAGGAGTAGAATTATAATGAGCAATAAATTCATAAATAAAAAAGAAATAACAAGAACAACAGAAATTAATGTGTTAAAGTCAATAATATATTAAAATGAACAAGTTGATAAAGCAGCTAAAGAAAGCATACAGTTGGGAGATGTTACATCCTTATTAACATTAGATGAGAAAATAAATCTAGCCAAGGATAATGTATATCAAAAATGGTCTAAACAATACAGATATTTGAAAAAATGCACAAGATATACATTGCAGAACCTGACATTCGAAAAAACTAACATGAACTAATCGTACATTAAAAAAAGTAATCTTTAAACATCATTTGGATTCATGTTTTTAACATTATCGAATAATTAGGTAAAGGGAAATTTCAGTGGAAGTTCTCCTTATATGATTGACTTATTCTTCCAATGCAAGGAACATATTGTTAAAATAAATGGGGTTAAATAAAAGAAAAACTTCCACAAGGGTTATTATATTTCCCATCATCAATATGTATTACTTGTTTTGTTGGTTTTAAATATTCTCTGGTTGTTTATAAAATATCCTGTTGAATTTTGTTCCATTGTTCATCATATTATCTTCTCTTTATTTCCAGTAATAACTTACAGGAAGAAGAGAAGTTACAGAGAAGGAATAAGATACAGAGAAGAGGCACATGTTAAAATTTTAAATTTCTTACAGAAAATATTGTAACTATGGTAAACATAAGTGTCAAAATAATAGAAGTTGTTATTTTTTTCTTAATTCAAGAAAATGAATATTTCACGAGACATACGGTAAACTATAAACATATTTTATAAAAATAGCGAGACACTTCCACAAAATTTTTTTCGTTATCTAAATCTAAGAACTTCATAAAAATAACTTTTAATGCACTTTGTCTCCCGCCTTTTATCCTGCTCGTATTTTTCTAAAATGTCCAACGACTAGTACGATATACCCTTAAAAAGTAACAAAGATTCAAGGGGAGGAATTCCATTCGGCCTCACACTTTGGGGCCCTTATCGCGCCTGGGCAGCGTTTTTCAGCCTAACTAGTCTTGAGGACATAGAAAGGACTCCTTTTAGTCCTCTATTCTGATCTCTCGCATTATCCTACAGTGTGTGCATTTACTGATAACGCTACCTCTTGTCTCATTTCTCTTCACGTCCTTCACTTAAAATCTCAAAATGGCGGAAACGACGGAGAGGACTTTTAGTTAATAACTTTTTATAGGGTGAATGTCGAAAATGTACAATCAAAATAAAAAAAAAATGGGAAATAAATTTACAAACATGTTGTTTCGAAACGAATCATAGGCCTTTGAAAGCTAAGGATATTTTATGCGTTGTCTGTAAAAAATATTGTACAGCTGTGGCCATTGAATAGTTTTTAACTCGTTTAAACGCACCTTCTACGTCAAAGTAACATTAACAGTGGCGGACCCAGAATAAGTTGAATAAAATTAAAAATCTTTCGTTTGTGGACCGAGGCTGGCGGCCTGAATTTTAATTGTTCAGAGAGCATCAAATATGCGCTCTCTGACGAAACCCAATTAAGGGTAGAAACTAGTAAGAGTGCTTTTGGCGGTCTCTGAAATAACTAAAGTAAGACAGCTCTTGTTTAGGTTCACAGCGAAATGATTATTATATACATATTCGGTTTCATAACGTCTTACGACGTTGTCCGACTCCCAAACGCCACTGTATTCTGTCCTGAACTCCTAACTCCCAGATTCCAACTCTGTGGTGGTCTTCCTCGTTTTTTTCTTCTCTGGGGGTTGCCACATCATAGTTTTTTTAGGCAATCTTTCGTCCCCCATTCGGCTCACATGCCCATACCATATGAGCTGTTTTCTCTCAATATCCTCAACTATAGTACCCTCTTCACCCATTTGTTGTTTTATTACTTCATTCCTTATTCTTTCGGCTCTTGATATTCTCATCGATCTTCTGATGGCATCCATTTCCGTGGCTTCGACCTTTTTCTTATACAGTGCTAGTCAAAAGTCCGTACCCCCCCTCGTATCTTTTGAACGGTTATACCTATAATAGTGAAATTTGGAGGGAGGAAATAAACAAACGTAAGCTCCTTAACTAGTCATGACAGGTGACGTAATAGTGACAGATGACGTTACAGAGCCACTGTGACCGATAATTTTAAATAGGACCTTATGGCAAGTGATACCCCGTTTGAAAGGTATTCAAAATACCTATTCAGTCATACTAATTTTTTTGGGTTTTAGTTGATTTTGATTTTGGTGAATAAATTAAATACATGTAATATTGTAGTTTCGCTAGTTTCGCATTTAATTAATAAAAATTCAAATGTCCGTCTATGGTTTTTTTGTCAAAAATGTTGACGTTTTTCAATTCTCTAGTAGTTTTTACGTCAGCGTCAACCTTTTTGACAAGTAATCATATGCGGAATTTTGAATTTTTATTAATTAAATGCGAACTACAATTTTAAATTTATTTCATTTATTCATCAAAATTAGCTTAAACTCAAACAAAATTAGTATGACTGAATAGGTATTTTCAATACCTTTCAAACGAGGTATCACTTGCCATAAGGTCCCATTTAAAATTATCTGTCACAGTGGCGCTGTAAAGTCATCTGTCATAATTACGTCACCTGTCATGACTAGTTAAGAAGCTTACGTCCGTTTATTTCCTCCCTCCAAATTTCACTATTATAGGTATAACCATTCAAAAGATACGAGCGGGGGTACGGACTTTTGACTAGCACTGTATGTATTTCTCTGTTATTCTCCATGGCTCCATAAAGTAGGCTAGTTTTAACCATTGTCTCATATATGTTCCATTTTCTTTTCTTTGATATTTCTTTACTCCATAGAACTCCGTTTAGACATGCTATAGCTCTTCGTACTTGTATGATTCCATGTTCTATTTCTCGTTCGTCTTTTCCACTACGGTCGAAAATGACGCCCAGGTATTTATATTCGTCACATGGATTTACTTTTTATTGTCGAATGATTATTGCGAAATGATTATTTATTGTTTTTATTACTTCTACTCCTATTTTAAGTATTGAAAACTAATCTTTGTTGGAATTTTACCGTGCTGGACAGGAGGGTAGTCAGATGCAACTTGATAGATATCCCTCGGCCTCCTTAGCTCCGGCAATTCGTTGGTTGGCAAATTTCTGAAGCCACGAATGGTGTAACCAGAAGATTAGTTCTGATAAAGTTTTATTTTCAATATTTTTAATATTAAAAAAATATTAAAAATATTGAAAATAAAACTTTCGTTCACAAAAAATTTTGTTTATGTTGCTAGGTAAAAAATTCTTTTAATAATTTAATTCTTCATTTAACCCGTTGACGGGTATTTTCATATTAAAATGACATACTTATAGATGTATAATTGGCTGGCGATTTTACAATACTCTAAAACAGGGGTTCCCAAACTGGGGGGCGCGAGACAAGTTGAACATTAAATTAAATTTAGTTATTTTTCTAAAATTCAAAATTAACCGCTTGTTAATTTGTGTCTGGTAACGCAGAGTAAGCAAAAGTTATCTCAAATACCTCTTTTTGACAACACTGTGAAACGCCGCATTGATGATAGGACCGAAGACATACAAAACCAGGTAGTTGATGCAGTAAAATAATCGCCATTTTTCGCTATTCAGCTAGACTAGAGTACTGACATAGCACAATGTTATCAGTTAATTGTTTATGTTCGGTATATTCAAAACGAAAGAATGAAAGACGAGCTACTTTTTTCTACAGAGTGGGAGAGTGAAGACCACGACAAAAGCTATTAATGTTATGAAAGCAGTGTGAGAGTTTTTTGACAAACATGACAAACTCTCTTGGCAAAAACTGATCAGTTTATGTACAGATGGCGCACCTTCAATGCTTGGTTTTCGCTCAGGCTATTTGCCATTAGTAATAGAGAAAAATGCTGATGTGATTGGGATACATTGTTTTATACATCGACAAGCCTTGGCAGCAAAAACCCTTCCAAATGAACTTATGGCTGTTTTAAAGTTGTGTATTAAATAGTGAAGTACATAAAAAAAACAGTGCTTTGAATACTCGACTGTTTAAAACTCTTTGTGAAGATTTAAAAAGGGATCACAAAACACTACTACTTCATACAGAAGCACGATGGCTCTCAAAAGGAAATATTTTGGTAAGATTATTTGACCTTTGAGATGAAGTAATCACATGGGAACATCAAAAGCAAAATGAGCTAAACATGACCTTCAAAAAACATTGTACCCAAGTAATATTGGCTTATTTGTCAGACATCTTTGACTCGTTGAACAGCCTTAACCTAAAACTGCAGGGTGGAGACTCAAATATAGTAGTTACTCATTGTGATGGAGGCTTAGTTACTCAACTTTGGAGGCGTAAAATATCAGCAAACCCCTGAAATTATTCAAATTTGTCTAAAGTAGAGCTAATCTCAGAAGAAACCCGCTTCATGAATATTTATGAAGGATCAAGTTTGAAAATCGAAATATCAAATCATTTGGAGAGCCTAATTGAAGAGTTCCAGAAATACTTCCCAAACACTTGTGACAATTTTATTTACAGAATGTCAAAATAGACTCCCTGCCTGAGTCACTTCAAGAAGATGCTTTGCAAATAAATCCAAATGATTTTTTGCATGATTCCTCTGCCAAATACTTTGTTATAATGGCCAAACCTTCATTTTGGTTAAAATATTTCAAAGTGTATCTTAGTGTATCACGGGAAGCTCTTCATTTATATTTGCCTTTTTCAAGTAACTATTTGTGCGATTTTCAACACTTATGGCAATTAAAACAAAGTATCGGAATAAACTTGATGTTGCTAGTGACTTGTGTTGGGCACTTACTAAAACTCAGCCACGAAATAAAATGCAAGCACATCCATCTCACTAACCAACCTAATCTATTTTTCTTTTATTAATAATTTTTGTATTTTATGGAAACTGATATTGTTGTATCTCATGGCAGAATAATTAAATGTTTTGTTTTCAAGCTAATAATTATTTGTTTTTGTTTTGTTCCTATTTAGGCGCATACAATTTATTGTAAAGGAGGGGGGCGCGAGAAGCTTTCATTTCAACAAAAGGGGGCGTGGTACAAAAAAGTTTAGGAAACCCCTGCTTTAAAAAATAACAAATCAATGATGCAAATAAAGATAATTTGGCACAAACGTAATCGATCCTGATAGTAGGTACGTTCACAATATCAACGGGTAAAATGACAATTGTAATGTCTAGGTTAGTATTTTCAGCGACGTAAATATAAATATTTTATGTCATTTGTATATTCGGACATTGTATAGCGAAATTTGATTTTATATTTATTTATTTTTACATTAAAAATATTTTAGGTATTAATATTTTGGCAAACATTTGTATAAATATTGATGTTTATGTAAATATAAATATTCTGACAACTGTCAGATTTAACTAAAATGTCATGCCATTAGTGACGATCAAAACAAGAACAAGACCAAGACCAGGCTAGTCTTGGTCTTGGTCTTGTTCTTGCAAGCTTGGTCTTGGTCTTATTCTTGCAGCTAAAAGGTAGTCTTGGTCTTGGTCTTGGTCTTGCACTAGCTGGTGTTGCTGCAAGAGTCTTGCTGCAAGAGTGTTGCTGGTCTTGCTTTTTTGGTAGTAATAATTTGAACCAAACCATTTCGAATAAAATGTACATTGAAATAAATATAGATGTGAAGAATGAAACTCTATTTTTTGCTTTAAAATTTTAAAAGCATGTAGAATGTAGTTACAAACGGATACCAATTTTAACATTATACATTCACCTAATCATTTCATTAAAAAGTATGTTTCAAATATAAAGGTTTATTTTCAAATTTCAATTTTTATTTGAATTGAGACACAACCTGCTTTTTATACATTCAATAGCATATGATATAAAAGAAAAAAAAAGTGAAAAAAAAGAAGAAAAAAGGAAAAGTTATTAGTTACATTTTATTTTATTTGGAGGAAATACGCGATTTATTTAATTATACATACTTATATACAAGGTAAAAGCAAAACTGTGTTTTTAATGTGGAGAAAATTTAAAAAAACCTTTAATTTTAACCAGTTGTAAAATTCCTATTGAAATGATGTATCGAACGTGAACACCGATTTCTCATTAAAAAAAAATTATTTTCAGTTCATCTTGAACATACATTGAACGTGTAACCTATAAAGTTTGTACATATACTTAGTAAACATTCTGCATATACAGGGTGTCTGTATAGTGTGACAAAGCTCGATATCTTGGAAACTGTTCATAATAGAGAATAACTAAAAATAGAAAAATTAAAGAATATCATTTTCCGAAAAATCCAGTATCACTAAAAAAAAATTTCATTATTTTTAGCTTTTAAGTTCCAATTAAAAACAAATATGGCTGAAAATCTATTATACTGGAAACTGTTGAACTGTCATACGAATAATTTTATTTCTGTTTCTACATATACGGTTTTTTAAATATCATTTTTGGGTACTACAGAAACGACGTCATCAGTATTCTTTTCATAAATTGTGTTCTTATACGACAGTCTAATACGGAGCATTTTTTTTTAAGTTCGATTGTGCTCCCCTTTTTTTTGACGTTCGATTTCTTTTTTTGTTATTTGAGTGGCCTGCTTACGTTAAATACCCTGTACTTACTGTTGTAAAATTATAAGATAACGCTAGAAAAGTTAGAAGAGGAACGTTAAAACCAATTCCCCTTAATCTGTTTTACTACCGATCAAAGTATATATCAAAATTACCCTATCTATAATTACATTTTTTGTCTTACAAGTAATTTCAATTGTCCTTGAACTGTCGCCGTTTGAAAACTTGCCTTCTGGACACTTTGAAGGTTGAGAAAATGCAAACCGTTTGACTTAATCAAAACGACTTAAAAATATAACCAAAATAATATGTATTTTAAAAATTCTATATTGTTTAAGGTTTATTACAATGTCAGTATATATTATTGAACTAAAAAAATAAAGTTAAATAATAAAAAACCAATTTCGCAAAAAAGTGCAAGAGTCTTGCAAGGTTCGGCCTTGGTCTTGGTCTTGGTCTTGGTCTTGGTCTTGAATACCTGGTCTAGGTCTTGGTCTTGCAAACCAAAAGGCGGTCTTGGTCTTGGTCTTGGTCTTGCTGCAAGACCAAGACCAAGACCGCCAGACCAAGACCAGCCTCGCTCATCACTACATGCCATGATTTGGGACATTATTAAAACCTTATATGACGTTAAAATTAATGATGCACTGAAAAAAGAGTTTGAGATGAACTGTACACTTTGTAGGGGAGGAAAGTATGCTAAATGTGCAGTCACTCGAGCGTTATGGAGACCTATTGGGTTGTGAAGATTTGGTCCTAAAATCAAAAAAAGTTAAGTTTTCCATTTTAGTGGCGACTTTCCATTTTTTAATTTAATTTTCCATTTCCAACAATTGTTTTTATCAATTATAGCGCCATCTATCCATAATTCGAAAAAATGTCTCGAATAAAAGTTACTTATTCTTACGTAAGGAATCCAAATCTGCAATAAAAAGGGGGCTCCTATTTAAGATTTTAAAGTAACCCCCCCACCTCTGTGGGAGATCGTGTTTGGTGCCATTCGATAGATTTTTCAAAAATACTGAACACCTGTTATTTTTGAGTTTTTCGATATAATGTTCATTTCGCAAAATATCGCGGGGTTTGTATTTAAATTTTTAAATTTACCCCATACTCCTGTCGTTCATTTCGCGAAATATTCGCTTTTTTCTTGGGAAATTTTATGACTCACCCATTTCCTTTCGGCCCGCTTTATATCGTCATATTTTTAAAAATATACACTGTTTTGCATGTGCTTAACTTACCTTATCTTAATCGACGATTTCGAATTTTTCTAAGGATAGATTTTTTTCGCCCCCCCCCTTAACGAACTCTCCTCTATTAAGAGCCAATATATGGTAGATGTACATTTTTACAGGGTACAAGGTTTTTCCCCATGTGATAATCTGACGCGCTCCAGTAACTGCAAAAAGCCCCGCTTGGGCTCCCCTACCACCTGTGTTTTCGCCGTAATCTGATCCAACACTAATGAAAAAATTCAGACTAAGCATGAAGTGTTTGTATGTACCATCTTAATTTTACATAAAATTTATCAGTCTCTCCCACAGCTCTCCTAGCACTAGTTGGTACTCCCTCATAATCTCTCAAAATCTTAGCATAGTCACTGGAAAGTTCTTTCTTACTGAGTGGCCACCGCAGAATCAATCTCTCGAGGAACTCTGCCATATACTTTCTCAAGATCATTGAATAACAAGAGCGTTTGTTTCTTTACTCCCGTATTTTTCCGTCAGCTGCCTTATAATGAAAAGTGCATCTGTTGTTGATGTACCTTCGATAAAACCAGACTGATTATCGAATATTTCGGTTTCTTTACGTATTCGTCTATCAACTTCACTCTTTTGTTATGAAATACCAAATAACAAATCATCTCATTTTAGTTCTGAAAGATTTATAGTCCCCCAGGACCAACAGTAGTGTTCGAAAATAGAAGCTATCGAAATGTGATTATTGCAAACTATTTAACTGAATACTAAAAATCGTTTTATGGTTGATTTTTTACAGCCCTCTTTCATAATTTTCTCCCTTGTCAATATCTGAAACAGTTCATTCGGTTTTTTAAATTGAGGTTGGGGGAAAAAGACTATATTTTAAGTGAAAAAGCTTTATAAAACCATGAATTATGATTGCTTGACTCCCCGAAATAATTTAATATATTTATGTCCTGCCTTCATCCCTGCGCGTCTCCTTCTATTTCTAAGCTATCTCTTTCTCGATAAGGTCAATAATTTCGTTATTTATTACTCAGTTTCGCATTTCCGTTTCCTTATTTATTATTTAAACTTTCTGGAAGTCGGCAATATTCATCACAAGTAGGAAGTTAATAATAAAAATAAATTTGTTGGAAAGAATTTTAGCACACTGGATAGAAGTTATTATACATGTTTGGATTTCATCATAAGCTATTTCTAGTGATTTATAAAATATTCAGTATTTAGTAATTACACGAGAGCTCTATAATTATCGATTTGTATCCCGTGTCACACTGTGACAATTTTAATTTCACGACCCGAAGCTGATGAAGGTGAAATTATGTCAAAGTGTCACGAGAAAACAACAAATTGATAATTTTTAAGAGTTTGAGTGTAATTTGATAAGATTATTTCATGAATAAAACTGTTTTTTAAAACATTTCATTTTAACTAATGTTTTATTGATATCTTCGTCTGAATATTTGCTAATCCTGTTCCTGGTGTTGTTCTCTTTGACAACTTGTAAAACATGAATTGTCATTAATGTCACTGAATGTTAATTTTTTTCGTAGCAACGAAGGGCATCTGACGTAATACTAGACGACGGGAAATTATCAAAAATTATCAGGTATAATATCACAAGAGAGTGAGAATAAATTGAAAATAATGCGACAGTTTTTCGAAAATTTGTTGTCTGGCAATAGACACGAGAGCCCGCAGGGCTCGAGTGGCTATTGCCCAATGACAACAAATTTGAGTAAAAATGAAGCACTATTTTCTTATTTATTCTTACTGTCGTGTGATATTCGTAAGATTATTTTTTAATACGTATATTATGGATATTTTCTTAAATGTGACAGTTGTCAAAACTAGGAAGTTGGTTGCCATTAAACAGAAACAATCTACTTAAAAAAATTCTATCGGTAATTTTCTACAGTAGATAATTCTCAGTAGTAATTGCACAAGAGCTCTAAAATTCTATATTAATTTTAGAGATCGAGTGCAATTTGTTGCGATTATTTCATGAATAAAACTGTTCAAAACCAAAATCTTATTGTAATTTATTTATGTAAGTACAAATTAATACTGTTAAACACACAGTTGATATAAAATATTTTACGGTTGAAAGTCATCACTTTTATAACTTTTAAAACATTAATTGTCATTAATGTCACTGAATGTATTTTTTCTTAGCAACGAAGGGCATCTGACGTAATATACTTGACGACGGGATATTATCAAAAATTATCACCTTAATTTGCATTTCTGTAGCTTTCTATTGGTCAGAATCTCCTTATGAATGAAATAATCAGTATAATTTTAATCTGATTAGACAGAATTAAACACGTGATCAAATATCTTACTATACGATTGGAAGTTAAAATCATGAAAAAATAATAGCTGTAATTTTTATTTCTCTAGTTTTCTATTGTTCAGAATCTATATGTATGAAATAATCAGAAAAATATCTATTTTTCATCTAATTCTCATCCAAAAAATTTGAAACCTATGAAGGATTATGACAAGGAGACCCACTATCAACAACGGCATTTAATCTTACATTGTAAGGAATAATCAGGAAAAGCGGAATAAACATGCAAGAAACGATATATTTAAAAACGGCCACCAACTCATAGATTTGCAGATGATCTGACACTATTAGCAATAATCAAGAAAGAACTACAATGAAACATCTAATGAAGTCAAAACTTCTTTAATGAGGTGCAAAAATCCAGATATATAAGACCATAATACGACCAGCAATCGCGTATGGAAGCGAAACATGGACGCTAACAAAAAGGGAAGTAAATAAATTGCTGGTGTGTGAACGTAAAATCCTTCGAATGATATATGGCCCTTGCAGAGACAGTGTGACAAACGAATGGAGGCGCAGATACGATAACGAGCTAGAGTCTCTATTCGGAAAAGAAAATCTAGTCAGATATATAAAGGCTAATAGACTCAGATGGGCAGGGCATGTGATACGCAGTAACGACAATCGCCTTATAAACAATGTTCTCTGGTAAAGGCCAGATGGAAGAAGGTCTGTAGGGCGGCCTAGAAAAAGGTAAAAAGATGCAGTCAAATAAGATCTAGAGAAAAAGGGAGTGCGACAATGGGAATTAGCGGCGACCGACAACCATGGAAGGCAATAGTAAACGCGGCAAAGACTCACGAAGAGTTGTAGCGCCATTGATGATGATGATGATGAAGAAAGAACTAGAAAAGTTATGAAAAACATAATAATAGAAGCCAAAAAATTGGAACTTAACATAAATGAAGAAAAGACAAAGTATGTGACAATGGGAGAGATACAAAAAGAAAAAGAAAATAACATCATATTACAAATAGATGGAGAGAAAACATACTCGTTCAAAAGAGTCAAGGAAATTAATTAGCTGGGAGCCAAAATAGATGAAAATGACAAGAATAGCTAAAGGAAATAAAAAGTATGGAGTATTGCGAACATTAACGAAGTCCAAATACTTATCAAAAATCGGAATTTATAAGACTGTTATCAGACCTACAGTTACATATGCATGCGAAACATTGGTGCTGAAAAAGTCAGAAACATACCATTGGGAAAGATGGAAGAGAAAAATGCAAAAAGCAATATATGGAGGTGTGAAAATAGAAGACCAGTGGAGAAGAAAAAATAATAAATAATTGGAAGAACTGTATAAAGGGCCAACGATAATGATGACGATCAAAGCACAGAGAATACGATATTTGGAGCACATCGAAAGAATGGGAAGTAAAATAATGCCAAAAATGGTACTCTCACGAAGACCAATACAAAAGAGAAGGAAAGGCAGGCTAAGAAAAAGATGGCAGGACAGTGTGTACGAAGACATGAGGAAAAGTGACATTGAGAGATGGAAAGAACTAGCATTGGACACAAGGGGATGGAGGGAGGTGGTGAAGGAGTGTATAAAAAGACTGAAGTGTAATTAAATAAAATTTATAAGACTAATATACATATTTTGATTTCATCGTATGCAATTTGCAGTCATCTATAATATATATTCTATAATAATATAAAATAATGCAAATGTTGAATAAAATCCACAACAATATGTTGAATACAACTTGCTTCAGCTGATTATGCAAGGAAAGATTCCAGGAAAGAGAAGAAATGAACTTTACTTTTCAGAGCAGCCGTCTCTAAAGTCTGAATAGCTATAATGATTGCCGACCTCCGGCGCGAAGGTGGCACATAAAGATGAAAAAGAATATAAAATATTTAGAAACATATCTATTTTCGTCTCTTTTAATCTTTTTGTATTGAAAATCGTGGATATAGAATTTTTTTTTGTTAAGATCTAGAACGAGGACCCTCAAAGAACAGTTGGATACAATCGGCTTCATCAGCATCTTCTTCAGGCCAAATAAAGAAATGACGAGATAAGGAAAAGGATGGGAATTTAAACAATAATAACAGCATTCAAACAACCAACACACTGAGATCTATTGTGTCCAAAACTAAATCAAACAACACACAGAAGATATTAAAGAACTGCAATTATAAAATATCTTAGGAATGCAACAATTTTCATGTGGGAGCAACCTCAAGACCACTAGCCCAATAAATGACCGTTTTGGAGTGTAATTTCCAGGGGCAACTCCGAATGGCATGAAAATTTGGGTTTATGTTCTACTACCCTCCACTTCAAAGTTGAATTTGTGCCGTTGGTTGCTTTTACTTGGGGGGTGACATTTACCCCCTCTCGGGGGGTGAAAAACGCGTGTTTAAAATAAGGCCGGAAATGGATCAATTGACTAATTTTAAGCACCTTTTGTTCTATAAAGTTTTTTACTTAAGTCAATACTTTTCGAGTTATTCACGATTAAAAATGTTGATTTTTCGACAAAAAAACTACGTTTTCAGACGGTTTTCCCAAATAACTCAAAAAGTAAATATTTTATCGAAAATAGTGTTTTCAGCAAAAGTGTATCTTATAAAAAAACGAAAAAAATGGTGTACCAGTAAAGTCCACAAATTGAGTAGAAGCAAAGTTGTAGCTCATGAAAAATACGTTCTTATTCGTCTAATTTCAAATCGAATAATTCAACGCGAGATCACCGAAGAAAGAAGCACTTTTCGGGAAAACCTTATTAACATTTTTAAAGTATCTAAAAAAAGGTTATTACTTGTTTTTTACAAAAGTTTACAGCATCAAAAATAAACGAGTTACACTGAAAAAAAAAGTTGGCCCCTTTTTTTGGTAAAAAAAATCGTGAAACGTCCCTCTATTTAGCACCCCAAATGAAATTAATAGTTTGGCTTTACCATTTATTTTAACTCTATGTGTATTGTTTATATGATCTGTAAGTTTGATTGGTTTGAAGTGCTTATTTTTGAAAACATTTGGTTTTATAATAAAAAAAAAATTTCTAAAATTTTTTGAAAAATTTCATTTTTTCCAAATAACTTAAAAAGTATTAGTGATAAGAAAAATCTTAAAGAGTAAAAAAATGTAGGTTTTGCTATTATAAATATGCTAGTTTCATTTTGTTTCTCCGTAAGACAAAAATTGGTTAATATATGGCTGTTCAAAATTTGCATACACTCGTGATTAGTGACCCATTCAAGCTTTTTCAACTATAACCCTTTCAAAAATAAACACTTTAAACCGGTGAGACTGACAGATCATATAAAAAATAGATATGCAAGTAAATTGTTTGTAAAGCGGCAGCGATTAATTTCATTTGGGGAGCTAAACACGGGGAGATTTTCATGATTTTTTACAAAAAAAAAAGAGGGCCAACTTTATTTTGAGCGTTAACTCACTTATTTTTAATGCTAAAAACTTTTGTTAACAATTAAAACAAAGCTTTTTATAAACACTTTAAAAAAGTTTAAATGGGTTTTTCCCGAAAAGTGCTTAATTTTTCGGTGATTTCACCTTGAAATATTCGATTTGGAATTAGACGAATAAAAACGTATTTTTTATGAGCTACAACTTTGTTTTTATTTGATTGATAGACTTTACCGATACACCATTTTTTTCGGTTTTTTATAAGCTACACTTCGGCTAAGGATATTTTTTTCGATAAAATATTTACTTTTTGAGTTATTTGCGAAAAACCGTCCGAAAACGTAGTTTTTTTTGTCGAAAAATCAACATTTTCAATAGCAAATAACTCGAAAAGTATTGCCTTACGTAAGAAACTCTATAGGACAAAAGTTGCTTAAAATCAGTCAATTTATCCATTTCCGGTCTTATCCTGAACGTATGTTTTTTCACCCCCGAGAAGGGGTGACTGTCACCCCCCAAGTAAAAGCAACCAACGGCACAATTTCAACTTTGAAGTGGAGGGTAAGTAGAACCTAAATCCAAATCTTCATGCAATTCGGAGTTGCCCCTGAAAATTACACGGTATCGCCGCATTTCCCGTTCATTTACTGGGTTACACTAAGTGTTAGGAAAAACTAGTAAAAATTAATCTTATCTCAAAAACACAGACTTTGACAGATCCCAGATATGCAAACATACCTGGAAAGATGAGCAAGTAATACAATGGACATAAGTATCAATAGTCATGAAAGAAACAAACCGTAAAAAGAGAAAAGCAGCAAAAATGTGTAGCAAACTCATCAAGAGAATGCGGCAAGCTCTATTTACCAATACTAAAAGAAGAATTCAGCAGTAAGGATATACCAACAATAATGGGTTAATAGAAGAGCGGAGATAGATCACCTACAATTAACTACATACGCACATAAAGACCAGAATTTAATATCATCACGAGCGTACAATATCACTCTGAGAATTCGTATTAAGTAGTAAACAGGGTGGTGAATAGTAAAACGGGCCATAGGAAACTCAATGTAAAATTCGAAACTGTTAAATTCCTGATTCCCTAATTATGTTACTTCAAAGGTCATGAGAAGCTATTTGTAGAGGATTAAAATCTGTATTAAAAACAAAAGTAACAAGCTGAAAATGCGAGCATTATCATAACGAAAACTTTGTTTATTTACGTATTTTAATTCATAATATGGAAAATTGCTATTATGAAAAGTAGTTTAGAATTAATAATTATGTTTTAATGTGCAATTATATCATTCTAATTTAAATGTTATGAACTATAAAGGTAGTTTACTCTTGATCGAAATTCATATTTTTTTAATACCGCGTATAAAATTTTATATTTGATGGTTGCATCATAAATCTTAGAATATGAAGATATTTTTATGAAGAATAACTTTTCTTCGTAAAATTAAAAATAAAAGAGTTATAAATTAAAATGTTGTTGGTATCCATAATTTGAGAAAAATCTTCAAATATTTTTTTCCATTATTATTAAAAGGATGTAATTGCACATATCAGACCATAATTTTTTATACCAAACAATATTATTTCATATACTGTCGGTTCGCTAAACTCAGACACAACTGGCTAGTGATTTTAGTCAATAATTTTGTCAATTTGGCAAAAAAAATGATTACTGATTACTTAATAATTACTAAATAATTAGTAATTTTGCCAATTTTGGCAAAATTCGCAAAAAACAAAAAAATTACCTACTAAAATCACTAGCCAGTTGTGTCGAGTTTAGCGAACCGACTATATTTTAATTTCATAGCAAATGGAACAGTCCATTTATCATAAAGGAGAGGCCGTATACTCGTATAAACCCTTTTAAAGCTGTTAATAAATTATTGCTTTTAAAATATACTCAAATTGTATTTTTGAACATCTAATTTATTTTATTTAAAAATTAAATTCACTATCAAATGTCATTGATGATTTATTAATATTTAATTTAAAATTTAGTTTGACATTCACGAAGTGTCAAACTCAAATGTAAATAACCTATGATTTGCTTAACAAATAGAGATTAAAAAACTAGCCTACTTAATAGCAACGATTTCAGCTGAACGTGTAGTGTGTCGGAAGAAAATAAAACGATTATGACGTCACATTTTAGACTTTGAGGTCGATTATCTCGAAGACGGTTAGAAATATCGAAATACCGTTTTCAGATTTGCATTCAGAAGAAAAAACTACATAAGAATCCATCGATAAATCTGGTCTGAGTATTGCAGGAGCGGCAACGCAATAACACACACACACACACTTTTACGAATTTATAAATGAAATGGGTTTGTTGAAAATGGTTCTACGATTTAAACACATTCCAAAATTTTGAAAAATACCTACATTTGCCACAGTTGTGTGTAAAAGTTAGGCCCACGTTATTATTTAACTGATTGTTCGCACACTATTGACTGAATAAATGGTCTTTATCAACGAAAACTTTTCGTTTATAAATTCGCAAAAGTGTGTGTGTTATTGCGTTGCCGCTCCTGAAATATCTTGAGGCCACCTAGCGATGGATTCCTATGTAGTTTTGTCTTCTGAATCCAAATCTGAAAACGGCATTCGGAAGCGTCATTGTGACGTCACAAGCCTCCTTTAAATTGTCATTTTCTTCCGACATAGAAACGTCAACTCTACTTTGTTTTCGTTTGACGCAACTAAACGTCAACATAAAATTGAAATGTCAGATAAACAAATTTTATTTATTTATGTTAATGTAATGTTAAATTACAGTTCACTATTTTCAAGGAAAACTGTTTATTTTGTATTTATTTATTTATATTAGATATAAAATCTATATTATACGAGGTATGTAATAAAATATGAAGTTCGATCAAGATTAAAGTATCTTTATTTTTCACAATATTGAAAAGTGTTATTATAAAAAGTTGTTTGGAGTTAAAAACTATGTTCTAATATGCAATTATTACTTGTACATCCTTTTAAAGATAAAAAAAATATTTGAAAATTTTTCTTAAATTACGGATACCAATATCATTTTCATTCATAACTCTTTTATTATTAATTTTACGAAGAAAAGTTATTCATAAAAAGATCTGCATGGTCTAAAATCTAAGATGCAATCATCATATGTTGAGTCCGCGAGTTTTTACTCGTGCGTCATTAATACCTGGTGAGATCAAACACATACTCTTTATTTGGCATCATTCTCTTGCACGCATGAAATTAATGACAAACCAGCTGCCGCCTGTTATTTAAGTAAAAACACATGTTATTTTTATGAACGTTTAAGACTCAGTGTATTGAAAAGAGATAGGTACAAAGAAAGACGATTGGGGATGTCTTCATATATTTTAAGTACAATTTCTGACGTTTTGGTTTGTTTACTTTTGTGGCTGTCAGTTTGTTGAATTTTTTGCTCTTATTCTGTCGAGTTTTTGCATTTTGAAGTTTTTTATAGTATACAAACAGTAGTTTTCACAACTAATTTTATATTGGAGTTAGAAATTTTGTGATAAGTTTAAGATATTTTATTTATTTTAAGATAAATTTTGAGGACGTACAAAGCTAACCTCATTTTTCACACAGTTGAATGCTTGTGTTTAAGGTTCCGCCAAAGTGAATAAAATATTAAAAAGAAAATATGTTATTGAATTTTTTCATAAATTGTTTATTTATTTATTAATCAATGATAATAAAATAATTTATTAAGCTACTTCAAATGTAGCTGTAATGATGCACCAAAATTTTAAAAGAAAACTTAAATTTGACATTCTATTTATTTGATAACGTCCAATTTTATAATAACCCGTGATCGGAATAATATCCATTTGCCGTTGCGTTCAGTAAATTTCCGACTTATTTCGTATGCTTTAAATGGTGACGCACGGGTAAAGACTCGCAGACTCAACTGTATATCAGATTTTATCAATTTTATTCGAGGTATGTCAAAAAATATGAATTTCGTTCGAGAGTAGAGTACCTTTATAGTTCACAATATTTAAATTAGGATATAATTGCATATTAAAACATAGCATTTAATACTAAACAACTTTTCATAATAGAAATTTTCCATATTGTGAATTTAACTACGTAAATAAACAAAGTTTTCGTTATGGTAATGCTCGCATTTTCAGCTTGTTATTATTACTTTCTCCTCAACTGAGGGTATTTATCAATTTTATTATTTTTTAAACAATAAATGATAAAATTCCAAATTTTGACAG
This sequence comes from Diabrotica virgifera virgifera, assembly GCF_917563875.1. Lineage (NCBI taxonomy): Eukaryota > Metazoa > Arthropoda > Insecta > Coleoptera > Chrysomelidae > Diabrotica > Diabrotica virgifera. Next base: position 53,254,173 of record NC_065450.1, on the reverse strand, counting down.
TTCATACATAGTTATTTATGTACCAAGTCAGTAAAGTTAGTCTTTATCGAACGAGTCTGATATTATGAGCAGAGCGAGTGTAGCGAGCTAGGCGAATAACAGACGAGTTCGATAAAGAGTCTTTACTGACGTGGTGCGTACAAAATTTTATCGCCAACATAATTTAATATTGGTTTTAACACTTACTTGCAATTTATAATTTAAGAACTTTTTAAATTTTAGACGTCATAATAATTTCATGACAGTGATAACAGATAACTCTTGCAAGATGGCCGCTTTCGATTTTTAATCGATAGTTATCAATATTGAATAATTACTAAATCGGTAAAGTTTTGATTTATTGTATATGAATATAATTACAAAATACTACAGAAATTCACATTTTGACATAAAGGCTATAGCGGGATAAAATAGTAAAATATGCACTCGGCTGGATTCTTAATTGGGATAGGGCAATCGAAAGTACATATCTAAAAACCCCCCTAACCAAATTTTTAGCTCCCTACGTGGCCCCAAATGTCCCCTATCGCAAAAAATGTTTTTTCGAAAATTTTTTTTGAGCGATCCCTTACTTTAAAAACTGTAAAAAAATTTGTAAATGTACATTGTTATGCCCAAAAACATACTGATTTTTTACATTTTTTGGATTAAAATTGAGCTTAGGAAAAATTTTTGAATTTTTCAAAATTTTTTATGTTATATAGATAATTTTTGGCTAGCTGCGAAATAATTATTTTTAGTGTATTTTTTCCACTCTTTTCAATGGCGGGGATAGATTTGCCATGTCCCCCCTCATATTTTTAGCGTTTACTGAGCAATCCTTTGCTTTAAAAAATCTAAAAAAAAATTATGAACATATATTGTTATGCCCAAAAGCATGTTTTCCTGTTCAGATTGTTCAGATGTCCATGCATCCTGTTTTTGTCAGATTTTTTGGATCAAAATTAATCTCAGGAAAAATTTTTGAATTTTTCAAAATTTTTTTAGGTTATGTAGATAGATAATTTTTGGCTAGCTGCAAAATAATTATTTTTAGTGTATTTTTTTCCAGTATTTTGAATGGCGGGGATAGATTTGTCATTTTCTCGCCGGAAATTCCTCAAAATTTGAAAAACCCCATTTTTTAGTGTCCCCTCCTCATATTTTTAGTGTTTACTGAGCGATGCTTTGTGTTAAAAAATCTCTGAAAAAAATAATGAACATAAATTGTTATGGATTTTTTCAGATTTTTTGGATTAAAATTGAACCCAGGGAAAAATTTTGAATTTTTCAAAAAAAAAAAATTAGGTTAGGTATGTAAGTATTTTTTGGCAAACTTCGAAATAATTATATTTTCGTAAATTTTTTTTTCGTTCTTTGGAATGACGCGGTTAGATTTGTTATTTTCTCTCCGGAATTTCCCTACAATTCTAAAAATAAAAAAAACTGTTTTGATGTCTCCCCCTCCCCACATTTTCGCACATAAACTGCATGTCAATAAATATCAATTTTTGATATTTTGTTTGTTATTTCTGATGATATGATCAGGTTTGCCATTTTCAGACCAAAACATGCTCAAAATACAACAACGTTCTTTTTTTGATGTTTGTCACGCATTAATTAAATTAATACGTGACAAATAACGATTTTTGCTCCCCCCTTTATGCGAGTGGTGATTATCATTTAAATATTATAATTTATGGATTAAATTAATAGATATATATTTAATTTCATATTGAACCTTTTTTTTTTTAATTTTTTTTTTAATAATAATGAAATATAAAATTTCAAAATACATTTCTAATTTACATTAAAATACTTGTTTGAGTCTTTGTCACTATCTTCTTTTATTACGGGATTAGTATCTGATATGATAAACAAGTCTGAAAGCATTTTTGCTGGTCTAATAATTTTTGACTTATATCCTAGCATTGCTAATAAGATAATAAATGATTGCTGCAATGTGAGAGCAGGACCCTACAGTTCTTAATCCGTTGGCACAGTCACAAGCATGGCGCAAAAATACCTCCGTACCTAATTTAATTAGGTTGGTATTGGACATAACATTTGTAGGTTTTACTATTTATGTGTCTTGACCTAATTAAAGCTTTAATGATATTAGGTTTGATATTTATCAAATTGATATTTATTATTTAATGTATATTTAATTGTATATTTAATGATATTGTCATCAATCAGCTTGGCTAAGTAGCAAATGGCTTGACCTAGCTGAGAAGCCCCCGAAAAAAATACTTTTAGATCTCTTTCATTCATCTCTGGAAAATCTTCAATTTCTTGATCAGTTAGTTTTACTGCAGTAGTGGGCCGCCTGAATCATATCTCTGTCTCAACCTCTAATTCGACTATTTTCCTTTGATTTCGAGTCCAATATTCTTCGAATTATTATCTCCTACAATCCGTCATCATATTTATCACTATAAGCATTTGCCAAAAGTGTTATTGAAGAAGCATGTAATCTTAGCATATGAAGCAGCTTTTGGTATTTGTTTGTTGTCCAATTGCTGGTGAAGTAACTTGTAGTTTTTGCTAAGGATGCTATGGATTGACTCTAAAACCCATATCAGTTTTGAGACGAAGCGAGATTCATTTGCTTCAATCGCACTTAAATTAGACCTTTTTCCTTCTAAGGCAGGCATAAGAACCTTGAATCCTTGACTTTATAAGTAGGGTCTCACATCCCTAAAACCCCTGTCCACGATGCAAACATCACCTTCCTTTATTATACCAGTGATGATCCAGTTCTTATACCAACTGGATCATCCATTACTTTTCTCACAATAGTTGCGTCGCTTTTGGTAATTATGTTTACATTTTTGACGACGTAAATATGTCCCATCAAAAATCAAAGCAAGTTCATCATTGAAAAGCCTTTTTACATAAACTGAAGTGTGGTTGATTAATAAATCATTCATTTAATAAATAGCATTCTAGAGATATTACACAAGCATTTGTTAGATGTCTATTTAAATTACAAACTGGATGATCAAATAATCTTATTTCATCTGTTTTCCGATTAAAAAATGAAATAAAAGTTTTAGATTTTTGTGAATCGGTTATTAACTGATTTGAAAAATATGTTTTACCAAAATATTTTTTTGGAGTAAAAATTATTAAAAGAGTCACGTATAAATTCGATTATGTGCTTTAAATATGGGAGAAAATATCAAAAAAGCGCTTTTGTTGTATTTTGAGCATGTTTTGGTTTGAAAATGGCAAACCTGATCATGTCAGTAGAAATAACAAACAAAATATCAAAAATCGTTATTCATTGATATGCAGTCTATGTGCTAAAAATGTAGGGAGGGGGAGACATCAAAACAGTTTTTTTATTTTTAGAATTGTAGGGAAGTTCCGGAGAGAAAATGACAAATCTAACCGCGTCAATCAAAAGAACGAAAAAAAAAATTACGAAAATATAATAATTATTTCGAAGTTTGCCAAAAATTACTTACATACTAAACCTAAAATTTTTTTGAAAAATTCAAAAATTTTCTTCGGCTCTATTTAAATTAAAAAAATCTGACAAAAATAGAATGCTTTTTGGGCATAACAATAATATGTTCATAATTTTTTTCAGATTTTTTAAAGCAAAGGATCACTCAGTAAACTCTAAAAATATGAGGGGGGACACTAAAAAGTCGGTTTTTTCGAATTTTGAGGAATTTCCGGCGAAAATATGGCAAATCTATCCCCGCCATTGAAAAGAGTGGAAAAAAATACACTAAAAATAATTATTTCGCAACTAGTCAAAAATTATCTACATAATCTAAAAAAATTTTGAAAAATTCAAAAAAAATTTTAAGCTCAATTTTTATCCAAAAAATACATTCACAATTTTTTTCAGTTTTTAAAGCAAAGGATCGCTCAAAAAAATTGTTTTTCGAAAAAACACATTTTTTGCGATAGGGGACACCTGGGGCCACGTAGAGAGCTAAAAATTTGGTTAGGGGGGTTTTTAGATATATACTTTCGATTTTACCATTTTATCCCGCTATAACCTTTAATTAACAATGTCATAAATTTTGTACAATATTTTTAATAATTAAAGTAAATAAAATTGTAAGTTAACTCAAATATATAATCGATTACTGCCATCGACCACTTACATTCAATTTCGATTAATCGCTGCAGGTAAAGTAAATTTCTTCTTTCAGTACAATAAAGTGTTACTTTACTGCCGCAAATGAGTACAATAATGAATGACTTCAGTGACGGTTGGCGATAAAATATTGTTAATATTTATAATAACTTCATTGTGACCGAACTCAACCGATACACATTATGGCACTGTGTGTGGCCTAACTTTGGCGTAATTCTGTGAAAAATTTATTATATTTTTACAAAATTTTGGAATATGTTTAATTCGTAGAACAATTACAGTTGTTTTCAATACAGATTTCAATCCTCTACAAATAGTTTCTCATGTGTTTTGATGTAAAATAATTAGGGAAGCAGGAATTCAACAGTTTAAAATTTTACATTGAATTTCCTATGGCCCGTTTTCCAATTCACCACCCAGTATATGATATGGTTCTGATCCAGCTGGTATTTTTAAAAACACCTTTATTAGTTAAAACTACATATAAATATTCTTTTACTCATTAATTTATAACTTAATTTCCTTGTTGAAACTATTTGATAATATACACGCTAGAGCATTTAAAGGCTCTAGTCACAGTTGGTGGTAATGCCATTAGGAACCGACATTGGCGTAGCTTTGAACTTGAGATGACAATTTTCAATATCATTTCTGATACTTCTATTTTTTATACATGTATTCTGAAAATATTACAACGGAACATTTCACTATTTCTTTAATACGAGGGAGGGTCAATAAGTCCGTGAGTTTTTGAATGAAACACAGGTTTCTATACACTTAGTCACAAGGTTTTTTGAGGTCCTCAAAATAGGCATTTGTTTGTGAGATGATTTCGTCGTTGGAGTCAAATCTCTTTCCGCCTAGTCATTTCCTCAAGGTTGGGAACAAGGAATATTCCGTCGGGGCTAAAAATCTGGAGATTTGGGCGAATGAGGGAGCAATTCTTAGCCTAATTGATAGATTTTTGACATGAAAACTTCACATGTGTGTACCCTTGCATTGTTCTGGTGGAAAAGATTTTTTTTCCATTTCTCATTGAATTGACCTAGTAGGTTGGTATAATATTTGCCATTGATTGTTTTTCCCTTTTGAAGGTAGTCAATTTGAATTATACCGCGTTTATCCTAAAAAACGGTCGCAATGATTATATTGGCTGACAGACTTTGGCGCTGATGCACCCCGAGAAACCCACTGTTTTGATTGCTTTCTGGGGCTAGATTCCATGCACTGTAGACGTCGCTTTCTATCGATGTCAATTGTCGTGAAAATATTTGAATTTTTAGCTTTAATTGAATTATTTTCTAGTTTTACTAGGTTATACTCTAATTGATGCTGAAGTGACACTTAGTAAAACAAGAAAATATTTGAATTAAAACTAAAAATTCAAATATATTGACATTGATAGAAAGCGATCGGCGTTAGCGATTGTACACAGAATCCCACCCCAGGTCTCCTGTGTGCTGTATAGTGATGTTGATTATAGTTACTTTCGAGTATTCGTTACAAATCGTTACTTTTGTATAAAGTAATCATTTACAGTATTCGTTACTTTGATTACTTTGATTACTTTTGCTACTTTTGTATTTGAGGACCGGTAATCATATCGAGAATCGCATTTCTCATTATTTCGTATAAGTATAAAATCCGATATAACAACGACCTTCACCGACCTATTTAATGGATAGAAATTAAATGATATGTACTTGTTCCGTCATTGCTGCTCCACAATATCAGTAATCTCGAGTAATCTGTTTGCATCAATTAAGTGCCAAAAACAAACCCTCGAAACTCTAGATGACGTACCTTAGCAGTAACCGTGGGCACCCAGGTGCTTCGGAGGTCGGCTCTGATTGCTTATTCGTGTTGAGTGACCCCAAATACCCTGAAATAAGAAAATCTGGCCCTTAATATACTGATTTTAACATGTTTATGCATTTTTAGATGCGTTTTATACACTTTAAAATGTAATAAAGCATTTCCACCTATTTTTCTATTGTAGACTTTTTTCCAGACGTCATCCTAATCCTAAATACAATGCAAAAAGTTGCAAATCTCTCTGTACCTACTATATTTAAAAATATATTTATTTCTGTGTTTTTAGTGTTAAATGCCCTAGTCTAATAAAAACAATGCTATACCTACATGTAAAATTAAAGTTGATGATCATAGTCTAAAAATATTATCATTTCTACATATTTTCCGGTCAATCTAAGTTATTTTTTTTTCTAGGCCTGATAAGAATAGGGTGTATTTATTATTAAAATCTAATGTGTTGCATTTTTATTTTCAAAAGAACTAACATCTGTGAAATTCTGTGAATTATCTACCTCGACAAATCGTATAGACATCTGTTTCTGGGTGCATGCTTTGTTAAATGATATACCTCCCTCTGTTTCAGCTACTTCTTAGTGCCCTGTATTCCAGTAAAACTCTTCATAGCCTTCGCCCTTCATAGATAAAATTTTAGTTAACTGTACTGATACCGAACACTCGTGGAATACCGGTCCGACTCCGATATCAATTGATTGTAATACAATACTCAAAATAGGTACTAGCTCTGATACGACTGGTACGAAGTTATCAGAGTAATCAAAGTAATCAAAGTAACGATTTACCTCTCTGTATAGTACGGTGGGCAGGGCACGTGGTCCGCATGCATGAGAATAGAATCCCCAGAAAATTGCTGAATGCAAGAATGCAGGGAAGAAGACCTGTTGGAAGACCTAAAAAGAGATGGGAAGACGAAGTCGATGAGGATGCCAGGAACTTCCTGGGAACGCGTTCATGGAAAAGAACGGCGGTAAATCGAAATGATTGGAGAAGCTTGTTGAAGGAGGCCAAGGCTCAATTTGGGCTGTAGTGCCATTGGATGGATGGATAGTAATCGTTACTTTCGGTATTCGTAAGTAAGGAGTACTTTGTAACAAATAGTTACTTTTTCAACATCACTAGTGTTGTAGTAGTTCCCAGTTTCGTCCACGGTTGCGAAATGGAACAAAAACTCGTGCATATTGCGTCTGAACAACGCCAAACATTCCTACGAAATTGTCACACGTTTGCGTTTGTAGTTGATTGTGAGCAAATCTGGCACCCATCTTGCAGACAGTTTTCTCATACTCAAGTGATCATTTAAAATTGAAAACAATGAGCCATGTGAGATGCCTATAGCTTTCACAATCTCTCTCACTTTCAATCTCCGATCGGCTAAAACCATATCATGAATTTTTTCAATTGCTTCGAATGTAGAGACCTCAACTGGGCGACCAGAACAGTCAGTACCTTCTGTGATTGTACTGCCACATCTAAATTCAGTAATTCTTTACCATGGAAATGGATGGTGCAGAGTGTTGTGCCATATCATAAGAATAATTCTGAGATTCTTAACCTGTCCCAAAATTGAAGTGTTATTTTCTCTTAGTAAATTACAATAGAAATGGTAAGAGGTCTCTCTGGGGACAAACTTTTACTGATCTCCAAAGTAAGAAACAATTTTACTGAAAATTTTCATGGATTACTAATGATATAATAATAAAAAAGATGATTTCGCGAACGAAGAAGAGTATTTACTATATTTTTTATGTTATATTTATTATATTATATTTTTTAATAATTGAGGTCTGATGACCTCAATTATTAAAAAAAATATAAGTTAATAATATTAGCACAGTAAACTAGCAGGTAAAAGAAATTTAAAGTAATTTATTAACCCCCTGACAAATCCGAATATGTACTGCAATGGTGATATTTATAGTTTTTGTTTACGGCGTTAACGTGTGCCTCTATTGAAATTTATTTCCACCATTACTTATATCAGTGGCACTATGCACCATATGGTCAATTATAGCATTTTTAACTGAATTAATACAATTTAAGAATGGGTGGAATTAATTTGGAGAGACTCTTGCTCACACTACCTGGTATCTCAGATATATTATGCATAGTGTGACCAACTCCTATTTAGTCAAATTCGGGACACGGCTGAAAAAAAAATACCTGAAATCCGGGACTTTTCAATGAAAATTGGGCCATTTTTTTAAATATAGAACTTTCATAATATCATCATTTTAAACTAAAAGGGAAGTTCCCTAGGTTGGCTGTATACCATATAGTTAAAAAACTCTAACATGAAGTAAAACCACTTCTATGTAAATTGGTATATTTATTAAAACTTAAAAATCCCAATGGATTGAGTAAAATATGTCCAATTCAGAACGTTTTCATACGTTCTGAATTGGACATATTTTACTCAATCCATTGGGATTTTTAAGTTTTAATAAATATACCAATTTACATAGAAGTGGTTTTACTTCATGTTAGAGTTTTTTATCATCATTTTAGTTATTAAACATTTTTATGTCGACAATTATATTTTTCTACGAGCGTGCAAAAATGTCTACTTTCGCGCACGCATTTTAGTTTAGAAAGTTTCACTTTTCCGCACGCGTGTTACTTTTCCACACGCGGTTTTTACTTTTCCGCACGCGTGTTAATTTAGATATGTTAATATGGCCTTAAAGTAATTATAATACATGCAATAAACTAATATTTAGATATTATCTACTAATTTATTTCAAATATCTTATTAGTTCAGAGAAATAAGAAAAAAAAATATCATGTTGGTGACACAACCTCCTCCAGGCCGAAACCAAATTTTTCGAGTAGTATGCTCATCTATAATAATAACCTATATGTTTCCTGCAGCCGATTTTGATGATATACATAGTTATAAACAAATGAAAATCAAAAAACGGTAAATTTTCGCTTTTTTCGTCTATTACTAAAAGATTGGGCATTTTAAACAAATTTGAGAGTAATAAGCTCATAAACCGTATAAAAAACTTCAACATGGCGTTCGCTGAATATGTCTATCCTTATTAGTTGCTTAGAAAATTGCAAAATAAATCATAAATTTTGAGTTTTTATACATATTCATAACTTATGTAAAAATTAAATTAGAACCTTTTTATTATACGGAATGCTGAGACTTATGGTGCTTAAATCATACCCTAAATTTCAAAGCAATTGGTCAAATAGTTTAAAAGTTATTTAATTTGTTTATCCAAAATTAATTCTTTTTGCAACACTGTAAGTCAGAAAATGATGAAGTAACAGTAATATTTTGGATAGTTTATGAAAGAAGAAAATTTACAGTATTAATTTAATTTAAAAAAAAATGACAAAAAATAATTATAAATATTGCAAAATAATTTTGCAAAAATATGTGAATTAAAAAATGGGGGGGCCAACTTTGTCCCTAATTGTCCTAGGACAGTTGTTTTTCTTTCTAAATGTGTATAAAAATTCAGTCTTTCTAAATATGAAAAAATAATTTCTCTACGGGTAACGGTTAAAAAGTTATTCTAATTGTTTTTAAGTAAGCAAAAAATCGACATGTTTTTGAAAAATAATTTTACACTGTTTAAAATTATTTTTTGTCATTTATTTTTAATTAAGGTAATAGTATAAATGTTCTTCTTTCATAAACTGTCCGAAGTATTATTGTAACCCCATAATTTTCTGACTTACAGTGTTGCAAAAAAAATGAATTTAGGATAAACAAATTAAATAACTTTTAAACTATTTGACCAATTGCTTTGAAAGTTAAAATATAATTTAATTACAAGAAGTCTCGACATTCCGTGTAATAAAAAGATTCTAAGCTAATTTTTACCTAAGTTATGAATATTTAAAAAAAACTCAAAATTTATGATTTATTTTGCAATTTTCTAAGCAACTAATAAGGATGGACATATTCAGCGAACGCCATATTGAAGTTTTTTATACGATTTATGAGTTTCTTACTCTCAAATTTGTTTAAAGTGTTTAACTTTTTGGTAATAGACGAAAAAAACGATAATTTACCGTTTTTTGATCTTCATTTGTTTATAACTATGTATGTATATCATCAAAATCGGCTGCAGGAAACATATAGGTTAATAATATAGATGTCCATACTACTCAAAAAATTTGGTTTCGGCCTGGAGGGAGATGTGTCACGAGAAAAATCTTATTTCTCTGGACTATATTGTGTTCCTGTTTTAATGAAATTAACGCGACAATTCGATGAAATAAAATTATTTTGACATAATATTCGAAAGTCAAATCGGTAGACAATAACAGTCGTTTTGAATCATCGTCATGGAAACCAAGATCGTCGTCATGCTAACTAATTATATTAGTCCAGAAAGCAACTGCGCATCCGCTAGGAAAAATATTCTGATTCGGATTTTTTGCACAATCTTACTCAAAAAGGACTCCTTTTAACAAATTTGTACGTTGCCAGGACCAAAAGGTGGTCAAAAAATTTTTAAACGTTTTTTTTTTAGTTTTTTTCCTAAAATTACTTTTTTTTGCATGGAAAAAAGTTTTTTTAGGTTTTTTGGATCATTCCAAACAGAAAAGGTCTTTAGTGACTTTTCTCTAAAAATGATAGTTTTTGACATATAAGCGATTAAAAATTGAAAAATTGCGAAATCGGCCATTTTTAACCCTCAAAAACTATGTGATAAACTGAAAATTTGAATGTTGCCAAGGTAGGTAGATATTCTTTAAACATCGATTGATGAAATCCCGAAGAGTTTTTTGCAATACAGTATTCAAAACTCCTTTGTTTTTTAATTGCTAATCAAGCGTGCGCGACACTATTTTCCACCGACAGTATGGTGCAAATGAAAGGAATAAATTCGATATTTCGTAAACCGGCGACTTTAAGGAAAAATACTGAAACATATCGATTTTTATTTTTAAGTTACGATATTGTAGCATATATGGTATACTAGTGACGTCATCCATCTGGACGTGATGACGTAATCGATGATTTTTTTAAATAAGAATAGGGGTCGTGTGTTAGCTCATTTGAAAGGTTCTTTAATTATCTATTCAGTAATATAAACATTTACATAATTATTTATACAGGGTGTCCAAAAATTTTTTATTAAATTAAATTATTTGACAAAAAAAGAAGTAGAAGGACACCCTGTATAAATAATTATGTAAATGTTTACATTACTAAATAGAGAATTGAAGAACCTTTCAAATGAGCTACCACACGATCCCTACTCTCATTTAAGAAAATCATCGACCCAGACGGATGACGTCACTAGTATACCATATATGCCACAATATCATAACTTAAAAATAAAAATCGACCTGTTTCGGGATTTTTCCTTAAAGTCGCCGGCTTTCGAAATAACGAATTTATTCCTTTCATTTGCACCATACGGTCGGTGGAAAATAGTGTCGCGCACGCTTGATTAGCAATTAAAAAACAAAGGAGTTTTGAATATTGTATTGCAAAATACTCTTCGGGATTTCATCAATCGATGTTTAAAGAATATCTACCTACCTTGGTAACATTCAAATTTTCAGTTTTTCACATAGTTTTTAAGGGTTAAAAAAGACCGATTTCGCAATTTTTCAATTTTAATCGCTTATATGTCAAAAATTATCATTTTTAGAGAAAAGTCACTAAAGACCTTTTCTGTTTGGAATGATCCAAAAAACCTAAAAAAACTTTTTTCCATGCAAAAAAAAATAATTTTAGGAAAAAAACAAAAAAAAAACGTTTAAAAAATTTTTGACCACCTTTTGGTCCTGGCAACATGCAAAGTTAAAAGGAGTCCTTTTTGAGTAAGATTGTGCAAAAAATCTGAATCAGAATATTTTTCCTAGCGGATGCGCAGTGGCTTTCTGGACTATATTGAAAGTTTGGTTTTGACAACCTTGTCAAAGAATTAATTTGTGTATGTATTTTCATATTAATTAAATTAATTGATTAAGATTTGATAATTTTTTAAAGACTCTTAGAAAAAATATTGTTCCTAACTCTTGCAGAAATTTTCTTTTCCGCACTCGACTGCTTGCCGAACTCCCGCTTCGCGTCGTTCGGCAAACTGCAGTCGCGTGCCGAAAATAATGACTTTCTGCACTTGTTAGGAAAATAACTATTTTAATGGGGTTAAGCCATAATAATTGGTTGTAATGATAATGACGATAATAATACAGAAACGAAAAAAAAGTTCACAGTTTGAGTTTTTGTAGAACTATAATACCAAATACCACGATTTTCAGCGTTTTAGATGTGGTATTAATATTCTTCTTCTTCTTCAGCCTTCAGAAATCCAACTTTGGACATAGGCCTCCCCCAATTCAATCCAGTGTTGTCTATTTTGCGCCACGTGTTTCCAGTTATGTCCTCCAAAGTTCTTTATATCATCAGCCCATCTCATTTGCGGCCTTGCTTTGCTTCTTCTTCCTAACCAGAACAACGGTCTCCATTGTTGTATTTCATGATTCCATCTTTTATCCTTCAGTCGGGCATTGTGTCCTGCGAAGCTCTATTTTAATTTGGCAGAATGTTCTCCTGCGTCTTTTACTTGGGTTTTGTTTCTAATCCATTTATTTGTTTTTTTATCTACAAGCCTCTCCCCGAGCATTGATCTCTTAATATTAGACTCTCGAAATTGTCGACTTTTTTTCGTCCTACTAATTCAGTTTAATATGAATTCTTAGAATAGAATTTTACCAAAACATTGAAAATTCGGATGGCCCGGAAGCCTGGTCCGGGACGCCGGGACACGACTTCGTAATTCGGGCCATGTCCCGGATTTTTCGGGCTAATTGGTCACACCAGTCACACTATATGCATTTACTTCGGAAACTAGATTGTGTTAGTCCATGTGGTGAGACCGCTCCCGTCTGAAAAAAAATTCTGATTCGGTTTCTTTGTGGATTCCTATTCAAAAATGTCCCCTTTAAACAAATCTGAAGGGTGCCGGGCGGAATTTTTGGGCAGAAATTGTTTAAACAATTTTTTTAAGCAAATACAAAAGATCATGTTTTTTTGCTCTGGAACATATACATATTTTTAGATTTTTTGGGTCAATCTAAACAAGAAAGGTATCTTGTAATTTTTCTCAGAAATTGATAGTTTTAGGCGATTTAAAATCTGAAAAATGCGAAAATACTCATTTTCGAGGCTTAAAAACTCATATTTAGGTTAGTATTTTTTAAGTTGCCAGATACTTAGATTCAATAATGAACATTCAGCTTCAAGATTCTGAAGAGTGATCGTGTCTAACTTTAATTTATACCGTTGTTTTTTAATTGTTAAATATGCGTGTTTATCCGATTTTTTTGCCAGTGCGGCGCGCTCCATTTCAAAAATCTCATATTTTCCTCCGAAAAATATTTTTCCTAGATTCTTTGGAACATTCTAAATAAAATAAGTATCGTGACATTTTTCTGAAAAGTTAATAGTTTTAAAGTTATAAGCGATTTAAAATCCAAAAATGCGTTTTTTGTCATTTTTAGGATTTTAAATCGATTATAACTTAAAAACCATTAACTTTTGAGAAAAATGTCAAGAAACTTATTTTATTTAGAATGTTCCAAAGAATCTAGGAAGAATATTTTTCGGAGGAAAATAGGAGATTTTTGAAATCGAGCGCGCCGCACCGGCAAAAAAATCGGATAAACACGCATATTTAACAATTAAAAAACAACGGTATAAATTAAAGTTAGACGCGATCACTCTTCAGAATCTGGAAGCTGAATATTTATTCTTCAATTTAAGTGTCTGGCAATCTCAGGAATACTAATTTGAATATGAGTTTTTAAGCCTCGAAAATGCGTATTTTCGCATTTTTCAGATTTTAAATCGCCTATAACTCGAAAACTATCAATTTTTGAGAAAATTTACAAGATACCTTTCTTGTTCAGAATGAGCGACAAAAGTTAAAAATATATGTTCCGGAGCAAAAAAACGTGATCTTTTGTATTTGTTTAAAAAAATTTGTTTAAACAATTTCTGCCCAAAAATTCCGCCCGGCACCCTTCAGATTTGTTTAAAGGGGACATTTTTGAATAGGAATCCACAAAGAAACCGAATCAGAAATTTTTCCAGACGGGAGCGGTCTCACCACATGGACTATGTGGAGATTCTCTTTATTTACACAAATACATCCACATCAATCACTATTTTTAGCGGAGGAACATGCACAGATACATATTCTTAAAAATACTTTCCAATTTGGTATACAGTTTAGTTATTTTGATATTTTTTATTTTAATTTCTGTTTAATCCCATTGTTTCTTTTGCTTATTTATTATTACTCTTTTATAATGCTTTCATGTTTCTTCGACTGATTTTTCTTCGACAAAATAGAATTTCCTAATGGGAGAATCGACGGTTGCTAGGCAACGTGACGTCACTAAAATAGAATTCTATTTTGCGTGCTCCCACTACAGTTTGTTGTGATACAGTTAGGTTAATCTCTAGTTTCTCAGAAAATTTATTTATTATTCTTTATAGTTTTAGGGCATTAGCGTTGTATTTTTTTCTGTTGGTTTTTTGTTTTTTATCTCTGGATAATTTCATTCGTAGTTTCGCTCTGACTTGCATGTGGTCTGATCCCATGGCAACACTGCTTAAGCTCCTGATATCTTGCAATTAGCTGTTTCATTTATATTAAATTGTTATGTTATTTATTTAGTATCTCTCTCTTGGTGATTTCCATGTTTCTTGATGTATCCGCATTTGTTTAAAGACACTTTAACATATTACAAGTTCATTTTGTTCGCAAAATTCGATCAATCGGTTTCTATTGTCGTTTCTCTCCCCAGTTCCTTCCTTTCCCATCACTTGTTCATATCCCGTATTATTATTGCCTATTTTAGCATTAAACCCTCCGATTATTATATTCATATCTCTTCTATATTTATTATTAATCCTACGTGCAAGTACTTGGAAGGGAAACGAGAAACGACCGTGCGCGAGTCGCGGAGAAATATTGCAACTATCTTAAATAATTCATATTGTCAATTGAAATTGTCAAATTGACGTATATTTCATACCTACTGTCACTTAAGAAGAAAAATTATATATTGCTCCACAATATTGATATGATATGCAATTATTATATAAAAGTAAATTTAATTAATTGTATTTTGCTTGCAGTACTGCATTTTAATAACTAATTTTATTTACTACATACAATTTTTTACGTTTGCATAACATAACCTGCATCTTATTTTTTCTTCTTATTATTTTTTTGGACTATGGCCTTGACAATTATCCAGCAACCAGGACTAATATAATTGGCCAATATAATTAAAAGTGCGAATAAAAGTACAAAGCGTAGAAATAGAGGTCGCTTTGCCGAACTTGCACGGTCCCAATACCTTATTTGTAGTTGTTCGTAAAATTTCTCCTTCTCATCTTTGTCGTGCTTATTTTTTCTAGACGCAAATACATTTTTAGTCGTATGTTATACTATCTTGCCTTCAATCTCGCCCAAAAATTCTTTCTGATACTGGCTTCCACTCAGAGCCTTTCTAACCTCTTAGGCTAGCAGTATTGCCACTCCCTTTTCGTGTTTATCATATAAGGCAGAGGTTCTCAATCTGTGGTACATGTACCACTGGTGGTACATATCATTATTGGCGGCGGTACACAAAACACAGAAAAAATTAAAATAGTAGTACTTAGTAAGTATTGTTAATACAATTTAAAAATATAGGTGGTACCAAAAATAATAAAAATAACTGTAGGTGGTACATCACTCAAAAAGGTTGAGAACCGCTGATATAAGGTAAACGTTGGCGCCCAACGTGGGGCTCGAAAGTGTAGCGATAAGACTACCACAGAGAATTGAAATACTATTGTAAAATAATACTTCAATTAATTATGGGAGCCTACCATCTATGCTTCGCCTAGCTCGGTCTCCCAAGTGGAGTTCCGCCTTGTCTTGATAAAAAAATATGAGCAATGAAGATTCAAATTGTGACAAATAAAACAATAAATATGATTAGTTAATTTATTCTTTTATTTGTCACAATCTGAATCTTCATTGTTCATAATTTTGATTAAGACAAGACGGACTGAGCTAGGCGAAGCATAGACGGTAGACACCCATAATTATCTAAAGCAGGGGTGGCCAACCTTTTCGGCAGCCGGGCCAAAATTCGGAAACACAATTTCGCACCGGGCCGCACTACTAAATAATCTTATGTAGCTAAGTAACGAACAAAAAAAAACATAATTTTTGAAGATATTTTTAAAAATAAAACAAATTTCTTAGGAAGACAATTTAATGAAAAAATAAAGGCACATTTTTTTTTGTTTTATGTATCATTCAGCTAACTGAACAAATTTGTAAATTAATGAGATATCTGACTTTGTTTAGTAGAACTAAGCTCATCAATATTAACCTCGATTGAAGTCGTTGCTACACGCAGACAGTTTTCTAGATGAACATCGGTAATCCGTGTTCTGATATGGGATTTAATATTATGCTTCATCCTACTAAAAATTATTCACACGTGTAACATAAGTGTTTCCAAATAATGAAATCATGAACAGAGCAAGTTTGTAAAATGTAGGATATTTCTCCTTGTCAAAATAGTTTTTATAGAATTCTTCCAAGCCAACCTGATTAAATTTTTCTTTCAGCTGTGCGTCACATTGCATTTCGTAACATTCCATTTGTAAATGTCCCGGCAAGGAATTTATGTCTGTTGAAAATGGTGCTGCAAATGCGGAAAAAAGCAGGCAATGCTTTTTGAAATTTTGCAATCTGTTTTCGAATTCAATTTTTAAATCAGATATCAAAGATGCGTATTTAGTCGCTGTATCCGATGTGATATCTGGTAGTTTGGAACTGCTGTTCCCAAAGCCCTAGTTTTATTTGAAACGCGGAAATAAGATCATACATGCCATTAATAAATTGATCTTTGCCTTGTAGACGAGTACATATTGAGTTCATTTAAGTGGATAGTTATATCTACCAGAAATGCAAAGTCGGAAACCCACTCGTCGTCTTGAAACTCTGAAATGCTCTTTGATTTGCTTTCAAAAAATGATTGTATTTCTTGCCTCAAATCAAAAACTCTTTTCAACATTTTTCCACGAGTCAGCCATCTTACTTCTGCATAAAATATAACATCACCATATTCTGATTCGAAGGACTTGAGAAATTCTTGAAACTAACGGTGATTCAAACCTTGTGACTTAATAAAGTTCACTATTTTGATATCTACCTTCATAACATGGTCCATTTTGAGAGATTTGGCACACAAATTCTTTTGATGAATAATGCAATGAAAATTTAGCATCGACGTATTGCCTACTTTACATACCTCGTTTTCAATCAGTTTTACCAAACCTTCGTGTTTCCCAACTGGTGCTGGAGCACCATCAGTTGTTAAGCCCGACAAGTTGTTTAGTTGTAATGAAAAGCGATTGAGTGTTGTTTGAACGGCCTCTAATAAATCTCGTGACTTAGTGGTAATATCCTTAAGTGGAAATAATGCTGTTACTTCTTCAGTTTTATTAAAATAGGCATCAACACCTCTGATAAAGATAGGCTTATTTTTGAGAATTCCTTTCTCTTTTCTGGACATAATTTCAGCGACACTTTCTGTCTTTGATTTTTTTGCTAGGATTGCAGCTACTGCATAACTCGCTTTTACAACATGCTAACTCTGAATTCGCTCTTGTAAATTACTTGTTGTTCTGCAGACAGTTTTCTTTTTCTATTGACCTGTTTCTGTCGAAACTGTCCTTGCGCAACACACTATATTCGTAGAGAAATATAATATCCGATTGAGTTGCGAATTACTGTGCTGACCTGAGACCTGACAGACTGAAGACTGAGACCATACTGAATACTGAGACTGAACTCTTGAACTGACCGAACGGCAACCGATCTGAGGTTCACGAGCACGCGGGGCAGGAACCCGCAAAAAGTTTATTTACTCTCGTCTCCCGCTGAGGCGTTTGCGCAGCTGGCGTTTTTCAAGTCAACACATCTTTATGTATGTTCGGTATTTGTTGAGATGAAACATAAGAGACGGAACTAAAAATATTTTTGGTAAATATTGTGATCTCAATATTGTAATTATTTTTTTAATCTTAAAAAAATTGACTTAGCTTCGCGGGCCACAAGCTGACAGTTAACGGGCCGCATGCGGCCCGCGGGCCGCTGGTTGGCCACCCCTGATCTAAAGTATTTTTTTTTATTTAGAAATAACCGCATTAACCACGAAGGTCATCAGCGGGGTAACGAGAATACAATTAATAAGTTTACAAAAGTATGAAATTGTGTACAATTAAATCTTACTTGCTAGGTTACATTTATTAAGGAATTGGAAAAGAGGTTTACAGTCGGTTTGCAGGTTAAGAATGTCTTTCGTATTGTTTGAATAACCAGATATAGATTGTTTGTAAGCGGCAAATTCATCACATTCTGTTAGCACATGTTTTACTGATATTGGTATATTACACCTTCTGCATTTTGGTGCTTCGGTATGGGTAATGAGATGCTCATGAGTAAGTTTACAGTGTCCTAACCGAAGACGAGATAAGATGACTTGGTTCGATCTGTTGATTGTATGTGGATTCCATGGACCAGTATCTTCTTTAACGTCTCTTAACTTGCTCGTAGATGTTTTCCATATTTCATTCCATAAATTGAGAGTCATTGATTTTAGTAATTGTTTTGTATCTGCGGCTGGAATTGATTGTTCTGCCAATGATGGTAATTGAGCAGCTGTGTAAGCCCAACGATCAGCGTTTTCATTTCCCTCGATTCTAGAATGAGAGGGAACCCATAGAAAAACTATTTTTGAGTCTGTTTGATGCAGACTGTGCAATATTTCTTTGATTAATATGACTATAGGATTTTTCGTGAAGGTTTGTTGTATGAGTCTCAGTGAATTGAGTGAGTCAGATATTATTAAGGAGTGTTTGGTTTGTGCATTGGAAATGTGCTTTAACGCTTGTAATATGGCATAAAGTTCACCATTTAAGATACTGTAGGAGCTGGGAAGCTTAAATAAATATTTGGTTTCATTGTTTATGTATACTGCTGCTCCTACGCCTTGGGAAGACTTAGACGAATCAGTGAATAAGTGGGTGTAATTTTTATATTTTGCGACTATTTGTTTATAATTTTGATATATAAGACGTGGATTGGTATCGTATTTATTATATTTCGTCAATTGGGTGTTTACATGTGGGGTTTTGATAATCCATGAAGGAATGCTGTGTTCATTCATTAACCACGTTCTGGGGAAATTTGGGAGATTTAACGTTGATATATACCGGTAAATTCTAACATAAAAGGGTGGTGGAGATGAGCTATGTTGAAAAGTTGATTTGAAACGATTACAGAAAGTGTTTTTGTGAGCAGGAATTGATGGTATTGATGCTATTCTGGAGGCATAGGATAAACTAAGAATTTGTCGTCTGAAAGATAGAGCTGGTTCGCCCAGTTCGCAGTATATACTTTCTACAGGCGTTGTCCTGTAAGCCCCTAGAATTATTCTTAATGCAGTGTTGTGTATAGTATCTAAGCATTTTAATATTAAAGGGCGAGCAGATGTGTATGCAATACATCCATAATCAATTTTCGATCGAATAAGGCTTCTGTATATTTTTAGCAGCATTAGACCATCAGATCCCCAAGACTTGTTTGCTAAGCATCTTAATAAATTTAAGCCCTTTTGGAAAGAACGAGTTAGTGTTTTAATATGATTTTTCCACGACAGACGTTCGTCGAATATCATGCCCAGAAAATTTATGTGTGGAGTATAGCTTAGTTTCTGGTTGTATAGGAATATTGATGGTCGTTGCTGCTCTGGTATGTTTCTTTTTGAGAATAATATGCAATTTATTTTGTTTGGGGAGAAATTGTATCCAGACATTATAGACCAACGTTCGAAGGATGTTATGCATTGCTGAAGGCTTTGAGCCATGGTGCTAAGACATCTTCCCTTGATAAACACGATCATGTCATCTGCGTAAAGTCTGGCTACAACTGGTTTCTTTAAATCTTTTAAGACATCATTCATAGCAATTAAAAATAAAGTTGGGCTGAGAATTGATCCTTGTGGTGTGCCGTTTAATTTTCTTGGTTGATGATATTGTTCCAGAAATTCGGACTTGGAATTCTCTTCGAGATAAAAAATTGCGTATGAAATTTATTATATTGCCTTTCAATTCCCAGTGATGTAGTTTATTTAGGATGATTTTATGGCATGTAGAATCAAAAGCTTTATTAACGTCAAAATAAATTGCTAGACATTTATCTTATCCAAAGTATTATTTGAGAGTATTTCAGTTCTCTGTGGTAATCATATCGCTACAATTATTAAAATCAAATGTAAAGAATTTATATTTTTGCGAATAAAAATCTCTAGTAAAAATCCATATACAGTATAAAAGAAAAAAGGAAAAAATAAAAGTTGTTTCGTATATTATTTCGGTCGAAGAAAATATTTGTTTTCTATTCCATCTCTAGATCTACATTTTATTCGACACAAGAGACAACTGGCGTGTCCAACAATGTCCACCGAAGTTAAAATAATCCCCTGCCGAGTTGAGATAATGCCCGCCATTTTTCCAGACACCAACGGCATTATTTTAAAAAGTTTTTATATCTCTTCTCGGATGTTGCGAATGCGAGCTTTATGGAGAAATCATCAATAACTGGAGACGAAATCTGACGAAATAAATACAGTGGCGTGTGGCGTTACTTTTTATGTAAATACATACTTCTCTTTGTACCGGTATAATGTTAAATTTTTAAATTTAGAATAAAATTTAATTTTACTCAGCAGTTATTATACAGTGTATTCATAAAGTGTGCCCAAGTAGCAATTTTTCGACGCATTGGTTGTCAGTACAAACAAATGCACTGTCTACAACGTTGCCCGAGAGCATTTTCAGTTGTTTCGGCCAACGTCCCCTACCCCGACTGACATTACGATGTTACAACCTGTAGTTATACGGGCAACTAATTTATTACCATTTTGACAACTACATATCACACTTCAGTTTTTTCAACAATCGCAACGACTTAAAAATGTTATAATGCTAAACTAATTATTATATATTTTATTTTGATACAAATTTTCGATTTATTTAACAACCTGTTTATTTGTCTTTTTAATAGCTGGTTTCCATTCCATTGTTTTATCAGTAGATTTGAGATTTGATAACCATCTTTGTATCTGCTTTGGTAGACAGGGTTGCCAGGTCAGTTTTAACTCTTTCAGTAGTTTTGTTTTCACAAAATCAGTAGATTCTTTTTAGGCCATGTAAATATACAGTAATATGCACATCCGTCCTAAATGTCGCAAGAGCAATTCCACAAAATTGGAAACCTAATTATTCCAAACCACCAACTGGTAATTATCATTTTTTAGCTAAAATCTACTAAATCAAAAACTAAAATATACTTAAGTATTTTTGGGATATATTTGGGATTTTTTATAATAAAAACAATAGCTAACTTAAGGGGATAGGCGCAAAATGTCGTCTGTTAAAATGTTCAATGTATTTTAAATGTTTTCGTTTTTTGCGAATCCTTAGAAAACTAATAAGTATTTTTGAAAAATTTAAACGCACAAAGAAAGATTACGTTATTACCGAGGACCGAAAGTCCCTGAAAACTTCTATAATGTTTATTTTAATACGTTACAGGGGTGAAAAAAAGAAAACATTTAGTGACTTTTAATTCCAAATATCTCGTTCAAAAGAAACGTTTTGTTTTTTTTTTAAATAATGCAGTCTTTCATTCTGCGTTTAAATTTTTCAAAAAGACTTATTATAGTTTCCTTATGATTCGAAAAAAAATGGATCAAATTCTGTTGAAATATACCAAAAATCTACTAAAAAATATTGCCTACTAGAATTTTTTAAGAAATATCAAAAATCTACCAAAAAAGTAGAAATCTACTAAATGTGGCAACGCTTTTAATGAGAATGATACACTTTTGTCACTGGTCACGTGACCTCTGTCACCCAATAAGAGGGTGCGTTCTAAAATGGTTTTGATAGTCGGCGCGTCCGGGTTTGGTTGGCGATTGGACTTTTAAGTTGTCTTATCCGTCTAAGGTTGGTAATTAGGTATTTTTTTAGTAATATTGGTAATATTGTTTAATGCGCCATTTTGGTTTTACTTGAGATTTTTGGGATATAAAGAAAATGAAAACACAGAATATAAAAAATGCAGGCATTTGCTGATAACTTTAAAAGCACCATCAATACATTAAATTTATACAGAACATATTTAACATAAATTTTGACTTTTATATTAAAATTTGATTTTTTAAATTTGCATATTTTTTGTCAAAAATGTCATAAAAAAAGCAGCGCGTGTGTTTTTTAAAGGTGAAATATCCATATTTGACGGTAATCTGAGATGCGTTTATAAATTTCACATCAGGTAATAAGTCCTTTATGTATTTATATCATATAAATTTAAATACCCAATACGATGTCAAAACAGTTTACTTTTTGGTTTTCGCATTCACCATACAGGTGTTAAAAATATAGGTAAAAAAACATAACTAGTATGACTCCTTGAGCAACCATTGCACGCGCAGGTGCTTTTTATAGTCGCTTCAGTTGTCTTATGCAACGGTTACGAAACGATGTTGCTTAAACAGGAGGTTGCCTAGGTAACGTTAAGACAACTCAAAAATCGTCCACCAAATCAGTGCAGAATAGGGTCGTCTTTTAGGCAATAACAACGTTGTAAGAAAACGTTGCCACGCGGTAGACAACGTTGTCGCGTCGACAAATTGCTACTTGGGTGGAAACGGTCTATTATCTCATGACTTAATTATTTTCAGACAAGCTCTGACAGGACGATTTTTATTTTTAAATTATAACTTTTTGACGTATATCCCATAATAGTGACGTCATCGATTTGGGCGTGATGACGTCATCGATGATTTTTTAAATGGGAATAGGGTCGTGTGGTAGCTCATTTGAAAGGTGATTCAATGCTTTATTCAGTAATATAAACATAAACATAATTATTTATACACGCTGGCCAAAAAATAATTTTTGAATTAAAATAATTGACGCAAAAAGAAGAATGTATGTAATTTATCTAACTCAAAATTCATTTTACTAATGCCACATAATATAAAAAAAATGTTAATTTCATAAACAAACATTGCTTTTCGCTTAAATTAAATGTCAAACAGCCACACACTTGCCTCTTGGCCGATTGAACATTTAATTTAAGCAAAAAGTAATGTTTATTTGTCAAAAAACATTTTTTTCTCTTTTCTGATAGCAGTAAAATGTATTTTAAGTTAAATAAATTACATATATTCTTCTTTTTGCGGCAATTAATTTAATTAAAAAATTATTTTTTTAGCCACCCGGTTTAAATAATAATGTTATTGTTTATATTACTAAATACAGAATTGAATCACCTTTCAAATGAGCTACCACACGGCCCCTATTCCCATTTAAAGAAATCATCGATGACGTCATCACGGCCAAATCTATGACGTCACTATTTTGGGATATACGTCAAAAAATCATAATTTAAAAATAAAAATCGACCTGTCAGAGCTTTTACTCTGAAAATAATTTAGTCATGAGATAATAGACCGTTTCCACACTTTATAAATGCACTGTAGATCATCACAAATACACAATACTCTGCAATAAAAAAATATAATCTTCTTTGTTAAAATATATAAAAAAAGTTGGTTTTACCCATAGCTATTCAAACTAAAAAACTTTTTTAACTTTTTATTATTTTGTTATTGAAACACACCAAATCATTTTATATTTAGCCCATGTTAAAATTATTGAAATCGATCCCTAATGAAATTAAATCTTTTTGTCTCTAAGTACCCTGGGCCTGCTGGGCCATAGACGGATTTCCCCACCCTCTTTATGTCTAAAGGAGGTTCCACGAAGTTGTTGCATTTTCGGTACCGTAATATTTTCGCATTATCTTCCATTTTGGTGATTCAAATTTAATAAGTTAAGTTAAGCTGCTGCATATGACACTCAAATATAGATTAAGATTTTACTTATACAAAAGATTACTCTAATTTCTTAGTTATTGGTGAAGAAACTCTGCTATTGAATAATATGGTCTTTCAGATAAATAGGCTTTTGTCATTTTACGGAACTTGGGGAAAGATGTTGCAGATTTAAGTTGTAGAAGGAGATGGTTGTATAGTTTTGTTGCAGAATATAATACAGATTTCTTTACTAACTCACTGGACGGGATCGGTAAAGAGGTGTCAAAGGTAAAATTTCTGATGGAATAGTCATGTCTAGGCCTTGCTGGAAAGACATGTAGATGTTTACGAATTAAGCAAACAGTTTCTAAAATATATAAAGAAGGTAGTGTTAGAATCCTATGATCTTTAAAGTAGCTTCTGCAATGTGTTGTTCTTCTGTGGCCAAACAGATATTTTATTGCTCTTTTTTGTAATTTAAAAATAACACCGGATTGGGCAGCTGCACCAGAACCCCAAAAGAAAGACCATATCGAAGATATGGGACTAAAACAAAGAAAAATAATATGTTATTTTGGAAGAGGCTAAATTCATTTCCTTCGAAACAGATCTTATTGCCAAGCAAGTTGAAGATAGTTTCTTGCTTAACACATCGATATGAAGGGACTGTAATATCATTAGGACAATCTATATAGAATAATATGTTTTAAGTTAATTTTAAATAACCTTATAAGATATGTATTAGTGAAGTGACATTGAACTCAGGTGAACCCATAAGACGTGTTGTTTTGAGTTAAGAATAAAATATAAAATAGACGACAAAACACGAGAGAAGGAATTATATTATTGTACGTAGAATTGCGACATGGTTTGGCTGATATAATGTTATTGTTTATAATACACTTCAAAGACTTGTAAATAAAGTATGTTGTAGCAGATGAAGCAGTAATTATTTAAATAAGGACTATAAGGGTTAATTGTATACCAACCCTTCAACTTTCCTTACATGGCGCTCCTGTAAATTAATTGGGAGAATCTTCTGAAAATGGGCGACAAAAATTGGAAACACCGACGGCGGAAAATGGACCAGACCAGGACCCAGGAACCGAACCCAGTGAAAAAAAGACAAAAGTGTTAAAATGTAAGTAGTCTATCTTTATTGAAAATGCTTCCCTCGTTTTTTATATATACATATTATTATTGAACATTGAATATTTATCTTTGCTGATTTTTGAATAATTTATGAAGTATCGATTTTTTTTAAGAATATCTATGAATTTTGAAACATGAAGTGATTTTTGAGAATATTTTTATCAAAGTTTATTATATATGCTATTACTGAATTTTTATTGAATTTTGAATTTTTATTGAATTTATTTGAAAAATCTATCCGATTTCGATTTTTAGTACGGTTATTTTTTAATATTTTATGGAATATCGAATTTTTTTTCAAAAATTTCTATCGAATTTTGAGATATAAACTTATTTTGAATATTTTTATCTAACTTTTGCATATGCAATTTTTGAATTTTTATTGAATTTTATTAGCAGTTGTTTTTGTTATTGATCTTTTAGATACATTTTTATCGATTTTGTGTTACATTTTGTATGATATGAACCTGAATTAATATTTTTTGAGTGATAAATGATATTTTTTTAATGAATAATGATTAGTGATGACATACGTTAATATAAGAGCTTAAGACAAACATTGCTATAAGCAAGAGATTTATTTTTAACGAACCGACCTGATGCGTCGAGATAAGGAATTTGGAGAAGAACTATATAGATAAGAAGAAGAACTAACAATAGTATAAGCTAAATATTATGAGACAACTTGAGACAATAAGAAACCCACTGCTCTTGTCAAATGAGGAAGGTACTAATGATTTATAGAAGCTTGAACGCTTATTAGAGACCCACTCTGTGTTTTGAAGGGTACCTATTTTATTCATGATTATTCGTGAATAAACAACGGCCTCAAAGCAAGGGATTGAGGTTGTGATATTTTTAGAAGAATTTGAACCGCATAAAATACCTATTTCGTGTTTTGAGTTAACTATACCACCTTAATGGTGCGTACAGATCAGGGCGAAAATTCGGGTTAATATTGGCGGAGAACTAAGACATCCGAGTGAAACCTCTTTTATTAAGGTAAAACGAAGGTATCGGAGCTAGTATATGAAGTGATGATTATGATGTTATATGAAATGATATATGAGATAAATGATATATGAAAGATGTATATGAAGATGAATTATGTACACTGTAGAAATGTTATTATGTGGAGAAAATGAAGAAATATAGTTGTAGTACCAGACAAGAAGAAGAAGAGAAAAAAAGATAATTTTTTTATTAAAATATGTGGGAAAAATGAAAGAAGACACATAAAAATTGCAAGAAAAGAAGCAAAATTAAGAATAATATCAAATAAGTAGCTAATCATTGAATTATGTCTAAGAATTAAAGTTATAAATTTTGTTTTCTCTAAAGTAACGGAAATTTTAAATAACTTATTTTTAAATGTATATAATGAATTCAGGTTAAATCTTCGCGGAAAATGGAAGTGTTTGAATTAAGGATAGACAATATCTTACAATAGTGTTAGTAGATAGTAAGCAAAGGGACACAAAAAGTGAAGTTTTTAGAGAGATTAAATATTTATTATAGGTACAAGAGAGTTATTAGAAGTTTTTTAGAGACATATTAGAAGTTTTTAGAGAGATTACATTTTTATTATAGGTACATTATTTTAAAGTTAATAAGGCGTATATAAATAAATCAAAAGAAGACTGAAATAGGAATTATTAATAAAGTAAAGGTTACATTTTTATTAACTGATTCGAGTAATATTAGCTTAGCTTAGGACTTATTAGTTAGATACGAGATTTTTATAATTATTTAGGTAGATTAGATTATTCCCCTGCTTATATGAGATGCTTATAGGCACTAAAAGGCTATGTTAAAAATCCGGATAGGTTTAGTCACTGTTTTTATGTGGACACTGTTTTTTTTGTGAATGGAGAAAAGACTAAAAAGCAAGACGGAACAGAAAGTGAATTAGTGATAATAATAAACAATTTTTTTAGTATTAGGAAAAACCGGTTTAAAATAGGAAAAATAATATACATGTTTAGGGTATTAGGATAGTTAGGAAATTTAATTTTTGAAAATAGGTATTGGATAATAGGGTTGAAGGATTAGGTAACCATAAACATTTTGTAAAAGGGAAAGAGGAATATATCTCATTTTAAAACAGGAAGATGTAATATCATTAGGACAATCTATATAGAATAATATGTTTTAAGTTAATTTTAAATAACCTTATAAGATATGTATTAGTGAAGTGACATTGAACTCAGGTGAACCCATAAGACGTGTTGTTTTGAGTTAAGAATAAAATATAAAATAGACGACAAAACACGAGAGAAGGAATTATATTATTGTACGTAGAATTGCGACATGGTTTGGCTGATATAATGTTATTGTTTATAATACACTTCAAAGACTTGTAAATAAAGTATGTTGTAGCAGATGAACCAGTAATTATTTAAATAAGGACTATAAGGGTTAATTGTATACCAACCCTTCAACTTTCCTTACAGGACCATTTAAGGTTGCTATCTAAAAAAATACCAAGAAACTTTACAGAATCAACGAAACTGATCTGGCTGTTATTAAGAGGTAAGGGTTGAAGAGCTCCTTTATAGGATAATTCTGTTTTATCTACGTTAAAAAAGAGTAAATTAGAATCGGACCAGGATTTTATTGTGAGTAGATCAGCAGTTATAGTAGCATGAAGAGTTGCGATATTTGAGTTGCTCCAAGTGATACTGGTATCATCAGCAAAAGAAAAACTTTTCCATCGATTTTTAAGCTAGTGACGTCATTAATAAAGATAAGGAAAAGTAGAGGACCCAATACTACTTCTTACTTTCCGTGTCCGGAACACCAACAACTTTAAATTCTGTATTTCCAATGGTTGGCACATAGATGGCCCTGTCATTTGCTATAATTAAGTCTTGTTCTGTGCAGGTCTCTCTCATCTCTGTGCATGATAGTAGATGCCGACTGGTCTGAACCGCGCCACAGTCGCAGGTATCGTCCTCCTGGTATCCCCATTTTTTCAGGTTACTAGCACAACGTGAAACGCCGGTTCTTAGTCTGTTTAGCGCTTTCCAAGTCGGATACGGTAAATTGTGTCCAGCAGCCATTTTCTCCGAGGGAGGAAAATGTGTCGCGGTAGTTGACGCTTGCCATAGGTGTATTCGGCGCGTCTCTGTCGCTTCGGGGATAGATCTTGATGTTTTCAGGAAGCTTTTCCGAGATATTAGTCTGCTTGGCTGAGTTTGGTGGTCATATAAGGGGTGTCTTCGGTCCGTCTCCTGCTTTTTCCGTTCTACCTCTGACGTGACCTTCCTCCTGATTGGTGGTGGAGCAATTCCAGCAATGGGGTATACCTCTTCGATAGGTATCGGTTTCAGGCAACCCGATATTATACGGACCGTTTCATTTAGAGCCACGTCGACGTTCTTTGCGTGAGCAGAGTTTGCCCATACTGGTGCTCCAAACTCCGCGGCCGAAAAACATAATGCCAAGGCAGAAGTGCGGAGAGTGTGTGGTTGTGCTCCCCATTTTGTATTAGTTAGCTTGCGGATGATATTATTTCTGGCACTTACTTTCTTCTTGACATCTTGACAGTGGTATCGGTAAGACAGAGTTCTATCCAGACGGACGCCAAGGTATTTTGGCGTCTTGTTGTGTTCCAGCATCTGACCACGCCATTCCACCTCCAGCGACCTTCGGGCATGCTTGTTTCTCAGGTGGAAAGCACATACCTGGGTTTTTGTGGGATTGGGTTTCAGATGGTTTTTATCATAGTATAGAGCTAAGTCTCCCAGGGCATCTGTCAGTTTCACTTCGACTTCATTGAAGGTTCTTCCCTGAGCTGCCACCGCTGTATCATCAGCGTAAATAAATTGCCTTGTTTGTTGGTGTATGGGTTGGTCGTTGGTGTATATGTTGTATAGAATCTGCGCGAGGACACTTCCCTATGGTAGCCCATTTTTTTGGTCCCTCCACCGACTGTTCTTGGACTGGAGCGTTACGTAGAAGCGTCTATTCTGGAGGAGACATTTCACTAACCTTGTTAGTCGGAAATCCTTTGTAGTTTCGTAGAGTTTTGCGAGTAGCCGTTGATGGTTAACTGTATCATAGGCGGCAGTTAGGTCTATGAACGCTACACCTGTTATTTCCTTCCGTTCAAAACCATCTTCAATATGTTGGGCGAGATTAAGAATTTGACTGCAGCAGCACTTTCCGGGCCTGAATCCTGCTTGTTCTGGAATAATTTTAGTCTCCACATATTCTGCGATCCGGTTCAGTATCATTCTTTCAAAGGCCTTTAAAAGGTGGCACAAGAGAGATACAGGTCTAAAACTCTTTGTATCCGCCGGATCCTTCCCTGGTTTTAAGAGGGCTACCACTCTAGCTTTTCTCCAGATTTTGGGGATTTGTAATGTACGGATGCAGCAATTCATCATTTGTACGAGCCACTCTACGGTTTTTAGTCCAAAGTTCTTTATTTGCTCTGTTCGTATGTCGTCCAGGCCAGCCGCTTTATTATCTTTCATTTGATGGATCGCACCTCTCATCTCCTCTAGACAAAAAGAGGTACCTAGAACATCTCTTTCTTCGTCGATATTCCGTTGAGCTCTCACCTTGTTCTTTCTTGATGTCGTCTTACCGTTCATTAGAAGATGATGGGCTATCTGATCGGGTGTGACTTCTGTCATGTTGACTGCCGGAGCAGCGGGATCGTTGCCAAGATTCCGAATCAGCTTCCAGGCACGTCTGCTGTTTTGTTTCATGTCCAGACTCGTGACCAGCTTGCACCACCTTTCCATTCTGTTGGCGGATATCGCATGTAACATTTCCTCCCCAGCCTGTATTTTCGCTTCCGAGAAAAGGTCTTCTTCATATAGCTGTTCGTATCTTTTAAGTAGGGGTTTAGATTCTTCATTGAGCCCCGCTATGTACTCAGTTCGACAACCTCTAGGGATAAATTTCCGTGATACTTGCTTTACGATTTCTACAAATTTATCGTATGAATCAGGGCAAGGTTCTAGCTGGGAAACTTCTTGATCCAATGTTTCAGAGAATTTTTCCCATTTTGCTTTAGTAAAGTTGAACCTTCTCTTGAAAGGAACAATTTCGTATCTGATTGCCGCGTTGGAAAGACAAATTATTGGTCTGTGCTGTGTCTTTGGGAGGGCGCTTCCAACGATTTTTGTCACCTGGTCTCCAATTCTGTCGCTGACAAATATATTGTCTGGGTTGTAACCTCTGCGCCATCTTCCGCTGTTGAACGACGCAGGCTGCTTTGGATCGTGAATAAGTTTTAGGTTCATGCTTTCAGCCCATTTTTCAGTACGAATTTGATTTGCTGTGATTGAAAGTTATTCGGTTCCTCAAAAGCAAAGTCAGCGTTTGGTGGTTTGTAGATTGACGTTACTGTACAGGAGTTTATCTCCAGTGTGAGGATCTCGATGTCATTTTGATCTGTTAGAGATGTGGATGCTACGTCGATATCTGGTCTGACGAAGACTGCGCTACCATATTGGTCGTGTGGTCTCTCCAGTATGAGCTTCATACCCCGAATCCTTGGTCTGCGGCTTGCAGTACCTTTATGGGTTTCTTGAACCAGTAGAACATCGACACCATGTTCTCTGCACATATTAGACAATAGGTCTTCTTTATCTGCTGATAGTCCTTCAATATTAATTGAGGTCATCATCAAAAATGGCCTTGATAAAGACCGTTTTGATTTTGATTGCATCTGTGTTGTTGGTGCACCGGTGTTGAAAGGATTAGCCGACATTACTCGTTTCCAGGGGACGCCCGATTGTATTCACAAGTGATCACAATCTACGTGGAGGCTCCT
Organism: Diabrotica virgifera virgifera; assembly: GCF_917563875.1. Classification (NCBI taxonomy): domain Eukaryota; kingdom Metazoa; phylum Arthropoda; class Insecta; order Coleoptera; family Chrysomelidae; genus Diabrotica; species Diabrotica virgifera. Next base: position 53,223,352 of record NC_065450.1, on the reverse strand, counting down.
TTTATGTCCCCTACTGAACCCATGTACCCAATACTGAACCTTGTGGTACCCCACATACAACATTTTTGAGACTAGAGTCTGTATCATTTGCTCTAACCAGTTCTTTCCTATTATCCAAGTAAGATTGAAACCAGTTAAAAGAAATACCTCGAATTTCATAGAAATCTAGTTTTTTTTTATCAAAATGTCGTGATTTACACAATAAAAAGCTTTGGCATAATCACAAAAAACAGTGGCACTGTGCAGATTATTGTTTAATGCTTGATAAACCTCATGTAGTACAGGAAACATGCCATCGGTGGTACATTTATTATCTAAAAACCGAACTGATTTTGTGATAAAATGTTGTTATCAACGAGAAAGGACATAAGTCGGACTTTTATGAGTCTCTCAATAAATTTTGAGAGTACCGGTAGTAATGCAATAGGTCTATAATTGCAGGCATTAGATTTTTCATCACCCTTATGAAGAGGAATAATGATGGCCATCTTTAGGCACTCTGGAAATTTACCTTTCTCAAAATAATCATTAATTTGAGAGATGACATTGTCTGGGGTTTTGAGAAGATTTTTATGCATAGTCCATCGGTACTATGTACAGGAAGATTTGCCTTTGATACTATTGATTGTTTGGATCAGTTTAGAATTATCAACCGGTCTTATAAAGAATGAATTCGAGACCTTTGAAGAAATAATGTATTCCAGCTAGAAAACATTGCACTATAACCTGATTGCGAAATCAACTGTACCATGCAAATGGTCTTAGTTGTCGACGCATTTAAGCTACATAGAAAAAAATAAAAGAATTTAGGTAAATTGGCATTTCATTCGCAAAATAACTGCTTGTTCCAACATAGTTGTTAGGGCTCGTATGTACGTGATGAGCGTGGTCTTAAATTTGATTCATAATAACGATTATGTAATACAAGACAAACAAACGGCAACTTTGCAACCAGTAATTTACGAATACTTTCCAATCACCCCGATATTTATCAAGTTAAATATGAAATAAGTACAAATATTATTATTAAGGGTTCAATATAAATCATCAATTAATGTTAAACCGATCCAAGATGGTAGGCGCTGAGAATCTGCCCATCGAAATCGAACAAAGCCTAGCGGTACCACTTTTGTACCCCGGAGTCACGTTCTGCATGACCATTCGAACAATTTTCATAAGCTACAATGCAAAAATTATTAATACTGACTGTATATTTTAACTGGTAGACATCTGGGACCATTCGTATCATTTGTAAAATGA